>NC_139319.1:24423405-25070905 GCF_056507025.1 Lutjanus erythropterus | reverse complement strand
CTACCCTAACTAACAATATCTCTAAAAAACACTCTTATTTAAGAAAAAGTGGAAATGTTATGTTGTTTTAGATTGAGCACGTTAGTGTGTACCAGACTCAAACAAAATCTGATCTTATGAAGCATGCCTGTGTCATGTGGTGACAAAACTGGGGTTTTGCTAATTAATGTACAGTTTTGAATGAAGTGTTTCATTTTGAAAAGGATCCGAGGTGTGATGGTACCTGTGTGTGTGGTTGTGTGAAATGTGTGTAGTGTTTTGACAAAGTGAGCCCTGTCTTCAAAATTGTGTTAAAGCAATCTTAAGAAACTGTAAGCACATTCTCAGTCTGACACTTTCCGCAAACAACATAACACTGTGTTTTGCAGAACACTAAACACACTTCTCTGCATTAGACACAGAAATCTAACATGACGCCCTTTCAAAGCACTGACTTTCAAAATACCACACACAGACGTACAGACACTCAGGTGCTCAACTGTAAACTCACCAGTCAGACATAAGAATGATAAAAAAAATTTGACATTTCAATAAGACTACAGGGGAAAAGCAACTTTTTATTAAAATCCGTACAATGTAAATAATATCTGCGCTGCACCACTATTTTTGATGTAGTCATTCCATGTGAAGCTCTGCCTTGTACGCCGTCCTGTGACATTTTACATGTTTTCACTGGTCTACTGTGATGTGGACGAACTGCTATGGCCAGATCCAGCAAGGCGAAGAAATGGTGATGATTTTTCTGATTCATGCTTTCTTTTTGTATCCACAAATGTTTCAGCGCATGTTTACCATCTTTGGAAATGCATGTATGTATTGACTGATTTTATATTGTGGAGAGAAATAATTACTTGGATCATTGTGTGTTGTATTTATCCAATATACTGATGTACTTTACTCTAACAATATCTCAGAAAAATCAAAAATCAAACCCAGACTAGAAAAAAAATAGAAATAGAAAAGTAGTCATGATAGTGGTAGAAAGGTGTTTTACATTGAGCTCACCAGTGAAACTGGTTCAAACAGAATTAGATCATATGAACCTTGAGTGCCATATGGTTACAGAATTTGACAAAATGAGTCCTGTTTTTAAAACTGTGTTTAAGAAGTCATAAAAAACTGTCATATAGTTTCAGCAAACAACACCTATTTTTACCTTTGCATTGTTTCCACGAGTTTACAGTAATATATATTGATTATTGTACTGTAATTCTACTTTTCATTGTGTTTTGTTCTTGCACAGTAAATGAAATAAGAATAATCTATTTATTTTTTCTGAAACCTTTCTCTTTTTGTGTTCATTGAAATGTGTACAGATTTGCTGTACTAGAACAATCTTTCACTTATGAAAATTAAAAATGTGTACTAAGTACTAAAGACAGCAGTGTTTTGTACACATCACATCAGTGTGCTGTTGCTGCTCTAAGAGTAATTCAAATGGTGCACGTGTGAATCATTTTGTTGCAAAAATGCCATTTTGAAAAAGGATTATTGGGTTTTGATTGCAGAGTTTGATTTGCCTATATTCTGGCTTGTGTGGCATTTCGACACAATAAGCCAAATTCTGCGAGAAGTGTGTAAGCCATGGGTAAAAACTGAAAATATGTATATTGATACAAAAATGTTGCAGAGAAAAAGAAAACCTCTCTCTGTGATTAACTGTAAAAAAAACTTTATTTACAGATTTCATGAAAAGATGCAATACAATGTGCATCAAAAAATAAAAAAAAACATTGAAAGACTGCTGTAAGAAATACAAGCATAAAAACAGAACATAAATTATTTATAAAACAGAAATCAAGGAGATATTTAAAACAAATAAAATTAACAGGAAATATATGTAATGCAAAATGTACTGCAATGCAACAGCCCAGCAATAAAACCTTAAAGTCATGTCAGACAGCTGTTGGTTTCTCTAGTATGTGTTGTTGTTATGGGCAGCATTAAATTACAACCCCTACTGTGACACCATTATATTCTTATTATTGCATCCACCTCTTAGACAAAATAACGGAAAAACTTTGCCACTACTAAACTTGTGTTGTATTGTATCACTTTACATTGTAAGTTTCATATTTTGTCCAAAAGCATCTAACACACCTGACAGTATAAGCAACACAATTAAAAAATGATGAGGTTGAAGCAATATTTTATAACATTACAAGCCTCAAAAAGGTAGCAGGCTTGGGTTATTTATTGCATGGCTATTGCAGAGGATTGCATTGTATTTTACAGGTCTCTCCACCCCCATTATTAGGAATATTATAGAGACAGTAGGTGCCAAAAAAATAAATAAAAAAACAGAGGCACTATAAATGCAACATAAACTACCACTGTCACAGTCAATATAAACATCTGTACTGTATATAGTCATGCATACACTCGTCTGCTCCATCCTCTATCCATTCATCTTTTGCTCTGTTTGTAATGTTTACAACTCACAGAACACTTGACATGCACAGAGTTTTGATTTAGGCTGAAAATTAGTAATTCTTACTAGTCTTACAGTGGATTTCAATTACTGGATTTAAATTGTTAGAGCTGATGTCAATATTAGGGAATAAAAAAATTCTGATATTGATACATCGATTTTTTTATTCTCCACAACCATTTGGCAACCCCATGGAAATTATCTCATGACCCTGCAATATTCTTTGTACATAATATAGTATACAGAATATAGAATATAAACATATTTTTTGCAATTATCCCACAAAATAGGTAAAGAAAGATGAAGGCAGGATATTTTACAGTTCAAAAATAAACTTTACTGTCCAAAATGATTCTCCTGTGAGAAACACAAGCACATTACGTCACAAAACCTCAAACAGACAGTATATAAACCACAAATCCTACATTGTCTCAAGATATTTTCCTTTAAGATCCAGTAGAAAAAATCATAATACTTGTGTGATTATTACTCCTCATGGCCTACACCAATAAGATAACTGATGATTTCACATTTTTGTATTTAAAAAAAAGTTAATAAAATGTTGTGGGTAAGAAAGCCTCAGATGTAGAGATCAGAGATGAATGATTTATCATGCTTGCTGTAGTATTTTGTTAAGCTTGTTCTGTTAAGTTATGAAATGCAAATGCCACTTTTTGTTGGGTTATGTCTGTGTCTGTTTGGAACATGGTGTTTTATGCTGGTAATTGTAAATCATTGTGCAGGTTTATATAAACATGAGGTGGCTGTTACATTTCTTGAGACTAGCTGTATATGGCAGATTTTTGACTGCGTGTCCCTTGTGCTGAATAACTTTTCAGGGCTGACATTGCTGAGAGCTCATTCCATGCTGCTTGCCACAATATTGTATTTTACTTTATTCTCTACAACCATCTGGCGACCTGCGAAAATTACCTCCTGACCCCCTGACCTTACCAAATCTAACTGACATCACTATTACAACAAAAACAAGGAATGGTTTATGTTCATTTGTTTCATTTATTTTATCTAGTTAAGTTAATTTAAAAAAATACACAAACATACCTTAGCTTGTATTAAGCATTTTACCCAAGATTTCAAATTAAATGCTTTGACATAATCTGTCAAATCAGATGTTATTATAGCTGATATTTGTCCACTATAGCATAATTATTTGAATAATAAATAATAATATTAAAAAAAATTTTATTGGGCCAATGACTTATCAGTCTGATATTATCAAGCCTAATTTGTACCCATGTGTAGCCTACTTTGGGATCAGTGAGCCAAATTAACAGTCACTCACTCAAACCCCAAACTATGTTTTTCCATTTTACTTGGGCCTAATGGAGATCCATAATGGACCCACTGAGGTCCCCGGACCCCAGCTTGGGAACCGCTGCACTATAGGGCATGCTCTTCGGCGTCAGGGCTGGACTAAGGGAGGCATGGGCAAGAGAAGAAGAGTGAGCAGGAGGAGGAGGAGGAGGAGAGGTGAGAGGTTGCAGCTGAGTTGCATGGGATGCTGATGCTGCTGCTGCTGCTGCTGCTGCATAGGCTCCATCGCTCCTCCATCCCTCCCTCGGAGAGAATGGAAAAAACAAGGAGTGGTTTTGTGATTCCCCCGCAAGCAGGAGCGGGAGGAGAAGCGCACAGGAGGAGAGAGAAAGGGATAGCAGGGAGGAGGAGGAGGAAGAGGAGGAGGAGGAGGGGGGGCGTTTCCCTGCACAGTATAGCAGCCTATTCTCACACTTCAGCATGGATACAATGTATGGCATATGAAGCGGCTTCAGAAAGGTGCACACAGCGGTAAGTTCAATATTTTTGCGCTGTTATTTCACCATGAAAATCGTTTTTTATTGGGATGTAGTTGACAGCACGGCGTTGCTCGGGGTCCCATCACTTTATCCTGATATTTACAGATATTTGCTGATGATGCCTGAAGTGCAGAAAACAAGACTTGTAGATTTACGCTCCTGAAGCCGGTTTGTACTGTAGCACTGACTGCATGGCACGAGATTAACGCCCGATCAATTCCTGTCTCTGGCACGCTGTATGCTTTGATAACTAAAACAGGTTGGTCCCATCAGCATCACTCCCAAGTTCCCATCAAAATGACTTGATGAGAAATGCACCTGCACGCAGCTTCTTCATATTTCACCAGCAGCGTGTCTTCCTCCTCCTGTTAGATGATAAAAAAAAAAAAAAGACAAAAGACGGTTCAAAAAAAATCTCTTCCACACTCCCTGCAAAGGGTTAAAGATTCAATCCACGCTTTGCCCACTCTGAACTGGCTTCTCCTTGTGAGTGGAAGCGGATGTATTTACAAACAAAGAAAGCTTAATATTCAAGCCTGTCACGTAGAAGACAGGTGCTGCTGCTGGCTATCTGCAATTTTACAGTGCTGTGTTGCTTGTCTGCTGCTTATCTGGGCTAGTAGGCCAACTGGAGCCTATACTGTGCATTTAGGGCCCAGCAAGATTAAGAAAGCCAAAGTGTCTCTGTTGAGTTTGTCACTGAAAGTTAGAGGGTAGTTTCTTATTCTGCACTCCAGGCTGAATTTGTTGCACCAGCCATCCCTGGGTCATTTATTTATTTATTTGTGTCTGGGTAGTGACTATTAGGCTCCACAGTGTAGCCAAAATGACTGGAAAGATTTGCTGTTGCAGGCATAAGCATAAACATCCTCATAACAGCGCCTTTAGTTCCAAGCAATTAAGCAGTAATGTGCAAGCAGCAGCAGCAGCAGCAGCAGCCCGGCGTCCGCTCAGTCTCTGTCTGCATCTCCAGCCTTGTCTTCTTTTGCCTCTGGCACAGCCACTTGTGATTCTGCATCCTATCTAAAAAAGAAAAACCTTAAAAAAAAACACACCAGGTACATTAAAGGATTGATACGTCTGTTGCATCAGACATAAATATGAAACACAGACCGATTGGCTTTCATTAGGCCCTCCAGCTGGAGTCAGTCCACTTTCAATCAAGTCAATTCAGGAAATGGATTTTCTTATAAATGCAAACCAGATGTCTTTCTTTCACCATGACACAAAGTTTTCACCCAGTCTAGGGCCGCAACTGATGATTATTTTTTATTAGCAGTGAATCTTTTAGTCTATAAAATGTCAAAAAATGTGAAAATTGCTCATCACAATTGTTTCTTTTGTCCAAACACCCCAAAATCCAAATAATCCTTATTTACTATCGTAAAAGGCAAAGAAAAGCAGCAAGTCCTGACATTTAATAAGGTGAAAACAGCAAACGTTTGACATCTTTGCTTGAAAAATGATTGAAATGATTATCAAAATAGTTGACAACTAAAAGTTCTTATTCAGTTCACGCTAGGGCTGCAACAGACGATTGTTTTTATTGTCAGTGAATCTGCATATTGTTTTCAAGATTGATCGATTTGTCATTGAGTGTACAAGATGTCAAAAAAATTGTGAAAAATGCTCATCACAATTTCCCAGAGCCTGAACTGATGTCTTCAGATGACCCCTTTTGTCCAACCAACAGTCCAAAACTCTTAATTTATTATCATAAATGTTAAAGAAAAGTAGCAAATGTTTGACATTTTTGCTTTAAAAATGACTGAAATAGTTGATTGATTATTAAAATGGTTGACAACTGATCTTCTTTTCACTGACTAATCAATTAATCGACTTATCTTTGCATCCAGTCCATACAGCTGTTATTGGGAATAGTATGGGTGGAAAAGTAAAACTGAGGTGGCAAAGGCCTGGTTTGTATATTCAAAACATCTTCTGCAGGAACACCTATTGCAACTAATGATTACTTTGATTGTCAATGAATCTGCCGATTGTTTTCACGATTAATCGATTAACCATTTAGTTGACAATATTTAAAAAAATGTGAAACACTCATGACAATATCCTTAAACCAACAACCAACCAACAATCCAAAACCCAAAGGCTTTTCACTTACTGTCATAAATGACAAAGAAAAGCAGTAAATCCTTACATTTAAAACTCATCCACATATTTAGGTCAACATATTTAAAACTGCTTCTGCAGGAGCCTCCATTAAGTCCTTTTTCAATGCCACAAAATTCTTATCCAGTCCATACTAGGGCTGCAACTAACGATTATTTTTATTGTTAATGAATTTGCAGATTGCAGATTTATCTACCTGTACAATTTGAGTTGCTGTAACATGTAAATTTCCTGGGTGTGGGATCAATAAAGTTGATCTTATCTTATTTTCATGATAAATCAATTCATTGTTTAGTCTATAAAATGTCCCCCCAAAAAAGTGAAAACGCTCATCAAAATTTCCCAAAGTGATGTCTTTAAATTGCTTCATTTGTCCAAAAACCCAACAATCTTCATTTTGTCTCATAAGTGACAAAAAAAAAAAAGCAGCAAAACCTCACATTTAAGAAGCTGGAAAAGTTTGTTATTTTAGCTTGAGGGATGAATGAAATGATGAATCGGTGATCAAAATAGTTGTCAACTGTTTTTTCTTTAACTGATCAATAATTGCAGCTGTAGTCCATACAGTTATTACAGGAAATAGGGCTGCTACTTACAGCTATTTACATCATCAATTAATCTGTCAATCATATCCTTGATTAATCGATGAATTGTTTGTTTCATAACACGTTGATCACTGTTGTCTTGTTTTGTCAACATCCAAACTATATCCAGTTTACTGTCATAGAGGACTAAAAAAACCTGATACTCACATTTTAGAAGCTGGATGTTTTTCTTAAAAAAAAAGACTCAAAACACGTTATTGCTTAGCAAAATAGTTGGTGATTGATTTAATAGTTTAGAAGTAACTGATTAATCAACTAAGCATTGCAGCTCAACCTGGGAATAAAGCTATAGCTGCACACATGTGGGTAGAAAGGTAAGGAAAGGTCTGGTCCATACATACAAAACTGCCTCTGCAGGCACACCCATTGTATGTGAGAGTCCTTCTCTCATAGTTAAACCCTGCACACACACACACACACACACACACACACACACACACACACACACACACACACACTCACACACACACACACACACACACACACATACACACACACAGCCAAAACTACATGTCTTCAAATTAGACGGAGACATTCCAGTGACACAGAGCAGACACAGATCGGTCCTGTGTAGTGGAGAGGGCAGCAGCAGGGTGTATTTTTACACCAGATCTCTGACACCTACGTACATCTCTTCACAGCTCTTGGTGAGAACAGAAGACATGTCCACTTGAGTTGACATCATCAGCAGCCCAGACATGGACAGTTGGGATGGAGGAAGAGGCGAGATGAAGAGACAGGACTAGACGAGTGTAGGTAATGAGGGAGACGAGTGTCAGGATCTTCTCGACGAGCTTGCTTTTTTGGCACTTGCCGTGCAGTGACAGCGGGTTAGGATGTAGACTATCACAGCAGTGAGTGAGGTGAGAGGATTGTAAGCGGCAAATGGGAACTTTCCACCAGTGTCTTTTTTTTTTAAGCTTTGATAGAGGATGTATGGCTTTTGCATGTGTCTGCACTCTTAAAAAAATGGGCCCCAGAAGGGTTCTTCCTGAAGGGCTGAGGTTCTACCAAGAACCATTTGTTTCCCTTTTGAAGAAAGGGTTCGTCAAGGGTTCTTTGTAAGATTATTTTTTTTTATCATTTTCAACCAAAGAACCCTTTTTGGAAGGAAGAGTTCTTCAAGGATCATTGAATTCCTTGAATAACTTCTTCGTCAAGGCTTTTTTGCACCGTAATATAAACCCTGGATAGGTTCTAGATAAAAAAAAAACCCATGGAATAAAAAAGGGTTTTCAGAAGAAACCCCTGGATGAATTATAGATGAAACCCTTGGAAATAAAAGCGTTCTCAGTAGATCCCTGTGGGTGGGCTCTTGATGAAGCCCTTGAGATGTAAAAGGGTCCTCAGTAGAACCCTGTGGGTGGTTTCTAGATTAAGGGTGCTACCAATAACCCACCCAGGGAGGGGTGGGTTATTGGTAGCACTCCTACAAGGTGGAAATGTCCTGGATAGGGTGGACCAATTCCACCATAAAAGGGTTCTCTGTAGAACCTGGGTGAAACCTTTCACAGATGGTTCTTGGTATAACTGTTTATGTTGGGTCCTAGGTTGTATCTCTGGAAGGGTTCCAAGTGTAACACATATAAAAGGTTCTACCAAGAACCAAAAAGGATTCTCTTGTGTGAAGAAGCCAAAGAATGTGTCATGGCTCTAGTTAACACCTTTATTCCTAGGAGTGTGGATGGATAAACAAGCTGATGTGAGGATGGGTAAGTAGAGGAACAGAGGGGTATAAAAGGGTAAATGCAAGGCACGAGGGATCACAGTGATTAGAGAGGAAAGGTTAAAAGCCTGGAGAAGTGAGAAAAGAGGAAGAGGGAGACAGTCAAGTCATGTTTGTGTGTGAACTAGCCAGAGTTTTCCAGGGGGAGCTGTCTGTGGTGCTGATGCAACCACCCCCCCACCCCACCCCCACCCCCACCCCCAACTCCCAGCTCTCCTTTTCCCAATGACTCTCCTCCTCTCTTGTTCTCTCCTCCTCAGCTGTTGATTGACAACTACTGAGTCTCTAATTGGCAAGTGTGGATAGGGAAGAGTCTGGCTTATTCTCCATGGGACGGACTAAGGAAGAAAGTGTGTGAGAGTGGGAGGAGATGGGGGGGGGGGCATATCAGCGAGGAGAGGAGACAAAGATGAGTAGACGGAGATAGATGGGGGGTTAAAAAAAAAAAAAAAAGAAGTGAACGGAGGTGAAGAGGAGGGGATGGAGGTGAGGACTGAACATCTGTTTGGTAATCAGTCTCTCCCCTCAGCGCGGTGTAACACACACTGACACCTATTTGATAATTGGTGAGCCGGCCCCTCTCCCTCAGCGCTTGGCTAAACGGTTGCTTGATACCAGGGAGAGCAAAGGGACTGGCTGTTGGCAGTGCAATCTGTTTACTCAGTGCAGCTCAGGTAAAGATGCATAGCAGGCAGCCTGTGTGTGTAAATGTGTGTGTGGCTAGTGCGTAAAGCTTACAATCGGCTTATTAGTCTAACAATAAGCTGAAGATGTGACTTGAAGCGTGCGTGAAATGTGTATTATAACCTCCTGCTGCATTGTTATCCAAGGATAAATATGATCTCTTTTGTCTCTCTTATCCTAGGTGCTGTCCTTAAAGAACAGACCTCTCCTCCTCCTTCCACGCTGCAATCTTACTCAGGAGCTGAAGGGATGCACGCAGAAAAGAGCTCCAGAGCTGAGAGGAGAGGAGACAAAAAAAAAGAATTGGAGGGGAGAAGGAGGAGGAGGAGGTGGGCCTCTTTGCTCCCGTCTCGACCACGGGTATTCTTGGGTTGATAATACAGATGTGGATGTTATTGCTTGAGAATACGCGTAGTCGAGTGGAAGCTTTATCATCTACATGGGACCAAAAGCAGAAATCTATTCAGTAGAGCACAATGGCAGACACATATCAAGGTATAGCTGAGCTAAGGCGGGGTGCTTTTTAATTAAGCACCCAGAGGTGACTTTTTATGGGGGCAAAGGGGCTTATTTTGTTCAATCAGAAAGAGGTTTTTAAATAGAACGCAATCAGGGCAGCTGAAAAGGTTTTATCATCTCAGGTTTATCAACCATGTCACTTTTTACACCTGTGGAGGAAATGAGTTTGTTTCGCTGGCCAGGTTCAGCCTCTCCTGCGGAGGCGCTGCCTGCTGGGGAAGGCTTGCAGCGTGCCACTAAGCTAAACCCCCTGGGCATTAGTTCAGGGAGCTTAACACAAAAGTCTTCAGACTCAGACGTTAATTCCAGACCTTCTTGATTACATACCCTTGTCAGTCAGTCATGCACACAAGTGAGCCCATAATCTTATCAGTTGATGAGTGTCTTTCTCAGCCCTTCACACTCTGCACCAAACGTTTCCCTCACATTGAACAGAAATTTGAAGTTTGCAGAAATCTGTGCTAAAACGCTTTTCCCCCACATGTAAACTACTGCAATGGTATATTATAATGCTGCATGACCAAACAAAATTTTATCAAAATCGCAATACGGTCAAGTGCAATATCTGAAACAGAAGCTGCAAGTTTTGATAAAGGTAAAATGTTTGATAAAACAACATTATAATGAACTGCCACAGTGCCCAACCCTGGGATACAAATCTTCTCCAAATGTAAGAAATAGGGGTGTCACAATACTCCAAATCGACATTTTGTGATTTGGGTTACGATTTTAAGGTCACAATGTGATTCATTTTTTTTATTTAAATATTTCTTCTTTGTTTTTATTTTTTAGCTCCACTGATTATTAAGTCTGGATTTGTAAAGATCAACAACCCATTGATTTTATGACCTGACAACTGTCATTTTAAAATTCCTCTTTAAAAAGAATATAATATCAAGGCCAGCAAGCTTTGCTGTGTCAGCTCTGTAATATTGTTTTTGTTCTGCGGACACTTGTCTAGGGCTGGGTACCGAACATTGACACCGACCAAATTGGTTCAGTAGTTATATAGTCAAACACTGTACAGATGTTCCATCAGTTTGTTCATTTTAGTCCAGTTATCCAGGTTGAGTAAAGTACCTAGGATGAAGGTCTTTGAACAGCTTCTTCCCTTAAAGTGAGTAATTGTACTGTGATGTGTTATATAATTTCCTTTTTGTTAAAATGGATTTACTATTGAAAAAACTATCGTTCAGGAACCAGCATCAAACCAAGCTATCGGTATCTGGTATTGGTATTGAAAATTTTTGAACCATACTCATTCTGCCATGTGCTGGACACAGCAAATAGGTGGGGACAGAAAGAAAAAAAATATAAGGAGAATTAATGATTCTGCCTTTGATTTTGATTATTGAAATTGAAAACTTGTTTCAATCGGTTTTCGATTTAATATTGAAAATGTGAAACCCCTCATAAGAAAACATGATTGTTTGCTACAGACCCCAACAAATGTCACATCCTCAGTGAAAATAAAACTTGTGATGCAAAAAAGATCATTATCCCAGTTGAAATATCTGTTGAAACGATCACAATGTGATTGTCTTTTTTTTCTTAATCATACTGTGCAGCCCTACTACATTATAACCGTGCATAACCATCATCCCACTGCAGGACCAGCTACTCCTGCACTCCTATTTTTGACTCCCTGGCTCATGCTAAAAATGTGTGAGAGTTTGATGCCTGTAGCAGCAACAGGAGACAGTAACACATGAGGACATGTCAAGGCTTGCACTCGCTGCTGACATTTCAACATTCGGCTCAGCTGACTGGCTGTCATGATGAGACCCCCCCCCACACACGCACACCTATATGAACTGCATGAAGGTTCACATGAGCTACATGCCGGTAGGGGAATAGGGGATTGATGAATCTTGTGAATACAAGCCTACAGACAGATCCCCGTATATATGAATGCACCCACACTGCAGCCAGGTTCAGTGAGTCCATGTGCCAGTGGGGAAATAAGGGATTGATTGATTTTATGGGTAACTATTTTTAGTCAGAATGATGCATGTTTATGTCTTTTATTGATCAAGTTGAGGTGTGGGTCTGAAGAATTCTCGGATGTCAGGGCTTGCTGATTAATCAGGTAGCAAAGGTGCTGGAATAAAACATCCTGAATTACATTTTTGGTACATTAGCATTATTGCTAAGTATTATAAATTAGAAATTGCATTGCAAATTCAGCAATATATTAGCATCTGTTTGCAAATGTGCCCATGATAAATTACACTCTTATCATTTACCCTTCCATGATTTCTTACTACTGTGTAAGCAAATCTCTTATTTATTAGCACAGTGTGTAATTAGAATTTATACGAATTTTCACACTGACGTTGTGTAAACTTGTTGATCAGGCGAAGCCGTTTCTGTGGTTTTGTGTGTATTTGTGTATGCATGTGTGTGTGCGTGTGTGTGTGGTTCTAAGCAACAAAATGACTATTGTGAGCACAGCTCCAGGTGCCTAGCAACCAAATCGCTCTGTTTCCTTGGCAACAGTTGCCTCGCACTCACTGTGTGGGTGATTGGCAGCCTTGACAACGGAGACGGAGTGACACTTGACCTCGCGTGCTGAATGGGAGAGGAGAAAGAAGCAGCGAGAAATAGAAGAGAGGGGGAGGGAGTGGGAGGGGACGTGCGGAGACAGATGAGAGACTAAGTGATAATCATTTTCCATTGTAATCATCCTCCAGCATGTTTCATAAGGCGTCGGCAATACCTCTCCAGCTGGGGTCCATCATCAAACACAATACACAGAGCAGCGCGCGCATGCACGGATGCACTCTTCCTGGGTGGAGAGCCCAGGCAGGCACTCCACATCTCATCTATTATCACTCAGCGCTGCCTGGTGCACAGCCTTGCTACACTGTGTCTTCTTTCATTTGTGATCTGCTACATCCTCCGCTCTGTGGGGATGAATGGATACTGGACTCCTAAAAATGTGTCACGGTCACAGATGCCACAGGAGAGTAGATCAGAAGCTTTTACTTTGCTCAGACGTTTTACTGTGAAACTGCCAGTGTCTTTGACACCTTTGAGTGCTGTAATTATTAAAATGTGTTTTTGGAGCTTCTCCATCCATTCACTAGCTGAGGGGGTCCCATTGTACTAGATTTTCTTTCATTCAAAAAGCATGTTTTTCACACCTGTGTTTTGTCTTCCTGCCTCTCTTCATTGGTTGCCAGTTGAATTCAGAATTGATTGTAAGATTCTTTTGATAACTTTTAAGACCCACCATGGTCTGGCACCAGGGGTGGACAGTATAAACTGTGTAGAAATAACACTGGTATAAATTTGACTATATGGTTATACCATGCTGACAGGTAGAGCCTTTACTTTTCTTGACCAAAAAAGGTATCAGTGAGCAGAAAACAATAATTCACAAATTATGGCAGACAATACTGGTTACAATGTGTGGTAATACTTCATATACCTAACAAAAGGTTTTATATTTTTTTAATTTATTATTCCAGTTTTGCACATTAAATGTTCTTAAAATACCTCTGTACATTGTAAAATATGCCCAAGTAATCATTACCATGCGGTCTCCATACCAGTGTTTTACCCCTTCAGAAGCATTTTTAAAGAAATGTTAAGAAAATCAAATACATGATGATATTTACCCTTACTGTTTGAGCTTCAAATTACACTGTGATTGAAATTTTAAACCATACTATCACTATAGTACAGAGCTTTTGACACCCTGTGCTCCACATCTAAACCTGAGGTCATCCGGTGTGTTCCCTCATTGGTTGTCTCTTGGTCAAGGCCGGTGACTAAGCTTTTTCCATCAGGGGCCTTGGACGATGAAATTATCCGCCCAAGGAGATTCAGATTGCCAGCTCTTTACCAGATTTTACATCATTGGTTAAAACACATTTTTATAGGAAAGCCTTTTCTGATGCATGATTTGTGGGCCCACATGGAATCGGTGCCACAGAATTTGGATAACATTTCTACAGATTTTTAAATAAAAAGAGATGCTGCTTGTAAAGGCAGAATGTTATCGAGCACATTACCAGTAATTTATGAATGTATTTGTTTGTTAATGTGTTGAAGTGGTTATTGTTGAGAGATGAAAGATTAATGGCCAGTGGTTACGCAAATTTGATTTTGCTCTCTGCTCCACATTGAACCTTGTATTTTAGCGTCCTACATGCTGGTTCACTTTTCCAACAAATGTTCATATTTTGTTGTGGACTGTTGGTGATAGAAAAAAAAATCTACTACATGTTTCTTTCAGCCCTGCTTTAAAAAAAATCTGGGGCCTGATTTGTAATGTTTGTGTTGTGCTGTTTGGTTGTCTTCTGTTATCAATACCTTCTAACCTCTATTTCTATGTATTTCACTTTTGTTGGTATATTTTAATGGATTTTGTGAGGAGCTTCTAACCTTGTTTAGATAACTGCCATACAAATAAAGTTATTATTATATAATAATTAATCAATCTGGAACAGTGAATCAGTATAAATCCTCATTTGGAAGTTGTCTAGTCTTTGATCTCATTCAACTTTCATCATTTTATTTACAGTATCTTATACTCAACATAAGTCAGTATGTTAATTGTAAGTAATTGTATGTAATTGTAATTTAAATGTAATTTAAGCTTATTGTCCCAGTACTGTGTATCAGATCTATTTATGGATTATTTGCAGAACAGATCTTTTAATCCATTTTCTTTATTAAAACATAATTTCTTTGACCGTTCATAGAGGTGGGTAATATGTTAACTGGGCAATATGGGCAAATTTAACTGCCTTACTTTGAAATTAATCACTCAGTTTATCAAGGCACCCAGGTAATACTTAACAGACTTTACTGGCGAGTAGGTCTCATCTTTTTTTTATTGACAATTTCCCACCGTCTGCACGCTTTCCTCACACCACACTTTCTGTCTCTCATAGCATGGTTCATTTATCAAAGGATATCATCGGCTGTTTCCAAGGTGTATTTACAGTATTTTGTGCTTTCATGGTGGTTTGCATTTAATAGCTTTAAATTAAACTAATGAACATTTTATTGAACTATTTTCTTATTGATATTAATGAAGTGTTTATTTCCGATAAATGCCACTGCTGTTATGTTGCCCAGGCCAAACTGTTCATCTGAAACTCAACTGTAATTCTGAGGTTGTCCCTCCATTTGTCACCAGCTGGTGGTGCTCACTGCTGTGCAGGATGTTTGTCACGTCAGATTTAATCACTAGATTTGGTTTCCTATTCCCCTCATGAAAAATACAAATAAGACTATTACATTCAGCTGAAGCAAATCAAGGCCGGACAACCATATCTTTATCATTAAAAGAAAAAAAAGAACAAAAAAAATCCAAAGAGGCTGTGTTTCAGCTGAACCTGTTTACAATTCTACATTCTACATTTACTTTATTATCCAATAAAGAGAACACCAAGCAACACTTACTGTTATCAAGTCTTATTGCTCCTTTATTTTCAACATCACACTTTCATAACATTTAAAAAAAAAAACACAACTTGCTTTTTCGTTATTCAACACTGATGGCTGTTGCATAGGAAAATAAACACCCATTATTATTTCAAGCTTGATTTCCAGATATTAAACTATTCTGTACATATGCACTTAATTAACATTTGTACTTTTTGAAGATTTGTATTTATAGTGAACACAAGCTAAGAACATAAAATGATTCAAGAACTTCTGAATGTAGCAGCTAAGCTTCAACCTTTTTCATTCCTCTCTCCAGTGGAATGACCTATTGTGACACAGTTATCTTTATGAGGATGAGGAGAGCTGTGGGTAATTAGTATTTGTACTGTGAACACAGCACGGGACGTCATACCTGAACTGTGCAGCCTACCTGGAAATTTGGGTCCTGCTGCTAGTGTCACAGCATGACAGAGATATAATGTGTAGAAAACTAGCCCATTTCTGTCAAGATCACATATTCACATGTTTCCTTCTCATCGAGCAAACCAAAAAGATTTTACTTTTCATTTATTTCACATTAAAAATGCCAAGATGGGAGCCCCTTCTCTTACATGCCAGGCCTCTTCTATCAAATCAAAATCTGTAAAGCTAACAATCACTGACCAACATCTAGCAGTTAAACCCAAAATAAAAAGCAGGACACATTTGCTCATAATGTTTTACAGCTTTTTAAAGGACTGTCAAAACTACATCTAAAGGATCTTTGAGAAACATATGAACAATTTTCAAAAAAGGAAAAGAAACAACAGACAAAACAGAAAGCCCTGCTCAACTTGTGAAGATAAATCAAGTCACTCTGAATATAACAAATGATGTAATAAATCTCAATCAGAACTATAGATGTGGCTTAAACAGAAACTTCATAAGTGAAACTGCTGTTCACCATTCATAGTAAAGCTCGAGTGACTCAATGGAAACCTGTGAATAATAAAAGTTTCACACATGTCCTCTAACCAGTTTGATGTGACTGACTGACTGATTGATTTGTAATGAGCCCAGCCTCATCCTCTTCCTGAAAGACATCCTGCTCCGTGACGGCTACTGATTGGCTGCTTCACAGGCATCTATCCAATCACTGTACACGTCAACTGGCTCTGACAGATCTGAAGAGCAATAGATTAAGGATAAAAGAAATTTCGTTGCTGGAGAGTTCAGGATGAAATCAATACAGAAAGGAAAATGTTTGCTAGAAATGTATCTTATCTGTGTAATATGCTGAGTATGAGTCTAAATCTACTGAATATGTCATTCATCAGAAGTAAGAATGGCTGTTATTTTCATATAGTCATGCTGCCCTTCCAAGCTACCTTATTTTCCACTATACTTAATAAAACAATACATCTTATTATCTGCCTCTCTTAATAGTCAAATTTGAGCACTCCATTAAGAATTTGTCCTTAATGACTTACTTAAAATAAAAGGTTAAAAAAAATAATAATAAACAAGGATCAAGAAAATGATCATTTGGTAAGAAACAGCCAGAAACATCTTGTATCTTATCTTATTTCTAACATTTGTTAGTGAAAACAGTTTGTTCAGTTGTCATAGAATTACATCAGTTATGTGACCTAAGTCATCTTCTTAACTTCTTAACTGGTTGGAAATCATAACCATCTCAGTTTAAAGATGGTCATCGATTGTCTGATAACATAAGACTAAAACTGGTCACGGCATCAACCAACATTCAGTGGACAACTGGAGAAAGACCCAGCAGGTCATTCACATCTGACAACAAGTACTGTTTGTGAGCCCCTACTTCAGCCTGTCCAAACTACTCTATTAAGGCCCTGTGGCTACAGGTGTTCATTCTACCCAAGCAGGAGCACACCAGGCTAGACTTACTAACTCGCCTGATCTCAGTCTTCAAAACAGCTTATTAGTTGAGATGTGCTTTTGATTGGACTTTGGATGTGATATCAGCTGAAAGTACTTCCACATTAAGCCAATGACATTTAGAGATGCATTTTTTAAACATCTGTTTTATCCCTCCATTCAGACAAAAACAATTCTCATCAAAAACTGAGCTTGTCAAAACATTCTCCAGAGTGGGTACATATTAAATCATGGTTTCAGTTTGTACAGGGAAACCTGAGTGTTTGTAACACAAACCTTCTGTATCCTCTACCCCTCTGCATTCTTAGTGGAAATGTAGATTGAGTCAAACATACCCCAAATCACTGTTGTGAATAACCTGTATTCATGGTGATTTTGTTAAAATAACGATTCTGTCACCTCTGGAGCGCAGCAGTTTGTGAATGACTGCCGGTTATTAGATGGTATTTGTGAGCTGCAATTAAATCACTATTTTATACTTGTTTACATGTCAGACAAGAGAAACAGAAAAATATGTAAATGAGAACAACTAAATTCTGTGACTGTGGCCTAACCCAGTGACAATTGGTTGTGTGACCATAAGGTTAACTCTCTGACGTCCGTGACTTTCTCTGCGATGACGCATTTTACGTGTCATTATAGTCGATCACACGTTTTTTTGTCATTAACAATCATAACCGCAATCATAAAATATCAATCATTGGATTACATTTTAAGTACTCCTTACCAGGTGTTAGCTGTGATATCTAATTTTGGTGTTTAACAACTGAAAAAATGATTAAGCGGATACATAATTGTTTTTCTACTTTTTGAGGTGTCTAACCTGGAACCCTGGCTCCTTTTTCCCCTGAAAATTATTGGCCGATCACAGTAGGAAGTGGATGTGAATATCTTTTTCTGAATGTTACAGAAATGGTTGGACAGCCCTACCTAACCTGTGATCAAACCATCTGATAATCTGACAAGCATTTCTTATCAAATGTATTGGGATCTTATGGGCTCCAGGTGAAAGCACCTGAAAAGTCTAGTAGGGGATTTAGATTCATTTGTTTAACTGCTATTACCAAGACCACAAATCAATTTTCATGCCAAAAACTAAAATATTATAATTGTATATTTGCTAAAATAATTGATTCTGTTATTGTTATTTTGTTACTGTATGAGAAAGTGGTGGTGAAGTTATCTAAAACTCATGTGTCAAGAAGGATACAGGTAATGGGGGTCTGGAACTCCTCCAAGCAGACTGTGCATGATATTATCCCTGTATTCCTGCTCCTCTCCCTATTGACAGAAAAAAACACAAGTTGGCAACAATAAACTTAGAAATCAATTAATCAAATGTGACACTGATACATATCTGGCAAAGTTTTACGTACATTTTGACATCACATGACTTCTCGTGGTTGCAGAAGGGGCAGGTAAACTGAGATTCCAGATCTCCCGTCATCTTCTTCTTCGGAGGGGGCTTTCTTTTGGACTTTCGGCGACCCATTGTACAGTAATTAAAGCTATGTGTGTGTGAAAGAGACAAAAACAAGGCAGTGCCACTGGTGAGACAAAATATGTGAGAACAACAGACTAGAAAAGTCCATTCAGAACAGAAGCTGTTGCTCCATATTGTTGGCAAAGTTAGCAGGCTAACTAACGTTAGCATGTTTGTTGTTGATCTCCAGTACAACATAAATCGCTTCACGATAAAAAACGAAGATGATGGTACATTGAACTTTAATTGTGCATCGAGTTGCCGCAGCTATTAAAAATGCCGTGATGTTTTAAATGCTATTTAACAACAGTTTAATCTTGTTTACCTTTGGGTGTAGGAAATACACGTTGCGGTTAAGAGGAAAAGGCTTCCGTAAGACCCGGCACCGGTAACTGTTCGAGTTAAATGATTGGAGGAGAGCATGTGCGCTTTCCGGCCTCTCATTGGCTCCGTGACACGTCTGTCAAGGTGATTGGCAGTGACGAAACAACGTATCAGCATATTCCCAGCGCGTGGTGGCGACAGAAGCTAACTGTCAGGTTAGATATGGGTCAAGTGTGTTGCTTAAAAATACTTCTTTTGTGTATTTGTGTAACTCTTAATACACCGGGGGAGGTAACTTTTGTTTAAAAATAGTTTGTCGTCTTATTTCCTCAGTGTTTGTTGTTGGAATGGTTTGCTAACGTTACAAAACAGCCACACATTGGAATCAGCGTCCTTGTAAAGCGAGAAAACAGTGGGTTTTTTTATGTTGTTAAGCTAAATGTTAGTTTATGTCGTGCTTTATTACCTTGGTCAGTGATTAAAGTCAGCTAATTTATTCTCAACATTTGTTAGATCATACTGAAGAAATCAATCAAACAGGTTTACATGTACAGGTAGGTTTTCACATATGAGAAATTTGAGAAATTAGAAATGTTCTGTAAAAGTAATGTCTTGTATTCAAAATCTCACTCAAGGAAATGTAGCTTCAAAATATGCTTGATAATCCAAAAAAGTACTTATTATCTTTATTATCAGAATGACACGTTTAAGAATAATATATTGTATATTATTGGATGGCCAGATGGCATGACTCATTAAAAAATAGACCATCAAATTTATTAGTCGGTTATTTTTGCATTAACAATCTGACTCTGCAAAATAGGTAGTAACTGAATCTGTTAACACGTAGTAAAGTAGGGGAAATATAAACTAGAATAAAATGGAAATACTCACAGTACAAGAACTTCAAAACTGAACTTGAGTAAATGTATTTCAGTTATTCAGCTGGAAAAGAAAATGAATCATGGTGCTAAATGATTAAATATTCAATTATAAAGTTCATATACTAACATACAATTTATGTGTGTTTTGTCTGACATGTTTGCAACAACATTCAAAAAGATTTCACGTGCAGTTGTACGTGTTCTATATTTCTATATATGATATACATGACCTTAGAGCACCAAATAATGATTATTTTTATAATCTGCTGATCTGCTCATCATTGTCTTGATTTGAGTTTTTGTTTTTGTCCATAAAATGTCAGAAACTGGTAACAAATCAAACCATTATGATTTCCCAAAGGGATTACAAACACACAGATACAAACTTCAACACAAAAATGTGCAACTACATAACATAGTGAAATGCTGCAAATGCTCAAAATTGAGAAGCTGACTTGTTTGAACACTACTAAATACACATGCAATACAGATAATATAATAATTATTTACTATTTATCTACCTGTATGAAAATATTCATAATCACGACCAACAAAACTCACAAAAACAGTTTTTGGTCATATATCAATATAAAAAGTTTGCATTATACCGCATGTTTGTTTTCTTATGTAGTAAATGCCAGTGATGTGGACGGTGAAGGTGGTCTGCCTGGGTGTGGTCGCTGTCTCTGTCAGTCTGGAGCTGATTGGCTGGCTTCTCCGTCGCCTCAGGCCTGTAAAAACCCTGAATGAGGTCCTCTTCTTTCCCTCAGAGATAGCTTGCATAGAACATATCTTCACTCCCTCTTCACCTTAGTAAGTAAAACACAATCACTGTATTGATTAAAAGGAATATATGATTTTCTCTGTAGTGATTTTCTGTTATGATGAATGCCACTAAAGCAAAAATTCACAGCCCCTGGATACTTTCAGTAAGTGGATTTAGTCAGTGCAGGAACCATTCCTCATCCTAATCATTTTTCACTTAATGGGACTATTCTTTTCTCCACTGAAAAAGTTTTTCACATAAAGTTACACCTAGAAAACCAAATTTAAACTAAACCAAATTTAAAGTATGAATAAAACCACTGGGGCTTGAAAACTATACACAGCTAGCTTATTGTAACAGCATTTGTTGCTCAATAGAACTATTGTAACCTTACACTTGGTTTCCTCACTTTCTGAACAACCTGCATGAGAGATGGAATATAAACAGAAAACATATTTGTTATACTCTATGGCAGATAAGCAGATGATACAGTAAGTAGCCATTTTCTCTTGTTCTCTTCTCCTCCAGTCCATGTTACTGCCTGTTGCCTCATGACCTAGAGACCTCTTTCTCCCGTCTTCTCCGACGACTCCTGTCTGCTTCCTCCTCTCTGGACTTGTGTGTCTTTGCCTTTTCCAACATGGACCTGTGCAGGGCTGTACTGACGCTGCATAGCAGGGGTGTCATCATCCGAGTCCTGTCTGACAAGGACTACGTTGCCGTCACTGGTTCCCAGATAGGGGTCCTCCGGAAGGCCGGTAAGGGAAACATCTGTTTATTCTTTGAATCACTGTGATTCATATGTCTTAATGCTGTGCAGCCTTTAAAGGGATAGTTCGGATTATCTGAAGTGGGGTTTTATGAGGTACATAGCTATGGTCAGTGTATTAACCACAGTAGATGTGGTAATGTTTGGCATGCCCCAAGTTAGGAGAAGCAATGAATTGCTTTGGACAGGGTCTGCAATAAAAGGTATTTTAGCCATTTAAAAAGGTCCACCTAAAATAAATATAAGTTAAATGTGTGCTATATATGGGATATTTTTAGTGCTTTACTTTGCCGTCAGACAGCCTCCTCTGTTGGGAAACTGCTGTTATATAATCCAAATATAATCTCTCCAAACCATCCAAACTCTGCAGGTGAAATCAGTAATTTTACACAGCAGAACACGGGAATTTCTTGTTTACTGATGCCTGGATCTATTAGTTTGTGTTACTGTATGACTTCGGTGAATCCGTGTTTTAAAAACAAGTCACACAATAACACAAACAAATTAACACATTGAGGCAGCCTTAGAGTAGCACCTCCTGTGGTCTGTAAAATAAAATTACTGATTTCACCTATGGAGTTCAGTTGGTTTACATACAAGGATATTTGGCTTATTTAACAGCAGCACCATAAAAGGTGAAATGAATTATCTTTAAGTGGTTAAAATGCCTTTTGTTACTGACCCTGTCCACTGCAGTACACTGCTTAGCATCTGTGCTGGTACTCCTCTCTGCTTCTCCAAACTAGGGGTGTGCTGACTGGCATCTGCTTTAGCTAATACACTGACTGTCGATAACAAGCTCATACAGCCCCACTTCATCCAATCTGAACTATCATTTGAACAGTGACTGAGATGAAATGCACAAAAAATTGCAAATACAAGCCCAGGGGCACATAGTTAATCCTTATAGAGATTTTACTTGTTAAAAAATGTCACACTAACCTCTGTGGGATCGTATTTATGGACAAATGTCAGTTGAAATACGGGAACAATGACTGTGGTCTCACTCACTAAAAGGTGCTCGCTCTGTGTGTGTTCTCAGACTATCAGTGTCATTGTCAGTAAGTCTCATAGGGTTTCATAGTGGTGAATAGAGAGATGATAGGAACTGTCTGGGTGAATGGAGGTTGCCACTACAAGCCCTCCTATGAGTCAGGGTAATCATGCTCTCAAAGCTCTGAAAGATTTTGTGCCACGTGTCAGACTCACACTGTCTCACTCTCTCTCCCTCAGTCCCCTGCATTTAATAAATTACTGCCGCTTCATATGGTTAAGTAAGGATTAAGTAAGTAAGAAATTGGCAAGCAGACAGCACATTTCATTAGGTAAAGTGTTTCTAAGTGTGTGTGTATGTTGACTGTAGACCTCATGAGAATGACTCTGGTACAAGGGACAATCATCTCCTCTTTTCATAGTGTATCTGTTACATTTTGTCATTGTCTGCAAAAACCTTTTATCCCCAAATAGCTAAATGTGACTGGCAGCGAAGCACAGTGCTCTGGCTTTGTTTGCTGTCACTGGTTGGGGTAGTTCAGAGTTTGCTTATAAAACAGGGAGATATTCACTGATGCACGCAGACTCTGAAAGGGCAGGGAAAATGATCTTAAAGAGACATCCTCTCTAGACTGTCCATGTCCTGGGGTCAAAACTGTGAAGACATCGACCTTTAATTTCCAGTTGCATTTAGTCTTTCCCATTGTTTCTGGCTCTCTTCACGTTGCGCTGAACATATTTTAAAAAGCCAAAAAGGCATTTACACAGAGCGGGGTCAAGGGGACATGTTAAGAGAAATGCTCAGAAAACTGACTCTTAAAAACACATTTCTGGTAATTGTTTTTCACTTGTTTTTAAATGCACTTAACCTTTCAAGAGAGAACTTGCACACCTAATCTATCTAATGACTCTCTGAGTTTAGTCTGCAATCCAATCTAAAAAGTAGTGGTCTACATATCAAATATACTACCACTGTAATGCTTCTGTGTAAGATCGTTTCAATTCTTCACAACTGAAAAGAAACGATACAAAAGATTAAAAAGCATTAAGTATTTGTATATTCCTCTATCAGAACAAAAACTGTTATTTTTAACTTATGAACTTTGTTTAAAATACCTGCTGCAGTAATTTAGTTAACTAAATTTTAGTTTTTAAGTTGCAGTACTCAGCAATAAGAGTAAAAGCTTTCAGAAGCTCATAGCAGATTCAGTAAAAAATGACAATTTATAGCTTGGTATGTTATTTTGTTGCATAAGAAAAAACATGATCATAATAAACATGCATATATGAGAAATCAGACAAGTAGAATAAATATAAAGGCATAGATTTAAATTGTTTGTCAGATTTGATACTGTAGCTCCCACGCTGCACAGTTTTTCTATCCAAAGAATTTCTTCTCCTCAGACTGGATAAAAGAAATACCGTAAACAAGTGTCTTATGATTTTATGGAAATGATGAAAACATTCATGTGACCTTAAATGGTACGTGCTGTGTGTTGTAACCTTTTAGTGGAATAGTGTTGTTGTGTGGTTGAATAGTCTATGAAGTGAAAGTGCAAAAGTTTAAATGCATTTAGATTTGTCTGTGCTTCTATATCACAACTCCTCAGGGTAGATCACCTCTGTCCACTAAGAAACTCTTAAACCGGTGTTTCGGTCTGAGAGGAGCTCTTAGGACTAAAGAGGAGGAATATTCATACATATTTTTGAACACCAACATTCACAAACCAGCTTTTGTAGTATTTACTCTACATTCCTGTTCATATTCTTCGTATACAAACCAGAATTTCATACCGGAGTTCAACACATCTTCAAGGCACTGAAAAATTATCGTCCACCCTCCTCCCTGTCCACCCTCTGCTCCACAGGGATCTGTGTGCGGTGCGATGTGGGCTCTGTGTACATGCACCACAAGTTTGCGGTGGTGGATGGCCGGCTGCTCATCACCGGCTCCCTCAACTGGACTCTCACAGCAGTACAGTGCAACATGGAGAACATCCTCGTCACTGAGGAGCCAGACCTGGTGCAACCTTTTATCAAGGAGTTCCACAGGTTGTGGGCTCGCAATGATCCGGCCAGACACCGCTGCTCGAATGACCAAAAACGTCCTCATGTTGCCACTAAAACTGAAGACTGAATATTGAGTTAGAGTTTTCTTGAACCTTTGAGGCAGAAAGAATCTCAACAGAATTTTAGGTTTTCTTGTTTCTTGTTGTGAGGAGCTTTGCTTCTGTTTCATCCAGTTTTGGAGAACTACTTTCTGTTAAACTGACAATTTAACTGTTCAAGATGATGGTATTTTATTTGAAAGATGTATCAGAAAACCTGTCTAGTTGTGAATGACACTGTCGTGTGATTTACCAGGTTAAGTCTGCAGTTAAGAGTTCCACTTTTTTTTTTTTAAATATTTTACAGAAACAATGACCTGTAGTCAGTGTTGAGGTAAGGCGAGATCCAGACAAGACCAAGACTTTGAGGGGTTGAGACCATATCAAGACCAAGGCAGGGCAAGACAGATTCAAAAACAGGACCAGACCAATGATAGAGTGAGGCATCGCAGAATTTACACACTGCTGTGTGTTAATTTTGGACTATGTGCTGCAGATGAACTCTTTGTAAATGAAGCGAGAGGTAGCCAAATTTTATTGAAATAAAATAAAGTCTTCCTTGTCTGAGGCAAGGCAAGACCAGGTAAAAATGTGATTCCCGTCGATTTAGAGATGTGACTGAAACTTTGAAAAAGTGGTCTTGAGTCAGAGACTCGAGTACTACCTTACTACCTGTAGTGCTCTTTGGCACACTGGGATAATATCTGCAACATAGATTTGGTCCAGTTTTTATTTTGTTTGTCCTTTCTACATGGTTGACAGGTTGACTTAATGCAACATTGCATTTACTTCTTTCCTTGTGGTCATTATATAATGTATAATCTATTACATGTTACATTTTCCCTGTTGGAAGTAAAGTGGTTAAATAGGCTAGCTAAGAATTTGAGTTTAATGTCTTTATTTAAAACCAACCTACTTCTCTCTTTGTGTATAATTCTAACTTACAGTGTCTGTAGGAGCCAGTGTATTTTTCAGGGTGTGTTACTGCGGTGTCAGGGACTGTTTTGCCAAGCACCAATAAAAAACCCTCTTCCACACTGCAGTTTTGGCAGGTCTGTTGCATCATTGCCCCGCAGCTGTAGATTTTCTCTTGCTCCAACATGATTCACTCTGTCTCAAATTCACAGAAAGGCCTTAGAGCACACATGGCACTGGTATCTTCAGTGCATAACAATACCATCCTTTTAGATTTGAAAAATACACAGGAGTTAGTCTGGTCTGGACATGATTCAATGTGCCTGTGTGCATGATTTCTCTGCATTGCTCACCAGTCAGGCCGATGCTTGTTGATGAAGGCCAGAACTGGTTTTGTCTGACTTAAGACTTGTAATATTAACAGTTTACATCTTGAAGTTCAGCGTACTAAATCGGATTGTTAGACACTGAATCAGCTGCTATACTTTATCCACGCTATAAGAGGCCAATTTAACAGCGAGATCATGAGTTTGGTTGCGTTACCAGTGCGTAACGCCAGCGCCATTCACACACAACAGAGCAGGGCCGCCTGAAGTTTACTATTAAAACTGCGTCAAGTACCCAGTGAGGGACACAGTGGACCCGGAAATGTGGTGATTTAACCTTCAACATAAAAGTTTTTTATGAAAAATAACATTTGCCTCTTTCTTGGGTATTTTACAGAACCAAACACCACAGGTTCCCATAACAACATAAATTGTGTTTTTTCTCTTTTAAATTTCTGCATGTAATGATTGGCGGGTGATTTTATGAATAATTTTAAGGGACACCCCATTAATCTTATTTATGATTAGGTAAATCAGTTGGTGTACTGACAGATTTTTGGCAACAATTTTGATCATTTATGAATTGTTAAAGTACCTTATCAACCAAGTGTCCAACATTTGGTGTTTTCAGCAGGGCCGGCTCAAGCCTCTATGGGGCCCTAAGCAGAATTTAATTTGGGCATTTGAATATATCACCTTGGACTCTGAGATGTTATAGGCATTTGTCACTACTTTCTGACAATGGTAGTGTCAAGTTCTAAAAATAATCACAAGATCAATATGACAATATTGACAAATGACAAAAAAAAGTTAGGGCTCCACAGTATAGATGCTATAGTATGCAGAAGATAGGTAAATGGTATTACACTACAACTTGACTTGACTCAGCTTTATTCATATCACACCTTTCATACACACATGCAGCCAAAAATGCTTCACATAGCAAAATGAAAACAATACAGACAAGAAACAAATAAAAATGATGAATAAAAAAATATTGCAAGAATAAAAATTACAGCAGTAATATAAATGATAAAAATTGATAAATAAAAGTAAGATACCCCTTGAAAAGTATTAATGAAAGGTGTATATCATCTTGAGTGTATAGTTTGTTAAATTTAATCTTTATATTTTATATTTTATATTTTGTACTTTTGTGGTGCTGTAACTTGAATTTCCCCTGTGTGGGATCAACAAAGTTTATCTTATCTTATCTTATCTTATCTTATCTTATCTTATATTATATTATCTAATGTAAAAAATAATGTAAAAACAAAAAAAAATTAAATTAAAATTAAAACTTATCTTGCATATCGCGATTAGTCGAGAAATATCAAGAGCTTGCCAGTTCAATATCCATAGGCAGGAGAATATGATTCTGCATGTTACAATTACTTATACTTGTTAATTATGCTTTTCTCTTTTATTTCACGTGCAACATTTACTATTTATTGTGTATTATATTGCATGTGATGTGTATAATATGACTTCTTGGTTTAGCAACATGATTGATCTAAAACGTAATGCCAATAAAGCTGCTTACATTGAAATTGATTTCTAGAGCTATGTTGCATTGCAGATATGCAAAATGCAAATCAAAGTGACGACTCAAACACAAACAAACAAAAGAAAACGCCACGACATGCCTCACATTTGCACTGTGTAAAACATGGTTTCACTCGCGGTTTTATTTTGAAAGTCTTCACAGGAAGTGGCTTGTATATACTCTGTCTGACTTGTGTGTGGTTACACGGTGGGTGTCCCGGTGACAGGCACATGCACAGTCTGGAGATCCGGGATCGGAGCGTCTGAAGAGGAGCGCCCAACAACAGCGCACACCCATCGGCTTCAGGTGGAGGTGGAGGACCGCGGGAAGGGAAGGACGGAGGAGACAGATTCATAAACTACATCCACGGTGAGGAACGTCCACACAGCATTCAGACACGGTGGGAGGTTTGTTTTAATGTCACCAGGTTGTAGTTGGGCTGCCGTATGGTAGGGCATTGTTGGCAAATTAGACTAACAGTCAGTGCAGCGTCTTCCCATATCTCAGAATGTAAACTTTTATATTTGTAGTTGTACATTAGGCTGGTTTGCGTGGAAATAATTAGTTTAATTAAGTGCCAACAAGTGTAATGATCCGATGTGTCTTCATGCAAACAGTAGCACAACCATTTCCATTAACTTCTACTTTAGTCCAGATGTCAACATCTGCTTTTAAGTCATCCCTTGTGTTATGATGCAACATGCCCTGTTTTCCTCTGCTAAAGTAAATGCATCCAACGTTAATGTGCCTCCACACACACCAGCTCGTACGTATACTTCATACTGATGGGTTGGCGCATGCGTGGTGTTGTGCTGAGTGTGTGTTGGGCAGCATGCCGGCCAGCCCCTCTTTATGATCGTGGAGGCAGTAATGCTGAGCTGGTCTCCAGAGAGATCACAGCAATCAGGGAGGAGTATGGGCTCTCTGACAGGGGAGGGTGGGGAAAGGGTGGATGAATGGAGGGTCCAGCCCACTTATGATGTAGAAAGATGGAGGAAGTGTGGAGAGAGGGTTAGATATGGATGGATGATGGCAGGAGGGATGCACAGATGGATGGATATGAGCAAGAGTAAAGGAGGATGTGTGTGTGCGTGTGTGTTTAAATAGGAGAGTCAGTGGGTCGATGGATGGTCAGATGGGTGATGTATGAAATATACAGGGAGGGGAGGAGAATCTATGGCCCCTCGCCCACCGCTCAGCATCCACTGATCTCATAAGTTCTGTAACTTGAGTCAACATGTGACAAATGGCCAGCGAGCGCAGTGGGTGACTGATGGAGGGTGAAACAGTGGAAGCAGCACGCCTCGGCCCTGATTCATGAGAGCGAAGAGGGATGAGGGAGAAAGACAGACCATTTTTAAAACAACACTTCCATTTACCCACATCAACATCTGCTCAGCTATTAGTGCGGATGAATTTCAGCCATGTGAGTGTGAACCTGAATTCTCAAATAGCTGAGATTCCTCACTCCTGACAATCGAACACACAAGTACTGTCTTACCCAGACATCCAATCTTTAAACAAGCCAGTATCAGCCAGGGGTATCTGGTGATAGCGCCAAATCACACTCATTACTCATGTCAAATTCTAACTCCAAGATGTGTTTTTTTTTCTCCTTCAGTTCCTTTAGCTGCATGCTCTCGCCAAGATAGGCGATTTATCAACTGAGGAAATTCTTGAAATACTTGTTGCATGTTATAAATAGGTTACAATACCCTGGTATAATAAGCCCGGACATGCCAGAGCCAGTACTCATCCCAGTACTTAGAATCTGGATAAAGTACTTGAACCTGCTTGAAAACACTTGACACACTTGACCCTTTTTTTGCTCCATTAACAGTTGAGCAAACATAGAACCTCAGTGATATATAGGGTCATATCTTAAGTAATAATAACAAATGTTAGCAATACAACAGTTAACTATCTAGCTAATGATCAACATAAATTAGATAGCTAGTTAGCTAACATTAGCTGACTTAAAATGTGATATATGTTGTTTTTACAGGTCCTCCAGCAACATCTTTAAATCATCTTCAAAATTTGTCCTTTTTCCAAAAATGACAAGCCACAGTGTGTTGTTTGACATAGATATAATTTCCTGGAGGCTTTTTAATGGTAAATTTCAGTCTATTAATGTTAATAATCACTTAATTTTAGTCAACAGGACTGTATTCACCGCAAAAAAAACTCTCCCTTGACAATGATTTCTTCGGAATCAAAACGTTGCTGTAATAAATTAAATATAGTAGAAACTATGATTTCAGTGTGTAGATCTCTTGTCTGACTTCTGCGTCAACTTTCTTCACCAGAATCACACCTGACTCTCTTTTCCTTCCACAATATTATGTCATCAATAAGGAAGGTACTGTGGGCTTTTTATTTTCATTTTTTGTTGAATCATTGTTGTCTAACTGAGCCCCAACTAATGATTACTATCAATAAATCTGCTGATTACTTTCTCCATCTGGCCCAACTCATTCATCATTTTGTCTATGAAATGTCAGAATCCAAGACTGTAGTTAAAAGTTCCCATCGCAACCTTTAAACACAAAGTGGTCATTTTGTTTGACTGTAGTCCAAAATCCAAACATTCTCCATTTCCAATAGCATCAAACGAGAAAAGAAGAAAATCCACACAATTTAGAAACTGGAACATGGAAACATTTGACATTTTTGCTTAAAATAAATGACTTTAAAATATTATTAAAATGCACAGGGGAAAGTATTATGAAGAGACATGACTGTCAAAACAGTAATGGTCCATTATTTTTCTCCTTTATGCTAGTTAATTTATTGGCCAACTCTTTCAGCTTTATTTCTTATTAGCATGTAGCATACCATGCACAGTTTTAAAATGTACCAAAATAGATAGAAGCAGATACAATAGTCATTAATCATGTGATGTACTTTTGTCCCAGCCTAGCTGCTGAACCTGTCAGTACCTTTGTACTTGTATTGTTCCTGTACATACTGTACCTTATATCCTACATCTATAGTCTGCTGCTGTCAAGAGTAATGTCATGATTCATTTCATTAACAGTTGATCTGTTGATAATTTTGTCATTTAATGATTGAAAGTGGGAGCAAGGGACTTTCATATTATGTTGATTTTGGAGGCCCAGTGGACAAAAGCGGTTTCTACTGTCATAACTACAAAATATATTAGCTAAAAATAAAACATATAATAAAAATTATCCAAAGAAAAATCTCGTCCTGCTTCTTTTTAGCTGGCTAACACACATTTGCCTGGGATCATATAAACAGGCTCTTCTGGTCTAAGAATAACTATATAGAAATAGTCAATGTTCCCACTGATGGTCTTGTTTGTTAATTCAGGTCATATTGACGTAAGCCTGAACCCGGAGCTCGAGGTGACATTTTTAAATGTCTTACTGTGTTTCACCAACAGTCAGAAACCAAAGATATTCAGGTTACAATGATATCAAACACACTGGAGAAGCTGGAATGAAGAACGTTTGGTTGATTTGCTGATGATGACGATGAATTTCTGCCAATTGACTGTTTTTTAATGAAAGATGGGGTAAGTGATTCTGGAGAAACATAGTTAATTATTGTGTCTCATTGTTTTGTTGAGTGGTTCGGCCCGAGCCACCACCCCAAAGCGTTGGTCTTTGATAACCGTAGAATGAGAATCAACAATGTCTTTCTCCAGAATCACTTACTTCACCTTTAACTAATCATTACAGTGCTAGTTGTTTGCATGGTACTTTTATGACCACAGGTTCCATATGAAACATTTCAAAATGATGGCAGATACTTTTTATGAACGAATTTGAGAGTCTGTTCATGAAGTTGGGGATCTGAAAAACCATTGTTCTCCGCTTGTCCTGCTTCATTTGACAGATGGCACTAGCCAGAGATCCAGGGGCGGGACAGGAGCAGAGAGATGCAGCCGACCAAAACTTTGACTACATGTTTAAGCTGCTGATCATCGGCAACAGCAGCGTGGGAAAGACCTCCTTCCTGTTCCGCTATGCAGACGACTCCTTCACTTCAGCCTTTGTCAGCACAGTGGGCATCGACTTCAAAGTCAAGACCATCTACAGGAGCGACAAGAGGGTCAAACTTCAGATCTGGGTGAGATGGAAAAAAACACTGAGACATTGACCTCTGACATGTGATGAAAAGGGAGGATTAATGTCTACTTGCTGGTGAGAGATGTAATTTAACAAACAGGTCTCTCAATACATAACTTTATGTATTTAATTCACAGTTTGACTGTGTTCAGGTTGCCATTTACAAAGGTGGAAAAATGTAGTTTTAGAGCTTTTCAGGTGCATCACATATTTTCTTCCAATGGACCAACTAAAGCTTTTTTTGTTTGTTTCCACCTTTCCCCAGGACTAGAAACATATGTATGGACTGGGGTCTGAATTAACTTGCGGGGAGGTTATTTTACCCCCAAGAAAGTCCCTGCTTCAGGCATTTTTTTTCCTAAAAGTACAGGAACTCTGGGAGTGGGGTTTGCAGTCCTGAACATCTCTGATTAGTTGAGCACTCGCTGCCTTTTATTTCAAGGACAGTTTTTAAAAATCTGCAGGATCGGGAATTGGCGACCCATAATGACAATCTGTTGCTTTATATGGTGTCATTATTGTTGTAGTATTGCGTGCATAAAGCAACCATTGCTTTTTCATATGCCAGTGGACTAATTTTACTTAATCTTGGCAGGTTTTTAGAATTTAGTAGTAATGGTGGGGGACTCAAGTCACTTGACTTAGCTCTTAGCCTTCATCTTGGACAAATTTGAGAACTTGAGATTTGCCTGACTAACACTGATAAAAGACTTGACTGTGACTTGACATTTATCACTTGACTTAGACTTGAGATAGACTTTTTATATATTTTCATTTTTATATATTTTATATTTGCATTTTTCTAGATATTGAGGAGTTTGTTTTGTTTTTGAAACATGAATGGGTGATTTCTAGCGCAATGCGTGCAAACCTGGCAACCTTCCAGGAAGTGGCAGACCAGCAGAGGCCAACACACGAGACAGCTGATGTGAACTGAGTGTGACTTGACTTGTGACTCACTTGACCTGAGCAATGAGTTAACTTGTCTTACTTGAAGACTTCCTTGTGAGTTGCACACGTGTTACTTACTCCCACCTCTGTGCAGTGGAAACGCCAACAACCACATGCTGAAAGAAACTTTTAGTTCTTAAAAAAGTAGATTTAAAGTGGCAACAAAGAACTTATATGTGTTGATTTTGGAAGCCCTGTGGACAAAAGTGAAGAAAGTGTGTCCACCACCACAAAATATAACATTAAAAAAATATCTAAAGGAAAACCACTTTTTAACTAACATAACAGCAGAGGAAAAAATAAATATCTGCTCTGCTCTTTGAGTAACAAATAGCAGTTCATAACATTGACAAAGGCCGTAATTATTCAGGAACGTTTGGAAAAGATCAATACTGTAAACACCCCCAAACTTTAAATATTCAGCAAAATATCAAAAGTGATCATTTACAGACAACGCTATGTGGCTCTTTCAGTTTATTGCAGTTTAAAGCAATATTTTAAAAATCAGTAGACTTTTATTTAATCTTGCTCTCATCGTTTTAACTGATTTGGACAGTGTCCTCTGTAGCTTGTTAAATTATTCTGGCATGAAAAAGAATCACAGAGCAAAGCTAATGAAAAATCCTTTACTTTCCTTCATCCTCCTGCTTTCAGACTGTTTACATGCACATAGTTTCTCCTCTGCAGCAGCAGGAAAGAGTGGAAGTCTGGCAGATAAGACCAGAACAAACTGATGTTTGCGCAGTGCAGGAGTTAAGAAGTCAAAGCTGGCAGACAGGGTTACAGTTCTGCCAGATTTAACCCTAATTATTCTGGTAGTTTTTTAACCTCTCTGATTATGTTCTTTTTGTAGTGCTACCAGTGGTCTTGTTTGCTTTGTTTAAATTGACATCACAAAGGGAAAAGGAAAAACAGAACTAGTCACCTTGTTTGGTCCTCTTATGAGGCTAATTTAACTCTCCGCACCTTGAGCACATAGCCTGGAGCAGGTTCTGTTGGACGAAAGCCATGTATGTACACACACTTTTAGTAGTGATATGGGTAGTTGGAAGTGGATGGCAACACTAGTATTTTTTGCATCAAAGGTGTTTGTATGTTCTAATCGTTACTGTGTATTTGACTGTGTTAATGCCTCTTCAAAGTGGAAACCTTCAAGCTTTATCTGTGCTGTTTGCGGGACTGAAAACGACATAGAAAAACTCTCCATTTAGTTTGGCCTAATTAATATCATTGAATTTGAATTTAAACCAAAAATCTTTTCATGTTTGAAAGAAATGATCTTGTCATCATATTTGTCATTCACTGCAAAGATACATTTTTCTTTACAATGAATGACTCTGAAAATTAGCAAGCCATAAATAATCATGATCAAAACATTCAATCACAAGCAAAGTTAATATGCACAGCTGGTAAAGTAAACCTAGTGATAATATTCATTGGTTGCTGTGGCTATAAAATAATTTACGCTTGATTTTATTGTGTCAATTTAGATGTGATGATAAAGGCTTTGAGTGTCTGGACAATTAGAGAAACTCCTGCACACTGTCTCACTTTCTGCTGATATATTTATTAAATACTGATGTTTCGGTGTAACCATTAGGCCTGTGCAGGAGTTTCTCTAAATGGTCTAGGTGCCTTGAAAGTGCTTGAAAAGGGTTTGAATTTTACTCTCATAAAGTTGTGCAAACTCTGATTACTGAACAATTAAAGTTATATAAATGTGCAGAAAAAAAAATCAAGGACTTTACAGATTTTTTCATGTGTCTGTGCTAAGGCGGGAAACAAAAAGCCACATTGATCAAATGGTCAAAATTGACTCACAATCAGAAAAGCCATACTTTCTTAAAATGAAGCACTGTGGTTACACCAACAGAGTAGCAATAATAACAAATATAATATATTTAATAATAAATAATACTGACAGCTTTCAGCTTAAATGCCAGTAAAACACAAAAACTCATCTAACATGAGAAAGAGCTGTTGTGTGATTGACTGTACCAACAGATTCAGCAAGAAATCAGAGCAATGTTTTTGTGCCAAAAGAAGCAAATCGACCACTGAAATTCACAGAAACGACTCGAATCCAGGCAATGAAATGTGAATCTGTGGTTGCCATTTTGTGTCAGGTATGTTTGATTTTGGGATAAAATCATACCTTAAGTTATATACTATATACTAGTATATACTAGTAGTAGTACTACTAATGTTACTTATCAATTAAATGTTTAGCATCTTTCATTTATATTCCGTGCAACAATTACGCATCTCATCCCACATCCTCAACACTGCTGTATGCTAACATGTCTCTTCAATAATGTCATAAAATAAAAAAAATATCGGTACAGGCCTGTCCATATACAAATAATAATGTCTTTGGTAAGTTGTAAGGATCACCAGCTGCCTTTAATTTGTGCAGATAATCATTTTTATTTTTACAGCCCTGCTGTACGATGTTTTGCCACTCAGTCCAAATGAGAGGGCGTGTCCTGCTGGGAAAGTGACATCAGTGCATAGCATCTATAAAGGAAAGAACCACAGATATCTGTGTAGGCTGCCTCCTGACATAAACAAGACTGAGGAGAACAAAAAATACCTAGCTGAGTTAATTTAAAAATATTAAGAGTCTAGCCAGCCTACTGCAGAGTCAGTGTCAGTTAAGAAAGAAGCTGTGAGGACCCTCCTCATAATTTCCAATAAAAAGTTCAGGAAGCTTTTTCATTCCTCCACCAGATAAAAAAAATATACTTTACAGAGCAAACAGGTTTGACAGACAATATATCAGCAAAATTGAGTATAAAACGCTGCAGTCTCTTTAATGTCAGAGCTGTAATTTACTGAGGTAATTAACAGCATTTACCTCTAAAATTCAACTTCAACCAAAGGCAGAGTGAAGAGTGCTTTTGAAAGCGTTGTTACACAACACAGGCTGTTTATCCTCGCCCCGTTCCCTAGTTTGCCCTCTTACACACTGCTGCCTGTCATGGCTGTGGCGTAAACTAATTTCTCACACTGTGGAGTTAATGACAGTTGATGTTTAACATCGTCCCCAGACGGCAGGGTTCATGAAAGATGCATGGCTTTGAGCTGCCGGAGCTGAATGTGCTTACTGCGCAGACTGACACCCAGGACAGATCTATTACTGAATGTTAGTGGAATTCGAGGACTCACCCACAGCACTGCTGTTAGATGAAAGTCATACATCTTTTTTTTTTTTTCCCCCTTTTTTATAGTAGCCTAATATATTCAGCGTAGCATGCCTTCTCTGCTCTGCTTAACAATGATACAGTTGCATATTTTTACAAGTGGAAAATGTTTTTGGCTGCTGAGCAACTTGAATGGGTTTCATGGGGCCGTTAAAACAAGCTCAGCTCATTTTGTAAAACTCTGCCCCAAAGTAACATCTCATGCACTGACTTACACAGTATGAGCCCTTTGACATATTCTGTAGACCACTGACGAGCGCTAAATCTCCACCCTCAGAGTGCATGACGTTAATATTTCATCTGACATTTTCTGGCTTTAAGGGAGAACATTTTAAACCTATTATTGAGCTTAATCAAGTTAAATGAAGTATTTCTTGGTGCAGTTTGCACCTTGCATGTATCCACATCAGGGGTGTCCTTTAATGCTTTAACAGTTCCCTACAATCAGACAAGGAAAGAATAAAAATGACATCTTCAGAACACATTTTTGCCCCTTAAGGCACAGCCACAAAGCAGGGAGCACATCCTGGTGTATTTAGAGGGTGTGGCAACAACCAACACATGACGAGACAGATTAACTTGTGTTGCAAGAGAGTTAATGATTCACCTTTCCTTCTCAGGACAACCAGGTTAACCATTTGTTTTCTTCCCGTCATGAATCTCTTTGTATTCAATTAAAGTATGTGTTGGAATTGAGTTATAGCTTTTATAAGGTTTCACCCAGACTTACAACCACATCTCGATCTCAAGAGAACAGCATAATCATAGTAATTATGCTACCGGGCGGAGGGGGGAATATTAAACACAATAAATGTCTCTGATCCCCAAAAAAGAGCCAGAATTTCTCAGATTTGTCATGTCTTTATAGGACACAGCAGGACAGGAGCGCTACCGGACCATCACCACAGCATACTACAGAGGAGCCATGGGATTCCTGTTAATGTACGACATCACAAGTCAGGAGTCGTTCTGCGCTGTACAGGACTGGTGAGTAGACCTCTGGATGTGACGTCATACTGTTAAACCGCTGCTTTGGAATTTTTTTATTTGTTGACGTCTTTGACCTGGAGACACGCTGCCCTTTTGCTCTGTGTTTATGATACAAGCTGATACCTGGGAGAAATTGTTCCATTGCTGAAGTAACAGGATATCACAAAGAAAAATAGCTTAAAACAATAGACAGTAAAAAGTTGTTCATATAAAAGCACATATCTGATGGTTTACCACCAGTCATTGTAATAGTAGTCAAAGTATGAAGAGTTATCAGCAAAATACACTTAAAGTAAAGTGTAAAGTAGTTGAATGAATATATTGTATGTGACTAGTTCCCAACCTGGGCAACCCGAACCCCACTAGGGGTCACCAAAGCACAGGCTACCTTAATTTTTAAGGGTTGAAAAACACTTAAAAATATATACATATATGAAGGAGGCCTGTATGTCTTAATTTCTGTCAAGAAAACTGAATTACATCATTGTTCTTAAACTTAAGACTATTATTTAAGATATAAACTAAAAACCAATCTCACAGGATAAGGACACGATGGAGACAGAAACGATATTCACAGAGCTGTCGCTCTCTGCCTAACAGCCTCATCCTGCATTAGAAAAGTACATAGCTAAAACAACCAAAGAGCTAAAAGAACATTGGCTAACCATCGGAGAGAAGAAAAGTTTTGAAAATAGATTATACAGACAGATAATTGTATTAAAAGTTACTAAAAATATCAGGAAAACTCATCTCAGATTTCACAGGAAATAATTTGCTCAGATTTCGTCCAAATTTCTCCTTTTACACAAATGTCCTGCCGTTATTACATTTGGTATTTGGATTAATTGTACTTTTACTCCATTGTAGTGGAGTAAAATGTACAATATTGGCATCTGAGATGTAGTGGAGTAGAAGTATAAAGTAGCATAATATGGAAATACTTAAGATTAGTGGTTGTAAAAATGTTTTGTTGGTGTTTTCCAGGGCAACGCAGATCAAGACGTACTCATGGGGAAATGCTCAAGTAGCGCTGGTAGGAAATAAGCTGGACTTGGAAGAAGACAGACAGGTCCCCACTGAAGATGCCCAGAGACTGGCTACAGAGCTCGGTAAGCCAACACACACTCAAACACACTTTTATCACCTGCTCAATGAGAACACACAAACCCAAACATCACCCAGTGGTCACTCCTAACTCGTCTTCCTCCCTCTGCCCTCTCCAGGCTTCCAGTTCTTTGAGGCCAGCGCCAAAGACAACATCAACGTGAAGCAGGTTTTTGACAAACTGGTGGACGCCATTTGTGAGAAGATGAATGAGAGTCCTAACGGCGACGCCAGTCCATTGGCCAATAACAAGGGAACTGACCTGAAGGAGACGCCCCGCAGCAGCACAAGTGGCTGTGCGTGTTGATAGCCGAGGACGGAAATTCACACAAAGCTGGTTTCACGCTCACACACACACACAGACACACACACAGACAGATTAAATCTATCATTGTGAATGTATTTACCATATGTTACTGCAACACTATCGTGGCTGCTTGGCTCCTTTTTTTCATTTGATCTTTTCCCAACTTGGTGGCGACTCTTCATCGTAATTTGAATGGGAACATTACGCTGAGATGCCAAAGAACAGCTGTGCCTTCTGCCCGACCCCTCTGCTTTATTCTGTCTGTTTAGTGAGCGAACAGCACCTGTTGCAGGTCAGGATGTGAATGAAAGGCATTGAACTAGATCAGCATGGCGTGGGGATCACTGTGATTTACTTGAGTCATGCTACCCCCTTGTGGGCATTGCATGAAAATGCATCACTGTGACTCTGTTACCGCACACTGTGTATCCTGTGAACTCTCCCCATGTGATCCTGCTGAGGAAGAAGGCTCGCTAACTGTTCAGTACAAAGTCAAACATACAAGAAAGGTGCTGTGTCATCCCAAGTCCTGTGTGCGCAGTCCAGACTTGTTTTGGAGGGATATTCTCATTTGCTTTTAATTTATATTTTTCTGTTGTTGTTTTTTTCTTTTTGTACCTTTAATGGTTAATGCAAGTTCAGTATGTCCTTTTCCAAGATTTATTGTGTCTCTTTAAAATTGAGATTAAAAGATGTGGATCAATGCATCATGTCTGTTGGTTTTCATTTGTGCATATTAATTAAATGGTGAACAACAACTGAACTATATGACATGTTTGATAGTTCTTCACAGGTTTCTACACAGTGCTGATATTAGTGATTAGTCACTACATTTATCACCAAGGTCTTTTTCAATTCATTACAGGGTTCAAAGTTAATGTTTTTTTTTTTTCACTTGTCTGGATTAGAACTCTTAAATCAATTTTTACTCTCCCCTGAACAAATTGTTTTATTTATTAGAGGTAATCAACTAACAGCAAAGACGGCTGACATGTTTATAGTTTCTACAAGACGTTTTTAACTGGTTATGTCTCACATTATTACCGATGCTTCTATATGACCTACATCAATTAACAAGACCATCAGAGAGTAGATCAGCTGTTTCTATATAGTTCTTCTATTGTCCACCAATTGAAAAAGTCTGTGTTTACATTTTCCCAGGCAAAGTTACAGTAAGAAATACTTTAGCCAGTCAAAATAAAGGAGGAGGAGATTTATATTTTTTTATTTGCATTTATGAAGAAAAACAGGAAATCTCCACTGAAAACATCATTTTCTGCCATTTTTTGCATGAAATATTACTTCAACGATTAATCAATTATCAAAATAGTTTAATAGTTAAATTCTTTTTTACCACCAAGTTACCAGATTTACTAGCCTACAATGCCATTTTACTTGCCCCAGGCCAGTGGGCAATCCTTTTTGAATAAAGTGTGTGTTTATTCCCAACATTAAATTATTTGATTCCTTGACTCTTAGTTAAGGATTTAGCTCCTCTTTTTGAAATGGCTCTTTATTTTGAGCTCTGTCTTGAATGTAATAAATCATTAATGTTAATCAATATTGTTATTTGACCCTGACTTGGTTGTAAAGTTTCTATCATAAAAGTTTATTTTATATATTTTAAATGGACTTTGGTCACCAGGAAATGTTGCTTACCCTAAATGCAAAGTTGGTGACGTGTAGGGCATGAACTCACTATTTCCCCCTTCCCTCTCTCTCTCTCTCTCTCTCTCTCTCTCTCTCTGTGTGTGTGTGTGTGTGTGTGTGTGTGTGTGTGTGTGTGTGTGAAACCTGTGAGAAGATAAAGGGGCATGTGAATGCCTCTTTGAGCAGACTGATTGATCAGAGCTCAGCGGACAGACGGACTTCACTGCTGTACAGGTAGGAGCTTCATGGTTTTTCATACTTTTAACAAACTATATAATAAACAACTGAAAAACTTTTATTTACACTAAAAACACTTTAAAGCGAATATACACATGACATGATCGGTATTTTTTGCCAGAGAGAAAAGTAAGTTAACAAAGACTTAAGGGGTAATTTGTTTTAAAGACAGCAATCCAATACAAATACATACATCATACACAGCAGTATACATTAGACACATCATTATCTTCAGGGTTTCTGCAGGTTTCAGCAAGTCAAATTTTAGACTTTTGAAGACTGTATATATATATATATGTATATATATATATATGTATGTTTGTATGTATATATGACCAATTTAAATATGAAAACTATATATATATATATAAGTATTTTTCACATTTGAAATGTGAAATATATATATATGTATATATATATATATATATATATATATATATATATATATATATATATATACAGTAGTAGTATACAAGTAGTTTTCACATTTAAATTGGTAACACTATATTTTAACAGCTAACAGACTGAATAAGCTAAATATCATCCAACTCAGCTCTCTTTAACAATATAGCTATGTAAGGCAGAGGAAACTCCTTTAGTTGTTACATCTCCAATAACAGAGCCTAAACTGTTTTCTTTGACTTTTCAAGTTGCATTAAAAACCTTTATTTGTCGTGTTTTACTGTCTCGATGCTTCCATTACATGTATCCTATTCAAATAAACAGCATGTGATTTTTCTGGTGTTATGGAAGCATTTTATTTCCTCTTGGAAAGAAGGCAACCTGTGCCAGTCAGGTTCTCATCACAGCTGCAATAAGGAAGAAAATAAAGATCGATAACTATAAAACTGAGCTCCTGTCTCTGACATAGTAAACAATCGGAAACAAAGTTGTTTTGCAAGATTGGGGACAGGGTGTGGGTGTTTTATGGCTCTTCTGAGCTACTTGAAGTGTAACTACCAGTAAGCAGATAAGTTGTCTTTCCATTAATCATGAACTCATCAGAGGGCCTTTGATGAAGTGGGGCTTGATTATGACCTACTTACATGTCATCTTTTAAACCTTGATTTCACAAATTTTATGACATATACTGCAAATTCAATCTTTGGACTCTCTCAACAATGTAAAGGACAGTGTCTCTGTCTATGTTAATATAGATATGGGTTATGATTTTATGGTACAATTGATTTAGTGTCATGATACCATAAAACTGCATATGCAGTCTTCCAGTAAAGTTCATAAAACTGGAGGAAGTGAATTTTCCCCCTCTGCAACAGATGGAGTCCTGTGTGTTAAGAGGAAACCTGCAAACATGCCATGTGATCCAATCATGTACTTCAAAATCCTTTAAATAACTTAACTTAAACAAAGGATGAAGGGTGGCTATGAACAAATCACTTCTCACACATCAACCGAAACCATGGATTACGTCAACGTCAAACACTTTTTATTTATTTAGAGGAGATTAAGACCCTGTCTGTTTTTCTGCCAGTGACTGTGGTTAATGTATAACCAGTAAATGCCATTTGACCCATGTTGGTGCTCGTGTTGTAAGCCATTGATTTTCATATGAGAGGTAAAATGCAAAGTTGTCTAATCCTCTACACAATAAATAAGGAACTATGACCAAGCCATCATTTAGTTAGCAGCTAAATTAATTTATGTGTTTTCTTTTTTTTTAACAGGGTGGATTAAAAAAAAAAAAACTGCCAAGATGTGTTGCTCCGGCTTTCTCAAACTGATGATGTTTATCTTCAATGGCGGCATCTTTGTAAGTTGGAATGAAGAAAACTGCTAATTTTCTGTCTCTGCTGTCCAGCTCTATGTAGGCCTGGTCCCACAGGAAAACAGACTAGACAGCTTTCATTGCACACATTATAATGTATCAAAGAGTGCAAGCTAGCTATTCCCTTTGCCTTTGTAAAAAAAAAAAAAAAAAAATCTTCCTTACAGTCTAAACTGGAAAGACATACTTGCTGAGAAAAATATACAAGAAGATCAACATCACTGTCATGTCTGCATGCTTCAGATGAAGCTACAGTGAGGGAAGGGTTAGTTTAACTTAGCAAAAAGACTGGAAAGAAGGGGAAAGAGCAAGCCTGTCTGAAAGTAACAAAATGATTGATTGTACAGTATATAATATAGTATTTATGTCCTTTATGTATCTTTATACACAGTCTAACAAAATCCAGCATGTCTAGAACTAATCAGTCACTCCCTAATAGTTTCTGCTGGTTGCCTGGCAGCCAAAGACTCCAGCAAGTCACTGCTAAATAACAGTATACAACCCACCATGAAACCACAACTTGCAGCAGAAAGTTGTTTTTATCAGGGTGAACATATTTTCAAAACCCCAAACCCATAAGTGTACTGCATGTTCATGCACACACAATATGAATGTGTTCGTGCACATACATATCAGATGGGGGACGGTTATTGTAGCGCTAGCATACTTACCAAGGGTGCATTTCATCACCGTGGATGCAAACAACACAGCCAGGGGCTTAACAAAGGAAGGATGGCGCTACATGCTTGAGCAGTGTGGTTCACATGTGTATCACATACAGCTGCAGCCACACTTCATAGAGATTTGGCATCTCACCTTTTTTTTCTGATTGAAAGTGCTGCTCCTTGCGAAGATGCAAAAGATACACGGGGAAAATGATCTGACACTCTGACACTGATATCTAATCAACAACATGGCACCTCTCATTACAGTTTCATCGTCTTTATGTGTAAATATGTCCCAGATACAAAAAAGGGCAGTGTTTTCCAGTGTTTTTCTTTATTTCTTTCCTCTTTCTCTCGCCCTCCCCTCTCTCTTTCTCTGAATGAGAAAACTCACACTGATCTCTGGTTACATCTCTTTTCTTCCTTTCAAAACTCTTTTGCAAACTCAGTGTAGAACGATAGGGCAGGTAGCCATGCACAGGTACAAGCACGCTGTAAGGCCTGAGCTTGCTCGTAAATGGTTAGCTCAGGTTCAGTGAAGACAGATTTCACCCAGAGCCAGCTTATTATGCTTTCTGTTTCTCTTCAGCATGACAGCAATTAGCATACTGACAAGTTCTGTCAGAAAAGGCTGATTGCATCCTGGCCTGTGATGCTTACCTCTGACGCAACAGCCTTGACAACAACACATTGATTGAATCAATCAAAGACGTGTGGTGCCGAACATGATAAAAATATTTCAAGCGTTTAAGTGAAAACGAGTTCAAATTTTATAATTATTATTTTAAGACTTCATTAGTAGGATTAGGGTTAGGTTCTAGGCTTTTTCTTTTCAAACACAGCCTATTCTAAAATGTTATCAGGCTGAACTCCTGCTCACCTGACCTCTCATATCTATAGTTCAAACTCTCACCAGAGAACATTTTTTTTTAAATATTGTGTGCTTAAAGTCTTTTATGGTACAACTCAGCATGCCTTTTAGCAATTTCTCTTAGCTATTGCCTGTTTATAAAAAGATGTACCTCCTTTCACCACTGTCTGTCAGGCATCTTTTCAATATTTTATCATCTCTGTGTTTTATTACCATGTGCATTTACTGTCTTCGATTTATTCTTTTCTCTCTGTTTTTTCCTCACTCATCATGCAGGTGGCAGGTGCAGCCATCCTGGGTGTGGGAGTGTGGGTGAAAGTGGACAGTGGTTCTCTGCTGGGTTTACTGGATAGCGTGGAGGACCTACCGTCTGGGTTGTCGCATCTGGTCAATATCAGCTACCTGCTCATTGCAGTGGGTGCTGTGCTGCTGGTCATTGGCTTCCTGGGCTGCTGCGGAGCTGTCAGGGAGAGCAAGTGTATGCTGCTGACGGTGAGCCACGTTTGAGCTCAAGAGCTCAACACACTGAAGGAATTCATTTTTGGGAAAGTTTGTAGAAAAAAAAGATCATCCCCTGTATCTACCTTCCTCATGTTTGAAATAATGCAACAGTTCTTATTGCTTAAGACTGAAAGACTGTATTTTTAAGGTCATATTAACATAAACTGAGGCAGTCGTAGACCAGAATTTCCTGTGGTCTGTAAATTAAAGCCACTTTTTTTTCCCCAGAGGAGTCTGATTGTTTTGGACAGAACAATATTTGGCTTATATAACAGCGATTTACCATCAGAAAAGTCTGTCTGACAGCAAGCTGAAGCTGTGAAAACGTTCTAAATATAGCCTACACTCAAACTGATACTGATTTCTTTGGGAAGGCCTTCTTTTAAGTCACTGTTTTGCTGCTGACCCTGTCCACAGCAGTACATTGCTTAGCTTCCTACACCTGTACTCCTGCTGCTTAATACATAATGTATTATTAAGTCTTATCAAATTAAATGAAAATCTCCTGTGGTATTATTAGATCTCTTCAAAGTGACATAAACATCTATCTTTTTAAATAAAAATAATTTAATTAAAACTGGAGACACTGCGACCACAATATCACTCAAGAATGATCATTTTCGCATCACCAGTTTCACTTTAGCTGAAAGAACTTTTAGACCAGACCAGGGTGTCTCTGCAGCATTATAGTAATTCATTCTAATTCTGTTTTGTTACTCATTTTTCATTTATCCTAAACTTGTAGCCTCTGCAATTGGGATGTTGATCATTCTGCAGTTTCTATAATATTTCAATTAATTGTGCAGCCCTAAACTTACTGTCTGCTTAAAAGTTGCCTGTTTCTCACTCTGTTGGTGAGACCTGATTTTATGCATGATATAATGAGAAGTTTACAGTGTCATTTATCACTTTCTCCCCATGCAGTTCTTCAGTATTGTGCTGATTATCTTCCTCATCGAGGTTGCGGGAGCTGTGGTGCTGCTTGTCTTCCAGGGTTTGGTAAGTGGCTCTCAAAACTAAAACGAGATCTCCTCAGCAATAATCAGCAAGTTCAAACATCCTGAAGAGCTTTGCTGAAATGGACCGAGTATAATGATTTTCAACTTGCTCACCTCAGGCTGATCAGCTTCTTGCCTCTCTTGATAAAGACGTTAGAAGGAACATTAGAGAGCAGTATGGAAAAGACAGCGGCCTGACTGAACTCTGGAACGCCACCATGGACGAGGTAAAATATGTTTAACTCACTTTGTGAGTAAATATAAATTTCAGTTCGCTCTTTGAGCGTACACCTCAGTCAACACCATGGGTGCAGATTTCACTACAGTTTAGGATTGTGTGTGAAGTGGAGCAGAGTGAATCTGCTGTCTCTGTTTTGATTGCAGTTTGCACTTATTACATGAATATGTGCTACAAGCCAAGGGAAGTAGAGAACAGGTTTTAGCTCCGCTTCCTACATTATTTTATGCTGTTGACAAGGTTCATTATTAGACGTTAGGTCACCTCAATTTATGAGAATTATTAACATTAAAATACCCTCAGCAGTCTTTTAAGTGGGCAGACTGTTAAACCAGACTGCATTCTAAAAGCAGGTGTTTTATGGTCGGGCTTTATATTTAACATTTAATACTTTAGTTACACCATCAGAAAGACTCTTTTCTGGCTTGCTTGGATCTACAGGCACAATCAGCAGACATGTCATTTACTCAGAAACATCATTAACTAACCTGTGATGCAGTGTTTGCTACAGATGAACATTAGACTTATTGACTGTTTTAACCAGGAGAAAGAGATGTGTAGATGTGTTTCAGTGTGAATTATTTCAAAATAATGTATTGTGGGGGCACAACTTCATGTTTTTTAGAAGTTAGGGTGGAAGCATCCCCATTAACTAACCTATGATGAAGTGTTTGACATATATGTACACTACATGGATTAACTGGCCCTGCACTACAGCTCTGCTTGTTTTCACCAGATGAAAATAACACATGAATGTGTTCATGTGTGAATTATTTTCAAAGTGGAGTTGACTTTTAAATATTTACTTTCAGTTCCTTTTAAAAAAAAGTAATTAACTTTGCCTCCGTCCCACCTGGGATCTGTGCTCAACGGGTCCAACACTAACAATTATTTGATTTCTTGATTTATATATCCTTCTGTCTTTGTTAGGTGAAAAAATAACCCCATGCTGATGTTCTTTTACCAAATTTTGCAGGAATGTGTAAAAATGTAAAACCTAATTCTTCTGTCCCATCTAGTAGCATTACAGCAGTATGTATTTTTGTGTGTGTGTTGTAACCCTTTGTGGTTTCATTCTAGCTGAAGTGCTGCGGATTCAAGAACTACACAGATTTTGATGGCTCGCCTTTTTACAATAACCATGGAGGGATGGTTTATCCACTCACATGCTGCAATGCAACCATTACCGGAGATTCAGGGATATGTGATGCACGCACTGCAGAGAATTCGGTACGAGACCAAGTCACTTTTGATTTAACTTTGTGCATGTCGGCAATAAAAGTTGTGATAAAATGCAACAGCCATTCCCTATCCCTGCTAAAACCTGTTGTTTCTCCTCCAGGATATTGAGGGCTGCTTTAACAAGCTGCTGCAGCTGATTGAGGACAACGCTGTGCTGATTGCAGCTGTGGCTCTAGGAATCACTGCTCTTGAGGTATAGAAAACCAAGTCAAACAGCCCAGGTTGTTTGCATTTTTTTGTACTCTGGCCAAATAATTTCTTTTACAGGGTGGTATTTGAGCCAAATATCTCAAAATTGTCTTTTGATCTACTTCAGAGAACCTGAATCTGCAGCTTTACCAGTTTTGGTTCAGTGTTACTGCTCTCAAAGCATTGTTTCCAGTTGTTTTTGTAAAAAAAAACAAAAACAAAAAAGCATTAAAAACTCAAGAACACTACCAGCTCTGACCTGACAGCAGACACAGACACAGTTAACTGGTGAGTGTAGTGGAGCATTTAGCAGCTTAAGAGCCAGATATTTCCCTCAGGAGTTGGTGAGGAGAGCTAAATGGAGAGTGAATATTGGACTTAAATTAGTCAGCTGGATACAAACAAGACTCCAAATGAATGATAATGTTGCTCCGTAACTGCTGCATGTGTCGATAAGCAACTTTTTGCAATTTCAACTCAGAGGGTGTGTCTGATGATGTGTCATTGTTGTGTTCACAATAATTTCGACTGCACACAAGTGACCGAAAATGTAATTTATATACTGTATATATACATTTAAATATATTCATTCATCGTTTGAAATTTTTAAATTTGTGACAAGCCAAAAATGTTCACTGTCATGTCATAGTAGCCACTTGAGGCCATGCTTTGTCCTGTTACACAGCACAGCAGAAATAATTAGAGGATGGTCCAGTAGGCTTGTATCCTCTCATGAACCCTAAATTTAGGCTGTTATGATGCCTTATGTCTCTATAATTTAATATCCTCCAGAAGTATATCAACATTTACAGTCTATAACCTGTTCTCTGATGTATTAAACTGTGTTTAGATGATGCACTGATGTGTTGATGACGTTTTGATGAACTTGTCTTTACAGATTGCTGCCATGGTGGTTTCGATGGTTCTCTACAAACAGATTGGCACCAAGGCGTAATGTTTCCTGTTTTTACATGAGATAACAACATTGTGATTGGTGGAGAAATTTTACTTGTAAGCTGTTTCTTTTCTGAACAGTACAATGTTTTTTTTTATTTGATTCAAAATGAACTGATTAACAGACTTTAGTGCTCTACATGTGTTATTGATATGCAAAGCATTAAAATCAAAGTTGAGAGGTCATCAGTGGAGCTGGTGTCTAAAACTATATCTGTACACATTTATACTGTGATTTATTTATGTTTTAAGAAGGGCTGTCAACTTACATTATTTGTGTTGATACATATCGTTAGTAATGTGTAATGATGCACAGGGCAACCAGGGAAGTCTTGTCAGTTGTTTATGTCTGTCAAATTCACTGCAGGAATATAATACATTTATTTTTGTACATTTGATCATATTGAAGTAATAAATATAATGATCTTGACCTTTTCTTTTTTTTCAATTTTTGCATGATTCTGATCTTCTTTAGTAAATTTTCATAGGCATATGTTAATATGTTAAGTTGGTCAACATGTAATATGTAAATGCAGGCCTATCAAGATGAAAAGTAAAACTATGTATATACAAAACAAATGTAAAACTATGCCACATGTTAGAATTTATATGTGGGCCTGTGAGTAAGATGTCATTAAAGATTCCAAGTCTACAATCAACTGCATGTTTGGAGGCATTTATTTGTTAAGAAAGTCCAAATGACTTTCTGCAGACTATACCAGCTTTCCTTCCGGATTTCCTACAAAACTTTCTACACAAGTAAAAAAACTTCTTGTGCAAAAGGGTTTTTGCTTTACTATGCATCATATTATGATTCTGATACGTCCTTAGCAGAGAAAACATTTGGAAGAGTTCAAGATTTAAAGATGCTGTAGGCGAGATTCACTGGCACTAGATGTTGCAGTAGACCACCAGCATCTCAGATAAATGGGGCTTTCCATTGGTACTTTTGGCTGCGCCACGTTGATTTGCATTTCCATCACCACTTGTAACGCACCAAGCTGTGCTGAGTTGCCCCCATGATGGACCATCTCTGGAGTCAGGCCAAAGAGAGCCCAACCCGCCTCCAAGCGGGCTGTTGAACTATTCTTTACAGTGTCTTTAATACATGACTTTGTCAAAACTCGATTGGTCAATCATAGCACTGTAACGTCTATTATTTCTTTACGACAGACAGATGCTATCAAGAACAAACCATTGATATGGACACAGTGTACACTCTGGAGGAGTAATAAATAGATATAGATATTGGAATCAGTGAAATAAGCTTAAAAACAATATCTTGTGTCAAATTATTGATTCTTTTTTGGTAAGTGGATGTTTAATTAGCAGAATAACGGACAGTGAGCATGTCATTATTGTGAAATAAACTCTTGAATGATTCAAGAACTGCACGACCCTGTTGAGCATCATTTCATATTATTACATGACTTTGTTAAATACTCAGTTCTGATCAATTAACTCCAGCATTCTGTGGACTGTTATTAAAGTATAGCAGACTGCTGCACTTCCCCTCAGCTCTGTGGAGATTCATAAAGACTTATAGCTCATTGTTTTGTTTTTCAGTCTGCAACGTCACTGTGTTGCTTCACTCACACCACTCACATTTTGTACATTACCTGTCCAACACCAAACAACTGACAGAAGTTAGCAGCTAGCGATCAGAGGAGAGACAGATTCTGGATTTAGGTAGGGGTTAGACACAACTAACACAACACAACCGAATGCTGATTTTACTCTGTTACTGCTGCATCCATAAGTAAGCAGCTGTTCACCAAATCAACGTTATTTGGTGGCTGACGTCAGAGTTGTATTAAGGGTTTGTTTTCCGCTGCCAATATGTGACCAAGAACTCGGTTAATACAGGTTTAAAGGTGGGAAGTGACTGAGAGCTTACAGGTGAAACTCAGGAATTATGGTCTGTTTTTCAAAATCATGAGTTTATACATGTACTGCAGTTCAAATATTTGCTTACCAGTCCTTGTTGGCTTTAGTTTTTCTCTTGCTTTTCTTTTCATTTGTGGAGGCACTACTGACATTTTATCTGTGCATGCTGGGTAAGAAAAGGAGCAAGTGATTGTTCAGTTTTTTGCATTAACCCTTCCACCACAAACACACATCTTCGTGTTTTTTTTCCCTACTTTTAAATTCCTCAACAGTGCTACTTATTTAGTTGCTTGCTGTACATGTGGCAGGTCATTAGTACCATTAGCTGAGCTTATAAGGTTGGATCTTATCAACAGATAATATGAATGAGCAGCTCATAAAATGCATTGGGGAATGTAAAGGTGAGTGTCTAGCCTTTTGGAACTGCTTCAGTTTCCGTGTAAATAAATGACATTTCAACATGTTAACTGCTGCTGAAAACAGGTTACAGGTTTCATAAAACGACGGTATGCTGAATGAAGTCTAGTCAGTGAAGTTGAGTGTGTGGTCACTGTTGTCTGCTGAAGCAGCAGGTTCACCTGTCACATGCTGTGCCAAAGATCCCTGATGACCGTCCTCAGTGGCGTCATAATCTGAATATAGTCTCACCTTTGTTGTCATCATAAAACGATTTGAACTGAAGTTCATCCAACATGTGACTCAAAACTTCATATTGTTTTTCCATGTGTTAAACAATATCAGTATCTGTTGCTTGTGAGCGTTTGTGTAAAACTGGAGTTGAAACAGACAGACACACCAAGTGGCACCTGTTTAAAGGATTTCTTCCTCAGACTTCTGATAAATACAGAAAGTCAGCATTTTAAATACTCATAATCCATATTATGTGGAAGATGATGAATATTCAGTGTATTGATAATGGGATTCTTTGTCTCTAAGTTGTGAGGAAGGAAGATGACTGTAAGTTTGAGTGTAAAATCAATGGCACATTGTACTCAGAAGTAAGTTACTGTGCTTACATATTGTTAACATCTGAAGAAGGAAAGATTGAATCACCACTGTCATGGAACCAGCAACTGTTGTTTTTGCATGTAAGGCAAGACACTGTGACCTTCAGAGAGCACTGTGACTGAGTCTTCTCTCCGTTCTGAATGAAGTAAAGAGATTTGTTTCATCACACTGTCTTGGTAATTCTTTAGAGAACTAGCAACTCTCACTAGCGAAGAATTTACCATACAGTTTCTATTTCCAACACAAAATAGAATCTTTTGATTTATAAAACAAACGTATTTTAGCTAAAAATTAAGAGAGAGAGAGATGGAAAGTACAGTATGAGGATGTGGAAATATTTAATTATCATTTTGACCCTTTGTAGGCAAACCAGTTACATTGTCAATGGATATTACATTAAAAAATTAAAAAAATTGCCTGATGTAACATGACTCCCAGTATGAACCACACCCACTCCTGGACTTTTATCCGAATACAGAAACAGAGACAGACAATTTTGTTGGTCAAACAGATACAGATACAAATGTCTGTGCACAGTATATACTAATCACATAGCCTGTAAAAGTGAACTAATTCTGTATTGTTTTGCTTGTTGGATTACTTTTGTATTTTAGATCTGTCTCAGTTTATACATTGTACTATCCTTGCAGTTTTCATGCTGTGTGTTAATGTGCATTTTATTAACAGTGAAGCACTTTATTTAGTTACAATTAAGCACATACCACCTCTGTGGTGGCACAGGCTCAGCCTGGCCTTTTAATAGTTCCACCTTTGTAGACCTTTCTTCTTTAGACGATCCAACCTGAGACTCAAGACGCAGCTCACACATTGAAAAGTTTCCTTAACAGTTTTTGTACTCATAGTGTTTACTTTACACCATGCATTCTTTTTATCTGGTTTTACTGACTTTATTCTTTGGGCAAAATCACTGGTAGAAGCGGGAAGTTGTGCAAAATAAAGTCAATGGTCTTGAGAGGAAAAAAAGGTTTCTGCTTCTGAACTGAGTTTCCTCTTTCTGAGAACAGGATTCATCATCATTTTGAAGGCTGTCTTTGAACTGACACATTAAACTCCAGTGAGAAACCGAGACAAAGTGATATTTCAACAGTTCTTTCAAAAAATCTTTTAAAATGTGATCCATAGTTCACTGAGAACCGTGTGTCTTGAGTAATGAGAAAGCAGTGGGACAAGCAGGGGAGATAATACTTTGTAAACTCTGCCCTCTTGTGGAAAATATATATTCTGCAGTTAGTGGAAATGATTTTCACATATTAATACTGAACACATTCTCACACATTCTAGATTACTGTATTGACATTGCAAGTAGTCACTAAAGTTGGACCTATAGATCTCACCAACCGCTGTGTGATTGTTCCAGGTCATTCAGTGTGAGAAAGTCTTCAGACTGCAGACTGTGAGTCGTTTAACTCTCCCATCTTGTGTCTATCTGGACCATCATCTTAAGTGATCATTGGGAAACAGACATGGAGAAGAGTCAATGTGAGAAAGTGCCTCTTTACATCAACGTCTCTATGAGAAACTCAAACACCATTTGTATTATAACCTTGTCAGCCAGTCGACCTTCCACTGCCAGTGTGTGTGATCAGGTCACGGGTGACAGAGCCCACTGAAGTCTAATGGTGTAATGATGGGACGTTAAGGGAGAGGCTGAGAAGATGCTGGTGGAAATAAATGGACAGGAGACGGCCTGTTTACACAAAGTGCATAAAGTCATTATTGCTTTACAGCCAAAGGTAATAAAAACACCTGCAACTGAATAAGAAGTGTTTTATTGTTGAGTAGATAGCATCAGTCTTCCTGAAAATAAGGGCTGGGATACAAAAAGTTTTAGTTTTAGTTCAGTAAATGATTTATTCTCTGTATCAAGTTTAATGGCTTTTGGTCAGTGGTTGAAAATCAGAATGCAAGTTGGGTATACTCCCACTGGACAGGAAGGATATGAAAAATTGCAATTAGAAAAGTAAAGTAACTAGTAACTAAAGCTGTCAGACAAATGTAACGGAGGAAAAAGGAGAATATTTGCCTCTGAGATGTAACTGAGTACAAGTAACTGAGAGAGTCTATGCATTATTTTTGGGAAAATCCAGCATTGTCTGCCTTTAAGTTAAGTACTTGAGTAAATGTATTTAGTTGCATTTCACCACTTTTAAACACTAATGGGAGATTTAAAAAAAAAAACATCAAAAGAGTAAATATCTTTTGGAAGATACCTCCTGTAGCTCAGGGACATTATGAATCTATGCAAAAAGGTGCATTGAAGCTGTTCTGGCTGCTCACTGTTGTTTTTTTCCTTTAATTTTTCACCCAACTCTATTTAAAAAAAAAAAAAAAAAAAGTTTAGATATACAAAAGTGATTTACTCAACTAAAAATCTGTATCCATGCAATCAGCCTCAGAGTTTTTATGACCACATTTTTAATGCTCACCTTGAAACTGAAATCCTCTGAGTCTGGCAGCCATCCACAACCTGTAGTTTTAAGCTTGGTGTGATGTCTGGTCTGGCGTGGGAATTGTGACACCTTCTTTGCATTAAAGCACAGGTGAGAACTGGCAGCTACATATATAAAAGACTCCCTCCATCACACTGACAAAGCACTGACAGCAAGGTTGTCATTTGGAACCTTGAACCAAACCACCAGACGAAAATTTTTTCAAATACATCTTTGGAAACTTTTGCTGTAACTTTTTAATTTTTTAAATTACTCAGTTTTTAGAAGCATCTCTTTTTGTGTCAAAGAATGGCTTTCCTTCTCAGCCTGATTCTTTTGGCAAGTTGGACAGCGGTCGCTCTTACATTCCCGCACAATACCTTTGACAACATAGTGACAAGAGTCGAGTTTGAATCATCTGGCAGCGGACCAGATGAACCTACACAGGGAGTAGTTAAGGTCGTGCAGCTGGACCCTCGTGCCCTGGCCCAGTCAGGGTTCTTCAGAAGGGGGCTGATCCCGAGAAGAGCCCCGTTCCTCAGCTCCAGAATGGCCTTCCCCGCTTTCCTGTCCCATGGGCGTGCAGGTTCGGCCCCAAAGACCCCAGTGAGTCCACTGAACCACCTGCAACCTAAAGCCTCCAGCACTGAGATGGAGGTAAAGAAGAAGCAGGGCCTGCAGATGTGGCAGAGAGCCATAAACAAAGGAGATAAGATGACCATGTCCCTGCCCGTCAACCTGAAGGACACTAAACAGACATGCGCTGCTGTACCCTTCACTCAGGTATGAGGCAACAATTTTTTAACGTTATAATTTAAACATGTTTGTTTTGGTGAGCCTGTACTTCTGAAAATTTTGCTCTTTGCTCTTTTTTATAACATTACTTCTAGTTAAGAATTAAAAGCCAGATTAGAAAGATAGGCCTTTACTTTCCTTTTAAAAATCACCTACCACTAACTTGACAGAAATCTTCCCCTTTTGCTGGTGTTAAGAGAATTGCAGATTAGTGTTTTGATCATTGAGGGTAATGAATATGATGAATAAGCTGCTGTTTGTGACTATGACACAGCACCAACACAGCTGTGCGTCATGCAGTTATGGCCTGTATTTAAGCACTTTGTTGCTTTACGGTTGAAGTCCCAGTGGGCATTTTTTCCATTGAAAAGACATTTAAAAAACAAGTCGTTGATGAAAAGATGTTCAGAAAAGGTAAAAGTTCTTTCACAGACATTGACTGAATGTTCACACTTAGACCATATTTCACCAGGATTTGCAGCAGTGACATTTTTAATCCTCTACAATGTGCAAATAACCCACCCATCCATCCCGGTGCATATACAGTAGCCAGAGCTGTGACCAATCCGTTGAAATTACAGTTTTGTCTAGACACATTTCAATTCCCATAAAATCTGACTTTGGATAAATATCTTCACATTAATCAATATCATCTCTGTCAATGTACAACTGATCCAACCACCAAAACGATTAAACAAATTTGTTTTTTGTGATGCACTGATGTTGTAATTGCATTTTAGCTGGTTGAAAAGAGCTCCCAGATATTCAGACTGAATATATCAATGTTGAAAACCCCCTTAAAGCTCACTGGGACGTCTTGAGAAAGGTCCTTGTGACCAAAACTTGTTTAATAGATGAATGCAGAGATGTTAAGTGTGTAACTTTCTGTGTGACTTTTTTTCTTTGAAATGGACTTTTGGGGGATTTGATTCCCTGCACCAAAAAACAGACAAAGCAAGTGGTGTGCATGTTGCGTTCTACTCATCCACCATGCGTTATGCCAGCATTTTATGTTCTTTCTCTGCCAAATAGATGTCTGTGCAACACATGAACAAGAGCATTAAAAAGAGTGATTCTTTACACAGACAAATATAATATAGCAATATTAGGAACGGTTTCAGTGGCAATAAGAGAGGCGTCTTTTCTCTCATAAAGATTATTATTACGGCTCTGGTGGATGATTAGCTGTTGTAGAATTACATAAACACAAAGTATTGATTTTTAAACCCTCAAGAGGTAAAGGCTGAAAGTATTGCTGTGATATTTAATCTAATCTTGTGTCTCTCTGTCATCCTAACAGCATGTAACAGCAGACGGATGTGACACAGTAACAGTACACAACAAGCTGTGTTTCGGCCAGTGCAGTTCCCTGTTTGTCCCATCCGAGGGGGAGTTTGCAGGGCTGGGGACTGGGGCAGGGGCCCTCCTTCACCACCGCGGGGCCCCGTGCTCTCGTTGCGCCCCATCCAAAGCTCACACTGTGGTCGTGCCCCTGCGCTGTGGAGCTGAGGTCCGGGAGAGGAGAGTGATGGTGGTGGAGGAGTGCAAGTGTGAAACGAGCCGTGAGCAGAAGAGTGCTGAGGCTGCAGCTTCTACACACCTGTAACTGCGCTACAGCTGTCGTAACAAAAATACATGAGAGTTCTGTTTTCTGTAGTGATTTGCTACAATCTAAAGGGACGGTCAACCCACAATCAAAATTACAAATCTTTCCTCTTACCTGTAAAGCTATTTATGCATTCAGGAGTGTCAGACTCAATTTGTTCCCAGGCCACATCAGCATTATGGTTGCTCTCAAAGTGCAGGATATAAATGAAAGCAATATAAATGTACCAACTTGTTTTCATGTTAGATAATTGCCTCTGCATTTGATTATTATTAGTTTTAAAGATAACTTAATGATTAATACGTAGCCCTGAAAGCAGAAGTCTGTGAAAAATAATGGACAACAGTGTACGATTATTACAGTTTTTATTTTTTTATGAAATCTACAAAGTGGTAAACTGCAATGATTTTTCAATTGTTAGCCAACCATTAAATTAATTACCAGCTAATCTGATAATTGATTAACCAGTTTCCATATTTTTTAAAAGTCAAAATTCTCTGATTCCACCTTCTCAAATGTGAATATTCTCTGGTTTCTGTAGTCCTCTTTGACAGCAGACTGGGTTGTGGACAGAACAAGACCTGAGGATGTCATGGTGGACTTTGGGAAACAATGATCAATGTTTTTCATTATAGACTAAACAATAAATTCATTAAAAATACTTGACAGGTTAGTTGCATTCCGACAAAGGTGGTATAAGTAATAAACTCAAAATAACATGAGAGCCATATAAAATAAGGTGCTAGGTAGGGAGGCCTTGAGTTTGACACATGTAATCTAGATTATTTCGGTGTGAGCTGCAGAGTTTTGGAAATATCATTCGTAGATTTGTCTGCCTTGTCTCAAATTTAAAGGAACTAGATGCCACTCTGTGTGTGTTGTTCAAAGCGCCGCAAGAATACATTTGAAAAGCTCAACAGCAATGTCTCTTTCCTGAAATCAGGACCCAGTAACTGAAGATAATCTACAGACTTTGTGTTGAGCAGTTTCATGATGGAACTATTTTCTTTCTATAGTCGAAGGAAAGACAGCAGAAACTCTGCAACCCACAGAAAAATAATCTAGATGGATGAATAGTCCTACAGGCCAGAGGAAAAATCTGTATTTTTGATTTTTGGGGCACAGTGTCCCTTTAAGTGTTTTGTTTAGATTGACACCTTTATTCTCTGTCAAATCACTGCCAAGATATGACTATCTATAAGACAGGACTATTTTCATGGCTTGTGTGATAATTATGAAGACACTTGTAAGCACCATTTACATATGTATTTTGTCTGTGTTAGTTATGAGTCTGAATTTGTGATTCAGAATAAAATATTCTGGTGGTTTCTTCCACCTCTGATTTATGACAAAATGGCCTTAATTTTGGTCATGCAATTTTCTGTCAAGAGATGTCCACAGTGGATTTAAAAATGTGTTTAGATTAATCTAAACTGAAATATTGTGATGTGTAATATTGTCATTAAAATGTTCTATTTGTCCACATTCCTTTTGTCTGGCATCGCTAATTAGTTTTCTGCCAACACTGTTAGATTTACAAGTGCAATTTAGTTTGCATGCCGCGCTCGAGTAAAAACATGAAGAGCATTTGTTGTTTTTTTCCACCCACTCTCGCATTCAAGCGTTCAAGTGTCAGCTCCTATATTTTATTAAAAAGCCATGTTCCGCCGACTTTTAGCACATAGCACTTACATTTGAAAGCACCAAACTAGAGAGCAAACGAGCTATTGAGCGCGGGTACTTAGCAGTAAGCAAACATAATTGTTTCAGCATGGACCCCTGAATTATGTATAGGAACCACCTATTCTCATGCCCAATCTCTTTTCAGTGTAGTTGTGGGAATTTGAACATCCTTCACCACAGATGCACTTGAGCTAGTGGGCATGTGTGATTATGTGAGTCTATGTGCCTTTTTTTCAGTTAGGGCCCATAAAACCTATTATTCATTTATATCCTGGCACCTGGGCCTGGTAAAGTGAACTCATCCCACACATCCTTACATACATTCCCAGAGGAGCATAAAGAAGGGGGCTCTTTACGTTGCCTTGGCATGCTGTCAAAATGACTGTTTAGATGGCCATTTGCATTCACGTGGGCTTTCTGAAAAAGTGAAAGCGTTCATTGCGCTACGGGGGTGCATTGAGTCCCTTGGATTCCATTAGCATGTGATTAACATCTTGGGTTGATGGCTATATTTTCCAAGATTGATGGGACAAATATTTGCCCAGGTCTTAACTATGAGGAATTAGGGGCCACTTTTAATCAGGCACTTGTTTTTTCTTAATATGCAGAAGGTGGAGAGGTTGGGAGGCTCGTAAAGGCGCGCTGAGAGTGATCAAATTCTGCTTTTTAAATTCCCATCCCTCACAGCGAAGATGGATGTTTGTAAAACGGCAGAATCTGAGTGATTCATAACTGAACCTGCGTGCGTCTCATCATCAGTCTGTCTTTACACAATGGTGCACTTGCTGTCTCTAATAATCCAGCCTCTGTGCTTCAGTGCGCGTGATGATGGCAGCGAAGGGAGAGTCATGATCTCACTATGTTGCTGTCTATTCTCTCCTAACTCTGCACCTCTCTCCTTCCAATCTTTTGTCTTTTTTCTGAGATAAAAAAGAAAACACGTATAGTAGAGGGAGGGGAGGGACAGGAGGGGGGTGGGGGTGGGGGGGGTTGTTGATTGAACAAACAAGGTGCACAAGAGAGTGCACCACTTAGCAAGACAGATGTCAGCCCCCTTTGCATTGTGGGATCCGGCGGAGCACTCCTGCGTCATTAAGGATGGCCTGGTTCCCATGGCGAGGGGAAAGGAAGGAGCGAAAGGAGGAGGGCCCGCTGCCAAGTTCAGCGCCTCGGGGATCAGATCAGCGTCACGGGGTGCTAAGTGGCCTAGTTAGCGCTTTAAAACGCACAATGAGCTGCCTGCTCTTTCTCTGTGTGTGTAGGCCTTTTAACTGTCAGACGTGGAAATGGTTGGGAGGTGTGCGTGATGGAGGTGGAGGGGGGTGGACCTGAACGATATCAGGTCAATCAAGGTGTATCAAGGGGAATCTGAATTATTGATGGATGGATTTTTTCACCTTTACTTAAAAGTTTTATTTTGAAAAATGCTTTTTCTTTTAGACCAGTAACACAGTTAATTAACATGTGAGTTTTTTCCTAATTGTAACTGGCTTGAAAACAAATATTCCCACATTAGATCATTTTGATGCTGTGGAGGAAGTGGGGGCAATTGTAACAGAGGCCAATTGTGATTAACTTATTTCCTCCAGACAGCAAGAAGCTTACTCTGCACATGCTCAGGTATGAAAGTTACTTTGTGGATACACTGTGGATGCATTTCTTCTGCTGCTTTTGCTACAAAGTTTAGGTGACTGTAAATTTAAACTTTCACATCACATACATTAATTTTATCTCTAGTTTACCGGTTAAAAATTAAGATGAACAGACTATGTTCATGTAGGTGTCTCTAGCTGACATACAAGACTTTATCATGGCTGCAAGAGCGGGGGCAGTTGTAACACAGCGTTACAGTTGCTCCTGAACCACACATATTCATACCTACAAGACAAAAGTAGGACAGGTTGGAGACAGGTTGACTGCCAGTTACTTCCAAAGCAACATTTCACATAGGACTCAAACTCCAGACTCCTGGCTAGTGTCTGTCTGAGACATCCATGCACCCCACCTCCGCCCACTGCACACTTTTTTGCTCCTTATAGTTCTCCTCATACTTACTACATCCACCAGGGGTCGCCACCTAACAATAGACGTATCAGTTGGAATTAGACGCTTGCACATGCAACCAACAAGCTCATTTTTCTTGTGAGGACAGGCTATTTTTGTCTGTGTTGACATACTTTTATGTTAGAAAATGAAGATATTTCACTAAATTTAAATGTAAAAATACTTTAAACTCAATTCAAATTCTAATTAAAATCTAGTTACCACTAGAACAGTTGCCTAGTCTTCTGCAAAAATAAAAAACAGACTTTTCCTTTGAATGCATATGATGCCTGACATCTAAAAGAATTTAATGTAAAGTGAGTACTTTGAGGTGTGCTGTTATTTGAGATTAAATGGGTTAGTATGACTTATTTTTTCAGCATCATGATTTCCCCAACCAATGTTAGAATTGCCCCCACCAATAGTGGACTTGTTGTATTAAATTTAATATCATAGTCTTGTCCATATTGGTGAAAATATCAATTGTACTATTAATTAGTGTACATATATGTCTTCTACAGATGCACCGATACTACTTTTTTTCAGACTGAGTACAAGTACTTACATTTGGGTACTTGCCGATACCAAGTACTGACATGAGTACTTAATAATGCCATTAAAATTCTTAGAATAACTTTTAAAACATGTTTTATTTTCATTAGATGGTCACTTTTTAAATGTAACAAATCATTGTTGTTGTTTTGTGCTACAAGTGTAACCATAGTTAACTATACACATGACATTTTAGCTTATTTGTAGTAAGTTACTTTACTGATTTTGTGTTACTTATTAAGCTGTGCAGTTTACTGTGTATATTTCAGTATGATAATTTCACAACATTATTATGGACTTGCAGAATTAAGTTAACTATTATAAATGGTGTTATATATGATAATTATTTCATTATCATTCACAGCATTTTAACTAGTATTTTAATTTAACATTTATATGTGTAGTATTTAAGTTTCTTCTTTTAATTATTATTATTAACATTATTATTTTTATTATTATTATTATTATTATTTGGCTTGTTTGTTTTGTTTGTTTTTGGTAGTTCTGTATTGTTTTATTTTGTCTTTCCTTCTCATTTACTTTAAATTAGAATGTAGCCTGAAGTACATGAGGCCACACACTCCGGTACAGTAGGTGGCGGTATGCACCCATACACGTTGGTTTGCGATCCGCCATTAAATCCAGAGAAGAAGAAGAAGAAGAGCTAATTAGTTCCTACCTGTCATTGTTTTGGGGGGACAGGTATGAGTGTGGTGCCATGTGCAACAGTTTTGTTGACTCTGCTGTGGACCACAAACACTGTGCGTGCACTGTGTTGTCAGGCCGTTTTGGTGAAGAATAAGTACACAAAGAGAAGTTGTAGCAATTTATTAGGAATAAAGGGACGGCCGTGTTTTTTCCTCGTCTTCTGATTAATTTGCTGAAGCATTCAACTAGTTTACACCCGGCAGGATTTATTGGACAGCGGCTGGCTGCGGTCTACAGCTGCACTCTGTGCATTTATTTCAGTTTTACTTGGACTTACAATTTTATGGACAGTTTCCAAAGTCGCTGCGGTCATTAATGGATAATGTGGAGGACAACGCTGATGATGATGGCGCGTCCAAAATAAGAAGGTAAGCATCTTGAACTCTGCATCATGGCGGTTCTTTCGATGTTTACTTGTATGGAGCGGCTACTTTTCGTAACGTGGTATCGGGTGTGGGGTATCAGAGTATTTTATGAGTAAGAGTACAGTATCAGACCGATACCCGATATTGGTATCGGTGCATCCCTGGTGTTTTCTATATATGAGTAGTGTATTTCAAGAAGTCTGTAAGTTATAGAGGAAAATGTGAGGAAAAAAACCCCTCTACAGTTGCCCCTGATCCCCCCCATGTCTTCCTCTGGGTCCCTGTGTATCTATAGCTATGGCTAAGCAGACCAAACAGCGCTAAGCTAACTAACTAGCTGAGTAGTTGCTGGAAGAGGACGCTCCACCAGATTTTCCGCGGCCGCTCGGGGCTCTGCTGGAGCTGAACCGTCACGGTCGGTTGGACAGGACTGGACTGCGGATCAGGCTCTGAGATCTGGCATCATTAAGTGATAGCGAACAGGGGTCCATCATGCGCACCCTGGAAAGAAACTGGGACGGTGACAGGGTACGCCGGGAGAAATGTGACGACCTGTTAAGTCATAGGACAGACAGAGTGTTCTCACCTGAATCCCGCCGGCGCGGGTTTACTGCTGTAGGTGTCAGGCTCTGGGTGTGAGGGTGTCTGGACCACGGCTAACATCTAGCTCCCCACTGATACACTGGTACACGCTCGCTCTGTGGTGTTAGTCTGGACCAGCTGGTCAGAGTTGGCTCTGCAGGAGATGGTGCCCCGGGCTAAGCCTGCCAGCCTACTGCCATTCTGCCTGGCTGCCAGCTCGCCTGCCAGGCTGTCTGTTGGGTGCTGAGGAGGACAGAGAAAGGTGTAGCCTGCGGATCTGAACATCAAAGTTTGTCATTGGATAAAATCCTGCAGTGGTTTTAGTAGCTACTACTACTTCCACAGCTGCTAAAAGTACCACACTAACGTTTAGAAGCGTGTGTGTGTGTGTGTGTGTGTGTGTGTGTGTGTGTGTGTGTGTGTGTGTGTTTGCGTGCCTGTACATATGTATTCCTTTTTTCTTCTTTTTTTTTGCCTTTTGACGTTTGCTGACTGGACACTGGCGGTCTCATCATTGCCATAATAAAAAAATAACAGATTTAAGTCCTGTAGATCTACATGTTTATAATTAAGATAATTTTATAATCCCAAGTGGGAAACTTGACTTACTGGTAGGGCACAAGATAAAAAAAACCCCAGCATAAATAAAAACAACATGCACCAACAACCAAAGTACAGACAGACAAGAAAAACAGATGACTCCTGTGCGTTTATACAGAATACAATAAAAACAATAGAAACACAGTACTCAGTAAAATTATTGCACAAGAGATGAAGCACTTTTTTGTCCTATTGCACTTCAACCAGGGTTCTCTAAATTCTTTTTTCAGACAGTCCAGTATGTGCACACACAAAGAAGACATGGCAAAACCATCACTGCAAACAACTTTAAAACAACCAAAATGCACAGACACAAACACACCCGCTGCCAGTGGCCACGAGAGCAGTGCGCGTCATCATCTTGGCCTCTGGTTCCCAGGTTTCTAGAGGCTGCCAAACATTAGAAAAGTACACATTTAAAACAACCAAAGAGCTACTAGAACTATGGTCAAGCTTCAAGAAAACACTGGATTTTTTTTTAAAAAGAAACCTATTAAGTTTGTATAATTGTTAAAAAAAAATAGAACTGTAAACACATCTCTGTTGCAATATTCACAGAAAATAATCAGCTCAAAATTCATCTGAATCTCTCTATCTCTTCTTGTGGACATGGTATCTCAGGAATGCCTTGAGTCAGGGTTGTTTCTAGCTTTTGAGAGACACTATGCAAAATTTTGGTTGGAGGCCCCTACTTTGTGACAGGTTAGGGTGGGTATGTAGATGGTTCTTCTCATCAGTAAAAAAAATAGACACATTTTACATGTTTTATAAAAGGTGCACTCCAGATATAAATCTTAAATTTGCAGAATTCCCTCCACAGTATTTTATTTATTTGGTCACCCAAATAAAATTTCCTGTGACCCACCTGTGGGTCTTGACCCAGTCTGTGGGAGAGACTGTCTTAGATGGTAATCTAGTGATAAATTGGTGCCCTATATTTACATATTTTGGTGTCTAAATAACTAATGGATACACCACAAAAAGTGGTTATATTGCTCTCTTCAAAGTCACCAGACTCTATTTAGAAAAACAGTAATTTTATTTCCTGGTTTGCCACTGCCTCGATCCATTCATTTATTTTTAAATCCAAGGCCAAATTTTTTTTTCTTAGTGCACCATTATCCCCTTTCCAAACTGTGATAAGATCTGTGTCCTTGCTCACCTTTCACATATCCTATAACATATCATGTATGTTTATTATGCTCTCTAAATTAAAACCTTTAGATCTGCATCATTTATTGTCTTTGATGTGATTTTTTGGGGGGTATATAGAATGATACCTTTTCCCTTGTATGTAGTCTAAAAACATATACCATCAGTGTTGATTCAATTCACTTGATCTCTAACAAATTTCTTTTTAATAAATATTAATGTCAGAAAATGGATGCCTCCACCATGGAGACACATGAACAAGAAGAATGGATATAGCGAGCAAAAACTGTTTAATGCACATATGTGCATGTGACTGTTGTTCTTAGACAGACTTGAACAAATGTGGATTTTTAATTTTCACTGAAAAAGAAAATTGTAAGAATTTTGGTGATGAGATTTTTTGTAGGGTCTGTACTAAACAAACATTTTTTTTACACCTGAAGAACAAGATTTGTAGGCCAGTGCATCAATGCAGTAGTACTTCACTATAATGCTGTTTTTCACATATTTTTCAATTGTTAGATTTAGGTTTGCATCATAAATGATCTTTTATTTGATTTCTTTTCTGGGTATGTATGTTACTTTTTATGTTGTGCTTTTCTAAAGAAAAAAAGGTTATAGTTGTTCAGTTTATATTTTCTTGGTGGTTCCTTGACTGCATAAACATCAGAGACAACAATGGAATTAAGTCCAGGACTTTACTGTTATATCTCTGATATGAGTCTGACATGTTGTATGCTGTATAAATGTTATAAAATATTATCAATAAACCAAACCAAAAAAGTTCACTAAAAGCACATGCTGTAATGACTACAATTACATTTTCTGATGCTCCCAAAGGAATTACTTGTAACTTTTTTTTTTCTGGTAGTTGAGGAAGACACGCTTATCTGCAGGTAGCAAATGTCTGTACGATATTTATGTGTTTTTGTGGTCGTTTTCGTTGTGTGTCTGACTGTACTCGCGCTGACTGTAGCTTCCGTGTGGCACCATTAGTGCTTTTGAGTATCGAGCTGTCAGTAAACCCTCTGCTGGAGTGTGATGATGATAGCAATGTCGCTGTGGCAGGTGCGGTCCTGCGTGCCATGCAGGTGATGTCTCTCATGCTCACTTAGCTAATGACTCCAATTAAAGTAATTAAGAGCTGGCACGGTGAAACCTGCTCACCCGCCTGCTGCCAACCCATCCATTCCCCTTCCTCTTCACCAGAACACATAAGCGCCCACCTCATCTCGTACCACTACATGCCATCATCCGTCAGGCTACTTCGCCTTCTTTTAATCTTCCTCTCATGGGCGCCTCACCCTCTCCTTCACGCAACAGCCGTCCTGTACCTCTGCTCCTGCTGAGGCCTTTAAAAGAAACATGAAGCCTAAAATCAGCTAAACGCTCCACTCCACAAGCACTTAAGAGACCCTCGGCTCAACTTATTGTCGCAGAGACAGCTACGGAAGGGAGCGAGAGAAGACCGGGTCCGGCAGGGGAAAGAGGGGAGTTAAATAGGGAGAGGGGATGTGAGCCAGGTCCTAACGAGGGGAGAGATAATTGTTTTGTTTTGTTAGGGGCCCTTCTTCAGCGTGGAGGGAGTTGAAATGACACGCCACACATGGTTTTTGGATGAAGTGGGCAAAGGGAGGGGAGGGGGGATGCAGGCTTGATGCAAGAGTGTTGAAAGTGTCGAGGAGGGGGTTGCAGCAGCGGCATATGAAGCACAGAAAAAGGCTCCAAAAAGCTGCAGCCACAACTGTAAAACATTGCAATTTGCTATGTGTTTCTCATGCTGACAGATTCACAAGCTCCCATGAAGCTTTGATTTTGGTCAATGCACATTGTTGTCTTCCAGGAGAAGATTTCAATGTCAAAATACACATTAATCAAAGTGTAGTTCAATATCACAGTCCACAAATTCCAACAGTGGGAAAGACCAAGCCGGGCCAAGCTGGAGACACAACTTTGGCTACCGGGTCTGGTCAGATTTATCAAAATTTATGAAACGGCAAACATATGAATCTCTGGTGTCTTGGTGTTCTTTCAACACTTTTCCCAGACTGACGGTCGATGTTCCTGGATTTGTAGTTGGCGTGGCAGCACAAACACTTCTCCAGAATTTCATTGCATTTTCTGTGAGGAAAAGACTTTGATGTGAACCGTGGGTTCACCTCCCTCTGTTTTCCTTACATGTCCATCCACTTCAGCCCATTTCCATTTTATTGTCTGTGACATTTTACCAGACGGTAATGTGGGGAAATGCACCTGTGGTTTATTATAAAAAAAAGTCTAATTAAAGCAGTGACAAGGAAGTCACTCTGTTGATTTTAGGGGCTCCTGTGGACAAAAGCGTCAGTGTTTCCACTGGCATATCCACAAAATATAATGTCAGATATTAAATGAACTAAATCCTGCTTCTTTTCACTTACATATAAATATTACTCTCTGACCCAGTGGAAGGCATTGAAGGGGTAGTTAGGATCATTTGATACAGGGTTGTATGAGGTACTTATCGATAATCAGGGGGCATCAGCTACAGTAGATGCTGGTCAGCACACCCTCACTTTGTAGAAGCAGAGAGGAGAACCAGCACAGAAGCTAAGCAATGAAGTGCTGTTTTAGCTGCTAAAAAAAAGTCCACTTAAAAAAAATAGAAAAATCAAGTATACGCTATGTTTAAAAAAATTCACCACAGGAATTTTCATGTAGGCGCCTTTTCTGACTGGAAACCACCATTATACAAGCCAAATATTGCTCTTTCCAAACCAACCAGAGAAAGCAATATCTGGCTTGTATAATGTCAGTTTCCTATCAGAAAAGGCTGTCTGACAGCAAGGTAAAGTGGTGAAAATATTCTAAATATAATGTACACTTAAAGTCTTTAAATGACTATAAATATCTTTTGTTGCTAACCCTGCTTTTCCAAACTAGGGTCATGCCGACTGGCATCTACTGTAGTTGATACACTGACTATCTATGAGTATCTCATACAATCCTACTTCAAATAATCAGAACTATCCCTCTAAGAATAACTATAGAAATCTTCTCGCTAATTGTTTGTCTAGGTAATATAGAGGCATCGGTATTAAAACTGAGACTTTTTCATCACCAGCTAAAAATTACTTGTAGTATGTTTAAATATGTTAAAAACCAACCAGGCGCTTGCAGGAGTAAATCTGCATTCATTTTCTGTCCCTGCACGTAGTGACACAGTGAGAAGATCACTGATGACATTCAAGGCCGTTTTTCACTGTGAGTTGAAAGCAGAAGCCTTGTGAAAACCACCATCATCAAAATTACAGCTGAGCACACTTTGGTAATCTGGCGACTAACAGCATCAAGCAAATTATCCTGGTGGACTGTCTCTTTGAGCCAGGCCGGCGAATCACCTCCAGAAGCCTGTCACCACTTCCATGAAGATAAATGGTATCATTACACAGTCTCCATCATGCATTAGCTGATCTGGAATCCACTTTCTGCCCAAAAGTGGAAATGGCTATGGATTACACTCAGTCATGAGAAAGCACTGACAAAATGTGTGACAAACATCGCTAACTCGTTTTGTGATGGTGCTCATCAGGATGCTGCAGCAAAAACAGTTAATGTTAATGTCCTCATCTTGAATTAATGTCATGAAACAACTAAATGCTGCTCTGTCTGTTAAAGGGATAGTTTGAATTATGGGGTTGTATGAGGTACTTATCGACAGTCAGTGTATTATCCACAGTAATACGCTGACAGTCAGAGAGGACAGAAGCTAAGCAAAGTACTGGTTTGCACAGGGTCAGCAACAAGAGGTATTTTAGCCACGTAAAAAGATACACCGAAAAAAATCAATATCAGTTTAAGTGTATGCTATATCTAAAATATTTTCGCCACTTAACCTTGCTGTCAGACAGCCTTTTCCAGTGGAAAACCATTGTGAAATGATTCAAATATCACTCTCTTCAGGCCAACCAAACTCTGTAGGTGAAATCAGTCATTTTACCTAGCAGAGCACAGGAGTTGCCAAACTGTTGCTGTCTCGCTCTTTTAGGTAGCTTGTGTTAATGTGTGACTTCACTGAATCTGAACTAAACTTTTAAGACACCACAGTCACACAACAACACAAGCTAACTAACAGACTGACGCAACAGTAGAGCAGCAAGCCCTGTGTTCTGCAAGGTAAAATTACTGATTTCAACCATGGAGCTTGGTTGGTTCGGAGAGAACAATACTTAGGTTTTATAATGTCCATTTGCTGTCAGAAAAAAAATGTCTGACAGCAAAGTATTGACTTTTTTTTAGGTTTTTGGGCTTTTTTAAGTGACTAAAATACCTTGTCTTGCTGATCCTCCCACAGCAGTACATCACTCAGCTTCTGTGCTGTTACTCCTCTCTGCTTCTCCAAACTGAGGGCATGTCAACCGACATCTACTGTAACTGATCCACTCACTATCGATACGTACCTCATATAGCCACACCTCAAATAATCTGAACTATCCCTTTAACCGGATCAATACCAGCACAGACACAATTTATCCAACACATTCTGCCAGTGTCATGGATATCTGTCCACAAACAGTCAGCCTCACAGTGGGCAGGGGAGGAAGAGGGGCATGCCAGTGTGTGTGAGAGAGAGACAGAGGAAGAGTGATTGACAGACAGACAGACAGACAGACAGACAGACAGACAGACAGACAGACAGACACATAGGAGGTTGGGGGGGGGGAGCAGTGTGCCAGTGTTCAAGAGAGATAGGCCAAGTGAGAAAGCGAGGGAGTGTGTGCATGTTTGAGTTTGTGTGGAGGGGTACAGAGGAGGGGTGCAGGTGGCATGGAGCTGGCGCAGGCCTGGCCCACTGTCCCCTGGCAGTGCCAGGCTCCATCTGTCATCAGCAGGAACATCTGCAGCCCAAGGTGCCCTTGTCACCCAGCGTTAGAGTAACGAGTTTGGCGTTTCCATTAGTCCAGGGCCCTCGCCCGCCTGGCCGGCTCTAGCCAAAACCATGGCATTTTGGGTGTGAGCTTGTGTGTGTTTGCCTCTGAGTGAATGTGTGTCTAGATATGAGACAGGGAGAGGGAGAATGAGGGGTAACTGGATTTGTTTGTCGGTTTGTGCGCCTGTGCCTGTGCATGTGCGTGTGTGTGCAGGAGAAGTAAAGCCAAAACAACATGGCAGTGCAGAGCGTTGACCCAGCTGGGCTGAGCCGGCATGTCGAGTCATGTCCCCTCCTGATGTGAGCGTGCCCAGTGCGCTCGCACCGCTGCCAGACCCCATCTCTGGTCCCCCTCTCCTCCACATTCACTCTCTTTCTCCCTCTCTCATCTTCCTGTCTTCCATCTGTCTGCCTCCTTCTTATCTGCCCTCTCTCCCTTACCTCTCTGTGCCCCCTGTACGCAGAGTCCTCTCACACACCCTGAGTCTATACTAACACTCTGCCTCTGAGCGCTATACTCACATTTTTATCTTCCTTGTGCCTAAAAAACAGATGGTACTTCTTTCCCGGCTCCCTCTTTTCATCCCTCTCTCTGAGCGCGCCCCCCCCCCCTTGTCCTGTGTTTCTTTCCATCCAGCCGGCATATCACTGATCCTAACTGGCAGTCCACCTGTTTATTCTGTCTCCCACCCCCCTCCACCCCACTCTTAATTTATAAACCTGCATCATTTTTCTTCTCTCTCGGGGGCAATAACACAGTTTTATTATTACTTATTGTAGTTATTACTTTTACATGACATTTTGTTAAGACTAAACACGGCTTACACAGTTATCAACTTTTCAGCAAGATGGCTGCTGTTTGTGTTTGCGCCACATGGTGGCTCTAACGAGCAGCAATCTGTCTTAACATTAATGAACTGAGCTTTGGCTGCAATTGTGTCAATTACCCACAGAATACTAATCAGCAAAAAACATGAGCACATCAGAATGAGATAAGATTGATTATTCCTTTTTCATTTTCCGTATTACATGTAGGCGTGCATCATAAATCAGCTCTGACAGCATCTATGAAGCTAATGTTTAGCCTTAAGGTCTGAGATAAATTAGACACCACTTAATAAAAGCACCACATTCAGGCCTCAAGCAACTTTCTGAGAGTCTCGTGACACGTTAACTTCATATGCTCAAATGCATTAACACCCTTTAAACATTATTTTAGCGAGTCTCGCTTCTGTTCTGTCACACTTCAAGTGCGGTCATTTCCTACGAGAGAGAGCAGAGGGTTTTTAAGTTATAGTTAAGATTTCTTTTGCTCTCTTTTTTTCTTGGCCTGTCCCTCAAAGGTTCCTCATTCCCCTATCAGAACTTTAAAAAAGTGTGTGGAGATGGAGTGAAAAGGAGAGCCATAGTGAGATAAAGAAAAGGGAAGCGACAACTGCTAATCAATAAGATTTCTCCAACCTTGTTTTTTTTTTTCTCTCTCCCCCCTGAGGCCCGCGGCATTCAAGACGAGCCAAGACGAGCTTGGCATTGTCGAGCACGCCTTAAAAAGAAACACCTGCGAGGTGGAAGACTTAAAAAACCAGCAGAAAAAAAATCCTGCTTTTCGCAGCTCTTAAAAATGTTGGCAAATGTTCCATGGGTTTTCTGGGAACAAAACAGTAAAAAGAAAGAGCTCCCATGCAAGTGAAGACAAAAGGGGATGGTTTTCCATAGAGATGGAGGTGTCATTACACTTGAGACGGTTGCCAGATTTGGACTTATCTTACCCCCCTCGTCTCCCCACCCCCACACCCGTCCTTGTATCTATACCATCTTAGTTTATTATCGGCGCTCAAGCAGTGTGGAAAACAAATAATGAATGGTAATATTTAGCTGTTGACAAAATATGTATGTGGCTTTAGTAGTGGGAGATGGGAACGAGGGAATGTGCAGAGAAACAAAGATGGAGAAAGCCGGCGAGGGATGGGAGAGGAGAGGAGAGGAGAGAGGAAACTGGAGAGGGGGGGGTAACTAAAGCAGATGGCACTCTTGGCATGCACCTCTCTCTTAAATCTGTTTCTGCTGTTTTTCTCATGTGCACGAGGCTTTAACCCTGTGGTAACCTGTGTCCCGGCCTGACCCCGAACCTAACTGCTGTATGTAACAAGCCTGCGGTCGGTGTGTGTTTGCGTGTACACCCGCATGTTCATCTGTAGTACGTCTCTGTCTGCACACTCGTTTAATCGGCACCCTATGGAAGAGAGTATCAGCAGTCTCTCAGCGTTGATATCGCTCACTTCTGGTTGTGCTGCTGTAGTTCCGTCGTGATTTACCACACACCTGAATCCGAATGCGTTATTTGGGGAAGCACAAATAATGAAATGAAAACAGATAATTCTTCGATTCAAAGTTTCGCATTATTATTCAGAAAAAGTCAGCTCCATCGTTACCTCTGCAAACTTAAAAAAAGGTTGCATCTGACTTCATCATCACTGACTTCATGCACCAAGATTATTCAGTTGAAGCATAATTTTATACACTTGTATATTTTTACTGTAGGATTTCTATTTCAAAGTAAAATCTTTTGATTTGATTTATAAAACTTTTTTTCAGTTTCTTACGTTTCAGTATCTCCCAGTTAAAGAGGAGGTGGTGGTGTGCTTCAGTTCATGAAACTTAGTTTACCTAAAAATAAATGGAGACGTGTGTAATAATTAATTATATGCTAATATTAAAATATTTTTATGCATTATGTGCATAGCGATTGTATTGCCACTGAATACTGAGTTAGAAAATACATTATTTAATGTGACTTCTGGTGTGAACCACAGCCATTTCTGTTCTCTCTGAAAACAGATATAGAGACAGATAACTTTGTTGGGTCAACAGATACAGATGATGACATCTCTGTCCACCTCTAATGCTTATATGCAAAATCACTGACCAATCAAAGTGTTTTTTTTTATGACATGTGAATTGATCAGTGGTGGAATGTACATTTATTCAGCTTCTTTTTTGAGTTTTTTTTCTATGAACTATTTTATTTTAGTATTTGCATTCTATGCTACTTCGTACTTCTACTTCGATGCATTTATTTAAGAGCTGTAATTACAAGTTTACTTTTATATGAGCTTATAAAACTGAATGTTTTGCTGCAGGTCATATAAATTCAAATTAGTTATATACCTTAAACCTGCTGTAAGATAAACTTCTGCATGCACATTAATGGATTACTAATTATAATTCAATCACATATATGATCATGTCACATGAGAACGTCACTATTCATGGGATCACTTTAACAACTGTCCTCCTCTGGTTATGTTATGAACTGTTTAACTATTATGAACTGTAGGAAGACCTAACCAGAGGTCGCAAATTACACATTTATCATCATGGAATTATAACCTGTTAAAATATCTCTTGCATTGTCCCTGAAAATAAATAATATGTACAGAACACTGACACTGCTTACTTACAGCTGGTAATATATTATTACTGACTAACTAACTTACTAACATGTTGAATAAATTGACTTTTGCTTATTTGGTATTTTTACTTTGTGGTATCGTTTAAGAAAAGGATCTGAATACTTTCCACCACTAGTGGTGGAGCATAACTAAGTACATTTATTAAAGTACAATACTTAAGCACAAAGTAAACTAAATAAACAGCACTCCGTTTATCTAACAGCAATAGCTTCTGTGCTTTTCAGATTAATAAATACAAAACATATCATCAGTTTGGAAAATTATTATTACGTTAGTCTTAAATGATGTTTACTTTGTATCTACTTAAGTTTAATTTAGTGACACTTCCTTCCTTCCAATTTAAAAATGGCAAGTGAATTAGATCAGAATTAATAATCAATAACGATCCAATAATATAGCAATATAAAACTGACAAGGGCTGTTTTTTCTGCATAATGAGATGCAGTTGTGAGCATCATAACTTTTGAAACTTAAATAAGAATCATGTTTATTGCCAAGTACAAATACAAGGAATTTTGTTAATTTAATGCATAATAATGAACATACATAGTAAGTATAAAAAATATGAAGACATATAATGGCCTGTACTACAAGGTTAAAAGCATGAACAGGAAAAGTGACAATAAATATGAGAGAGAAAAAAATATAGAAAATATGTACAATATGTATTTTAAAAGTACAGTTTTGTGCAGGAATGTGTGAAATATCCTCCTGGAAATGTGCAGGAGTTCACAGTATGCAGTACGTAGTATATTTAAGTGCATTTTTCTGATAATACTTCTTTAGTTTAAAGTAAAACTGACTTGTAATAGAGTATTTTTATAGTGTGGCATTTCTACTTTTACTCAAGTAAAGGATCTGAACACTTCGTTCACCACTGGAATTAATCGTCCTTTTGATATGAGACACATTTCTGACTACTTGTTCAATTAATTTGTTCCAAGCACCATATTGTAAGTGCTCTCCCATCAGTCCATTCACAGCTGTTACAGATCAGAGAAATGTCTTTTATTTTCTCAGCCGAGAGTCTGCAAGCTGAAGGGATATTTTTAGTGGTGTAAGCAGAAATTTGCAAAACATATTTGAGGTAAAAAAGAAAAGAAAGAAAGAAAAAAAAAAAGAAAATTAATTCAGAACATGAAAAGCAACAGTAAAGCCCTGAAGCTTGTGATTGACAGAGGTAATATTCTGGTACGGTTCAAACACCTGGGACGTCGACTATGAATTTAGGCCACATCCGTCTGTCAGTGAGTAGGAACATTCATGTGCTGCTGACTCCCATACATGCTCTCATAGACAGACTATAGATTTCACTGAATGCACATCACTTATATGTGGGGTGCCGCAGTGGTGTGAGCTCATTTGCATAATCTCCCATTTAAAGAGGGATGTGCTGGAAGCCGGTGGGGGGTTGATGGTAAGGGCTGGGGTGGTACAAAGTGCCCATTGTGCAGTACCAGGATAGGGAAAATGCCCTGTAGGGTCTGGTTTGTGTGTGTGTGTGTGTGTGTGTTTGCGAATGTTTATCTGTGCGTCTGTGTGTGGGAGCCACACCTGTCAGGAGAGCCTGAGGGAGGCAATGAGACCACTAATGTATAATGAGTGTGTACATGTCTATATGTGTGTGTGTGTGTGTGTGTGTGTGTGTGTGTGTGTGTGTGGAGCAGATATAGTCGAAGGGATTTCATTAAGACAGACAAGAGCATTAAAATCTGTGGGCCATGTCAATCTTTTATGTCCTAATTGTTTCCCTTTATTAACTTGGCTTGTTATCATGCCATTTTCTCAAACACACACACACACACACACACACATACACACACATGTACGGTCACACATACTCCCACTCACTTTCTCCCACACTCAGCAGTAACCACACTCTCCATCATGCCAAATCATAATCTACCCAAGACGCAGCAGGCCGATAGGATCAGACTGGAGAAATAATGGTAAAATCAGATTTTTTGGGAGGGCTTTCGAGGAAAACAGCCCAGAAGTGCTGAAATAGCTGGTGGCTGTGTCTCTAATGGTAAAACGTAATGCTCAGCAATCTGCTTAATATCCCCGCCGCACTCATTAGATTAGTGAACATTAAGGAGATTGGAAGATTTGCACTCTATTGTTTTACCATGGCAACACCGGGGCACAGAGGCTACACTGCAAATGGCGAGGAACAAGAGGTACGGACAGGCTCTAAATAGACGAGAAGGAGGTGACTAAAAGAACCGAGATCTGACCCAGACTAAAGATTTTCTAAGTTGACTGGTTGTCAACTTGTTCATCGACTAGTTGTGACATATTTGTTATATTCATTTAATAAGTAAGTATATATTTTTGGAGCACGAAGTGAGTCGCCAGTAAAATGAAACGGAAAAAGTGGTAATGAATCTGAATGCGTTGGAACAACCAGCAAGGACACTCAACATTTTAATAGTTTATTTCAACACAGTATAACTTCACACAAGTCTCATTCAAAACATGGAAAAAGTGAGGCAAAGTCTGTTTCCAGTGGACAACCTTGTGACCTCACACTGAAAAAAATATAAATGGTAGCCAGTGGTAAGGGACTAATTATTTTTTGATCCGGTTTTATTTGTGCCACAAATCACACATATAATGTTTGTCAGTTTCAAGTTTGTCATAAAACTGTTGAAGTATCAGATTGTGAAGATACATAATTTGAGAGGCTACACACCCACTGGCTGCATAAGTGGCATCATGACTTTCTCCCTCCAAAAGCAAACACCAGCCACTGAAGCTACGATGCCTGTGTGTTTTTGTGCATTTGGTCAGCAGATCTTGCTCATTCTTTCTCTTACCACCTGATAAATGGACCAGTAACACACTTCAGTCAAGATGACGTTAGAGGGAGCAGTGATGATGGTGTTGATTATGTGAACTATGTAAGAGTGTAGTTCACCGAACGTTTTCACACAAAACTTAACTACACCAAACCTAAAACAAACTGCCACTTTCTTGATGTGTAAAATTATCTTTTAAATTGACAAACATCATAGGTGTGATTAGCAACACAGATCAAGCAGGAACAAAAAAGTTATTTGTCCCTTGCCATAGACTAGCATTCATAATTTTTCTAAAATCATGTTCCACGGGGCACACTGGAAGGGGAGGGACTTCGTCTGTCTATAAATAATTTCCCACTCAACAAAAAGAAATACTCTCTGACTTATCGACGCGATGGATGATGCATACTTAGAAATTAACTCGCTAAGTTCCAAACTTGCTTCTCAACTGCTTCAGGGCTCATGTCCCCGCCTGAACCCGCTGTGTCTTCATGGTTCTTGGAGTCAGGGTTCTGGTCAGTAAATCACCTTGGCACTGTATTCCTGGTCATGAAACTGGCCTCCGTTGGCCTCTGAGGCTGCAATTCAAAGCTCCCCTGTTAGTGGTGTAAGCAAACACCAACGCTCCAGTTAAGCACAAGTGCCCCATATTGATTAAGAATTTCGTGTTTGATATTATTCAGCGTGCTGTTATTGCAGAACCAAAAGTGACGTGATGGGCATAACATGTAACACGATAATGGCATCTAGTGTGACGTATAAAATTCGCCTTGGGCAGGAACCTTTCTAAACAACAGTGGCAAGAGAGAGTTACAAGCCATGAACAGCTGTGCCCCCCATCCTGCTGATTTTAACAGAGAATTTTTCAGAATTTGCTCTCTGTTGGTGCTACATTCTTATATTAGTGCTCTGATTAATAAAAGTATTCTTTGATTTTGAAACAGTTGACTTTCTGAGACTATTGCAAAGTTAAACAGATTTATTACACTGCTTGGTTTAGTATTCTGTTCCGATTGGTCAATTACGGTATTCTAATTTCTACTATTACCTCATAGCTGACTGTTGCTATGCATAATAGACCGCTGCTATGAAGAAAAGGCTGTTGCTATGGACGCAGTTCTGATTATTCTGGTGTAGCAAAAATCCATAAAATCAGTTTTTAAATTTTATGTCAGATTATTAATTTTTTTTGGTAAGTAAGTATGGGATAAGTTTTGCATTGGAGTCTTGCATCACATTGTTGGGGTTTATTTCTCAGTAATGACCTGTTCACTGTACTTTATTGCTAATTTGCTAACTTTATTTTATGAAAATTCTGAATGCCACCTTCAGTCAGTTTGTGCTGGCGCTGGGTCTGGGTCTGTGTTGCAACAGTCCCGATACTTGGGCCTAACGGCAAGACAGAACTCCTGGATGGAATTTAGGGGCTGGTTCTGCGACTAACGGACTAATGAAAACTTGGTCAGCCGAGACTCTTCCCGTCAACAAACAGTTTAGTCAACTATTAGGGGGCTGCCCAAAATAAATCCACGCAAAAATTCTCAAATGGAGCAGAGATATGGTTAAAATGTCAAAAAACGCACACACACTCTCTCAAAAACACAGAGTGAAACATTTCTGAACCCTCCACCACATCACAAAGATCATTGTACAATTATATTCTTTCTTCATCAGTATGGGAAACAGTAGCAGCCTGAAGTTGTCCCCCTATTAATGACTAATTCCTCGGCTGGTTTGGCTCAGGGCGATACAGAAAGCAGTGTGTGACCACCACCAGTAAAAGCAGCGCCGTGCTGGGATTCAGGAACGTTATCGGAGCTCAAAGTCCTAATTCCACACTGGGAATTCTGCCATCAGTAACATAATAAGTCCACTTTGGCTGTGAGGGAGAGAGAGAAAGGTTTTTTTTTTTTTTTTTGGTTGCTCTGAAGTCTTGGCTCTTTCGGTTGTAAAGTTCCTCAGGCGAGCGTAAACAGATCAACAGAAAAACAGCTATTTTATTTTGCAGCCTCCCAGCAGTTGTACAAGCTAATAAGAATAACTATTAAACTCATGTTCTGGGTCCCAGGGAGGGATTTTTTGTTAAGAATTATGTGACCTGGGTTCTGTTAGGCAGTTTTATAGTGCTGGGGTGAAACAGAGATTAGTACTGCACATATGCATTGCAATTTGAAGAACTTGTCAAAAGGCTTATTTCCCAAAGCCGTCACAATCCTCTCTTTTCTCTTATTGGCCTGTTCACGTTTCACCCACAAAACAGAATCTGTCTCGTTTTGGGAAAGAAATCTAGATCTAGAAATCTAACCAACATTTCACTTTGGATAATTATAATCAATGATATAGTTCTGACTTTTGACCATTCAACATATTTACAGTATGTAAAGTGTTTTCTTCAGTTTTTGGAGATGTAGGGAGATATTGGCAAAGCCCAAGATGATCCACATTCCTGGTAGCTTGGAAAAGTTCACACATCGATTTGAAAGAGCAGACAAGAATGGTCGTGAATTCAATGGACATAGAACAGATTGCACAAACCCAGAGGGAGACACAAGATTATTTTAACATTTACTTTAATTTGAAAAAAAGAAAGTGCATTGCATTAATTTCAAAAAATGATTTTGCCTGGTGAGAAAAAATGACCTTGTTATGCAGAAGTTAACCAAAAGTCAATGGTCTTTGTGTTATGTCCCGGTACATTACCATCAGCTATATAAACAGTCCCATTCCTATCTAAGATGTCCTTCCTAAACAGAAAAAGCTTTTTTTTTTGTTATGTGATGTGGGTGACATTGAAGAAAAAAATTCTGTTGTATTATCGTCACGTTTCATTGCTCATTATATGATGATTCAAGGGCTACACTTTCTAGTATAACCTGTTTTATCTGGTTTTAGGTTGACTTTTAACATCTGTCCTGGGACAACAGCTGAAAAACAGCCTCTTGGCTAACTCTGATGCATTTACAGCAATGTTAATTAATGTGTCCTGTCCCTTTTAAATAAACCAATAAATAAATAGTAAATTAGTAGAGCTTACAACAGGAGACAAAGTTTTTTATATTATAATATAATATCCAATGTTGGGGAAGCTACTTTGAAAGCACAGCATAAAATAGCATTTATTCCAAGTTTGAGATGATGAACTGCAGCAAAGCTACAACAGAGAAGTAGAAATGTACTTTGAACTACTTTTTCTGAGCAGCATAAGTTAACAAACTATTTTGTAAAACAAAAAGAAAAAAATCAAATTGCAAATGTATGTTTGATGCAAAATATTATACAAAAAGTCATGTTGGTAAAAGTGCCAGACAGTTGAGTTTATAGTAAAAAGTGCCCAGTTGTTCACAAGTAATACATAAACCAAAAGTTAAAATGTCAGTTCTGGTGCTGCATACAGTCACAGAGAAACAATGGTGAACTAACAATTACAAATAATTTCTTCTCTTTTCTTTTCTTTTTTTTTTTTGCATTTTCTTCCCAAATGACCAAAAAAAGTAATTTAACTACTTTAATCACTATTTATTTTAAGTTTTAGTTTAACTACCACCAAACAACTGCAAAACGTTGTTAAGATAAGAAAATCCTTTATTAATCCCACAATGGGGAAATTTGCTGTGTTACAGCAGCAAAGGGAGATTATTATTAACAAAATAATAGAAACAGCAATAAAATGAAAAAAAAAAAAAAAAAAAAAAATATATATATATATATATATATATATATATATATATGAGAGAGAGAGAGAGAGAATTATTATTATATGGAATTATTTATATGTAGTTCTGCTTCCCAGCACTGGTGATATGTAAGAAGTTATGTTCTTGTCTGACAAATATTTTGCAGTTACAGTGGTATTTTTGGTGTCCAAGTCCATGTAGAGATGAGTACTTACATGTGCATTACACAGCAAATAGTATAACAATCTGTTTGACTGGTCAGTCAGCATGTTTGAAAAATGTGTAATCTTGCATCTCTTTCATTATACAGTCACATAATTACTTTTACTCAGGTACTGTACTTAAGAACAATTTGGGGTACTTTGCTTGAGTTTTTCCTTTTTCTGACATTTTCTGCTTTCACTCCTATAAAAATATTAGTTGGGATGAGCGCATGTTGTTTTACTGCACTACATTTGTCTGACAACTTTACATTAAAATATGATATTTTGTTATAAATTCAAGCCAAAAGCTTTTACAAGCTGAAATAAATAAGTAGATTAATCAATTAGTCAGCTGACAGAAAATTAATTGTCAACTATTTTGATAATCATTTAAGTAATTTTTCAAAACATTTCATTGTTCCAGCTTCACAATTTGCTGCCCCTCTTTTTGTTTTTTGTTTTTTTCAATAATTGGTATTTATTTGTAATAACTTTGAGATTTGGACCGTTGGTTGGACAAAACAAACATTGTGAAGCTAGCAAATCATTATTTTTACAATCATCTATTAGTGCTGTTATTTAACTAAAAGGTCAGAATACTTCCTCACCAGTGTTGGTATATAGTGTGTTCACACTGGAAGAATAGCAAAATAAAGTCCACTCAAAGCAGACTGCAGTTTGCAAACTATTACAGTCGACCTTTGATTGTGCTTTTGATGGACACTATTCTCCCATAATGCAATGCACAAAGGAAATGGGGGACCATGGTTGTGCTCCAGAATTATCTCGATGTCCCTCTCTCTGGTTTATCTGGCTGTGTCTTTCCAGCGTTGCAGTTTTATTCACAGCCCACATCACACACATAATTTCCTGTGAGTATGAAATAGGAAAGTATGTTGATATTTTTTGAATACTTACTGCTAAAACAGCACTACGATGATTTGTACGTGGCACAGCAGCATTAGTACGTAGTATTGAACTGGGACACAGCTGCGCACTGTGTTCAGTGAATCTGCTGTAACATCATAGTAACAACATATACAAACCACTAGAGGCCACTAGAAGCCCTGTCCGCAGGACTGCACAGACGTACACATGAGAGCATGTAGAGCACAATCAGGCTGGTGAAGTTTTTCATTTTGCAGAAAGGTTTACAACTACAGTTCCTTTCCTATGTCATGGTGTGGTGATTGCTTTGAGAATTCACTGCCTTAAATAGAAACAAAGAAACGACCATTTTGCCACTTCTATTACTGAAAAGAAAGATGAAATTATAGGGGTAACTGTTGTATGTTACACAGTCAGGGAGCGGGCTGTCTTTAAGTAGCTTAAATTGAAATCAGAACTTTGTTCTATGTGTGGAAAGATTTGGCCACAATTAGAGACACGCTGCAGTTGCTCTCAGCTCCCATTCATTTCACATTAGTAGAGGCTCAGTTGCGCTCAAGTGTGCAGCGACTGCTGAAGCCAAACCACCAAATTGTAGTTTCATTTCAAGCAAATGCAACTTTGAGGTCAAGGAGCTATATGACTATCATGAAAAGAAACAGGAGAAATCATTGTTATTACTTTTACACAAAACACACACAGATCATTATAATTATTATTATTATTATTGTTATTTTAATACTTAGATATCATTAGATCATTTTGATTAACAATAAATAAATAAATAACAGCACGGCACAACAACAACGTTTCCAGGCACTGTGACATTCATAAACTTTCGCACAACAGACCTTGCATATTAAGGATTTAGTCTTTAAAGCTCTATATCATTTGTATCTAATTATACATGATTAACAGAGAAAACAGCAGAAAGAAGATAAATGAAAGTTTAGCAGTGAGGATGAGGGGGGAAAGAACCAGTTATGTTCCTCATCCCAACAAATAAATTTTGTCCATCTTGTGATGTATAAAACATTTCTCAGTCTCAGGATGAAAGTCAGTCTTTCCTTCTCATAAATCTCTTTGATTATTTCAATCTACTGTGGGTCGGTCTGTAACCACTTGAATGTGATTGCTTTTTTGCTGATGCAGTCAGTATTTTCAGGAGGTATCTGTGCTCCCTATTATTCGTCCTGGCAGATCAACCAAATATAGTGACATGCACGTCACTGAGGTTCACACAGTTTATTAATACTGTATTAGCGTGAGTGCCGTGGCTTTGACCCTTGCATTCATCATTATTAATTGTGTGTAGGTCTGCTGCAGATTAAGAATTTCAGGTTACTTTACTTTCACTGTTAATTATTTTGGATGAAAGAGCTCAAGATAAATGCACACACACACACACACACACACAAAGTCACACACACAAACATTAGCAGAAACAAAGAAAGATGCCAGTCTGAAAACATTAACCATCAGTGTAAATCCAGAGCCAATTTTAAAGTTAGCACTTGGATTTGAGACTCTCTGGGGTAAGTTTAACCAAAACAAACACAGAATGTACTTGCAGACAATGCATGTATGCTGTTTATCTTAGCCAGTTCTTTTGTTGTTGAGTTTATTAATCAGTAATATGTCACAGCCAAAAAACATGCTATGCTATGTTTTTATTTCATGTTCACACATATACAGTTTGATAAGCATTGAAACAGTGAGATTAAATGCAAATGTTCAAGAACAGACCAGAGAAATAGAGAGTTTCAGTGTGTGCATTTGTGTGTGTGTGTGTGTGTGTGTTGGGGGATATGGTCAGGCTTGAACAGAACAACCACTGATGTTAGCTACACAGATGAACCACTAACATTAGCTCTACAGAAATCCAGTTAGCCAGCTAACCTGTCAGCATTTGCGGCAATTTGTTCTTTTTGTTGTATCTGAAAGGTCGTTATTGTATGAAAGGCCTTGTGGCATTTGTTTTAATGTTGACGCTCAAGGGAATCCCAGAAATATTGGTCGAGCAAAACATATTGTGAAAATGTAAGGCAACAGTGGTCTAGGTCGTCGAAATAATGGTGGATGAAAACCCATTTGAATGAAAAATTAATTAATTAATGGTGTCAAAATCCTGAAATAATAAAATAAGGAAGAGACAGACCAAGCGACAACTAAGCTCCATGATAGGAAGAACCACACTGGATATAAAAGAAGGCGTCAAAGGGACTGTAAGTCGGTGTGCTCTCCGTGGACCAGCCCTTGATTTGGTGTGTTTGCACTTGAACTCTCTCAGTTTTTTCCAAAGAAGTTTATTAAGAAAATATTAAGAAAAGTATGTTTTGGAGAACCTGAAGAGTTTTGGCCCATCTGAGGGGTTTTTTTTCCAACAACAGACTACTACTTCTAGTCTACGACTTGTACTACTGCTACTGCTACTCCTAATCCTATATTATACTAATACTGAAAAATATTTGGGGACTGTAGTTGGTGATGCTGGTAAAATGTTAAAAACCAAGCGCCAGACCAGAATAAGTTCATGGCAGTTTACATAAAGTTTAAATGTGAAGTGTGAATAAAATACTTAAAGCACATACAGATGTGGATAATTACTGCTATTGATGTAAAACATACAATCAATCTTAACAGTTGAAGAGATACTGGTCAAATCATAAACCTAACAATTAACATAAAACATTAATTAGACTAAACAGTTTCACCATATTTGCTATTGAGGTAATCCAAAGAAGAAGAAATCAAGTTATAATACTTTAATATTGTAATAGTTGGATCAGGTCACTGACTACATTTTTACCAGGCACATGTATCAGAATACATTTTTAAAGTAACCCTCCCAGCCCTGGATATAGAGGTGTGTAAGCATGAGTTGGCGGGCAAAATTGAACTCACTGGCTTCACCGCTGTCCTGGGTTTCCTACCACTGTCTAAGCATTTAGCCGAGGTTGGCACAAGATGTCCACACATGTGCACGCACACACACACATACACAATTGTATGCTTTATAAGGTGCCCACTGATGTCATGGCAACCCCATATCCTCAGCAAGAGGGAAGATGCTGTGTGCCAAAAAAATGCCATGGTAACTTTTTTTTTTTTTTTGAAAGCCACGTTGCCCAGAAACCTTTGAAGCTTATTAAGTGAAACCAGTAGGGAGACAAATGGACAGAGAGGGAGAGAGGGAGAGAGAGAGAGAGGGATGATGGGAGTGCGTCCTGTTCCAGGGCCAAAGTGGGTCTTTGTTTTAGGGGAAGGGAACATTGTGAACCTGCAGTGAGGAGACTGCAGCTCGCTCACTAATGGTGCCCTCGATGAGTTTTCCTGCACTCATGACAAGTCCACTGTAACTTACGATGACCATGATGATGTAGTGTTGTGTTCATCAGAGAAGGTTAACATCAATGTTGAGCTTGCACACACACACGTTCATCTACTTTAAAAAAGGTTGCACCGGTCTGCTAGCTGGCAGTACACTGTGCTGGCAAGAAGCAGCCAATGGGCAATATTTGATGGAGTGTTGTGAGCTGTGTGTGTGCGCTCTCTAACATTTGGCTTTTTAACGTGTGTGATTGTGTGTGTGATTGCATTTTTATTCATGATTATGTACCTGTATGCAAAGTGTGTGTCCATGTATGTGCTTTTCTCTCTGTGCATGTACATGCAGGTGTGTTTACACGTGCATGTGTGTGCGCGTGTGCCCTCACTGTGTAATTAAATCAGTCCATTTCTCCTTGAGTTAGCTTGCGGCGCCAGCGGTGCTGCCCAGTGAGACGGTGTCAGGGTCTGCCAGTTTCATTAGCCCTGATGGATGACCTCATGACAAGCATTACACTCACCTACACTTCAAAAAGAGCACACACCAACTTTGGATGAGTGGAAAAGTGAACATGCATGTGTGTGAGTGTGTGTGCATGTGTGTCTACACATGCTGGCATGTGTGCCAACAGGGACAACAGCGGGAGTATTTCATTTCATGCCCCTGTGCCCTGAAACTACTACACGTGTGTTTGCATGTGTGTATTTCAGTGTGTTGTAATTATGTACAAATGTGAACAGCCTGCAATTACTTTTTCATGTTTTTAATCATATGTGTAAGTATATGTGTGTGTGTGTGTGTGTGTGTGTGTGTGTGTGTGTGTGTGTGTGTGTGTGTATACAGTGTGCATTGTGAACTGGGTGTTGTCCCTCATGCACTGTGCATGTGTGTGTGAGTGTGTGATAGCACTGCTCTGCGCATGTCTGTGTGTACTGTGTACACTGTGCACCAGGGGCAGGGCTCGGCGCTTAGTTAGGATTTTTGGTGGCAATTTCCATATTGCCTGGGGTCATGTGGGCACGGTGCCCACTCCTGGTGCTGTGGGTGCCCGCTGAGGCGTGGGGAGATTAAAGCGGGCGCACGGTGCCACAAAGGGGCCTGTCTAGTGCTTTTTAATTCCCCTAAATTAGGGCACTGTGCCAAGGCAGCTCCCTGCTATGGCAAACACTCCATAACTGGCACCATAACTACTGCTCAGCAAGACACACAGAGTGCGCGAGCAACGCCGAACACTGGAAGAAAACATTCCCTCACTCTCTCTGTTTCACACACTTGGACACACATGCTTGCATACTTGTAATTAGCAGTCTGTAGCCTTTGCTAGCCTGTCTTCGCTATCATTCACATCACTTCAGTCTTATTCAATGAGTTCAGTTGCAATGATGTCAGAATCAGCAGTGGAATGTGTGCACACTAGCTGCTGTGGGTTTGTGTGTAAATCTGCATACCCTAAGGGCAGTGGCACACCACTAAAGAAACAGTAGGTGGACACTTGGTTGGTATTCGTGTGTATCTTTCCATATTTGTGTGTGTGTGTGTGTGCATTCATGCCCTCAGGGTAGTGGCATGCTGCTAAAGGGCTAGTGTACGGACACTGGGGTGTGTGTGTATGTCAGGTCTCTGAGGTCCTTTTCTCTGTCTGCCTAATCCAAATCCACTTTCTGAGGTGCTGCGTTGGCATGAGTACATCAGCTCAGACCACTGCCAGGGACTGCTGGTTCGTCACAGGATCTCTGATACCTTTGTGTCCCGTCTCATACATTTCTGTGTGTGATCTGCCATTTTATTAACGTCATTAAACAGGGTTTGTAACGTATACGGTGACATGCTAGAAGTGGATTTCTTGAACATATATTGAAGCAGGTGGTTGTTTTTATCTTTGTCTTTCTCGCATTTTCTTCTTCTCAGGCTTTGGTCAAAACATGCAACACAAATCATGTGAAGTATGATGCAATATATGAGCTGAGAGAGTATTTTCTGTGTCTGTTTGTGCGTATGTGTCTGCATACAAACGCCTGTGTTAATCCCAGTCTCTCCCAGCATCTGGAGCCTTGACACAGTTTAAAGGGCTGGCTGTGGCCGCACAGAGCTGGGCCAGTGCTCACACACACACACACACACACACACACACACACACACACACACACACACACACACACACACAGTCACGCAGCTATCTAGGGCACCAGAAGGCCCAGGCAACGCCAAGGCAGAGGCTGCCCACTTTGGCACCGCGAGGTGGGGCTGCGCTGGCGCTTTGGGGGAGAGAGAAATGGCAAGGGTGTGTGGTAGGTGCTGGGAGAGAAGGGGGAGAGGAATAGTGGGGATGGATGGGTGGGGGGGGGGGGTGAGGTGTATGTGTGTGTATATGAAGGCAGGCGAGGGGGGGGGGGCACCTGGCATGTGATAATAACCCTGGGAAAACGCCCATTCCCTCTGAAGAGGAAGGTGCTGCGGGAGGAGGGAGGGTGTGTGTGTGTGTGTGTGTGTGTGTGTGTGTGTGTGTGTGTGTGTGTGTGAGGGGAAGACAGAATGAAATGCAGACATGGAGAAGGGTGTGTGCGTGTGTCTGTGTGTAGGGTGTTGAAGGCACTAACTCCCGTCTTGGAGCCGTCCATCCTAGTGTTCTTATGCTAATGTCGTTTAGTTGGAGGACAGGTGCTACTTTTCATCCACAGCTTGGCATAGAAGAAGAAGAAGACATGCCTTCTTTATCCATCCTCTTCAGGATTTTAAAACATTTTCTACAACAGTCATATCCTGGTTAGAACTTGGCCAGAACTGTAATCATGACACTAAATAGGTAGGCTATTATTTGTGTACTTGAGTTCCTGATGATTTTGTTTGTTTTTATTTGTCTGTAATGAACATGATCGTGTGCAATTTTTGCGTTCATTATCTGGTGCTATATTACTTTTTATTACTTCTCAGTATCACTGCAAATATTACTCTCATTGTAACTGCCAATAATACTCAGGGCTCCACAATAAGGAGCGTCTGCTTGCTCAAGGCAAGTGAAATGCCACATCAGGCTACTAAATCTAGCAACTCAAAAAGAATTAAACTAATTAAACTCTGTATTCTTTAAGTACTATTTCATGCAGAAGTGCCAGAATATGCTGTTTAAGAATCTCAAGTTTGGAGATTTCCACTTTTTATCTGTTTGTTATCATATTAACCTGAGTATCTTGGGGCTGACACATCACAATATGTAAAAACCTTGAACTTTGAGAAACTGGGATGGGACATTTTTTCACTTTTTTCTGATGAACTTGAAGCCCTAATTTAAACATGATAACCAACTTTAGTCTTTGTTGTTATTTGATACTTGCAAATAAATAACACAATTTGCACAGGGGCAAGTAAAAATTCAGGCAAGGAGATTTCCAACCCACTTGAAAACATTAATGTTTAACCCTCCTACATTTTCTATTTTTAGCTTACGTTTTCACTTATCTTACTTCTATTATTATTGAAGTATACAGTATTATTACTGTATTTTATATTCTATTGTTGTTATTTTTATTTTCACTGAAATTTTTGGAGCAAACTGGCCTATTTCCTTTGAGATTAATAAAGGTCTATCACAATCAGAATCAGAAATACTTTATTGATCCCTGGGTCGAAATTGTTTGCATTACAGTTGCTCTCATTCAAGAATAGAATGGTAAATATAAGAATAGAAATAGAAATTGTACTTATGCAAAAATCAGTTTAAAAAAATCTGATTGTGTGTTGTCATGGATGGCTGTTCCTACTCTTGATTAATATATGGACTGATTTTTACGATTTTACACTGCAACATGTAATTTGAACAATTGGTTGGACTATCAGTGTCTATCAAGGGACTGATATTGGATATTAAACATGTGCAAGGGGCATCGGGCACTGTTTATGTAACTGTCAGTGTTTTTCTGTACTTTGTGCTTACAAATAAACTAATAAACTGAATTTACTCTAGTTTCTCTCATCTGTCCCGAAAATACCCCTCCACCTTCCCACATAGATCCACGAATAATCCTTGAAACTTCAGGACAAACTCGCACACAAACACATATGTACGCAGGGCAGAGGATGGGTACCATCTCCCTCTCTCGATGCCGTCTGCACCCCCCTACAAACACCCCCCCACAGCCCCCGTACTATCCCTTCTCCTCTATGTAGCACCACAGATGCCCATGTTGCCCTGCAACAGCTGTCTCACCATGTGCCCTACCAAGTGTTGCCACCCAATGGAGGGGAGAGGAAGTGAGGAGGAGGGGGAGGAGAAGGAGGAGGAGGAGGGAGGATTTGGGTGGGGAGGGAGGAAGGGTGGGTGCTGAATTTGGATGGGAAGGATGGGGTCATGAATATTAATCTTTTTTTCTTTCTTTTTTCCGTCCTAAACATGGAGCTGTTTACGTGGTCATCATGATTCTTGCTTTGTCTTGATTATTGATATAATTTTTATAATTTATAGTTTTTTATTGCACCCACGCTCACTCACTGTTTCTGTTTCTCTGACTCTCTTTCTCTCATTTGGTTCTGGATTCGGCCGAGGTGATGGCCAGCGCCCATGTTTACCCCCCTTGGTCACAGGAAGCTCCTGGAAGCAGAGCTGAGAAGGAGGGAACGTCAGGCGGAGGGCATCTTTCTATTGGGCGCAGCGGGTTAACGACACTTGTGGTGACCAATGACCAGAGGAGGGGTGCATAGTAACAGCAGGGCATGGAGAGAGGGTATTTTCAAATGCAAACACTGGTCCAACAAGTCAGGTGCAGGATCCAGACTCAATCCAGTGACAGAACAAAATGGAGGGCCGGGGATGGTGTGCCGCCATTTTGGGGCAAAATATTTTGAGTATGCATGCCATGTCTCCTTAATAAGCCGAAATAAGCAGTTCAGACCGCAGTGGCAACAGAATGACCTCAAGCATCCGTGTTTGTTTGCTAAAAATCCTCAATAGCGCACGAATAATGAATAATTAACAGTAGATTTGTGCTTTTTTAGAACACAATGTGATTCAAAGGTGCCACAGTGACGACTAAGCCACTCTAAATATTCTGCTAATTACTGAAAATTCTTTCAAAGACAGACATCTGTGCTCACAGAGAAAGCCATACCTGTGACTTTCATTTTTATTTTGAAATTGGAAAAGTAGGCGCAAAAGATGCCAGGACAGATGGATCCAAGAGTAGAGTACCATCCGAGAAACTGATGCCACATACCCGTCCCCTGTGGTCTTAACTGCACGCTAAATAAATGCGGTTGATTGCCTGAGACGCCCAATAAAAGAAAACTAATAAAAAAGTATACGGAAAAGTAGGAGAGGAGTTGTGAGCGAGCGTGGCACAGCACCCTCCTTGTGTATTTGTTCATTTAATTTTGAAGGGATGAAAGCAGACAGGCATAAAGAGGGGCAGACGTAGAGAGATCACAGCATCGTGTACCGTATTGGTGGGTAGTGTGCCACACAGTCTGCCTCCTAAAGCAATAAATCTGAAACAGCATAATAGATAAACGCAATTCAGAACACAAAATACCCTGCGAGGGAAAACTAATAAAAAACCGAGTGATTAAGTGGAATCAGAGCTCTTAGGCAGTATCTGGAGATGGGAGCTGTCGCCATACAAAGACCAGAGCGGGCCAACACAACAGATGAGAGAGCATAGGGACGGGGGGCCGAGAAAACGAGGGCTAAAAGCAGAGGGAACGAGAGACAGATGATGGAAGCGAGGAGAGGATGGATGGAGGAGAGACGGAGAGAAAGTGAGGGATGGATGGGGCAGCAGATCAGAGGGAGCCTCTAGTGTGTCTTGCTCTCCCTTTAAAGAAGAGCCAGGAAAACAGATTAGGAGTCCTCTTTTCTCCTGGGGGAGCACACACACACACACACACACACACACGCACACACACACACACAACCTCCATTCAACTGCCCTCCTCCTCCTCCTCCTCCTCTTCACACAAACATACAACTAACTAACTTTTACACTGACCTGCCCAGCCCAAAACAAATCCACTCGTCCCCACCGACAGAGAGGGGTGGAGACACGGAGACACAATGACAGCCTGTGTGTGTGTGTGTGTTTGTGTGTGCGTGCGTGTGCGTGCTGCAGTTTAGATGACCTCACATCAGGTCACGTTTGCTAACTGTTTATGACACAAAGAGGAGTGATGTCAGGGAGTTATCTGGCTGCTTCAGAGGGACGTGGACGCACACACACACACACACACACACACACACACACACACAAATACAGACCGCAGGGTGCCATTGTGTATGTATATGTGGCATTTATAATAATAACAGCAATAGTAATAATGCCATTAACTATTGTCTTCATTAACAATTAATCTGATTGTTTTTCTCAATTAATCAATTATTCATTTAGTCTATGAAAGGTGCAAAAAATGTGAAACATGCCCAACACAATTTCTCACAAAATCCAAAGTAATGTGTTCTTTTGTCCGTCCAACAAACCAAATCCCAGAGATATTCAATTTGCTGCCATATATGACAAAGAAAAACAACAAATCCTCACACAGGAGAAGCTGAAACTAGCAAATGTTTTGGCATTTTTGCTTGAAAAAACAATTACTTCAATATCAAAATAGTTCAAGAATTTTTTTTTTGTGGATCAGCTAATTGATTCATCAACTAAAAACTTCTGCTCTAATAATTATTAAGTATTGTAAGTAAAATATAATAATAATATAATTGTTTTATTTGTTATCCACATTTTTGCTGATAGAAAATATCTGAATCAAAACTAATCTCATGCTTTTTCAGTATAACTGTGAGCGTGAGTGTGTGTTGTGTTGTGTGTGTTATCAAAGCTGAGCCCTGTGTCAGCCACTGATAAACCACTGCAGTGACGAAGACACAAAGACACATCTGCGCACACGACACGCACGTCTCAGCTAAATTCTTGGAAAGGTGATGTCTATCTGCGCAAAGACAAACGGCTTGTGGTCGTTCTCTCCTGATGTGTTGACGTGTTTTGTGACTGTGGTACGTGCAAAGCTTAACAAAGCATTGAAACGGATAATCCTCATTTCAAATTACTTATTATAGTAAAAATAATAATGTTACAATGTACAATAAGAAATTACTAGTAAAAGCCTTGCATTTAAAATAGTATTTGAATGAAGAATAACAAGCAAAATGTACTTAAAGTATAAAAGTAAGCAGATGAATACCACCTTTTAGTGTTATATTATTGTATATTATATTACTTGATTATTATTACTGATATATTAACATATAAGCTGCATTTTAATGTTGCAGATGTTGTGTAGTTTAATCTTTATTCTTTAATCTTTAATAACACGTGATAATTTATATAATGTTTAGTGTATAAAATATTAATCTGCGAGGCAAGTAGTAACTAAACCTGTCAGATAAATGCAGTGGTGTTAAAAGTGACATTTCCCTATGAAATTCAGTGAAATGGGAGTTTAAAGAAGTATAAAATGGGGATAAGTACCTTGAAATTGTACTTAAGTGCCGTACTTGAGTAGATACTTTCCACATAAATACCTTGGACACATGAGAGATGTGCTTTGTTTATTTCAAGAGGAAAAAAACTATTTGCTTTAACTTAAAAGGTTAGTGTGCAGGCAACCTTTAAGTTTTTAAGTTAATTTGAATTTGAAAAGAAAAGTTGATGTAATTTTGTAATATTTAAATGAGCCTTTCTAGCCAAATACCTTAATATTAATTCAGTTGTACCTGAGAAATGTTCAGTAGGCTTAAGGCATTAAGTTCAACCAACAACTCTTTAGTCACACTGATGAAAACTGCAAACAAGTTTGATTTCCTTTTACATCTTCTCATTTTGAAAAGTCAAGTCTTCATTTCACACAGGAGCTCCTGTGTTCCAGAGCTGGCACAAAGGCAACATGTGAAACTGCTCTCAGTGAATTTATTAAATTTTAAGTGGGTAGAGACTGAATTAAATACTAACTTTCATCATTGTTCGCAATGTTTTCATCGTTGTGAAAATAAACAACCGCAACTTATCTTAAAATTTATTAGAGAGACAGTTTTCATATCGGTTTTCTTCAAACTGTCAACCAAGGCATGCTGGGAAGTCTGCTATAATGCTGATCCTGCATCTTTAGAAACGTGTTTTAATGAGTTTATTGAACTCTGTACAGTACATTCATTCAACTCATCATTTCAAGTCCGAAGACTTTAGTTTAGAAGAAGTCATGGTATTACATTTAGAAGTGTTCTGAAAAGAAATACTGCAAATTCTAAGCTTAACTCAACTTGAAAAGTAAAAATTGTCAATTTTCATAAAGTCAATGAGAGAAAAATGTTGATTCAGTTAAAGTCCTGTATGATTTTTACTTGGTTTTATTACATTGTTAAAATAGAAGTTATTGAAAATATTTGTTTCTGACACTATCCAACAATAACTCTTACAGATCACTTCAGATCAGATTAATGCAGCATACGTCTTTAAAAAAGCATACAATATTACCAGTGACCCCACACGTGTTCTCATGACTGCTTAATTCAGTAACGCACTTCAGCTCGCCTCTCACACAGAAGGAAATTTGTTTTTATTCCAGAAGAGATGGTCAGCTTTGCCTTTTGTGGTGCTGGATATTAGGGGCCATAAATGGATTAATCATTTCCATATTATGTACTATTTTCCTACATTACAACATTTTGTATTTTTTAGATTGTCTTAATCTGTGTGGATGAACTTGCAAACATGATTGCCTCAAATGACCCTGAAGGACAAATAATGTATTTTAAAGCAAATTGAGTGAATAGATAATTTTAAGATTAAGGCCATCAGTGTATTTAGATTGTCTCAACACTTTAATTTCATTCCACTGAGCACACTTTTGAGTAAAGGAACAAAACGCAGTAGGTAACCTTTTTTTTTAAATACATACCATTTCTTTTTTTTTTTTTTTTTTTTTTTTTTAAGTCTAATTAAAGCGTGCTCCCCTCTTATTCATCAGGATGTGTGTCTGTATCTGTGTTATGGAGGCCACCCTTCTAGAATGAGGATGATACAGCCTTTAATAAAAACATATATTGTTTGGGACGTCCTACAGACCATAATCATAGTGCTGCCTGGCCGACTTTGGCCGGGGACCTTTGTTTTATGTCACCCACACCTCGGTCCCACACTTTCTCAACAAATGTCCTGTCTATCTCTGCTGTCAGCTGCAGAATAAAAAGACAAGAATGCCAAAAAGAAAACAGAAGATTATTTTAGCATCACTTGGAATAATTTCAGAGCTCTTTATTCTACAACATTTCATAAAATAAAACCCTATTAGACCTATGTTAATGTATACCATGGTGGGAAAACTCCCCTGAAGGAAACTGCTGCTGCAGCTTCATAATCTGTAGGTTAAAAAGTCTCCATGACTCTGTAGAGGGAATGTGCTCGGCTGGCAGCAGCAATGTGAACATACTCCACCCTCCATCCCATTCTCCTGTGCCAGGGCCGGGCATTCCTCTCCCCTCCAATGGCCGGTTAGTACCCACTCTTTTTCTCTTTCTTTCTTCCTTTCTTTCTGTCACACACAAACACACACAGACGTCTCTTTTCTTTTTGTCCCTATGCAACTACTTCAAAACCATCTATTTCCTTCCTTCCTAACTTGCCACATACATTTCTTCATTTCCTCTTTGCATCCTTCACTCTTCCTCCATTTCCCTTCCTTCCTTCCATCTTTTTTTTTTTCTCCTCTTCAACAGCCCTCCATCTCCATCTCTCCCTCAGCTGCTCTCTCATTTGGGTTTATTTGCATGGCAGAGCGTAAAGGATGCAGACAGTGTGTGCGCAGGGCCAGCAGAGCCCTCCTGTGTCCATCCAGGCCAGGGCTGAGATTTGTAATGCTAGACAACACTCGGCAATGCAGGGATAAAACCTCGGCCACCGCCGCAGACAAAAAGAGCCTTGTTTTTTCCCTTTCCCTTTTCCACCACTACTGCTTATTGCACTTCTCGCATGGAGACGCAGAATTCTCCGGGCCATTTCTTCTCGCGGGGAGAGGAATGAAGATTGTGGAGAGGAAAAAAATAGTTCCGCTGTTGCAGTTTGATATATGGTCTTGGTACAGAGTGTATTTTATATATAAGGCCAACTGAGTATTTAATTTTCCCCTGACTTGGCTGCAGCAGAGGGCAGTGAGAGCAGGCTGAGAGGAGATGTCAGTGGAGGAAGAAGAGTGAAGTGCTCTTAATAGGTGGCAGCAGGACTGAGGCCTTTGATTTGTGTTGCATGTTGTACTATGTGTAGTGGTATTTTGTGTACTGCTGCCACTGATACCAAACTTTGTCATATCAGTTATAGGAATAATAGTTACGCATTTCTCCAGCTCAGCTATATTTGCCTTTTTTAAAGATCTGTTAGATTGACTTTTTGTGATCTTGTTAGGCCCAGTGCCCGACTAGATTAAATGTGAGTACTTTTGCAAATTTGTTTGTAAAATATCTACATTTTTAAAATATCAAAAAGAATCTGTAAGACTGAGCTGCCAGATTATTTTGTCCTTTTTTCCCCGCCTTATCTCAGAGAGTAACGTTTGGTGAATGTTTTTCTGTTTCATGCAGGCTTGCTAGCACTTTTGAGGAGCTATATTTTTAATATCGATTATTTTGAGCTTGGTTCACCCTGAGTTTGCTTCATGTTTTGTGATCTCCTTAGGCCCAGCGCCCTCGTAGTTTAACTGTGAGTGCTTTTGAAAATTTGTAGATAAACTATCTACATTTTTTAAATTGCAAAATGAAGTTGACAGAGTGAGCTGCCAGAATATTTTTACATTGTGTTTTTTCCTCCTCCCTCCCCGCCCCCTTTATTTTGGGGAATAACATTTAGAGAATGTTTTTCTGTTTCACTCAGGTTTGTTAGCACTACTGAGGAGATATATTTTTAACGTTTGTTTTTTTGACCTTGGTTCACCCTGAGTTTGCTTCATGTTTTGTGATCTTGTCAGGCCCAGAGCCCTCATTTTTTAACTGTGAGTACTTTTGCACATTTGTAGATAAAGTATCTACATTTTGTAAATGGCACAATAAATCAGAGTGGATGATCTACCAGATTTATTTAATTTTTTGCATTGTTTTTTCTTGCTTTTCTCCCTCCTTTATTTTAGGACGTAATGTTCAGTGAATGTCTTTCTGCTTTACCCAGGTTTGTTTGCACTTCTGCAGATATATATTATTTATTTACTGTTTATTTGTATAGGGACAAGCCAGTGCCACACTCACAGTATTTATAGCCTAAGCTAATTTGCAATGCCTGTCCAAGATAGGCCCTTCAAATACATGAAACTCAAGAACAAATACACAAAAGACAGTACAAGACATACAACTCAACAAAAAGTAAGTACATTATAGATAGATTTTATTACTTTGACCTTGGTTTATACAGAGTTATATTGCTTCAGTTTATCATGAACATCAACTTTTATAATAGCAAATTATTATTGGGGTGTTGAGATTTTAGTTCAGAGACTGAGAAGGGAATATGTAACTTTTGTGTTGTGCTCCTGACCCATAGATGAGTGCATTAAATATCTGTTTGATTGATTTCTGAAGCCAATTTCTCTTTGTAACCACTTAAAAATAATCTTACAATGTCTTCATATTCTCTCTGTTTTAGCAGGTTTGTTGAAACTTCTGAAGAGAATTTATTCACCGTATTTACTATTTATTTATAGGCACAAGTGTTCAAAATACACCAGTGCAACACACCATAGCATTTATAGTCTAATTGGCAATTCTCACCCTAGACGGGCTTTTAAAATTCACAGAGCTCAACATGCACTAACAGTACAAAGCATAAAATCAATAATAGATACCACCATTATCTAAACTGATTTCTGTATTTTTTTTATTTTGACCATGGTTCACCCTGAGTTATATTTACTTCAGTTTGTTGTCACCGTCATCTTTTGTTTCTTTTCACCATCTGTTTGGATTTGCTTTTGCCTAATCTGTTCCATTTATTTTTGTTTTTAGATGGTTATTTAAAGTTTAATGTCTCTTGCTTGGTCTCTTATTTTCTCCTTTGGTTTTTGTGAAGCACTTTTGATGTCTGCTCTCCAAAGGTGATGCACAAATAAACTTACTTTCATTTTGTAATGACAAATGATAGTCAGGGTGTTGAGGTTTTTGTTTAGGGACCGAGAAAGGAACATTTAACTTTTAGGTTGTGCTCCTGCTTGGTAGACATGTGCATTATCTGTTTGTTTGATTTTTGTGATCATTTAAAAAAAAAAAAAAAAGTTAAAATGTTTCCTTATGTTGCTATCCTTGTTTTTTTTTCACCAAGTTTGTTAGCCCTTCTCGAGAGAGTTTTTTTTTATTATTATTATTTTGTTATTTTGACCCTGACTTCAGATTATTGTCACCATCATTTTTTTAAATTAATAAATTAGAATCAGGGTATTTGAGATTTTGGTTTGGTCTAAGAAGGAAACACTTAAGTAGACTATTACATAAAACATCTGTTTGATTGATTTCTGAAGCCATATTCTTTCTGTAATCACAAATAATGAAAATAAAAAAAAATCAAAAATAATTTAACATGTGTCCTCATACTGTTATCCATAATATGCACTTTATCATTTAATAATTTCTTTGATAAAACATGTACCTGTTGATTTAAAGTCATGTTGCTGTGCACCACAATCTGACAATCTATGTTTCTGGCTTCTTCCTCTATCCTAAACTTGTAAACAAGTATTGGTGCCAAGTCCATCTTTGATAAGAATGAATATTTATCAGCCACAATTTACCTCAGTGTCGTCCATTGACCAGCAATTTATCGCATGGTGTCTCTTCTGATAATTACTTCCAACAAGTCAATCATGGTTTGAAGTTATATTCCAGCACTGGGCCGAAAAGTTGTAATTTTGAGGGAAAATTTCACCCTGATTCATTTTGAGGGTTTTCAGACTTAGAAAAAGTCCTTCCATGTTGTCTGAACTTTGCCTGTCTGATCCCACAGTGTGCCCCGCTTTTCCTCTCACAGTGAGGTTTTAGGGAACTTATTGCCCACATAATGCTGGCTCTTAAAACAGTGTGGTATCAGAGCCATTGTGGTCTGCAGTAATGGCTGGTTTAAGGGGGCTGTGGTGAGATACACCGCTCAGGGCTTTCATTAACCCAAAGCTCAGCCTAACTGATGCTTATAGGTTGCCTCACATGACGGTCAAGCCAACAAATTTCCTACAGTTTGTTTTGTAACTTTTGGGACATAATTGAGTATATTTTCTTTTTTAAAAGGACCAAAACTCATTTATTTTTCTGAGGGTGGCTCCTATTTTTATTTTTTATGTTGTTTTAATAATATAAATCAAGGGTTTATAACAAAAACCATTTGAGTTATTTTATTTTTAGATACCCCGTTTCCACAAAATAAAACAATCTAATGATTTTGATGGTTCAAACTAAATTATTTTAAGGAGGATCAAGTTAAATTGAGACTAGCAGACCACATTTTCATGAACATTATTTTAAGAAAATCATGGCAGTTATTGCACTGAAATGAAATGAGGTCAACTACAAGCATATGGTGCATCAGCATCAGGACAAGGGAGTATAAATTATTATTTAAACCACATTTATAGAAGAATGCAAGTCCTCTATGTAAGATTAATAATTCAGTTTACAGATTTTTATTAATGAGAAAATGTCGAATTTGGCTCATTGTTTTGGCAATCAGACAAAATTATATTTTATATTATTAATAGGACAAGTTATATTTGTTTAAATAATAATAATAATAATAATCAAGACCACCGTCGTGTTTTTATTGGAAATTTAACACTTTACAGTTCATCCACACGTAGTTCAGGTGCTTTAATTTTGGGCCTTTTTCTTTGAAATCCACCATTATGATGAATCTACCTGATGAATAAACTCAACGCGGGTTTGTGACATTTTTAAATAAACTTCACAGGTAGCGCATTTCCCCCTCAGTTCCGTTTTGCAGGTTGATATACTGGTAAAAGACAACATGTGTTTTTTCTGCATTTTTTTTTGTTTTCAGAAACATGTTTGCGGGCCATATCTTAAGATTTAGTTTACTTGAAAAAGCCTAAAAAGATATTTTTGATTAGTGGCCACTTATATGTCAGATAAACACCTGATTGTGATGCTAACAAATGTCACCTTCGATTCTTACAGGTATGACACAGAGCCGCACATTTTTTTCGTTTTAGAAAAACGTTTTCTCGGTTTTAATGATTGTTTTCGGGTGCAGTTTTGTTACCTGAGACTTGTAGAAAAGAAAATGTGTCTGGCCTTCCTCTTTAACTTCCCGGGCTTTGGTCGGTCGTGCTGGTTGAGAACACGCAGTGCGGTCTAACTGTACAAACTGTAATTTGTAAATTAATTAAGGGTTAAGAAAAAATCGTGTTGTGGGATTATTTGGGGTTTAGAGGCACAGTTTGGTGTTTTTCCAATCAACTGGTCATTCTCCAAACAGGCCGTCGGGCATGTGCGAGCTTCCCACTCATCATCAGCATCTGTAAGAAGACACCAGAATTAATATTCAAACAAAATGGAACAAATTAAGGAAGGTCAAAGTATACACTGTTAATATTATACAGCCGCTTCAGGTTGATGTCATTCAATCAATAAATTATCAGTGTGGAATTATAAATTGGATTATATTTTATTGCATTAATATTATTTTATTATTAGCTTTATTATTGTCATTGTTGCTGTCGTTGTTTAATTTTCTATTTTAAGAATCTTTATTCACCTCAGAGATTTGATGATTATGTTGTTGTTAATTTTTTTTTTTGCGTAAAAGTAGGCTGATAATAATTTTGATACATATTCAGCCCTTCACCATTTCCAGTAATTATTCCATTATTATAAGTGACTGCTTCATTTGTCAACAGTGTTAACTTGTAGTTTGTTGCATGTCCAAACTAATGACCAGGGATCATTTTACAAGTAATAATATTAACAGCTAAAAATAATTTCACAATAATCCAAATTCAGCAAGGATTCTTGGGATATATGTCATAAAATATTCACATAAAATATTCACATTTGATCTCTTGCACATTTATATAGTCAAAAATAATGAAATTGGTGTGATGAGAATATTTTATTTTCAAAATAACATCGAAATATAAAATCAAATCTCCGACTTAAGTATAGAAAAATGGCCCATAACTCTTAATGGGCAGGAGGAATTAGAGTCAGGCTGCATTATATGTCTTTTAATTAACAGAATCAGCTTTTGATTAAAGGGTTAATGTTAATGTTTTAATGGCACCAACAGAAACGACACATTTTATCTCTCTGATGTTGAGTAAAGGAGCCATGACGGCCTCCGTTACCTCAAAATTCTAACAAACAAACAAACAAAAACCCCTCAAACGTCATCCAGCACAGACTCATTTTCGTGCTAAATTGAATCATCCAAATTAGGCTGAAACAAAAACTTAAATCACAAATTCAATTACAGATGAATAATTGATGAGGCCAAATGTGTGGGGAGGTCAACATTTAATTATTGATAAGCCGTCATGTTGGAGGAATGTCATTAAACGTCTGATTTTAAAGAAAGACGGATAACGACACACGCATATGTGAAAACAGGAACATTTTACACGCAGACACACAGTTGAGCTCAATACTGATTTATCGAGGATCAATAATCCTACATTCATCTGCAGTAAAAACGAACATGTTTATTCTGTTATCTTGATTAAAACCAAGTCTTTTTATTTGTTTAGCAAAGCCAGAAATGTGAAAATACCTGAGTATAAAACAAAAAAGGACAGCTTTTAAAATTTGATTCGTTGCCAGAGCTGCGCAAGGGTTTGATTTTATATTTGAACATGCTTTCTAAAATTGTTTCAGTCTTTTACGTTTTCTTATGTTTGGAGAAGTCAGTTTTATATGCAGCAGTTACCGAGAGCCAATTTTCTTTGTGCCATCCCCCTTTTTGGACACCATGGTGTCCCTACAAGTCCTGCTGGCCAAATCAATTTATATCAAAACGGTTAAACTCGAGGCTTTTCATTCCAGGACATGTACTGGTTACATAAATAACTCTTTTCTTAATTTAAAACTCCACTAACGTTTTGAACTTCTCTCTGGCCCCTTTCCTAAATAATCAGAGCGCACGTCCACGTGTGTTTTACTCTTGTCTTTTTGTCTTGGACGTCTCTGTTGCCCCTGCTTGCTTGCTTGCTGCTGCTGCTTCTGCGTCAGGCCTCTACCCCCAAAACTACTATGCGCACTTTGATTTTTTTTTTTTTTTTTTAAGCAAATTTTGTGTTCTTTGTCTTATTTCCCCAAAGTCAGGTCTTTTATGGCTTACAATATGCCTGTAATATCTCAGTCACATTTAATCCTGTTGCTTCACTGCGTCATTCTGCTGGGAGACACTGTGACAATCAATCTGTGTGAAGTGTTTATAAAATGCTTTAAAGTTAAAGCTCGATAAATTCCACCATCACACTTACCACCAGGATGAATTAACAGAATAAATTTAACCTCATTCAACAAACAAGCTCAAAATATGCCTTCAAAGCCCTCTGAACCTCCTCATATCCTCAGAGTTCCTGGGGACACACTGACAACTGACAGAGGCTTTTAATATTTTGGTGAATCCTTTATTTAAATATTTTGGTGGTAAATTGCATGAAAACAGAGATCTCTTATTTATTCCTAAAGTGAACCCAATAACCTTATAGCTCCAGATTGTAATATTGAAACACCAGTGAAATCAGACATGGGAGCAGCTCGGGTCGTGCCCGGCCATGCCCACAGTGCCCACAGTGCCTGAAACCTCCAGTACATGCAGGCGGTAGGTAGGAGCCAGTGCAGCCCTAATCCCCGCCGTCCGTGATTTAGCCCCTGGTCCTCCTAATTCTCCTAAAGCCCCAGCTGCTCCCCTGGCCGCTCCGCTCTCTCCGCGACAGACTGCACACCGCTCGCTTTATTAATAATTCACCTAATAATTCACCAGTTCGACGCTGCCCCCACCTTCACTGTAAACAACTGCCCTAATTCCCCCGTCTATTATTTGTGTGTCTGTGTGTGCGTGTAAACAGGTCGCACGCTGCTGAGGTGAGCTATTTAGTGGCTGATATTTTTTGGGGAGGGAAGTGGAGGCTGTCTGTCTGTCTGCCGGAGCGCACGGAGAGAGCTTCCATTTTACGCACCGAGGCACCGGGAGCCCCGCGCTGCCTGCAGCCCGTGTTAGACCGACTGGCTACGTGTCGCCGTGCAGTGCAGTGCAGTGCAGGCATTCTGCTTATCGGCGGCGGGGCTGAAGCGATTTGAAGAAGCGAAAACGCAAGCTGCTCTTTCATCTCGTCAGCTTTGAGGAGGAGGCGGCGAGGGACCAGGGGTGTCCCCCCGTTTTGTGTGTAACACCGTGTGTGTGCGTGCCGCTTGTTTGTGTGTGTTTGGAACAAGAGAGAGGAGAGAGGAGAGGAGAGAGAGAGAGAGATACGAGGGTAAAACAGATCGGACGCGCGGCACAGGAGACAGCCGCTTTTGGACACGTTTTGGAGACACAAGCTGCCCGACTGCAACACGGAAAAATATAAGAAGCACAACTTACTTTGCATCACCTCTCCTCTCCCGTCCATTCATTTTTATTAATATTATTTCGGGGAGTTTTTGAGCGTCTCCCAATCTGCTGGACAAGTTTGGCGGCTGAAGAACGCACCTCGGGACTTTGACGCAGACGTCTCCCTGACTTCTTGCTGCTGGACATGGGCGCATCTGAGGCCAAACAGCGGTAGACGGAGGGCTCGGAGCTGCTGTCCTCCTTTTCCTCCTATCTCTCGCAGAGTGGACCCACTTTTGAAAGAGCGTGTTTTTTTCTATCTGGGCCTAAGGCCGACTTGTTTAAAGGTCCTTTTTTTGCTTCCGGCAACAGCGAAGAGACCAAGTCTTCCTCCCTCAGCCCTCACTCCCTCTCTCACTTTTTTGGAAGCTGAACTTTTAAAGGAAAATGGGGCATTGAGAGGGTTGGCAGATCTCCCCACGCTATAATGGTACGTGCTGTGTAACTCAATAGTTCCCCTCTGTTGGTTGGTCTATAGGGTAAAGTCTATAGGACTGAAAATAAACCAAACATTGCGTGTGTTTAACTGCATCATCCCTGCTGCTGCTGCTGCTGCTGCGGAGGTTTTTTTTTTATTTAAAGGTTTCTAATGTCTTTGTAAAAGTCTGCACTTTGTTTGGACGTGCAGAGGGAGAGCTGGCTGTCTGAGCTTGAGGCCAGAGATGACGATACAGCACACCTGTGAGTGTGTGTGTGCGTGTGTGTGTGTGTGTGTGTGTGTGTGTCAGAGGGGAGAGACAGAGAGGTGTGTGTGTGTGTGTGTGTTATAAGTGTAATCACCTTGCTTTCCTGCCAATTTTTAGAATTCAGAAACACCTAAACTCACTTTGATTAAAAAAAAATTAAAAAGCATTTAATATGCTGAGTGACCCACATAACACTGTATTTTAATGCAGCTTTCTATATATTTTTAACCATAAAATATCTTTTTTTTTCCTTTTTTTTTATAGAACTGCGCTCCTTTTCATCTATTTTCTTTAAAAAATCCCCGAAAGACACAATAACGCTGCATAATTATGCCTCTGCTATATGACATAAAAAACTTGTTTCCCAAATGAAACTGATTTAGCCTCAGTGGTGGGTTAAGAGGCTGCAGGCTGAATTGTTTGCAGAGGCGTTTGTAGACACCGATTGACAAAGTGGAGGCTGATCTTCCTGCGCTGCTCAGATCAAACAGAATAAAACACACAAGCGACTGCAGACTGAGCAGATCTGAACGGCCAGCATAGAGATAGCATGTGAGTTTTCATCATCATCATCATCATCATTACTGCTATTATTATGACGACGACATCCAAGCGTTTTATACGCCCGCATGCAGGGCTGCTGCACCGGTTTCCTCCACCTTGCACGCGGTCTGTGTTTTTTTTTTTTTCTGTGTGAGGCGGCGGCTGCTGTTGTGTTTTATCAATGGGCACTTCATTTGCGTAGTTGATGACACTTTATAGCGACTACAAGGGGGTGGGGAGGTGAGGTGACACACAGACCGTCTTTGTGCCCCCAGAACAAGCGCTCAGAGGGTTTATAACGACAGCAGCAGCGTGGATGCGAGAACCTCCGCAGCTCTTCATGATGATCAGAAAATAAAAAGGAAGCATATCTGGTTAGATGATGATGATCTTATTAGATTTTTAAATCCTGCAGCATTTAGAGATATATATGTTCTTTTTTTTATTATCTTCTCATTGCAGTTTTGTTTTTTTCCCCACTGCTTTTTCTCAAGTGATTTGACATTAAACAGTCCCTATCATGCTGCAGTTCAAAGCTTTTGAATTATAATGGCCTTAAATTATAATTATTATAATACCCTACGATTGTGACGTACATTATAATTGATCTTCATTATCAATCCAAAAGATTACAGTAAAGGTGTCATAATTTGACTGTATGTCATGTGTTTTGTAATTTGACATGCACCTCGAATGAGAATGAGGCTTATTATTTCTTGTAGGTTTACACATAGGAGGAATTTGTGTTTTAATGCAGAACAAACAACATAGTAAGTGGAAAGATAAAAGCAAGAAGTGGATTTGTCTTTGGTTAAATATTCAGCTTTTAATTCAAGGGTTAATTATTCTGAAGTGTCTTTAGGAGGTTTTTGTAGTAACATAGGAATACAACACTTTAGAGGGGAAGAATACAGAATGCACATGATCTAAAATGACATTTTTTGGCAACATAATGTTCATATTGCATCAATAATGTGGCCCTTTAAACAGGGTTATTAATACTATTACACAGAAACAGCAGGTCAAAAGTCCTCTGTGGTCTGGACCTCCTGTAATAAACATAGACATGAAATTGAATTGCTTATATTGGAACACTATTTTGATTTAATTTTGAAATGGTAATTTCTTTGTCTCATTGATAGAAACAATAAACAGCAAAAAATAAATAAATAGTCACATAAAGCAAAAGCAATACAGAAGAATATGTGCGATAACTGAAATAGCTTTTGTAAGTAAAAACTCCTCTCATGTGCATTAATTCTACTCATGTTAATTTATTAAACTGATTGTATATGGTAGAACAAATCCATATATAGGACTGATATATATATATATATCATATCAATATCATGGTATGGCACTAAATATCCTGTTAGATTTTGGATATGTTGTAATAAGTGCTGTCTTTTCCTAGTTTTAAAGGCATTACAGTGAAGTGATATAATTTTCTGAACTTCTAGCTGTTCTGTTATTTTCATTTACCCATTTAGTTATTATGTCCACATTATTGATGATTACATATCAAAAATCTCATAATGTTAATATTTTATGAACACATCAGTATCCATATCACCCAACTTTTTAATATACCATTGGGCAGTTAAATCTACAACAATGCATCATCGTATGTTTGCACTATTTGAGATTTTTTGGTATGTAGTGAAAATGTGTTCATCAAAAATATTCAACTTCAGTTCCATTCAATTTTATTTATAAAGCAGAAAATCATAAGAGAGTTAAGTCAGCGCATTTTTCATATAAAGCAGGTCTAGACCGCACTGTTTGTGAAATCAATAGTTCCCTCCAAGAGCAAGCACTAAGGCGACTGTGGCGAGGAAAACCTCCTTTGAACAGGCATCATTGCATATCCTAAAAATATTAAGATATTACTTATGAGCCATATGATGCAGCCTTATGAATCCATCATATATCGGAGTAGACGTTCAGTGTAATCAACAGTAAGCTAAAGTAAAACTACACAGAGCATCTATGAGTCTGCCTCTACGCAGCCAACTTTATAGGAGCAACTTGATTCCTGTCCCCCAGATGAGATGAGTGACACACTGTCAGCACGCTCTGTCACACCGGCAGGATGTGAACACATATTTTCCTGCGTTTTAAATATCAGTGTTACATAACTTTATTATCAAGGTTACCTGCCAAAAATGTTTACGTGATGCGGCTCAGTCATACCTGCACAACAACACAGGCAGGCCTCAAAATGTCAAATTACAGGCCATATGTGATTTGTGATATCAGTTGTCCAATTATCTGTCTATTTCTTCTTAAGGTAAGCACACCATTAGACAATGCTTAGTAATTGGCAGTGATATAACAATCCTCATTTTGTTTTGATTGTAGGCCTATAATTTCACAGTTGGTTGCACCGCGGTTGTTGCAGAGAAAAACCTGCCAACCACAGAACCTGTCAGTCAAATCAAAGCCAAGACTGTTATTGGTGCCAAGCCGGGAGGTGGGCGTGCACCTTAGCATATTATTAAGTAAATTTTTAGAGTATCGTTTGAGTTTAGTTGGAAGTGGGTGAGACATTTTGCACGAGCTCAACGTGCTGCTTTATTGAGTCATACTGAGTGTGTGTGTGTGTGTGTGTGTGTGTGTGTGTTTTGTAATGTAACTCTATGCTTCCTGGTCTTTGTGGTAAACTCTGCTGTATTAGAACCATAACCACAAGAAAATCTCCCCATGGATCAGTCCTTGTGTGACACAAAGGCCTGATTGTACCAGCCCAAACCTCATTGTTAAATGCACATAGGCACTGCGGCAAGGCCTTAACTGAGTGTGGTTTGGCCATTAAAAAAGGATCTGTGTAGGAAAAGAGGTGCCAGTGGCGTTGGGTTACCTAGTGTACGGAGGTGGCGTATAGTGCGAGCAGTGGGCAGAGAAATAAATGTTGCAGCTCTGGAAGTTCAGTGTTACATTTGGCATGGTTGTTATCTTAAGGCCAGCCTGTCGAGCAAGATCAGTAGTTGACAGGCAAGGTGCCAGGCCAAGCGAATCTTGGGGTGTGTCACAATGTGTGCTCTGTTCAAACTTGTTTCACCGTAACAGTTTTGGTGAAAGGATGTATTTCTTTGCATGGGATCTGGACTGCATTGTTAGGGCTGGCATACTTTCACATTCGTTACTCAAGCATTCAAAAGTTTCACCTCACCCAGCTGATTTGCATAAAAGCACATTTGATTTGACACACACACATGGCCGTTTATAGTTTTTTGCGGGCCTGATACAACATTTTTTTGGGGGCCCCTATTTTGTGAAATAATGGTGGAGGGATTCCAAACCTTCTAAGGTGGTCCAGTGGCATGAAATTATCATTTAATCAATCTGGTGCACTTTAAAGCCACAAAATGCAACTTTTCTGCATTGAAATGTCTAAAAACGCTAGACAAATATGATATATTTTGTTAAGCTGTGTACTTACATTATGTGTGTCCAACAATATTCATATGCAGAGAAATCGATAATTTATCCAGGGTAACACTGCATTTCCTGCTAGCTGTTGATAATCAGTTGGTAGCTGCAATAACTTCTGTGAAAACAAGGAATAGTATTTTTCAGAAAGTGAGGAAGGAAGATGACATGTGACTAAATGTAACGTGAATAAAACTTTAATATTCTAACTGAGTCATGGGAGATAGATTTTGATCAGATATATTGGTTGTAAAGATCCCATGATCACGCTACGTCACGACGTCATCAAACTACAGCAGGCTAGATCAAAAACTTTTTTTAAAACTCAAATTCAAATCAAAAATCTCAAGTTGACCCCAACATTTTAAATCTACAGATAATGATAATGAATAGGAAACACAGCGGTTCCCCAACATCAAGAAAATCCTGAAAAATTCCAGAAAAAAAAACGGAATGGAATTACATCTGCCAAATATGCGTACACATACGTATATGCACAACAGGCAAAATAATAGTTTTATACATCAGTCTATCCTGTTGCTAAACCAAAATCAGTGTGCTGCTAACTGAGCTCTAAACCCAGAGGATATAATGTGATATGCACTTAATATTTGTCATGACTGCTTGTTGTACGTTTGTGGAAAGTGTCATATGTGCACTGTATGCTTCATCTGTGAGTGAAATTATTTTCAGTATGTACTGGCTATAGAGTTTTGCTGTGTTGTGTTGTGTTGTGTTGTGTTGTGTTGTGTCATGTCATGCCGTGCCCTTCCATACCATTCTGCACCGTACAGCACCGCACCGCACCGCACCATACCGTGCCGTACTGTACCATACCATACCATACCATACCATACCATACCGTGCCGTACTGTACCATATTGCATAAATAATTTATGTTTTGCTGCATTTTTCTTCATTTGAATTATATCTTATTATATCAAACATCAAAATATAATATTTTTGAACAGAAGGTGCCCAAAGATGCAAAATTAATTTCAGTCTTTGACAATAAAGTTGTATCATATTGTATCTTAAAATGTTCATTTTTATTGACAAGAATAAATTTGTTAAAGAATAAAAAAAATATATATACATATATATTGCATTCTTGCAAAGTGTGCTCATATGAGTGACTTAGTGACATGGCGTGTCACATGTGACAGGCACTGTGTATTTGTCATGATTGTTTGTTGTGTTTTCATGTTTGACGTAGGTGTCATATGTGTTCTGTTTGTTTAATCTGAGTATAATCTTTCAAAATGAATTTCATAGTGTATCATACCTTGAACTACCTAATTAGTTGATTAGTAAATTGAAAGAAAGAAGTTATTTTGATAATTGATTAATCATTTCCTTCATTTTTTCAAGCAAAAGTGTGAAACATTTACTGGTTCCAATTTCTTAAATGTGAGGATTTGCTGCTTTTTTTGTATTATTAAATTATAAGTCTTTGGTTCTTTTGGTTGGATAAAGGGGGCAATTTCTAGATGTCATTTTTGGGCTCTGGGAAATTGCGGTGAGCATTGATATGATAGGGCAACTGAAGTGAAGACAGGGAAGGGGGAGAGAAACATGCAGCAAAGGGCCACATGTGGGAGTCAAAACCCACAGCTACTGCAGAGGACTCACAGCCTCGGTATATGGGGCTTACACTCTATCAACTGTGACAAGCTTTTTTTAAATAAGTTTTTGACATTTTACAGACTAAACAATTAAGCGATTAATCGTGAAAAAATCAGCAGATGAATGGATAATAAAAATATTTGTTAGTTGCACCACTAATGGTATCATAGTGTATCGTATAAAGAGATATATGCTGAATTTTTCTTAAAATGTTTATTTTAAATGATAGGATGATAGGAATTAAAAGCTATAAACTTATTATATTATATTGTGATTAATCATATACTTCTCCCAGCTAGCTGCTAGCATTCTTGCAAAGTGTGCTCACTTGAGTGATGTGTTGATATAACATGTGACAGAGTAAAACTTCCTCACTGGTCTCTGGACAGACAGGCCGACAGGGATACCGAATGGCAGTGATCTGCCACTGAACTCAGATCATCACTACATTACACTGCTTAGGGACCCACTGGTGGCTTTGGGGGTCCCATGCAACTACATATAGTCTGCATGTAGCTAGAAACAGCCCCGCACACACACATGCACCCAGGGCTGAATTGCCGGCATATGTCGAATTGTTTTTTGCTTAAGTCATCTGAAATTATATTGTACTCCTGCCTCCTGCAGTCAGGGCTCCTTAACAGAAACTGTTCACACCATGTGCCTCTTGCCTTCTCCAGAATCCCACCGTTTACTATTGTGTAAAACACAACTGCACAATTTAGCCTAATGCAATCTTCAGCACTGCATCTTGGCTGTACTTCTGACCCAACAAAACCTTCAGGACTCACAAGTAGAGTGAAATAATTAGCCCCACTCTGCTCAGCCATCCATCTATCCTTCTTTTTTTAATGCAGCCCCTCAGTTTCTCATCTTCTTTCTTATTCTCCCCGTTTTTCCCTTCACCCCCCCTGAGATGGCTGTGTGAAAAATTGTATTTTTCCAACATTTGTCCCTGAGGTAGCTTTGGCAGGGACTCACACGGCGGCCATTTCTGCCTTTCATACACCCCTCACACACCGTGGAACAGATCGCCGGTGCGGCCCGGCGTCTTTGAAGTGGTTGCCATCTCACGCAGGTTGGCTGGACTCTCTCATTCTCTCTCCACCATCCCCCCCATTTTCATCCTGTGCCTTAAACTTGGCAGTGTTATTTTCAGCCACCGAATCATGCATGATGATAAAAACGCGTTTAAGACACAATGGTGGTGATAATAATTATGGTTTTTAAAAAGATGGACTGACAGCGCTGATAGTGGTTGCGGCTGATGATTTGTGCAACAGCCAGAATAAACGCTTTTTGGAAACAAGCAAAAGATTGCACCAGGTGTGTGAGCAGTGTAAGTTTTTGTGTGTGTGTGTGTGTGTAGGTGGTGAATTAGTGTGTGTGTGTGTCTGTGTGAGATGCAGAGAGACAGAAAGATAGAGAGGAGGATCATTGATATGTTGCCATTCATGTGCTTTAAAATGGAGCCATCTGAGAACAAATTCCACCATCAGGGCCTTTCATACGCAAAGCTCTGTGGAGGTGTGTGTGTATGTGTGCACGTGTGAGTGTGTGAGCAGGTTTCGGAGATCTCACCTCCAAAGAATTTGGCCATATGGTCGTCAACACATATACCCAGAGAGAGGGAGAGACAGATAGAGAGCGAGCCAAGGAAAGGCTGTGTGAGATAGTGAGGAGAGAAAGTGAAAGAGAAGTGTCTTCTTTTGTCAGTGGAGGAAAGACAGTTTAAAACAGATCCTATACCCCTACCTTAGATCAGATGGCTCAGACAAAAAAAAATCCTCCATCGCATCCCCTACTCCACATATTTGTGGAGTGGGAAAATCTGTCTCAATTAACACATTTGCATTGGGCGATGATGGACTCCAAATAGGTCACTGACTCAATCTCCCGCCTCCGAATCTTCCCTCTAAAATGTTAATTAAGGAGGGCTTTGAGATTTTTTCGCTCAGGGCTGGCCATATGGGCCGGGCATATGTTCTATATATATAGTACAATATATAATTCATACACTGCTGCAGGAGAGAGTGTTTGGGGGCCCTGGAGTTTTTTTGGGGTTTACTACAAAGGGAGTCAGTATGTTCTGGCCTCCCCAGTGGCAGGTACAGAGCTTAGCCTATTCATTAGCTTCATGTTATTCACTGTTGCACAATGGGATTGAGGTTCATCAACACCTGTTTCTTTGGCTGACGACATAAAGAGGGCGTTTAAATTCTTCTTTGTTGGTTGGTTAATATGAAATGAGAGCAAATGATCTATTGTTGGAGTGTAGTTGATATTTTTTGTGCATTGTTTCAAAGAGCTGTTTGGGTCAAACTAAAGGATGAGAAGTATTTGAAAATGTCTGTATATGAAGGCCTACATATGTACACAGATTCTCAAATAGTTAATATGTTTCCTCACACACTCCCAGTTGAACCAGTTGTCCCAGTGCCATCCTCCCAGACTACCATTCACCAGCAGAATGAGGCAGTGGCAGCCAATGAAAACAGCTCTTTCCCACCCGCAGCTTTTTGGGTCTGGCTCAACCAATCAGACAAGGCTCGCTAGTGCACCTGACCCTGTTTCTGGCCGGGGACAGCCAATCACAGATGCTCCGGCACACCTGATGCATTGTGGACTGTTTGCTGGTAGTCGGCAGGCTCGTGCTGGTGCTGGACCACCACACAGGTGCCGTGGATCCGGGCCATTATTCTGACCACCAGCCAATCAAATGCATCGTCTCATTATCACACGTGGTCTGGCAGACTTTGAGTGTTTGCATTTTGTCTTGTGTGTGTGTGTGTGTGTGTGTGTCAGGACGGGACTTTGTTTTAAGCTAAGTTTGGTTCACGTATCCTGCCGACAACAAAATAAAATAACAATAAATATCACATAATGTTGGCGGGTACTTATTTTTTACTATATGTATCAGCATGTATGTGTATGTGTGCATCTGAGGAACTCTGCTGCCCCATTCCCATAATGCTGTGCAGCCTTATCAGCAGACCTCTCTCACTCCGTTCCTGGCTTCATCCTCTTCTTGCAACTCAACAATGGGCACTGTGTTGCCCCCTTAAGGAGCTCGAGGCCTCAGCTATAAAGAGAGACTAAAAATAAAAAAAACATGTTTATGGACTAATAAAGATGATTAGAAATCGCACAATTGCAGAAAAATGGAAGGTTTGCGAGTGCAGATTATCTGTAATAAAAAGCTGAGGGGAGAAATGGGGGAGAGAGAGAGAAAGAGAGTTAGCTGTACAGACCTCTCATTGCGAAGGATATGAATAGCCTTTGTTTTCACCACAACTCAGGGCTGTGTGGTCTGCCAATGTCTGGCTCTTATTATGGGGTTTGTGTCTGTGTGTCTGCGTAAGTGGCATGCACGTGTGCATTGGTGTGTGCTTGTGTGTGTGTTTCTGTGCGTTTGTGTGCGTGGCCATGAGCACATGGGCGTGGAAAAAAAACGTACATACTGTATGCGCAGGTGATTATATTTTCAAGAGGGTGAGAGTATACGTATGTGCATTTAAGCGTTTCCACACACCAGAGACACTGTTTTCTCTCTGCTCCTGTTCAGCTAAATAAATGTGGCATGGGGTCTCGGGCTGGCACAAGCGTGTGTGCACGCTTTTTTATCCGTTAAAGTTGTGAAATGAAATAGGATTTCACAGAACGGCACAGCGGCTGTGGGATTTGGGCTCCCTTCGGCTAAGTAGAGTGGGATAGGTTGATCCAATCAACGGCAGAACTGCAAGGAGAGCCCATTTCACAGCTCCGGGCCCTGCCAGAACCCTGCCTGCCTGCCTGCTTGACTTAGAATACAAATGAAGCTCCCTGAATGCACACTTACACACACACATGCATGCATGCACACTGGTACTTACAGACAGTCTGGCTGGGGATGTATAGTGCAAAGTGTTGTTAGCAGGCGCTGTGCTTTCTGTGGAGAAATGAAACCAGTTGGGGTTATGAGGCTCAGAGGCTGTCTCATATACAGTAGTACAGGTAAATTGTAAGAGTTGTCTCACTCAGTGGAACCAAAAAACATTCATGTTTGCTCAGGGTGACTTCAGGACACGATCGGTTACAAATTTTCATTGGGATTTGAATATATTCTCAGAATTATGTGAATGTGCAAACTTTTTGTTACGGGTATTACATCTTAGGGCTAGTGACACGTAAAATTTGTTAAATAACAAATGCCACACAAAATATTGTATTTTGGTAAAATACTGAGACAGTTCAATGATTAAAATTGTCCGTATCGATCTCTAAATTCATTGCAAATTTATTCTTACTGGAAGCTCATATAAAGTAACAGGTTTAAGCAGCCACTAAATTTCCAAATGCCAGAATTTCTAGTGCCTTAGTGCCAAAAATGATTGAGATCTGCTTCCTAAGAGAGTTGTTAATATTATGAAAAAAATCACTGTATTACTCAATTGATTGAAAGTTTTAATTAAATAACTATGTCTTTCTTCTTTTTTTTAGGCTACTGACACGTACCTGGTGAACGACGATCCTTCTAGAGGCCCAGGGATGCCTGAATGTTTCCTTGTGTCTGATACATATAGGGTATAAACACACACACACACACACACACACTACAAGCTCTCTATGTCTGTCCTTGTCATGTCTCACCGATTTATTTCCTGGACACTTAAACAGGCCCACTCCATTAAAAAGAATCTCTTTTTTTCTCCTTTACAAAGATTTACCGCAGTCAAGAGGAGGAGAGTATTCAGAGTACAAAAGACTCATCAGTGCATGTTGCAGAATAATTTTTACAGGGTCAGACTTCACCATGGGGATGTCAACCACTATATTATCTTCATTCTTTAGATCTTGAATTGGAGGTTCTGTGGGTTAATGTGTCCAGGAAACACACACACACACACACACACACACACACACACACACACACACACACACATTTCTGAGTGTTGTCATTGTGCCCGTTAGAATACCCACATATCCTCTTCCTGTAAAATCTCCCTCATGTCATCATGGATGTCCTGAAACCATGTGTCGACTGTGCTGACGTGTGGTAACAGTGCCCTGCACGAACATCGTATTTCCTCAAAATGTCACTTTTATGTTACATGTATTTTTACCATAAGTTTAATTTACTGTATCTCAGTAGTTTTGGCTTGGTAGCAGAGTCCACACACATTTTCCTCATGTGGGGCACAAAGCCAGCAGCCAGTTAAAATGAAATAAAACGCACAACATTAACCTTAATCCTGCGGTGCGGTGGTACCTGCAGACTCTAGAGGTATACTTTTTGTCAGATCTCACAGGTGCTTTATTCTGCCATTTCAATTTTTCATGGCTTTGTCAATCAATTTTCCCTTCATATCATTGTTCTGTTGTAATTAGTGTTTTTAAAAATAGGTCTCCCTAAAAATTTGGTATTTCGCCCGGCGTGGTTTGACAGGACATTGCAGAGCATGCGTTGGTGAGCTCCGTGACCGTATACAGTATGAAATCGGTTTGAAGTTTGAGGACATATTATTTGGTCTCATATCTCTTGTTGATACTATAGATGCAAGATACTAACTCACATTGATATCAGAATACAGTGCCAGCAGTACAAGGAGTAAACATTTAGTGTAGTGTAGTGTATCTATGTCAATCAATGATCACAAAAAATAAAAATCATCTCTGTTTGAAGTTATAATAAAGCTCTTGTATTTTTAATCTTTAATATAAACTACATTTCAGGTTATGTTTTTTTCAAAAAGTCATGAGACAACCCATTGAGAGCCGACAGGCACACAACACTCTATGTGACACAGGACGTAAGGCACCACCCCTGGGTGAAATCCAAAGTTTTTTGGTGGTCTCTTTAAAAATACCAATATACTGGGGTCCTGGGGGGCTGCAGACTAAGTCCCACACACTATGGGTAGGGTAGGGTAGGGGCACAGCAGACACACATTTCCTCTATTTTAGTTTTACACAATACTCAAATTAATTGCAATGTTCCTAAAGAAATAATCACCTGGACTGTCTGTTCGCACCCAGGTGAGAAAAGGCAAATATCAGCTGTTTGGCTATTCACACCCAAATTCACATGGCAAAGTCCCTGAGACAAGAGATTGCACTGGTTGAATGGTTTAAGCACAGACCAGGGTTCAAGGCCTGTCTTGGGAAACTGGGATTTGACTCTAGTCTGAAATTAGGAGTCAGCGTTAAATTTAATTTTTAGACATAGTTGACAGTTTTTCAAATAATTATTATTTTAAGTTTTCTATCATTCAGTTGTTTGGTTGGGTGGGTGTAAAAACCCACATTATTCCCAGAATGCAAAGAGCATCTGCTCAATATTTTTTTTTTCAGATGACATCAATTACACAAGTAATACTGTGATAAGAAAAAAATAAGTAAACTAAGATGGTTGTTTTTTATAGTCGTTTATTCTTGGCCAGTGATCACAGTGTTTAGTCTTCGTGTGTTAAATTTGTTCATGGGATGAGGGTTCATACAAGTAAAGATATGAGATTTTTTTTGTTTTGTTTTGTTTTTTTTCTGCGTGTGTGGTGTGTGGTCATTTTATTCTCTTTTGTTTAAACAGCACATCGTCTTTCAGGCTGACTTTATAGACAACTGTGTCTGGAAAACCGCTCCTTTGCCCTCCGTGCTGTAATCTGACATGTTGAATTTACCGCTTTAAGTATGAAATTATGACATCAGACTAGAAATATAAATCTATACGTTTTCTTCCTGTTGAATCCAAACACGGTAGAAGGGCAGTAATCCAAACCAGTCGAGTCAAAACGTATATGCAGCCATTTCACACAGTAAACACATAAAAAGCAGCAGGCGTAACACATTGCTCTGCACACACACTCAGATTGCAAACAGATCCATAGAGTCTCTGGGATCCGCACTGTGTATGATATGCTTGTTAGCCATAACGGCCAGTCAGCCATTTCTTTCTGACTGCATATGCCTGTATGCATTTGACTGGCGTGCTCCCTCCCAGAGCACACATAAACAGCTTACTCCAACAATATTTACACTGTACAGCGTAGTAAACGGCACAGTTACACACATTTTCCGTTCACATATTTCCTGCCTTTTCAAAGGCAGCCTCAACCACCTGTCTCACACATTTAGCATGCTAATGGCAGTATCAGTATGCTACATCACTTTCAATATTTAATGGCCTAGCCACAGGCGATGGTAAACAGCAAGTATATGGGCAGTGCTGTGTGTAAAAGGGAGACCACAACATGCTAACTTTAGACACACCATATGTTTTTCTCGTGTGCTTTTTTAATGGCAAACTCAGAATCCACTAGAGCCCTGCGCGCTCCAGGGGCTTTCAAGGTGATGGTCAGAGGGGACGTGTTTGATCAAAGAGAAATAAAGAGGGAGAGTTTGGAAAGAAAACCTGAGCGTCAGTGTTTTGTAACTCCTGTGGTTGCTATAGTTTGTTTGTTGCAGCCAAGCGCCTGTGTTGAATACTGAGATGGTCGTCTTGGTCCAGGCTGCAGCCAAAGACACAAAGACGGACGCTGAAGTCAGACAGACGGACCAGAGGGACAGTGTGTGTGATTAAGACGACAGAAAGAAAGAGCGAAAAGATTATAAGATAGAAAAAGGTCACTAAAAAGAACCACAGCAGAATAGAAAGGAGGTAGAGCGAAGGAAAAAGAGAGAAAGCGAGGGAGCACACAAAGGCTTTGGGGTTTGGGCCTGTGCCGTGTTGGGGTGTGGTTTGGAAAGAGGAGAGACTATGGGAAAGGAATAGACGAGCTACACCTCAATATGCTCACTTTCTTCCACTTTTATTTTGTATTTTTTCTCCTGTTTCTGAATCTAATTCCTTTTCTAGCTGCTCCTGCCAGCATATCTTTGACCGCAAGACATTTGTGGCTGTGTACGTGTGTGAGCGCACATGTATGTGTGTATATATTGTATATTATATGCATGTGTGTCTGTGGTGTGAGTGTCTAAGTATCCAACATAGGCTGAGGTCTCGTAAAGCTGCACAGCTTCATATCCCCCTGAAAAACTTGGCATTCGAGCTCTGGGGTGACTTCAACCCCCGAAAACCGCACCCTTGCGCACACATACACACATGCAGAATTGTATTCACACACACACTTCCAAACACTCTCACTCACACACATGCACAAGGCAGGGGCTTATGTATAATTGCAGGCACTCTGCCTGCATATATGAGTTTGATTAGGCTGAGGAGCAGGGAGCGGGCGAGGATAAAGCCAAGCCTGATTAGAAACAGAGTGTATCGCTTCCATACAATAGAAGTCACAATGAAACCGGTTTAGACCACTTCGTCCAAGTTCAGGTAGCTTTTGTTTCCGTATACATTCACAGTACACTGGAATATAACTTGGACAGGGTTAAAAACAGAGAAAAACAGGAATCCGAGGGGTATCACAGCTGAATAAATTACAATTGTTCAACTTGCTGTAATAACTTTGGACGTGTTTAGCTCTTTGGAAACATTCAAGGAGATCCCGGAAATATTAAGAATATTTGAATGCTCCTTCTATTGGAAATATAATGTGGGGTTAGAAGGCGTGGAGCTTCTCGTACCCAAACTGCGCAGCAACGACCATCCTCAGCCAAGACTCGGGCCTCAAATCCAGCCGTGACACCTTGTAAAATGAATTAAACACAAATAACTTTGGAGCTGATGTTTCCGCTGCATCAAACACTTTGTCCACTGCACACTTTTCATTTACAGTATAACAGGGGGGCCTCTTCCACTTAAGACACTTGAATGAGTTTACTGTGTGCTGAAAGCTTTGTGTCACTCTCCAGCTGACGGGACTGACCAAACAGGCTGCCGCAGCAGCAGCAGTAGTAGAAATCTCAGTTGTAAATTTCAAATCTCTGTTTCTATTTTTGGCCACACGTGGGTTTCCTTCTGCATTTCGTGTAACGGTTAAGGATATGAAAGTGGAAAAAGATAATTGTGAGGAAATCTGCCTCCTAAAGCATTTGCATTTGCTCTGGACTGATTACAAAAGTTTAGCTTCAATACTTACAAAGTCAAAAATACACTATATGCATACTCTGGAAAAAAACTTTAAATCTTACAAGGTTTCTTTGGAATTTTAAATTGTTACCATGAGAGATAAATAGTATTTTAGCTAGCAATAAAATACCAAGGAGTCATAAAGTCAGTGGTAACTTAACAGTGAACAAACTATCAGTTGTGAGGCAGAAATGTTGACTACATGTTTGTTAATTTTGGAACTTTCTTATCTATCTATCTATCTATCTATCTATCTATCTATCTATCTATCTATCTATCTATCTATCTATCTATCTGTGCAGTGTAAAGATAATGGAATTAACTATGAATTAAGTCATTGAATATCATTATATGGACTTTGTGTTGTTGGGAGCTTGTCTTGTCTTGTTTCTATGAGTGTTCTAGTCTTTATAGATAGATATTTTGTGTTATGATGTAAATTGTAGTGGCATGTAAAGCTTTTGTGAACCCCAGGAAGAATAGTTGCTGCAGTGCTCTGGCTAATGCAGATCCTAATAAACTAAACTAAACATTCTATCTATCTGTCTGTCTACGCTGTTATTATCTGTTCTATCGATACGAGATTAAGAAAAAAATGCGATAACGTTATGACAAAATGATTATTGCATGGGAAGAAAAGCAAGGAAAAAAAATGCTGCACTAAATATAAGGAGGATGGCGACAGATACTACTGCACAACTGCATGTTCAGATGGAAATATTATAGAAAAAATATATTATATACCTTCTGATTTCATAAAATAGCCTAACATAAAACACGACGAGGTGACTTCACTCACCACTGAGTACCACATGCGCACTGTAAGCTCCTACATCTCTGCAGGGATAAGGTATCCTGCGATTCCTCTTTGGGATTTTAGCGAAGCGCTGAATCTTTTAAAAAAGAGGGGAAAAAAAACGATTTTAAAAAAAAGAAGAGCCGATGATAATTTTAAATACAGTTAGATGTGAATCGACGTGAAAGAGAAGCGGCAGAGAGGGAGAGAGAGAGGGAGAGTTAGAGAGAAAGAGGGAGGGTGGGAGGGAGAGAGAGCAGCAAAAACTTTCCTCTAAAGTTAGTGCGGAGCTTTCACTGTGACTGAGTGAGTGAGTGAGGCGGGGTTACAGCCTGGACTGAGCCACAGCGGCTTTGCAATGCGGCACCGCAGCGAACCTCCATCCAACTTTATTATCAACTACTCCAATTTTCATCTCTAGACACAACCATGTACTCCCCTTACTGCTTGACACAGGTATGAAAAAAAAAATAATAATCGCCGTTCCTCTTCTCTTCTTCGCTGCTTTTTTCCGGTCTGTGCGCCTCCGGTGTGTTTGTACTGTATGTGGTTACAGTGTTGTGTTGTCTGCCGTGCTGCTGCTTGTCATTTGTTGCGTTTTAAGGACCTTTTTTTCCCAGCTCTGCTCTCTTTTCCCCGATAGTGTTTAACCTCCCTCCCTCCCTCTCTCCCTCTCTCCCGCTCTCTCTCCCCCTTTCTTTTTAATGGCACTCCTCCAACGGGCTTTCTTGTGCGTCTCATTGCGCATGGTTTAGAGAGTAGAAAATGGCGCTTCTCCCAAATCTATTTTATATAAAACGGAGGTTGGAGAAAGGGGAAGAAGGGCTCGGTGCCCTGACAGTTGGCGACTAATTACAGCTGCCCAGAGGCAATAATCGGCTTTATCGACAAACATAATAAACCACGAATCGAGTTTTAATACGGCTCGCTGGGTTGTGGGACAGTTTATATTTTTATATTCTGACTTGCGGCTGTTACGGGGGTCTGCCGGTCGGTCTCCAGCGGCGGTCGACACTGGGGGCCTTTAGGGTCACCGTGGACGAGTTCACAACTATCCCTCGTTTAGTTTAGTCCACTTAAACAACAGCGTTTTTGAAAATAAAAAGTTTTTTGGGGCATCCTGAAGGCGACACGGGGAAGGGTGGGCGTGTGTTGTGTGCAGAGTCCGAGCTGCATGGTTGCAGTTTGATTAATCATAAAATACAGTTTACCTTTGAAGAATAAAGTTACTGTAAATTATTTACCTTAATTATATAGTTATTACATTAAATAGAGCAGAAAGGGGAACTTTTAAATGGATCTAATGACTGTAAAATTAAATTTCGCTCTATCTTGTGCGTAATTTCAAAGGCCGTTTGGGATAATGCTTCAGTTAGGAGTTATATACAGGTGATTAACTGTTAGTTTTTGTTTTATATGTCTTAAAACAATAGAATAAAATATATAATATAATTAAAATATCCATTTTTAATATTTAGGTCACTTTTTGTTATTAAATGAAGAATGACAGACTCAATTTTGACCTCTCGGGCCTCATCCTTCTGCACGCACGCACTTCTAGCACTGCAGAAATAAGTCAAGACTTATCTTTTTATTTTATCAGCTAAAGACTGGATCCACCCTTAGCTTTGTTATATATCTGTAAAAATGTGCAGCAGAAATAACCTTTAATTGATTAATGCTCACACAATAAAAGGTTAAGCAGCTTTGACACAAGTGGCATGTTTTACTCTCTTCATGTTTTTTTTTTTTTTTCATCACGGTAATTATGTTTTCTTCACGTTCTGAATTTGCCTTATGTGGATGTGTAGATAGTTTTACTTGTAAATTAAACAACATCACATAACAGCTCGCAAACCGCAAAGGTCAACTCATAAATGACCTTTTTTGTTTTTCTTGCAGCGCCGCGCTTTTTGCACCGTTCATGAGCACATATTTAAAGTTATTCTAGTTTTAAATGAAGCTTCAGTTCGCAGATGCAGATGAGACATTTAGTTCAGTCACTGCAGAGTTAACAGAGGAGAGCTGCAGGCGCGCCGAGCTCCAGCTTCAGGCCGCCGCAGGTCCGTTTTTCCCCTCTGGCGCTCGGCTAACCAGCATTTAAAACTGGGTTAAAAGACATTTTTATGCTTCAGTATTTTACCAGTAAATAATCATTAAACCTGTCTTTAAAGGTCAAGTTAAACAAGACATTATAATATCAGTATTAATCAGAAGGCAGTGTGGTTTTATCTGAGGTCAAGAGCTTCCGTTAGTCAGGAGTTATATACTGCAAGAAACTTAATCATCAGGCTTATGCACTATAATTTTTGCTTATTAATTTACACTGTGAAATGATTTTGCATTATGGAGTCACACCTGTTTAGCTTCAGGCCTGTATACATTTGCAATGCAGCAGGAAGGTCACGGCCTCTCCTTTTCAGACTAACGCTGTTTTGCATTGACATGCTATTATGGGATAATATAATATTTATATTTTTGATAATATTGGACCTTTGCGTAACATGTGATGAAGCAGATAAATTACAATCTCAAGCAGAACAGTGTGTGTGCGACTTTGATGAGCTCCGTGGAAAACATGCAGGATTCCTTCTCAGTATAATTTCAGGCCTCCTGACCAGACGTCAATATGTTTTCTCTTGATTGTTTATAGTTGTCAGAAACAAGAGAACAGCACTGCTCACATGCAAAATGATATTTCATCACATCTCATTTTTATTTTATTTTACGACTGTAACAAAGTCAGAAGCCGTGCATGGCTGCAAAACAGACTGCACACGAAACGCGTCTGTCTTTTTCATTTCTGCTCCTTTTTTTTATTTTCTCTTGACTTTTCTGTCGTCTGTTGAGTTTCTTTCTTTTTTTTTTTTAAAGCGACTGAGACTTTTTCTAATCAATACTCTATTTGATTTGCTCCGTAAAATAAGTCCAACAGCCCTACTGCATATTTAGCACAGATAATTTTCCAAGCCTGGTGGTATGAGGCAGAGGTCCGCATCGAGTTTCCTCTTTCTTTCCATTAATTAAAATTAATTGGCAGCAGATCCTCTCACACGAGCGCCGCATGGACGCGTGCTGCCCATATGCGCGATACATATTGATCTGCTTAAGGCTGCTGTTATTGCGTCTTCTCCCGCTCCTACTGATGGATATCAAGCAGGGCTGAGTTTGTTTGCATTCTCTCATATCTCCTTGAGAACTTGTGCTTGTACTTAGAGGATATTACGCCGGCTGAAAGATAACACCAGTCAAAAATTAACTCGAAAAGCGTCCGTGCGTCCTACTTGTAGGTAGGCCTGTGAGTGATACCTTTCTGTTTCACACCTGTGATTTAAACTGGACGTGAACGTCCGCCTTTAATGAGCTGTAATCGCCCGTTTTAATGATCTGTGGCTTGAAGCTGCAAAAGGCGGGATTGTTTGTAGTTTCTTTGTGTGTCCACACCCAGTCACACGTGGATCATAATGTGCGTAATGTGCCCATAACTCCTGTCGCCCTATGACTCCATTAAGACTGTGTTCTTCGATCTCACTCATGTAAATAATTCACAAATCACAGAAAACATGCAAAAGCGGTGTAAACAATCTACAATGTATTATTAATGCTGATAAAAGCTTTGCTGGAATGGCCTGGTAGGTAGGTGACGGGCCCGATCAGCCAAAAGTGGTGCACACATGCACTTGCCAAACAGCACCGGGAGGTTTTTTACGGGCTACGTGGCATTGTTTCACATCCCTGTGACGGAAATGCATTTGCATAAAGTTTTAATGCGGTTTGAAGGTCGCGGAGGCGTCGTTAATTAAAACTTTTATGTGCTGCGTTTTGAAATCAATTATTTCAGACTCCACTTAAGTCCCGCTTATCCAAATGAGATGTGGGCTGCTAATATACAAGCGCGTCTCTCACAAACACTGCCAACTTTTGAAGCTTTTGCTGCAAACTCTCTGTCTCTCTCTTTCTCTCCCTCTCTGAGATGTTTAACACTGTGCGGGAGATTGTTTAACTGTTTCCCGCAAAAAAAAAAAAAAAGAAAAGAAAAAAAGTTTTATTTGCTTGCTCGATTCTTGCTCATAAGCGCTTCATGTCCGATTCTTTGCACATCTGAAGTGTTTTTTTAGATTTTGGAGATCAAATGAATCCTTGAAATTCACTCAGCCGTGCAGATTGGCAAAGCACTTGAAAGCACGCAGTGAAAACCATAAACCGCACATACTGTAGCCATGCCATATAGCCATAGCAACAGAAAAAAAAGAGATTTTGTAGTCAGTATCTTTGGTGATGGATATAAAAGAACTTATCATCTCAACTAAAGTGTTTGTGAATCAGTGCATATGGAGAGGCATGAAGTCTGTGTGGCAATATGTGTGGAGCCCACGCAATCAGTTTGTAGACTTATATTGTCCTAAATATCTTCTAAATTAAACATTTTTTTAAGGTAGAATATGCAGGATTTGTCAGCTACTGATTGTATCTGCACCAGAAGAGAAGGTGATTGTTGCGTCTTGTTCTGAGGTTGTCAAATATCAACATATTGGGTTGGTAAAGCATCTCAAGCACAACAAAATAATAAGAAAACAAGAAAATACAGGCAAAGGGCAGGGTTTCTGCAGATACAGACACCGTCACACACTTCTAGTGGGTCATAGATAATTTTTTTTAATGTACACATTTTTAGGAAAAGACCTTTTAGTCGAATAATGTTTTATTATGTTCACCTGTTTTCAGCAAAATCAATTAATTAAAAATCAAGTTCAAGGCCTATGTCCACGTCAGGCCATCATACCTGTCCATGTGTGTGCGTGTACAGTACGTGTGTGTTTCTTACTCCTGCCCCGTTTTGGGCCGATGGCTCTCCTGCGTCAGCCCTCGGTTCTGGTTTCAGTGGAACCGGATGGTGATGGCTGCAGTGCTGGTGTAAGCCGAGGTGGGCCTGCATGATCTGGTAACATACCAATCCTTACCGGCATCACTTTGCACCACACACGCACACACACAGACACACACACTAATCCTGCCTGCACAGAGCTAGTCGGTAGGCACAGCAAAGGCAGCAGGGAAAGTAGTGGACGGACGGTAGGCAGGGTAAAAAGTGGCCTGCCAACTGTGCCAGGACGACAGGCAGGCAGGCAGGCAGTGGGTTGCAGGCAGAACCCAGGGGTACATTGTGTTCTTTTTACTTATTCATCCTTTCTGCTGGAGGCCGACCAGGTCCACCTTACACTGCTTTGGCCCAGAGTGAGAGCTGGTAGGCAGGGACGGAGGGATGGGATGGAGGAAGGAGTGCAGGGAAGTGGGAAATGGCACAACATGTCCATGTCAGTTAAACAGTGTCTGAATAAATTTTGATTACATGGAAAGAAAGAAATAAAAAAGTTAAAGATTTGTGTGAGGGACGTGCTGACTCTTGAGGTTTTTTAAGACGTTTAAATTGAGTTCATGTATTTTAAATCACACATTGTGCATCATGTTTAAAGTTATAATAAGAAACATGTCCACATTAAAATGCCTAAAAATGGGAGACCTATGTTTTTTATATTTTGTTGAATTGTACCCTTCATTATCCCAAATGTTTCCAACAATGTTCAAACACAAAGAAATACATAATTTATTCAGGGTAACAATGTGTTTCCTGCTAGCTGTTTCTAGCTAGTCGCTATAACTTTTGGGAAAATATGGGGATATGACGGATACGTCAGAGAGTGAGGAAGGAACTTAGCACACGTGACAAAATGTAACTTAAATAAAACTTTTAAATGACCTCATCCATGAACATGATTTCTGCCTGATGCATCTCAACAACTACCATGATCCCACGCCACTTCACGACTTCATTAAACTACATCTTTTGTCATTGTTTTAATGTGAGAGACCCCTATCTGCAGAATTTACGTATTGTTCATTTAAGAATTACATGTGTGCACCAGTGAAAAATAATAGTTTTTGTTTGCAGCATTTAAAAAAAAATGTTACAGCCTGTAGAAGACCACCAAGCAAAACCCAGAGGTAGCTTTTGGACAGTTCTCTTCTGCGTCTGTGTGTGTGTTTGTGTAAATGTGTGTGGATCTGTCTTGGAGGTGAGTTAAATCCAGCACTGTGCTGCTCTGCTCATCCCTTATCTGTGCAGTCTTGCTGACCGCCCATAGAAAATGGATTTATCATGCTTAACTGAGGCAATTGGCACAACAGGGTAATAGGTGGTTGTCCCCTGGATGGATGGGCATGTGTGTGTGTGTGTCCGATACATGTGTGTCTGTGTGAATATGTGTAGCCCTCCCTCCTTCTGCCTCCTAGTGTGGATTAGGTTTAGGCTGATCTGTGGCCAGTGGAAGCAGGCGACCCCTATAGCGGTCTTATGTTGGTCTGTGATATAGTTGTATTTACAGAGCCATACGGCACACACATGTACGTGCACACACACTCATCTGAAATCAGACTGAACACTCACGTATGTTATAGGCAGATAGACACACATGTGGTTGAGGAGCATGAGGAGAGTCACAAGCACTTCAGTGTGCTGACACTGAGAACATCTCTCTCAGGTTGGCCTTGCTTTTGTCTTCAGAGTAGAAAGTACGCCAGAACTTAAATATATGCAGAAGTGTGAAGTAATGAAGTACAAATACTTTGTTACAGTGCTTAAGAGGAGTTTTCAGGTATATGTACTTTACTTGAGTATTTATTTTTCTGAAAACTTTTTACTCCCCACACTTTAACACAAATTTCTGTACTTTCTCTCCCTTGCATGTTCAGAAAAGATTTTTACTTTAGTTTTAATCCTTTTGAGGGGAATCAGGGCATGCTGCTTTCCCATCATCAGCCTAAATGGATGGTACAATAGCTCATAGAAAAGACAATTCCGTAACAAGACACGATGTAACAAGACAAAAGAGACAAGAGAGAGACTCGACCGCAGAGAAAAGGTGAGAGTCGGTTAGCTTTGCACAGCACAACAGCTGATAGAAATGTCAGAGTCCTTCAGAGGACTGCTTTTTACTTATATGCTTTGAGTACATTTCAGAGCCTGAACTTTTTCACTTTTACTTTAGAAAGAAGTTAAATCAGAGAGTTAGTTATTTTTTCCAAAACTTTCTGAGTAAAGAATATGTGCATTTTTGCCACCTCTGAATATATGCAATCAGCCCGCACAGCTTCCATTGCTGCAATGCTCAGTGGCTGTGCAATTTTATTTTTGGCAGAGGGGAAGAATTAGTGTAATGTGAACGAGTGATTGACTGATAATTGCATATCCTCTCTGTGCAAGACTGCTAAAAATTTTTCTCAGGCTTGAGAATCAAAGGTGCAGCAACAACTAGCAGCTTACAGTCACAAACAGTGGAAATAAAAAGACTTTAGTTTGACAGCAAGCAACGGGGCGCTCAGACTGCAGAAATGTGAAGAACCTGCAAAGGGATCAAGCCATAAGGTGATCAGACAGCTGATAAGTGAAGAACCCGCAAAAGAAATCGAATGATGAGAAGATACAAGAGCCAAAGTGCAGCACTCTTCTTGCAGCTGCTTGTGACAGACTCCCCTTCACCTTCATCCCGCTCCTCTTCCTCCACCCCCTCCACCTCCTCAATTAGCTCCCTTTAAAAGCGAAGTAACGGTTAGTGAGAGATCTGCATTGTTCAAGGATGAGCTTCAGTTGTTGTTGTTGTTGTTTGTCTCTCCCTCTCTCCCTGTCTTTCTCCATCCCCCTCCTCCGTCGCCCGTTCTTTTTGATTTTCTCAGAGGCTTTTTTGTGGGGGTAACCCCACTGAATGGGACAATGCAGCCTAGCGTGAAATTAAAGCTCTTAGTTAGTTTGGAGTTGCTCAAAAGAGGATTTTACACATGCATGCATTCATACACCCTCCCATACGCTATAGATATAGCTAATTAGAGGAAGTACACCCTATGTCGAGCATCAAGGGCCCAATTAAAAGAGTAGGGGAAACCTCGGTGCGCAAGATCTAGGCCAAATCAGCTCTGTGAATGCGTTTCTCGGCCTTGTGTGTGAACAGTATGTCTGCCTTCCTAATCCAGGCGGGAGAGAATATGGACACCACTGATATGAGAAGCACACAAGTTTCATTAACATATGCATGTCACGTACTCAGTAAGTAAATCAAGAAAACAGTCGGATTGATCATCCTGACAGGCGAGCGTCTGATTCAAAACAGATTGGGCTGCTCTAGCTGACTCTTCCAAGTCTCATTTTGGAAGTAGTCTCCAATGAAATGTCTGTCATGCATGCACATTACGGTTTTTGTTGATCATGTCAAAGGCATTTATTTATTTGGCATTTATCTGTGTATGAAGTCTGATGACTGTTTTTGCTTTGTCAAATACGTTTGCATGGTACTTAAAAGCGTAAAGCATTACTAAGTTAAATAGTGGCCGTTTGCAGTAAAGACAGCATAAGCAATAATGTTCTGCATGTGGAGCATAACCTGTCTTAATGTGTTTGCTGTGTCTTTAAAGTGTCGCTGAGGGAAATGCATAGGGTAGACTGTATGGCCCCGACACCCCAGTGTGTTGAGTGACTACCTAAGGTCATTTATTTTTTGCCTGTACTGTGTGTGTGTGTGTGTGTGTGTGTGCAGAATCAGACTAATATAGAGCAGCAGCACCATATCGCCTGAGGTTGTGTTAGCTGAAATATCCACCAGACCATATAAATGTGTCTGATACTTGATGCAAAAGCACCAACAGTTTTTTACTCTCCGTATTATCAACACAAACACGCACACATACACATACACACTCACATGCCTTTGTTCAGCCCTATTTCCTCAATGTAACTACTGGTCGTAGAGGCCTGCAGTCCCAGCAAGGGAGCCAGTGAATCCAGTTAGTGAGTCAGACTTTGTGGAACAAAGTGTGCTGCTCTCTGATCCTCACTCTCTCTCTCTCTCTTTTTCTCTCTCCCATTGAGAGCGCTGGCAGCTCGCCAGGGGTGGAAAAATCTATAAGCCATTGCGTAATATACCATATCTTTACCTTGGTTGAACCCTGCACAAGATCCACAGCTGTGTGAGCACACAAACAGAGCAACGAGTGTCTGACAGGACAGACAGTGGGAGAGAAGACACACAAAGTGGCTTCTTTGTGGCTAGTTTTCAGTGTGCACCCTCATATAAACAGTATCACACCACTTTGATCAAATGCTGCTGACAAAATATTTTCCAAAGTAGACCGAGCATGGTGTTCTGATCACTTTCTGGAGTGTTGTGCCAAGAGGAAAGTAAGCTGAGGCCATATAAAATTTATCTGTTTTTGAGGCAGCTGATGTTAAAAATGGAAATCAAATTAACTTCATGTTTTGTTTTAATGACATATAAACTCCATGGCAACACAGCTGGGCTTCCAAAGCCAGTGGCATAATAAGTGATACTCACTCACTACTGGAGTTACTTGTTCTCTGTGCATATCTTTAGAATGGAAATTAATGTACAAGGCCGCAGGCTGAGAGGCTACCAGGGCCTTTCATGTTCGGCACTCCTCTTCTTATCCGGTTTTTGATGCGTTTGCTGCTGCGTTTGTGCAAGTGCAGGCCTCTCTTGCAGTGTCCATCTGCACCTAAAGCGTCTTCAGGAGCTGTGAGTGTTTGGGCTCCGACGGGAGGGAGTGTAATGTTTTTATTGGACGCCTTTATAGTAGGCTTCAGTCACTGACTTTCGAACTTTCCTGTGGAGTGTTTTGATACTGCAAGTTCACAGGTATCATGTCTGTGATTGCTCTTATCTCACACAGAGGCATACACTTAAAAAAAAGTATTTGTTTGAGCTTTAAAAAGTTAGTTGTCTGCTCTGCCTTAAAATTTTAAACTTGACTAAATTTGGAAAGACAAGTTGAGACAAGTTGTAGTGATTGAAAATAAATGTTTTTCTAGTGAAATGAACTTGACATGAATTAAGTTGAACATGTAAGCTGAAGATATTAAGTTTAACCAACAACTGTTCATTCACACTGATGAATATTAGAAACAAATTAGATTTTCTTTTACATTTTCACAGTTTGAAGAGTCAGTTGTAAGTCACATTGGAGCGACTTTGTTTCAGCATCGTTATAAAGACAAAATGTGAAATAAATGTATTAAATTTAAGTGTAAGGGGGAAGGAGAGCAGGGAGAATGAATTCAATACAAACCATCATCACGGTTCACAGTGTTTTCATTATTTTGAAACAAGCAATCATGACTGCATAGGAGACACAAAGCAAGTTTTCATTATGCATGTTTTCTTCAAACTATAGCATCTTAGGAGAGTTTTAACTTTATTTCAAGTTTCAAGACTTCAAGTTCAAAGAATTCACATTTATAAGTTAAGTTTATAAGTGTTCTGAAAATAAAAAACAGACAATTTAAGTTTGATTAAGTTATATAAATAAAACTTTATATTTATGTTAAGTTAATGAGAAAAGATTAGCTGATTCCACTTAATTCCTTTGTGTGTGTTTTTTTACGGTGTACAGTATGCTGAGCTTCACTTTGCCCCACAAAAAAACTAGATGCAGACAATAATAAGCTGCTGACAGTGTGTGAGGATCCATGTGTGATAATTTGAATGAGACAAAATGCCAAACACTGTCCAATCAGTTCTCGTCTTCACTAATATGATCCACTCAGCCAGTGATATTGGCCATCCAAATATCACATGCTTGGACTGATTTGTTTTTGATGGTGGTGATTATTATTAAATGGTCTGTAATGACTACTGATAATCCCCATATGCAGCCGGGCACCCTGGCTTCACTGGGAGGCTGTTGTTTGTTAATGCACCACTGAAACCTAAAACACATGCAGATGTGTGTGGGACAAAACCGCAAACTCAATTGAGAGCGCTGCCATTGTTTGAGTGCATGCTCGTGCTTAATTTTTACCGACTTGCTTATGGAAATTTTTTCAACAAACGTGCAACTTTTAAGCACAGAGCCCCCCCCTTCCCTATTAAATGTACTTTCCTCCCCCTCAGCTACACGGTGTGAAGGGTCAAACTGTGTTGGTGTGTTGATGGTGGTTTGGGCCTGAGGGGCTGACAGCCGTATGAGGGAGGTAGCTCCAATAGTTGGGATAAATTGAGAGGGATACAGCCTCATCTTTTACCTCATGTATTGCATATGTATTTGTGTGTGTACTGTGTGAATGTGTGTGTGTGAGGCTGACTGCTGATATGTTTGTGTTTATTGACTCAAAGAGACGGGCCGTGGCTGCGTACACAGCGGTGTACGGGTGGCAGGGGTCCAGGTTTGGGGGAAACGTGTGTGTTTAAAGTACACACAGGCCTAATTATGCTGATTTAAGCATTCTTGCGGTCCTCCCTCTGGCTTGTGGTGAGTTAACTGGCACAGGGGCGTCCAGCAGAGAGAGAGAGAGAGAGGGAGGGAGAGAGAAAGAGAGAGGGTAAAGATAAAGAAGACAGAGACAGAAAAGGGAACCTAAATAAAGAGACTGATTAAAAGAAGAAGAAGGAGAAAGAGAAGAGAAGGTGACACAGCGAGAGTAACTACACAGAGAGAAATGTTGTCCTAGACACTGGTGAAACACAGGAAAAACATACAGCCGCCGTCAAACTTCCCGGCAGGTTTTTTCCCTCCTCAGTTTGGGGTTAAGAGCGCGCCCGCTCTTCGTATTTATTTTTATATTCAGATGTTATGGATTGCTCCGGGAAAAGGCCGTCCCTTTTCCCAGCAAGAGGAATTAATACTGTTTGAATGTTCTCTCTGGAGTCTAAAAGAAGGAATTTTGCAGTGGAGTTTGGGAGGTGTATAAGTGAAAACCTGACCACTGCTAAATAAACAAACTAGGGATGATTAAAAACTGACCCCTGTTTGTTGACTCTCTGCCTTCTGGCCTGTGTGTGTGCACCTGTCTCCTGTTGCCTTATGTGCACGCATGCAGCATACACTTAACAGTGTTGTAATATGTATGCATGCATGAGGGAAAACCCACATGAAAGAGCAAAATTATTTTAACTAAATTATAGAGGCCGCTATACAGATGAGTCTAAAAAAGATGAATGCAACAAGACAGGTCTGAATATTTATGCACATGCATGTAATATTTGGTTCGGAGTACACATGCTTCTGTTTGTTTTGTCTTGTGTGTTTTTGCCTGTTTCAAACAGAAAATGGAAATTTTAAAAAAGCCAGAAACTTTTTTTTGTTCCTATTAGGGATGCGCCCGAATCTACATACGTTATTTGGGAAAGCAAAAATAATGCAATAGAAACATATATTTCTTTTATCCGAAGTTGCTCATAACTATTTGGAAAAACTGAGCCCAATGACAACCTCAGCATCTACCTCAATCAATCAGTGATCTAATGCACCAAGTTTGTTCAACTGAAGAATATTTTTATATACTTGTCTGTCTTTACTGTAGAGATTCTTTTACCAATGCAGAACAGAATCTTTTGATTTATAAAGCTCATTTTTTTCAGTTTCTGGTTTTGCAATATTCCCTGGTTAAAGTGGAGTTGGTGGTGGGTTTCAGATACAAATAAAAAGAGAGCGATAGAGAGACAGTATGAGGATGTGGAAATATAATTCATAATTGTATGCTAATATGAAATAACTTTGATGCTTTGAAGGCACAGCAGTACTTTTGTCAATGAATATTAGGTTAGAAAATAGCATTTGCCTGATTTAACGTGACTTCTGGTATGAACCATGTCCACATCTGGTCATCAAGGCAGAGACAGATTATTTTATTGGTTGAACAGATACAGATACAAATAATGATGTCTCTGTGCACCCACCACACCTACTGCTCTGCTTCAGTACGTGACAAGGGATTCCTGCACTTCTGCATTATGACTGAAATGGCGGATGAAAGCCTCCCACAGTTTGGCTGGTTGAGGGGAAGACATAGATTTGACTCCAGTCAAAAATCAGGTTCCAGAGGAGAAATATTTTCATTCATAAGGAGCCTTATTTCTCATTTGCTGCACATTATGTACGGGGTTTCTGCAGGTCCTTAAAACGTCTTAAAAAGTCCATTCATCTAAATTCTAGGCTTTAAAATGTCTTAAATATGATTTTGACAGGTTGTGAATTGAATTATGAAGTTAACAGTACTTTTATAAAGATGGATTTAACTAACCAAAACCGACACTGACCAAAAAAGCACTAATGCAAAAGGTACATTTACTTGTTGGTGTAACAGTCTTAAAAAGGTCTTAATAAAGTCTTGCAGAAACCCTGAATGTAGACTATGCATTTGTATTATGGTTTTCCTTGTGGTCTATAAGGAAAGGAGAGTAAAATAAGGACCAGCAATATAAGCTACAATAAACATATAAGCTGTAATATAATAACAATCACAAAGATGGTATTAATTAACAATGTTAGGATAATCTAAAAGTGGTTACTATAATCACGAACTTAGCTAAACACGGTAGCCATGACCTTCCTATGCACAATATTAGACTTAACTGCTAATGAAACTGACATTAGTCATTTAAGCACGAGGCAATTAAGTCCATACACCTAGAACACAGAAACAAAACGCCACATTAGCACCAAAGAGTAGATAAAAGGCCTGCACAGGTTTGAGAGCAGAGCAGAGATTGATGACGTTGGCCTGTGTGTATTCAAGCCGCCTTTCACGCAGGTGATAAAATCCTGCTGGAGAGGCAGGCAGGGCTGCTCAGTGTCTGGGGGTTTATTCGCTGCACCGTATGAGATGGAATCAACCAACACCGAAACTCACATGTGCTCTCATCTGAAAATATGCTCTCACTTTCCTTCCACTTCATTCCTACTTTTTTTTCTCTGTCTCTTTCTCAAAACATCCGTCTTTCTTTAGCTTTTTTTTTTATGCGTTTTCTTATCTGTGTCTGCTTTTCTCTCCCCATCCCTCAACTCTCCCTGCTCTCTTTTACTTCAACTGTCTCTTTCTCCATTTTACCTCATTCTTTCCAGCCCCCTCCGCTACTACTCCTCTCTTTCGTTCCCTCAGGAAGAGCCACAGTCTTATCTAGGATATGTTGGATTTGGTGAGCTTAAAAGCCACTTTACTAACTCCCTGTCTGCCTCTCCTGAGAACAGCGCAGGCTATCTAAAACAGTTTCACCATTCGCCAGGCTTTGTCCGCTGGAATGCTGCTCATCGGGCAACTTTTTTACTCCCTATCGCCTCTTAATGCTAATCCTTTACCTGCCTCTCCATCTTCCAGACTTCCACCCTCCTCCTCCTCCTCTCCCTTCTCTCATTCTCTTCCCTCTGCTTCTTCTCTGACTAAAATGCTTGATAATACACATATTGGGTTTCTTTGGTGATGTGAAGGAATGCTAATGTATCATAACCATATTACAGTACTTAGAGAAGGCAAACAGTGCCAAGTGCTATCTGGAGAATCAAATCTCCCCTTCAGATTGAAAAACGGTGTTCTCATTTTGATTTTCCTCTCTGGAAATATAGAAAGCTAAAAGCCCCTCTTAAAAATTTGATGAAACAATGGCGTTGTTGTATTCAATAATGCAATTTCTCCAGGAATTGGAAAGCTAGCCTAAATAAAGACGAGGCCAAATCCTATTTTGCATTTGATTTTTTTTGGGCAGCCAAAGTACTTGAATGTTGCCCACAACATTTCCCTATATATACTTATGTGAAAACAATCCAGTACTGTGCTGTCGTCTGTCTGGATAAATGTTTAAATATTTTTCATATAGTGTTATAATTTGATTGTCACAGTTTAAAGTAAAATGTTTGTAAGAAAAGAAAAAACTACACTGCAGAGGTGGCAAAAGGACACACATTCTTTCCACACAATGTTCACATTCTTGTTTAAAAAAAAACACTGGTAAAAGAAGATGTGCTGATTTAACTTCTTTACTCAAGTAAAAGTGAAAAAGTATAGTCTCTGAAATGTATTCAAAGTATAAAAGTAAAAAGTAGACCTCTGGAAGACATTTGTGCTAGATATTTCTGTGCTAGGTCTTTTTTTGTCTTGTTACATCTTTTACATTGTTTCGTCTTCTTATGTCTTGTTACCTTGTTATCGTTTTTGTTGTGTTATGTCTTTAATGTTGGTTTTGTCTTTTTATGTCATTTTAATCTTGTTACTGATGGATACACCAAAGAATCATCTTTTCTATGTGTTATTGTCTCATCCATTTATGTCAAAATCGGTCTTGTTATTGGGTCATTGGTCAAAGGGTCGATATCGGGTAGGTGGTGCACAATGATGCAAAATAAATAAAAAATAATCAATCGTTCCCCTCAAATGCAGTAAAACTAAAATTTTGATCTTGTTTTGAAAATTTGAGGAGTTGAAAGTATAGACACGTTAAAATGTAACGAGTAAAAGTAAAAAGTGAAAAGACAAACTCAAATAAAATAAAGATACCTACTCTGCTTATGTACAGCAACAAAATATTTGTACCTCATTACTTCCCACCTCAGCTGTACTGATATGTAGAACAAGAGTGTAAGCAAATGATAAGTGTAAATCCAGAAGCAGGATATGATCAGACCCGGGGCAGGCCCTCTCTGCCGTGCGTCAGGCGAACTGGAGTGAGGGAGGATTTGCTCGTTTTATTATTAGGGCCTATGTGTGTTGTTGATGGAGCAGCTCCATCCATGTTGACTCACAGAGAGACAGCGGTGATGGCTACACTGAGCAAGGGTGTCAGGCTTGGCTGATGACTCCAACTCCCTAAACAGCACTGCAAAGGCAAACCCTTCTTGGTCTGAGTGTGTGCATGTGCGTTTGTGTGGATGTGCAGGCCATACTGCATTTACATGTGCGTGTGTGTCTATGCACTGTGTGTGTGTTTGTGTGTGTGTGTGTGCGCGTTTGCATTTCAGTCCTGACAGCCAAGAAGCCTCAGCAGCATCTGACGTGGCAGCTCTTGCTGCTTTCACTCCAGCTCTCTCCTTCTGGCTCACTTTTCTGTGATACTATCTTTTCATACAATCACATGTTTATAAATGGAGACTGACTGGTATTTCATACCGGACCAGTTTTGCTGAGAGTCGATAAACACTGTACCATTCGCTGCAAAATAACATGGCACCAGTTAGGAGAATATTTATTACAGTTAAGAATTTCTCTTTTATTCAATGAGACAACAGTCAATCTGAGCAGGACACTGAGTGAAGGAGAAGAGATAGAAAAAAAAAATCTGGCATGATTTAATCTGAGGCCAGCGAGGGCACATTTGGTTACACGTATACAGGATTACACTTATATTTCTCAGCGCAATTGTGAGGGATTTTGAGGTGTCCAATACAAATTACTACTTATAAAATATACCAGATGCAAGCTATCAAAGCTACTACAAGGAGTTTTTAACTGGTTATGAACAGTCACAGTTTATTACGAATGCCTCTACATGACCCACATAGATAAAAAAGACCGTCAGTGAGAAGACTGGCTGTTTCTACATAGTTATTCTTAATACCTGCCACCAGGTTGGGTTCTCTGTGCAATCAGATGAAGTTGCAATGAGTAGTACATTAGCCAAATAAAAAGAAGATTTTTATTTAGATTGATTTATATATTATGTTATATTTTGTGTTTATTACAATGGAAAGGTACTGCAAGTAAAGGTAAAGGTACTAAGTAATAGTCACTCATATGGTAGCTTAAGAAGCATACACTGTCCTTTTGCTACAATTATGCAACTGGTAATGGAAATAAAAGACAAGAGACATAAAATTTTACATTTTCTGCTAAAATAAAAAAAATAATACATAGAAAACCAACACTAACCTAATTTGAGGTTTGGATCAGTGACATAGCACTTTTTTCCCCGCCTGTTTGTGAGGTGCCTTTTTATCGAGGTGGGTTTCTTTCATTTTATGTCCCCTCTGAGGACATGTACTTATGGCCGTCTGCCTGTGGTGCTGTGGTGCTCCTGAGGTCTGTGCGAGGTGGTAGTTTAGGCCGGGGAAGTCAGCGAGCGTGGTCACAGAGGAGATAACTGCACACACGCTGTTCCGGAGGCGCCCGTCTCCGCCGTGCGTCTGTCTGTCCTCCCCTTGCACTGGTGGAAGACACATCTTTAAAAAAGGAAAGCGCTGGTTTTGAGAGGATAAAAGTTTCAAAATGATTTAGCCGTTGTGTGTGTGTGCACGTGTCCTCTTGTGTTTGTGTGTGTGCATGTGCGGTTGTGAAGGCTCTTTGTTTTCTCGCCTTGCATGTGTTTGTGTGTGTCCTCCGCTTCTTCCGGCCCGGCATGGTGCTCGCCCTACAGGGAATGCCACTCAAAATGGGCAGAGCGACCTTTAACCCTCACACTGCCAGCTCAGAGTCGGGCATAACTCGCTGCCATATCAAGAACTGGTCTCCCTTTAACCCAAACACAGTCATGCGTAGCAGAGATTAAGGCCCGGCTCTCAGGAAGCCATTTGGAACAGACACCTTTTAACCCTAATGGGATCAGAGTCGCATATGAAGCCACTTGGAGCAGCCACCCACTCTTAACCCCTAACACTACCAACTCAGTGCAGACAAGGCAGAGTGCACAGGCAAAGGCCCAGCTCATATCATGCCACAGGGAGCGGGCACCGTTTAACCCTCACAGCGCCAACTCAGCACAGGCAAAACTCCAGCTCACATGATAAACAGAATTAAATCCGCAAGCTTCAGTGTTCCTGATAGGGAGCTCGCTGATGCAGAAATGGGATGCTAATGTAACAGGGTTTGGTTTTTCATCTACAAAACAGAAAGCCACAGACATTTGAAATGTTCTAATTGTAAATGATAAATTGTGGTTATCAGGCTAAGAAGTTTTGTTCTTTCTTTATTGGGAATTTGCTTTTATTTGTTTGGGATTTTAGGAGTGCAAATCGACACTCTTTTGATGATTTTTTTTTACATGTAGCTATTAAATGATTTTGGTTTAGATCTGACATAATTCAAAACTGTGTAATAAAAACACAACAACCTAGAGCAATTTGCCACATTAAAACCCTGTCAATATTTCTGTTGTGTCTGCACAAATTTCAGTAAGAAAACTAGTCATGTTTCCAGCTTGACAACCACAGAATTATAAGCTGTTAAAATTAAAAAGCATCTTAAAAAATCCCATCTCATGGTTAATAATTCTTTAATCATCAAGATTGGAATCAGTAGAGTTTCACCCATCGCTCATGAATTTACTGTGTACTGCGATGTTAAATTGGAACAATATCCTGTTTTACTTTTCCATGTAAACACAACAAAGCTGATACATACAGAGCTGCAATGATTAGTTAAGTAATTGATTAATAATTAATTAATTAATTGATTTGTTAGTTAATTATTATATTAATTGCCAATCACTTTGATAATTGAATAATATGTTTTTTAAAGAAAAAAGTCCAAATTCTCTGTTTTCAGCTCCTCAAATGTGATTGTTGTCTGTTTCCATGAGAGTAAACTGAATATTTTGTCACTATTTGAGGATGTCACCTTTGGAAAACACTGATCAACATTTTTCAGTTGTTCTGACAAAGCACCTGATTGATTAATTGAGAAAATGGTGACAGATTAATCAGTAGTTGCAGATCTAAGGGAACGTTTTCCTTAACAATAAACAATCAGTCATCACTTATGACCCACTAGAAGTGTGTGAGGTGCATCTGTGGCGGCCTCTGCCAGTATTTCCTTATTTTGTCTTCTTATTTAGCTGTGGCAGGGACACTTAACCAACCCAAAATGTCTGTACTTGACATCTTGGCATGTTTATGAAAACAGGGAAAAAATACACAGGGAAGGTATGAATAAACATGCTGGCTTTGTGCAAATTATACATTTAATATGTTGACAGATGATATAATGGTTATACACACCACAGCAGATAAAGAGTAACTTGTAATTTATAGAGGAGATACTTTCCCTTCAAGGGAAGTACCAGGACATGAGTTGTGGCATGGGTGTGTGTGTGTGTGTGTGAGAGTGAGGGTGAAGGGAGTTTCTGCACTTGCCTGTCTGGCAGTGATCGAGGAATGAGTGTACAAGTTTGAGTCTGGGTGAGTCAAGCTGTGTGTGAGAGGGAGAAGCAGAGGCAGATAAAAGGAGGGGAGGGGGAGCTCCACAGTGAAAAGGAGTGAGGGGGAGCAGAGGGAGCAAGAGATGCTAGAAGATGGATAGCAATGGAGATATAGAGAGAGGGAGAGCACAAGCAGTTTGTTGAAGCGAGAGCGTGAAGCAGCAGAAAGCAGAGGCAGAGATGAAGTGCAACAACAATATGGAGAGCAAGAAAGGGAGAAAGTGTTGGAGAAAGAGGGGCTGCAGAGTAAGAGGTGAAAGAAATAAATGAAGGACTGGAGGAGTAGGTGATGGTGGTGGTGGTGGTGGTGGTGGTGGGGGCACAGAGTGAATGTGTGAGTTGGGCTAGTGGTGAAGCATTTGCATAAAGGGTGAGGGCACTCTGCCCGGGCTTTGGGGAGAGGTTGGCATCCCGCCTTGCCGACTGGCAGAACGAGGACCAGGGAGGAATAAAAGAATGAGGGGGAGCGAAAGAGTGAGAGAGAAAGTCTCTCAATAGTGCATCTCTTGTGTGAGGAGAAGCAGGCAGGCCTTGGCTGTTGGTGGAGCAGGGGCACAGAGGGGAGGGGGGGGGGGGTATATCGGGTTTCATTATCTGCTTGATTCCTGCTGTATTTGCTAACCATGAGGTTCAAAGCCCTCTGTGCAGCTGTAGGCAGGCCATGGTGGCCGGTGTGTGCCGCTGGCATGTGCCGACTGGAACACTGGAGGTGTGTGCAGCATGCGCTTCAGTGAGGGGTGAGACAGACAGAGTGAGACTCTCCTTCTTTGTATGGTTGAAGCTGCACACACACACACACACACACACACGCACACACACACACACACACACTCCAAGTATCACACTGCCTACTTGACCTTATCAGGAATGGCCGCCCTTGTCGAGGGGAAACGCTGCACTCTCAGTTTTACTGCAGCGTCCTGTCGGAAAATGCCACACCAACAGTATGAGTATGTGTTTGACTCGGTTTATGTGTGTGTGTGTATTTGCCATGGTGACGCGACTGAAACCGTTGCAATGTAAACACACATGCAGTAGTCTATATGTCTTCACTTAGCATACATGTAATCCTATATGGCCCCATCTAGCTGCAGCCACATGTTGAAATGATTTCATTAAATCATTGTTTGCAGCGTGCGGTGCCAGAATCTCCTAATTTAGTTTGAAATCTATAATTTTACCCAGTTTTATTTATACCACGATAACATCATCAACCCTAAGAGAAACATTCTTTCTAATTGAAGGCACTGTTATCAAGATTAACATTTGGTTTTGCATTATGAGGGGTAAATGTATAAGGTTTCACGCAGCCCTTTTTACATTCTGCTGTATGCTGCGTATAAATTCTGTTCACCAAATCTAAGCCAAAAAAACCCCAAATCTATTTAAAAAATGATCATCGCAAAATGTCTTTTAAGTTGTCTTAATTGAATTCAATTCTCTAAATATTTTCAGAATATAAACTGGGACTATAACTCACTTGTGAGGTTGCAGTTATGTTTATAATTAACTGTATAAGCTGAAATTTATGCAGATAGGTCAGAGTCAGAAAGACCACACAAACCTCAAGAAAATCCTGGCTGAATAAATTTTGGCTTACTTAAAAAATATCATCATGATGAGCCCTTGATCTTATCTTTTGATGTGCTTACATTTTGAGGCCGAAACAGTCTGCCCAGACAAATCCATCGCACAAACGTGAAAGCATATTTTCAGTCTAAAATTACCCAGGTCTGCAGTCATGTCAGAAGCCCCAGCTTGCCATCAGTCCTTGTGTCTCTGGAGCTGTTTAAAGTTCGTTCGCTCTGTCTTTCCCTCTCAGCCTCATGCCACAAATGGCTTCCAGACTTTCACACATAGTAATGCTTCAGTGTGTAAACAGGCGTAATTACAAACGATGCGCAGACACACTTTTAACATCAATCTGTGCCGATGGGAGAAAGAGAGCAGAAAGAGGGGAAGTTTTTTTCCTCTTCCAGCAGGAGTAGAATGGATGAAAAGGTTTTGGAGCTGGATGGAAATGGAAGGACTGGCAGTGATGAAGCTAAGGAGGAAATTTTTAAGAAGAATAATGTGGGTCTGTTTGTGAATGCATGTGTGTGGCCTTGAATAAGTGAATAAGTGAATGAAAGGAGAAGAAAAAAAGGACACTTATTTTTTCTGTTTCATGAGAGTTTCCGAGGAAATAGTAGTTTATGTCAACTTGTCCGTAATTATTTTATATCCCTGAGGCTTGTGAGGTTACCAACCCATCACCTCCTAATGGCAGGCTGTTACTCACCGCTAGTCAGGCCTGCACACCTTACTTTTCCTCATGGCAAAAAGCTATGGAAACTTCGCTCAACCCGCAGATTTTTTTTTTTTTCTTTTCTTTTTCCTTTTTCTTTTTTAACACAGCGGACAGAAACAGCATTATTCCTGCACTGCATAAAAAGGCTCCAATGTCTCTGTTTTATGTCAAACACTGTGGTTTTGAAAAGTTTTGAAAAACATTTGATTTTTAGACAAAGCACAAACAGCTCCTGAAACATTAACCTTAAAATTATTCCAGACCATCCCGAGAGATCAGAGCACACACACACACACACACACACACACACACACACACACACACACACACACACAAAGGGAAAATAGTTCAGATCTCTTACAGTCTTTCCCTTACATCACCACAGTACTTGTCAATATGTGATTTCACACAGCAGATGTCAAAGATGAATTCCAGTCGTGACACGTCCTGACACGTTGTAACCTTCATCAGCTTTTTCTGTGTGTGTGTGTGTGTGTGTGTGTGTGTGTGTTTCCTACTCTTGTCTTACAGGATCATCTTGAACAGAATTAACAACAAAGACATGTTTAAGACAGATATATTTAATCTGACAAATTTGGCCTTCAGTTACATTTTTCCAGCATTTAAAAAAAAAATAAGTGTAGCTTTTGTCTTAATAATTAGATTTTAAGAAGTAAAATAAAATGTTGTTTCTAGGTTTCCCGTTCTTTCAGCAAATGTACAGTAAAATTGATTTATTATTATTATTATTATTATTATTATTATTGTTGTTGTTGTTACTATTATTAAACAATTAATATTTATAAATCAAACAATTTATGAACACGTATTTACAGGAAACAGCCATTTAAAAATGACTAAGACTAAAATGTCCTGAATTTTTGAAGTAAACTAAAAAATGAAAAGCTCCATCAAATTAATGCACAAGTTAAATTCTTTTCTTAAATACAGCCTCTTTGTTCCTTTATTAAAAAAAAGAAAAATCACATTTCACATATATAGATATATAGATTTTCAGGATATTAGTGCTCATTAATTCATTATATAAATTTTTAATGTGTTTCAAAATGTGTCTTTAATCTTATTTGTAAGAAATTTAAATTTTTAAACCAATGAGTTTAAACTTTAAAACCACACGTGTAATGGGTTTAGATACTTTAGTTTATGTTGGTGGTAAAATATATTAATAATGTTATATATTATAATAGGGTTAGAAAATATGGGTGCATTTAATAATATTATTTAAACCAGACCTGTCTTTGGGGTGTTTGAGCTTTTTTAAAATCAGGCTGGAAGTTTTGTGTTTTATTTTTAATTCTACTCTATTTTTTTTTAATTCAGTTTTGTCTTTTGTTAAAATCGCAATTTAACAGCAAAAAGAAAAGGTAAAACAAAAAAAAAAAACCCTCTATATTGTTACTATAATGCCAAGGGCCTGAAAGTAGAAATTTACAGCCTGCTGACTAACAACCAATGCATCCTCACCACGCAGGATGTGGCATGAAATAAAAATATGACCTGATCTTCCTGTGGAGATGTCAGTCCTCTGGCATTTATTTGCATACCTAAAATACCACTAATTCATTTTAAGGTAATTGCTTCTTAGAGCTTTTGACAACACTGTGGGAAACACGCCTAGTTACGGTTGTTAAAAGCAATTGTATGCAAATATATCCCACAGACAGAAACTAATAGTTCATTTGAATTTGCATAAAGGTGTTAGTCTATTTAAAAAATGTTGATGCAGTTATAAATCCGTAGTAAGCAAAGTAGGAGAGCTTCATTTCCAAACGCTTTTGTGCAAATGTAATTGCTTCGTTTACTCTGGAGAATGTTTGCCTTCACCGAGGTCACTCTTCACGCTGTTTTTACTTATTAGCTCCACTTGCTATTACACATTCAGCTCCTTTTGATTACAACTCGACTTTTTTGGGGGGATTTATTTTGACCCTTTTCGTTCAACGTAGGCGGACGGAAGCGAGGCTGAGAGGAGAGAGGAGCCCGTTGAAGCTCAAGTTCACTTTGTGTGCCTGCATGGGGGAAGAAAGAGGAGCACTAGAGTTGAACATGTCCACAATTTAAAGCAATTTTACTATCAAGAATGAGATGTTTTAATTTATTTTTAACGAACGTAAAAAAACAAAGAGTTAACTTAGTTTCAAACTGACGGGCGGAGGTTAACGACACCGTCCGGTAGGTAAACGGACAGAGGAAAACAGCCGTTACTTGCCAGAACTAACGTTACACCGGTGTTGGGAAGATTATAACTTAATGGTGAACATTGAGGTAGGTTTCTTCTTTTCCCTATGCAACGTTAGGGGTATTAATTGTATATTATTTTACAAATGTAGAGACGCAGGCTGCAGGCCGTTTTGAGCCAAAAGACAAACCCAGACGTTTTGGTGTGTGCCCTTAATCAACGGATTACACGGATAACTTCTTAACCAGAACCTAAAATTAGCTCATTTTCAACGGTGAGATCTACAGTCACCATGTGCCTAAAATCTGAATTTGGTGCCGTTTTAGACTGCTTATTCATTTTTAGGCCTCATCTCACATTGCTCAAGCCACCACAGTATGTTTTAAAGGGACGGTTTACCCCAAAATCAAAAACACGTTTGTTTTTTTTCTCTGATCTGTAGTGCTATTTATCCTTTTAGATAGTTTTGGTGTGAGTTGCAAAGTTGTGGAGATACTGTAGAGATGTCTGCCTTCTCTTCAATGTAATGAGAGTAGATGGCACTTGGATTGTGGTACTCAAAGTGGAAAAAAAAAAAAAAAACAACAAAAAAACTTTTAAAAAACTCAAAAGCAAGGTGTCTTTTCAGAAATCATGACGTAGTTATTGACAATAATTAGAGCCTGACTAATATATCAGTTGACTGATATTGGCTCAATACTTGCACAGCTATAACAATATGAGAAAATATATTGACTGATATGTGCCTATATGATTATTTTTTTAACAAAACATAATGCAGATTGTTTTTACTTGTTTTCTGTGCATTTTCTGTATATTTGATCTTTTTTCTGAATTCAGGTTTATTGTATGTGTGTGTGTGTGTGTGTGTTATTTGTAATTATTAAAAATACAAGTCAAAGTTCACTGTTTCAATGCCCTGACACAATACACAATTTTGGACAATAACGTTTATTGTTAAAATGTAAAATATCCTGCCTTCATTACAAATCTTTGCCTTCATTACAAATCTTTGCAAAAAAATTAGATTCTATTTTCAGTATCGGTCGGGCCCTAAAGACAGTCCACAAAACGTGTTGTAAAACTGCTCACAACTGTATGACATACTCGGCCTCGCATACATGAGAAAATGGTGCAATAGGTTAATTTGCACCAAGCACTGTTTTTTCAGTTTAATACCACCAAAACCTTGAATACAATAATTCCAGTTTTTATATGTTTCCTTTGTCTTGCGTTTTTGGCAGTTGCCCCTGCTCCAAGCTTGGCCCTGTTAATAAAACCTGAGGTGGTTTTCATTTCTCTCCTCCTGCTCTCTGAGTTGTAACCAGTCAGGGGCAGGAGGGGAGATTGTCTGTCTTGCCCAGCCTGGCGAACAAAGGTCGTCGTTTTCTGAAAGACAGAGCATGGCACGCAGAGATAAGATGAGCTCTCTTGCTCAAATTATTGTGGAGCAGATACCTAAAGACTCCAGTGGTCAAGGCCTGAAAAACCGCCTGCCATCCCTTCTGTTCGTTTTACCCTGAAGAACTCCGGGCAAACAGGAGAAACCCTCTCTAATGAGCTGAGGGAATGTGGGTTTGAAAATGTCAAAAAAAAAAGTAAAAAAAAAAAATTTGACACATTAAATAATACGGTGCCACACAGACTCATTTCTTGGCCAAAATCATAAAAGATCTTGCCTTAACTGCAAATTGTGCGCAGACCTCAAAGCCTGTGTTATGCTGTTGTGTATAATTTTGTATTTGGTCCAGTTTATGATCATAATAGGCCTGGCAGTGGATTTAACTAAGTGATTTTAAAAAGGGGGATTTTTGGAAGGATTACATATTTCATGCAAATAGTATTTGCTTAATAATATGGATTAATTTGTGGTTCCATAATAGGTTTCTGCCAGTTTTCATCCTTTTTTTTGTTATATAAAGAGTTATTAAGAGTTATGTTGCTTGAAAAATGTTGCAGAGCAGGAACTACAAAAGCAAGTGTGTTGCTAGTTTTGAATGGACAAAGGAGCGGTTTGGATTTCCCTGATATTAATCTTGGTTATTATCATTTTGCCTGTCAGTAATGGCATGATGATATTACAGGATGTGACAGTAATACTTGGCACATATCACTCCTTTTCTTTGTCTGCGGCCCATTCATCAAAAAGTCTACATCCTCTCAGTCTTTTCAAATTAGTGACAAACACACCTCTGTCATTATTCTTCAAAAACAAAAACAAACACACACACATCCTCTTTAATTCCTTCTCCTCATGTTCCTTTTGCCCATACTTTTTTCCCCCTGCTTCCGCCATCTTCTCTCATTCCCACATTTTTCACGTTTTCAGCGTGGCTGTGTGAGGCAGGCGTATGTTAGCATGAACAATCGGCACCCGGCCCGGTTTGGTCTGGTCCAGATGGGGTCTGCCCCCCTCCCGTAGCAGTAGCAGTGACGAGCCAGTCAACCAGCCAGGCAGCCAGCTAGCCAGCTAGCTACCCACCCGGGTAGCCAACCAGTCATTCACACAGCCAGTCATGTAGCCTCTCAGCCAACCTAACAGCCAGCTCGCCAGCCAGTCAGTGGACCAGCCAGTCATCCAGGCTGCGGCTCCTCTGTCACACACTGACAGAGGGAGCAGGCCAGGCTAAATCTGATGGTCCTCAGAGCCAACCAGAGGACTCTGGCCTTTGTAGGGTGTTCACACAGACAGCCTGTCCCGGTGCACAGCAGGGGGCTTCAACCCACAATCAAATGGCCAGGCCCTCAACTTTGCCACATGACAAGTTAGCTTTTTGTGGCTGCCCACCACAGAGATTCCAGTTTTGACAATGTCTCTATAATTCTTTTGAGTCCCATTGACTAATTCATGCAATTTGGACAGCATGAATGAGCAAATGTATTTTGTTTTTGTAATTTGGAAGAATGATATTTAAATGCACTCCTAATGAGAGGAATGGTCCATACATATTCCATGCATTCATCAGATTACATGGAATCGGTCGTTGGTGAGAGCCTTTGTCTGGGAGATATTTCTCCCATAGTGCGCTGGGCACAGCTTGTCCCTCTGAGGTCATGTGGGTCAGCCAATGAGGACGAGACGACGTGCTTGCCAGGGCAGCCATACAGCCCTTTGCTCCCTCACTTTCTGCCACTGTTCGGTCCCAATCATGTATCATTGTGTGCTTCACAATGCAACACGATGAAAATATGGGCAATTTAGTGGCTGCAGAGGGAAACTATAATTCATTTTTCTATTACAAAGACAAGCGTATCTGAATATGAAAGAATTAGACTAAGCTTTGTGAATTACAGAGAAGCGGCATAGCCTGTTTTAGACAGTTTTAATATCTGCTTGCCTTAGTCAACAGCTTAGCATGTATAGGCTACTTACATGAAGCTGTCCAGCACAGCATGTTTAAGCCGTCATTGTCCACTGCATCCTGTCTCTTACCCACAAAATGGGATTGCTCTCTAATTTGGTAACAGAAACTTTTAATGTGTTTCTGTGTCTGTGCTGTTGGGGCTTTTAAAGTGGACTAAGAAAAAAAAAGAGGGAGAGAAGGGGCCAGTTTGGATGTGAGAGTGCATTTTGAAACAGGAGAGCATGTTTTTGGATGGTATTTTTTGTTGAGGGGGGGTAACGGGCATTTTCTTCCCCCTCCTCTCTTTGTTTGTGTGGTAAATCCAGGAGCAGCTGCTGGTCTCAGGGTCTAGTGGGATTTTGGGCCTGTGTTTTCTCATGCCATCCCATGCCAAGGTGGTGTAACGCGAGCAGAGAGAGAGAGGGGTGTTTCTGGAGGGAGGGGTGCAGGATTGGGGGGGGTGCAGTTGGAGAGCGAGCTGGTTTGTTGGGATGGCTGTGACCATGCTGGTGACGAAGGCGATGAAGGCGGAGGGGGGCATATGAGGGCTTTAGAAGGCGGGCGCTGTCTGGATTGGATGCATGTAAAATTAATATCCTCTGGACTTTGCCTTTGCACTAGATTGGAACTTGTCTGTTTGGCTAATGACGTGCCTTCTGCCTGCACCACACACAGTCCCCGTCTCTCCCCCTCCCTCCCTCCCTCTCTCTCTCTCCACTACCAGCCACCAACCATCCACCCCCCACATCTTTGCTTCTCCCTCTGCCATCTCTCTCTTCCCTCCCTTTTCAGCGCTGGGAGCGTGCGTATTGGCTGGGCTGTTTGAGACTCGGTGCCAAATAGGTGGGCCCTCTGCATGTTGGCACAGACTCAGTCAATGGTTAGAGAAGGAAAGTGGAGAGGAAGAGAGAAAGAGAGAGACAGAGTTGGAGAGAAAGAGGGGGAAAAAAGAAGCTGCACTCGGGTTTGCCAGCGGTCGTGCACACTCTTCCAACATTGATTCGGTCCTCTTGTTTTGTTTTTTTTTTTTTCTTCTTCTCCTCCGTCCGCTCCCCCCTTGTCCAGCTCTCTCTCTCCCTCTCCGTGAGTCTTATGCAGATCCTAGAGAATTGAACCAATAGCACGCACCGCTTTGCCAAGCATTTTTTTGTTGTTTTTTCATCAAGATATTTTTTCGACATTTTTTTTTTTTGCAAACAAAGAAGCTTGTTGAAGTTTTTGACAATTTCATCCTTTTTGCTGCAATATCTGTTTTATTTTGCTTGTGCACGGCCAGCTCTTTAAAAAAAAAAAAAAAATCCTTTTTGACAGAGAGATTGCTGAACTTCTCTACACTCTCCTTCTGTTGTGCTCTTCAACAGCACCTCTCCAGCAGCTCCTGCTACAGTACCTCCTGTGTTCCTGTGCTGGTATTACACTGCGCCCCCTTGGCCTGTCTCCTCTTTCTCAGCTTTTTTCCCCCCTGCTGCTTTCATTGGACACTTTCTCAGCATCTCTTTTTGATTATTTTTTTTGTGCTTCTTTTGCTTTCTAATATACACAGCATTACTTCAGAGCATTTTGACTTGAACTATCCAGTTACTGTCCTGGTGGCGCATTTTTAAGTTTCTTTGCAATCGGCGGGGTGAATTTATGATGAGAGAGCAAAATGGTAACTACAATGTTATTCTTGTTTTATTCATATGTGATTGTTATTAGATCATTTTGAGTGCGGATGCTGTTAAATTATTTATGGACAATTATTTTATGTTTTATTTTAATAATTAGAATTTGGCATATGAGTTATCTCATATTATTTCAGTGTGGTATGCATTATATATTAGTTAATGTTGTCAGTTTGCTAAATAATTGCTAAATTTAGTTTTTTTTCCCAGATGTTGATATAGATGTTTTATAGAATTAATAATATTTTTCTAGTACACAATTGTCTATATTTATTTATTTAGGCAGTCACTTTAATGTTTACATTATTTTTTGAAGATAACCCAAACACAAGATATTTAATTTCCCTTTGTCCTGTCATACCTGTCTGTCTTTTAGTATTGTGTTGTTCAGTGTTTTGTTAAGTGTGTTCTTCAGTGTGGTGTGTGTGTTAGGTGTTTGGTAGAGAGTGTATAGCATCTTTCTCTCTCTCTCTCTCTCCCCTTCTCTCTCTCTCTGTCTCTCTCTCTCTCTGTGCCTCTCGCTCATTCTCTCCCTCCGCTCACACAGAGCAGGCGCTGCTCCTCCATGCTGCGTGCCGGTGCTAACTGCCTCTCTTCTCTCTTCCCTTCCTCACCCCCACTCCCTCTCTCCCCATCCTTCTCTCCCCCATTCTCCCCCTCTCTCTCCACTGCCTCCTCCTGCTTCCCCCCCTCCTCCCTCTCCTCCTCCACCCTCCCCCCATCTTCCTCCTCTCTCATCCAGGATGAATTCCACCCCTTCATCGAGGCCCTGCTGCCCCACGTCCGCGCCTTCGCCTACACCTGGTTCAACCTGCAGGCCCGCAAGCGCAAATACTTCAAGAAGCACGAGAAGCGCATGTCCAAGGAGGAAGAGCGCGCGGTGAAGGACGAGCTGCTGGGGGAGAAGCCAGAGATCAAGCAGAAGTGGGCCTCGCGCCTGCTGGCCAAGCTCCGCAAGGACATCCGGCCCGAGTTCCGTGAGGACTTTGTGCTCACCATCACGGGGAAAAAGCCCCCCTGCTGTGTGCTGTCCAACCCTGACCAGAAGGGCAAGATCCGTCGCATCGACTGCCTGCGCCAGGCCGACAAGGTGTGGCGGCTGGACCTGGTGATGGTCATCCTATTCAAGGGCAGCCCCCTGGAGAGCACGGACGGGGAACGGCTGGTCAAGTCACCACAGTGCACCAACCCTGGCCTGTGTGTCCAGCCGCACCACATCGGAGTGTCCGTCAAGGAGCTGGACCTCTACCTGGCCTACTTCGTCCACACGCCAGGTATGTGGCCAACTGGATGCTAGACACTAAGAGAGAGGGATGCCAACACATAAACACTTGTCATACATGTCTGTATGCATGTGTCTATAAATGTACACACACATTTGCATAATCACACACAGAGAAGCCACTTAGCAGATAAATACTTGCGTGACAAATAATTAAACAGGGAGAATGAGGGAAATAAAAATTTATCAATATATAAAGCTTAAATATAGTAAGTTTCAGAAACACACTAAAAATGTGTTTGAAATTTAGGAGAGAGTTCGGATTATAATTAAGCTGTCTAATACATTTGTATGAAAAAGTTTTTATTTCACAATATTCTGCTAAATAAATACAGAATGCGTATACCCTGACAAGCGAAAAAAACCTTTCTTGATTTTGTTTTCTTAGCAGACAACAAATAGTTTTGCTTTTTTCTTTTTTGCCTTTTTCCTTCTTTTCTTCTGTTTCTTAGTGTTTGTTTACATGACAACATAGTATCAACAATAAAAAAAAAAAGAATATGTGAGTGTGTGTCAAGGGCATTCGGCCAGCGTGGTCTGGCAAGTACACGTTCATTTTTCTGAGCAAGGCATTTGCGTCTTCATATGAGCGTGTATTTTGCGATTTTTATAGGAAGGAATTTGCATGCCTGTGTGTGTGCGCAAGTGTTTTTTTATGAGATGATCACCACTGTCAAATTGTGTGTTTTTGTGCGATGAGTGAGACTCGCTGTTTATAAGATTGTACTCAGTCTGTTGAAGTGTATGTGCCACGATAAGGCCATTGTAGCCAGGGATCGTCGTTTGGCCACAGCCCAGATTGTGTGTGTGTGTGTGTGTGTGTGTGTGTGTGTGTGTGTGTGTGTGTGTGTGTGTGTGTGTGTGTGTGTGTGTGTGAGAGGGAGAGCAGAGCCGCGAGTCTCCTGCTCTCAGGCCGCAGGCTGCTGCCGCCTTCACCGTCTGCCTGAATGCTAGCACCACGTTGGACCTGGCTGCCAAACACACACTCTCACACACAAAATGCCAGTGCTCACAGACAGCCAGTACTATTGCAGCCACCTTCACACCCATACACACACATACAAACACAGCTAAATAAAGATACACACATTTGATAACAAAAAAAAAGAAAAACAACTCTGTCATCTTTGTAGCGCACTTTCACACATAGAGCCAAACACGGTTTTAGTCACGATTGCGTACACACACCCACACAGCACACACTCTCAGCCAAGGACTATCATAGATACAGTTTGATACAGCCAAACATTGTTGTATCTCAGCCACCATCATGGATACACACACTCACACTCGGCCAAACATCGCTGTAGCCTCCAGTGCGCGTACTCCACACACACAGCCAAAACACTGGCTGTGTTGTAGTTTTTTCCCCACATTGCAAAAAAACACTGTCACAGCAACCACACACGCATACACACGAAACACATTTCACAGCCAAATCCTGCAAATACACACTGCTTCACCATTCGCTGGCTACGTATACACAAACACACGCTCATGACCTAATATTATCTCAGCTGGAATTTTCTGAAAATTTCAAACAGTGACTCAACCAGCTTCACACACATACACAGAGGCACACACACACACATATATATATATATATATATATATATATGTATGTGTGTGTGTGTGTGTGTGTGTGTGTGTGTTTATATGTATATATACACACACACAACATACTCCAGTCACTACCCAAATTCACACACTCACTCTCTGCCTAGGCAGAATTCTTATGGTAGCCGCTAACATGAGTGAAGCCAAATGCTATCACAGCCGCCCCTCAGTCTCTCTCTCTCTCTCTGTCTCTCTCTGTCTCTCTCTCTCCCTCTCTCTCTCTCTCCTTCTGTGATGCATACACACTCACACACACACACACACACAAAAAATCTCGGTCCGGGCCAAACACCTCGCACGGCCGAGCCAAACCCTGGCAGCAGCTCCAGCGTCACTCTGTTGGTCTGTCTGTGGCGGTGATAAACCATAGGTAGCGGGCAGTCCTGACGTTGACTGAGGAAATCTGTCTTACTGTTTATTTCTACCAATAAATTGTCTCTCAAATATAATTGTTTGATTTAAATGTTATTTTTTTTCACTGACTTTGTTCGTACGTTATATCTGAGACAGTGCCGCCAAAAAAAACAGAGTTTTTGTAATGACTTATTGTGGATTGTGGGTCAGTGAGCCGTGTTTTGGGATTTAGTAACATATCTGCAGAGCCTGTTTTTGCTCAGTTTATTATGAAATGTGCAGCGCTGTTTTTCTTGTAAATTATACTCTTAGACCAGTGATTCCCTAACGCTGTGTTAGACTGTACTAAATTATAGTATTATGTTTGTTTAATTTTAGCTTACTATATGTGTTCAGGAAAACAATGTTTGCAAATTAAATAGAAAAGATGTTGTCTTACCAATACATTTTTAGTTTTGAAAGGGAAATTATTATGAAAGTGTTTGGTGTTTCAATCAATATTATAAAAGCAGTTATATAGGTCTAAGTTTCTTTAGACCTAACAATTTTTTAAAACTTACAGAAAAGGCAAATCCACCCTCAGAAGTCCACTTAAAGGTGTAAATAGTTTATTTGCAGAATTATATGTGACTTTAATTAAGATACAGACTTTTTCGAAATGTTTGTAAATTGGTTGTATATGATGAGGGAGAACTACATAACAAAATGTGGAAAAATATTGAAATATTGTATTTTTATTTTTACATAAACTGTGAAACTGCACTCTCAAAATGTAGATGTTTCATTCAGTAATTTTCTCTCCCTCTTCTGACATCTTTGGCTGTCCAGTTATTAATGTGTTGCTGCATGCTCGTCACTACAGCACTTTGGTTTACAGCAGTACAGTAAAACACATGGCTGCTTGGAGGAGCTGCCCAGTGCGCTGCCCATTCATAATGTGGACTTACTGTGTGCTCCCTTTATCTTATCTGGCTAACACAGTGTGCCTTGGCACTTTTATCAGCCTCCAAAGAGCCTGAGCTCAGTTAAAGTCCTGGTTGGAGAGATGCTTTGGGGTCTACAGACAGAGACAGAGGGACAGGGGAAAACACAGAGGACAAACCACTGTTTGCAAACCTGTCATAATGTCGCCACTGTTACTACACTTGGCTCTTTTACTTTAAAGTTGTAAATTCATATTTGTGAGTAAACAGGCTTAAAGGCCTGCATTTATCTGTCACATTTATTTGTTACAGTAATGTGTGGTTGCGTTTTTTTTTGCCTTAGCCGCGCAATGAATGACAAGATGTGCTCATTGTTTGTTTTTGTTTGGTTTGCGTTTTGTCTGTCTTTAGCATCTCTGTCTTCCTCGCTCCTCTTTGATCCCGTGCACACTTTTGTTTTGTCTCCTTAAACATCGCCCTCATTGTTGCTCTCACAGAGGTAAAGCCTCTGCTGATCTCTTTTGTTTATATTGTAGGAGACAGAGAGAGAGAGAGAGGCAGAGAGAGCGCGTTGGAAAGGAGAAGAGGCTGCGATAGTGATTGTTCTGTTTGGCAGCGCCCGAGCCCCGTTGGTGTGGGAAGAAGAGAAAGACGTCTTGTGTTTTGTTTATGACAGAGTGGCAAAAGCTGCCACGGGGAATCTCTGGGCTTGCCGTCAGGCTTTCTCAGGCTGTTCTGCAGCCAGCCAGCCTTTGAGATCCTCTCTGTTACGGAGCATAACACACTGCAGCCGTAACAGAACAAACCACGCTGCCACAATACACAACCTTCTCCCCTGTTTTTCAGGCACCTCAGATAAAGAGCAACAAACCAGACAGAGCAACGTGTCTTTGAATGTTGCACTATTGAACTGAAAAACTGGCAGAGAATAGATGAGACGGGGAGAGTGGTTGTGGTGCAGCAAAGTACAGTGAGAGGTGCATTATTTTTAGTGTTTTATTAACAGTGAGTGATTGGTATCATAATGGAGACAGTGAGTGACTGGTATTATAATGAGAGAGTGGCCCTTGGCCCGGAAGAGGCAAAGGTCTGCCAGAGCACCACACACTGGCAGCGTCCCTTTGATAACCCATGAATGGAGTGTGTTGGATAGGCTTAGTTCACAGTCCTAGTTTATAGATATAATTCTCACTTCTGTTAGTCTGACTACTGCATAAGTGGGTCCACTTGTACACCATCATTTAGCTGCTTCTCATAGTGTTCAGCAGACTATTTGATTTATAGCCTTTGTGATGTTTTAGCTTGCACTCAGCACATTTCTGATTTATTCAATGCTGGAAAAATAGAAGATTAAAAAAAAAAAAACAAAACAAAAAAAACATTTGTGAGGTCCAAAGTTAGCTCAGTGCACTTAGTCATATTTTGGACCTCTTTCTTACTGCTTTCTTTTTTTTTTTTTTTTTTTTTTACTTTTCTTTCTTTTGTGCGCCATAAGTGTGATCATGAAAAGATGTTTCAAATGTGTTTCCAATCAAAAGTGCAGTACAGGAAATTTGCAGTCACTCCGAGGGAGGTGTGAAATGTGCTCGCCGTGCCATTTCTGCCATGACCGCTCCACACTCCCCGCTCCACGGTGCCAGATCCCGCCTCCCTCTCGCTATAGCAATAGTAATGCCTTGGACGACGCTGTGAGAAAGCCCAGAGAAACCCTAGTGCTGTGGCCAGCCCCCCGGCCAGCTCACTGACCACAGGAAGGATTCACAAATAAAAACTCCACTTGTGTTCATCACTGAGGAAAACTCCCCGAGTATTGTGGATTTATGGGGGGAAACAACACATGTGGGAGAAAGAAGGGGGAAAGTAGGAATAGGAGAGTGAAAGAGAGAAAAAGAGAAGCATTCTGACAGACTGTCATGGTTGACATGATGAATAGCTCACATTGTGCTAAAAGTTGATGCTATGATGGATTCCACAGGTTCCCGAAGCTCCGTGCCGCAGTATTTCTTTCTTTCCTGTGAAAATAATCTGTTGTTAATTACTTCCTGGATCTCTTCTCTGGCTCCCATGACATCACAAGGGTTGAGTGGACTGTCCTTGTGTGTAAGTGTTTTTGTTTGTGTCTGTGTGTGTGTGTGTGTGTGTGTGCACACAGCTCAGGATGACCCTCAGCGGTGAAGTAAGCACTGAGTTTTGATTAAATGAAATCTTGACACTGAGGGAGTCGGTCGGGTCTGAGGCTTTTATATTGTGTGTGGTGGGAACAGGGCCCACGCCGGCTAAGAAAAGCCCTCCACATGCAGAGCGGCTTTGGCATCAGTTAATGTTCGCTGATGGCTCTTGTTTAGCCAGGCCTGCGTCTTCTTTTGCATGTCCCTGTCTCTCTGTCTGGCGTCAGGGGCACGTCGAGGTGGCTACATATCAAATCTGAAGGGTTAAGACAGAGGGAGAGCCCCGTCACATTAGAGAGACAGAGTGAGAGGGAGTCTTCTCACACTATTCTTGGCTACGGAAAAAAGTCTGTGTATTTGGATAGCTAATGGTATCGGCCTAGCCAAAGCCCTGTTGTGTGCTCATTCGCTCCAAAACATGCACACACACACACACACACACACACACACACACACACACACACACACACACACACACACACACACACACACACACAGACGCAAGGCTAACACTGGGGTGTCACACGCACATAGAGTGGTCCAAAACCGCAGGGTCTGCATTTATCTCATGAGACCATGATGACACGAGAAGACTCGAGGGAAAATAAAAAAAAACATGAGAAAGACAAGTCAAAGACAATGTTGTTATGTTTGGTCTCCCATTAAATTGACCAGTGAAAACTGGCATGCTCCGTGATACGGTGCCTTTGTCCTAGAAACAGCTCTCTGCTTATTTGGTTTTTACATAACGATCATAAGCCTCAGTTTCTTTGGCTCTGCCTGACTCGGGAGAGAGAAAAACCCCTGAAAATTTCTGGTCTACCCGCATCTGTTTCCTTTGTGTGAAGAGTTTTAGCACTGGGAGATATGAGGTAAACAGATTATTCCAGTGAAATCAGGAGGCCATCATCGTGGTGGAACAGACAAATGAGGCAGTTTGTGCTATTTGGCTCTCTTTATCAGTTTTCCTCTGATCCCCTCTTTCTTTTTGAATGAACTCAGCTGTCAGATTTTTTTTTCCTGTTTCTCCTCAGGAATCCCTTTCCTTTGTAAAGGCAATGCAGGTAGAAAAGCAGAAGAATTGACAGACATTTTTCAGCTTTGTGTTCTGCGGTTCTGCATGATGGAACACAGAAATCTTATACCGCTGTCAAATTAAATATTACACATGTTTTCTTCATTACTAATGGTGCAAACTTTTTTTCCTTTGTGGTATTCTACTTCACTACAGCATTTATCATTTTGAATTAAAGCTACCTTGTTTACATTGTAATTTATATTTCCACAAAGTAAAGGATACATTGATCAGTGTAAAATATAAAGTTCCCATTTTTTAATCCATATGTAGGGCCACATAATCTGTTAAAATTAATTTGCTGAATATAGAAATCAAGTTTTTTTTTTTTTACTGTTATTAAAATAATAATAATAATGCAATAAATTATTATGTGATCTATGGAATGCTATTTATATAAATCCCTAGCAATTTTTCATTTTGTCTAAAGGAAAAAGGGTGTTTTACACACTGCTGAACCCAGTCTAATACCTACTGTTAAGATTTAATTACACATTAAAACACATTAACGATTGTCAAATAAAAATGGGTGTAGGCTAAGCTAAGCACGCAGTGATAAAAACTGCATTCTTCACTTGAGCTGAGTGGGCTTTTTTACGTTTTTTATTTGGAAAAAAACCTAGAGAGAGCAAGAAAAGGGGGGAAAGAAGGGGAGAGAAAGGAGGAGAAGAAAAGACAAGAAAGAGGTTATTGAGAAAAGAGAGAGTCAGAAGCAGCGAGGGGGTGGTATTGTCTGTATTAATACTGTGTCTTCCCAGTGCCGGGTCTCTTTTCAGGCTTTTGTAGCGGCGCCAACCATGAAATGTGTCTGTCCCCAAAAACCATATACCCACTCAGGAGGGTTTCCCGACCTCAGAGAGACAGAGAGGAGGAGGAGAAGGAGGAGGAGAAGGAGCAGGAGAAAGAGTGCAGTGGCCAATGCTCACTATCAGGCAGGCCAGCCAGAAAGGAGGGAGAGCCAGGGAACATGGCTTATTCACCGGACTGCACTCACAGCGAGGCCCTGGCATCGGCTGCTAAGTCTGGCTAACAACGCTATTCAGCACCACACAGCCATAGTCATGCTAGAATGGGAGCCACAATACTGCATTTTAAATCCAAAGCACCATTACTTTTCTTTTTGTTGTTTTTATTCATTTTTTTCCCCCCATAGTTGTTTTCTGTAAGAAGTTTTTTTTTTGCTTAATAAAAGTTAGGTCAATACTGATTTAGAAAACAAACAAACAAAAAAAAAATTTAAAACCCCTTTTCATTTTATTTTGCACATGTGGGTTGAAGAATAAAGAAATTATTATGTGGGCGAGTTTAACGCTGATGTTCAGAAAGTGAGAGGAGTTGAGAGGAGTTGTGTCGGCGGCCGTTTTTGGCACGATGCTATCTCTCTGTATGGAAGACGCCAAATTTTCATACGCAGTCCCTGCCAACCTCCTCCCTCTGATCCTCGCTTTCTTCTCTTTTCTTTTCTTTCTTTCACTTGTTCCCCTTTTCTTTTATTCCTCTTTAGGGTTCAAATGAATGCCCTCCCCTAGCCTCATTAGCACCCTGGACTCCTGTTTGCAGCTACAGAAAAATGTATAATAACTTGTAAGCACAAACATTTTAGCACTCAATAGAACCATTATCCTTGTTTTTCATGAAAGCAGGCCATCATGGGGCTGTGGGCCGTGACTGTGAGTTTTTTTTTTTCTTTTTCAATTCTCTGATGTTTCTTTCATTTAGTATGCAAAGATGTTTTGCCACCAGCCATTCAGTTGATATATCTAAAGACTGGCATCCTGCCTTTTTTTAATGGTATAGATTTCATATTTAATTACAGGTGTTTTTTTTTTTGTAAAATATTTTCAGTAGAAAAATTAGTATATATGCTTTAAGGCTTCATTGGAGTTCAATTTCTCTGTTGTTTTGTCTAAATGTATTACCTTTACACTTAGACTTTTTTTTAAATTAATTTTCAGAACATTTCATTTTACCACTGCTTAAGTTTCGGCACTTTTTTCCTGGTTAAAATTTTCCACACCATAGATTTTCTATGTAGTGGTTCGGTTAAAAATGTCGGAGCTGTTTCGCAGCAGGCCACTCGCTCTTCTTGAGAGACAACCTTCATGAGGGTGTCATTTGGTGTTCATTACACCGTGAGAAGGAGAGCAGTTTAGAGAAGATGGAAAGTGGGGTGGGGGGCGAATGAGCGAGCTAGCTGAGAAGCACAACAGAATGCAGAGAATCAAATTTGGCATGCGTCTGTGTAAGCGAGTAAGCTTCAAATCAGTTTGGACACAGATCTAGGACACTAGACGGAGAGAAGAAAGCAGGATGAAACGGGATAGGGAACGACATGGGATTGAGAGGGGGGGATAGTGTGTATATGTGTATGTGTGTTTAGGCGACGGGGGGGTGTAGTTAAGTAGAGGATGAGATGGAGGGGGTTGGTGGGTGAGGTTGAGGGGGTGAGGAGGGTGTGGGGAGGGGGGTGTTTGGTAGAGTGTCCCTCAATGACGACTTGAAAAACAGGCCGGTAAATAAATGGAGTGGCAGTAAACAAGGCTCGGCGCTTCATCAAAAGACTCCATTCATCTGTGAACAGGAGAGTCTCTCTTTTCTCCGAGGAGACAGAGAAAGGAACCCACTGACGCTGACGAGAGAACGGCGCTTGTTTAGATAACAGGATGAGTTTGGAGTGGAATGGCGTTAGTGTGTGCGGGTTCGCTCGTGTTTGTGTGAATTTGAGGGGGTGCGGAGCAGGTGGGAGGTGGACATAGTCTTAACGAGTGGGGTAAGGTGGGGGTAGAGATAGTGTGTTTTGTTTGTTCTTTATCACTAGCGTGGATTCAGGGAAGGATTGTGTTCTTGGGGTTAGAACTGTGGGACAGGCCGATGACAGTGTGCGTTTGTGTGTCTAGTATAAAGCCGTGTAGGGGGTGGTGCGCTTTTGGCAGAGGCTTGCGTGTGTGTATGCACAGGCGTACATGTGTGTGAGAGTGCATATGTGCATATGTCTCTATCTGCTCATTATACATGGTTATTTTTTCCAGACCGAGTGCTATGCTCTATTTTGCATGATTTACAGTCTTATGAGCCAAGCAGCAGGTCTTTTTTTATGAGAGACAGAAAGAGTTTGGAAAGAGCAGAGTGTTGGGGTCTCAGGGACACTGCGGTGAACCGGCCACAGCAAGGTGCTGTGCATCACTCTTTGCTTCAGCTGTTCATAATTCAGCCCATCAGCCTGTTGGCCAACGGAGCCAGGTGTAAACTAAGTTCTAAAAAGTCCTTTTGCACATTCCATCATGCAAACTTTTTAATTAAGAGGAAGCAGAATTTATGAATGTAGAGATCAGGGTTAAGTCACCTCCAACCACTTAGAGAATTCTGACTGAAAGAGCATGACAGAGAAGTGTCTTTCAAGAGCTTTAATTTATCTCATGTTTAATTGTGCCACACTTTAGTGTGAATGTTAACAATTCCTTTTTAATTTGCTTCTGATCGTTTCAGAGCACATCTTGATGTCGCAGTGGCCTTGTGGCGTAAGATATGAGATGTGTTGTCTGTCACTTTAACTCGACTGATCAGAATAGGAGAAGACATACATTAATTATGTCACTCACATTGCCAAGAGACTCTTTTAAAGGCCCTTTGTGTAGGTTATCAGCAGCATCCAGCACACATACTCTCTCAATTTCTCTGTTGCCGCTTGTCTTTTATAGGTTATCAATGATGTAATTTTAAAGTCTGTCCATTAATAAATCTTTATCCAAACAGGTTATAAAGGAGTCAATTCTTTAGAACCACGGGATTGATTGTAATGTTGCCATAGCACTCAGGAACCCCCCTTTCCACCTCTCTATCCTCTGTCTTGCCACCCCAAAGTCCCCCTCCCTAGCCCACCGCCTGTTCCCCTCACGTTTATTGGACCCAAATTTGGCTGGCACCATGGCAACCAAGGCTCCCAGGGAACCTTGCCTGGGTAGAATCCAAGGTGCCTCCAGGGTGGCACTGGCTGGCGTTGTCTGCGTCAACGGGCTGTCGCCGCGGCAGGTTGCTACGACAAGGCCAGCCTGGCTCTGGCCTGCCACGGCCGCGTTGGGAGTGCTAGCTCGCTAACCTCTGTTAACTAACTACCAGCTAACATGACCTGCCATATCCGGTGTCATTAGCCACCGCTTCCACTGCTGCAGGCCTCGGCAACTGCAGCACAGGGGAAAGCAGAGGAAGCGTTTCACCAGTACGCATATTGATGTGGCATGGCTGGGTGCCCAGTGCTGCCTCCCACATGAGAGAACGCAGGAGAGAGGGAGAGACGAGAGGGAGAAAGACAGCACAGAGATGCATTTTCGATGTATAATATATGAGCGTATATGTTTTTTTGAACAATGCCTTTCTCCTGTGGTGTGTAAATATTCAGCTGCACACATTCGGCGCTGCATGTCTTGCCAAAACGTGTATGATATTTAAATGCATGATTATGATGTGTACAGCACTGTGCATCTGTTGAGGCAATATGGTTTTATGACCAGAACCATCAGTGTGAAGGAGAGATGAAATTCATTCACGAGGGGTTGTTGTTTTATTGTATTTTTCTTCATAATACTTTTTTCTCCACAAAGTGTGTGTGGGTGTGCTTGTGTGTGAGTGCATGGCTTCCAGTGTGAAAGTGAATGTATGGTCATCTGCTTCACCCTGTTTAATTGCAAACAAAGCAAGCAGGTGACACACAGAGTCCTCATACTTAATGTGATGATTATGTTAGTGTGATCCAGATTGTATGCTAAATAGAAAGGACACTTGTTTGTATTTATTTGCACTTTCTCTGGATACCATAGAAATCCTGCAACACTTTGGGCGTATTATTTCATTGCATGGATTGGCACCTGGAGCCCGTGCGTCCACCCACTGTTCCACACACACACACACACACACACATACACAGCTGAGACCTGCGTAGTCCCTTTCTCTGGGGTAGGCTGGTATAGTGGGGATCCATGTGGTGTTCCTCCTTACCTCAGCTGTCTCCAGCTGGGCTTTCCTGCTGTGGCACAGTAAACATAGGAGACTGGAGCTGTAGGGTCCTGCTGATTTAGAGCATCTTCACACTGTGTCTTTCCAATTTACACTGCCCTCCCTGGCAATTGACAATTTGCCAAAAATATCAGCACTTTGGAGAAAGCTGTACATAGTGTCTATAGTTAGGCAGAGTACAGTGCTTTTGATAATCTTTGGCAAGGGTGTAATTTTGTCTTGGAAGGTGGTGGGGACGTAAGGGCTCATTCAGGATTTTAAATGGTTATATATACAATATATATGCAGTTGTAGGCAATGAAATGGGAGGATCAGTATGAGGTCACAGTAGATGATAACAGTAGGTTGGGGAAAAAAACTGTTTAAGGGTGCATCAGAGGGGCATAGCCTAGCCTACCACAGTTAACAATGCAGATATAAACTACAAAACAACATTGATAGCACAAGTAACAGTCATCATCACATCCACTGCTAACAATATCCAATATCAATGCCCTAAATTATGACAAAATAGAAACCAATGAAAGAATAACTTTAATTTTCACTAAAGTTAATGAATCAACTTTACCTTTACATTGTTAAAGTACTGCAGATATCCCCAGCACCCTCAGTGTAAATGACACCTATGCTCTTTAGCACACATAATCTGGAGACCAGCTCTTTTGCATTAGACACCAGTAGGGAGTTGGCGTTATATCAGTAGGTGCTGTAGGAGAATGCTATGGTCCATCCAGCCTTAATGAAAAATAAACGCAGCACACCTCCAGGAGCTAAAAGTGGTGCTTGACAGTGTGAATGAAATGCTAAAAAAGTGTATGACTCACATTTTCATAATATCAAAACATCATGCAGTCAAGGCAGCAGGCAGACTGCTGCTCTGTAGTGGAGCCTGACGAAAAGTCTGCTGCTGTCTGTACAGTACATTCCAGATCTTAACTGCACAAAGGGTGGGTAGGGCAACACATTGACTCTGCAGGGAAGGAATGGATATCTCATCACCCTACTTTCTTAAACTATGAGTCAGTGTTCGTAATTGGTCATGTGCCAATCACTGCAGCAGTAGGTGTCCACTTGATGAAAGTAGCAGTGTACAAGTTGCCTGAGTTTGGGTTCAGATAGCAAGAAACTTTGCAGAGCGGTTTATGGACAGTTGAGTTGCAACCTGGTATTGTGTGCGTCTCCCTGATAGTTCAGTCTCGTCCATTTTCAACCACTCCTTTGACTTTTTTTCTCTTTGTAAGGACAAAGTCAGTGTTTCTTCCTCGCTCCTAAGTGAGTTCAGCCTGTGGCAGGGAGACAGTGGATTCGTCATGCGAGGTGTGTAAGGAGATATGGTGTGTGATCCATGACGGTGCTGGCGGGAGTGTGCACGCTCAGCGCTGCCAGCTAGTGTAAAGAGGCCAGAGGTAGAAAGTTGAACAGAGGGAGAAAAGTTTGAAACTACGTTGTTTGAGACTGCGTAAACAGGAGATGGAGCGTTATTAAGTTGCTCCATCCTTGTTTGTTTCTTTTTTCCTCTAGTCTCTCCCTGTGTTCCTCTTGACCTGAAATTGGGGGTTAGATTGAGGATAGTGACGGACTAATGAGCCCCCTTTCCTGCAATTACCCTCCTCTCTCCTATTCTCTCTGTCTCTCTCTATTTCCCTCACCCTCTCATATTCTCTGTTTAGCTTTGTCTGTTCGTCTTGTTCATTTTCTCTTTTCATCATTCTGTTTCCCTCTCTCCCTCTCTTTCTCCTTTTTTTTTGCTGTCACCCTCTTAAAGAGTAGTGGTAAATCAAGGTGGCACTTCATCTTTAAAAGCAACATGATGGTCAATTAGAGTAATCTGGTCCTAATTTGTGGTAGATTGCTATCAGAGATGTTGGATGGAAATGCTGCTTGTTAATAAAGAAAAAATGCAGAGCTGTGCTCCCTTTCTCTTTGTTCCCTCCTTTGTTTTCATTTGATTGGGGTTTTTATTTTTGGCCTTCTCTCCAGTTTGGTTCAAAATAGTTCTCTTTTTTCATCATTTCTTCTCTCTTCAGTGCTATCCAAATCACATTTTCTTATAATCAAAAGTACATTTTTTTATTATATTTAATGAGGTTTGGAAAATGTATTTGACTTTATACTCTACATGTATGAGTCTCGGTTCTTGGCATATTGGCAGTGAATCCTGGTATATAGGCTAATTCTTTCTTTCCAGTCACTCACTTTGTGGTCTCAGCTGTCTCTTAACCACAAGAGGACTTTTGTATATGTGTATTAATGTGTTTAACCTGAGGTGTGCATGAAAAAACATGATTTCTTTTCCTTTCATGGTGCCTGGCTGCTGTTTGTGTTTAGTTTGGTTGCTAGCCTGCTGTGTCTTCATCCTCACTGCGCGCTGGCCATGAAATAGAGCAGAATTGTCCAGGGTTTGGTTACCCGTGCTACTTTTTATTTTTCTTTGACGCAAAGCCTGAACATCCCTACCTTCCACCGTGAAAGCCTCTGCAGGACAACAAAAGCCTTGGAGGCCATAGATATTTCCATATGTGCAGTGAGTATAGCAAAGTTAAACCAGAGAAAGGAAGTACATTTAAGTACATTTTCTGGTATATAGTTGAATATTTACTTTTCTGACAACTCCCTACATTTTAACACAAATATCTGCACTTTCCACTACTTACATTTTCAAAAATGGTTTGTTAATTTATTTTTTATTGAGGGGAATTTTGTTTTTATTTTGCATCATTGTGCACTGCCCTCCCAACATCAAGACCAACTTCAGCCTAATATCAATGGGACAGTAACACATAGCGAAGACAATTCCTTGGTGTATCCATCAGTGCATATCATGCCCGACAGATATGACACGATGAAAATGGCATAAAAGACATAACAAGGTGTAATAAGATGAAACACATAACAGTGAGATTTAAGAAAAGATGTTTTCTTTCATGTCTTGCTTTGCAAGCAGAGAGACAGCAGAGAAACAGCAGAGAAAAGGTTAGGCTTTGTTAGCTTTGCACAGAACACCCAGTAGAAATGTTCTTCACAGGGTTACTTTTTACTCATATACTTTCAGTACATTGCAGAGCTTTTACTAGGGTGAAGAAGTTAAATCAGTACTTCTTCTTTTACCCGTTTCTTTATTTACATAAGTATCTGTACCTCTACTTGAGTAAAGAATATCTGTACTTTTGTCACCTCTTATTAAAACATGTTTTCAGTCTTATTAAGCATTATAATCTTTTTGTGTCTTTAACATCATAGCCAAGTATGAGGGGGTTTTTTTTTCATAAAAACTGAATGACTAACTAATTTCACTGTCACGGCTTGCTCCTAGCTTTCAGCTCTATTGGCACCAGGGCTTTGATTCACAGCAGGGTGGCTTACTGAGTCAGGTTAAAGCTCCGGTGGTCGGCAAGCACCCAACCAGTTTAAGTGGTCTCAAATAAGACACTCAATCCCTACCAGCTCCAGAGGTGCTGCTCTGTTACCAACCCTGGCCTCTGACCCCACTGAGCATTGCAACTATGGTTAAGAATTTTTACAGGGAATCAGTGAGGTTTCACATTACTTGTAACTCCTAGCATAGCACCATGCTCTTTGGATGGTAAATGCCTTGCACAGGTGCTAATGGGATGCTACCTCTTAGCCTAGCGCGAGCTGCTTCACATCCTATCTCCTAGTCTTGTGCCAAGTAAAAGTCACTCTGGATGCTAAATCCTTGTGTATTGCACCGCGCTAACAAGTCCCAATCTAGGCTGATCCTTATTAATACAGTGGGTCATGATCAGCCTAAAAGCTAGCATACAGCTGCCCTCTATGTGGCCTGTTGTTACTACGGGGTCAGCCCAATGACAGCCTGAGAGAGAGAGAGAGAGTAGGATGAGGAAGAAGATGAATGAGTTGCTGATTTCTGACTGTATGTGACACGTGTGGCTGTTGTTGATTAAAAGTTGTTGTTGTAATTGCGGGGCTTAAAATGCCAGGTGGCGGATGTGTCCCGCTAATCCCCTATCTAATTTCGAGGTCCAGGGGTGAAGCTCTTAATCCGAAACACACACATACGCTCAGTCATAGTCTTGCAAACACACATATGCACATACACACACACACACACACACACACACACATCCCCCCACAAAGACACATATGCACATACACATGTTCTCTGTCCTCTGTGTTAATTGTATTCACACAAAGTTTTGAAATTCCCAAGAAAATGATTAACTTATTTGCTAGTGTTTCAAAAAATATGCTGTACATAATACACAAAAGTATGGCAATGCGTGAACTCACACAAACATGTTTGACTGTACCTCGCAGATATACTTTTATCCGCTTGTTTTTCTTGATGGATGAAGCATCTGTTTAGGCTTGTTTATATAGGATAGTATTAGTCGATGATACTGTCCTCATTTCTAACACTTAAATACTAGGGCTGCACAATTAACTGAAATATTAAAATCGCAATATGACCAAGTGCAATGTTCAAATGGCAGAAGGTTCAATTTTTTGATTTAAAAAAGCATTCTAGTACTATAGTGCTGCTGAGGTAATCTGGCCCACAAATCTTGTTTTCCCGATGTAAAAAAACATGTTTCTTTTGGCTTTTGTATAGACCCTAACAAATATCACATCATCATGATTTTAATAGTTTTTTTGAATGATCATTCCAACCATTTGTGAATCATATTGCAGTCGCAATATCTGTCAAAATAATTGCAATATGATTTTTTTTTTTTTTTTTTTTTACCGTATCATGCAGCCCTACTCTAGATACACACACATACACACACAAACAACAAAAAGTCACTCTTTTGCTTTCTCTTTGTCTTTCTCTCTCCTGTGTTTATTTTTATGACTTCAGTGGTTTACAGGGCTTGTTGCTGCACTCTCAGGCCATATAAAGGTACACTTGAGATAGAGAAAAGTGTCACAGTGACAGGCAGATAAGAGGGTTGACTGGTGGCTCCACCCTTTACCTCAGTTCACCCCTGCTCCGCTCTGCTCCGCTGTATGTGGGTCAACCACACAGTGCACACAACTTGCACACAGTGGATAGCTACATTATAAAATGAGGAGGCCTCTTTGGGGAGGGGCCTGGGGGTGTTACTGTCTAACGTGGTTATCTTTCTTTTCTGCTGTTCTTGTATTTTAACTCTCTCTGTCTCATTGCAACAATTTCTCACTGTCTTTGATTGAGCTTGTAGGTGACCATTCTCTCAGTTTAACTTTATAATAGCTTTCAGGTTTTACCCAGCGTGTTGTTGTGGTATCTGCTAGTCCTTTATTGTTTGAAGTTACATAAATGTACAGCCTTAAAAATAATTAAATTGTCTTTCTTTTCACCATACAGTGCAATATTTGTTTGAAGCTTCAAGACCTGTTGATATCTTTCTTTTTTATATTTTATTAGGGCTGCAACTAATGATCATTTTCTTTATTTATTGATTATTTGTTTAGGCCATAAAATGTAAGAAAATTGTTAAAAATGTAAGATTACATCCTTAAATGACTTGTTTTTCAGTTTAGATATTCAGTTTATTGTCATCAGGGACTTAAGAAACCAGAAAATATTCACACCTGAGAAAGTGAAATTTTTATATTTTTTCTTCAAAAATGACTCAAAGGATTAATCCATTCTCCAAATAGTTGCAGATTAATGTCAGGGATGACAACTAATCGATTAATCGACTAATCATTGCAGCTCAAGTATCTGCTAGGTCTTTATTGTGAGAAGTTATGTAAATCTACAGCCTTTATTTGGACAGCCAAAACCTGTCAATAACTTTTTTTTCATACTTTATTTAGCACATCAGAGTTCATGGAGTTCAAATCCAGCTATCTCTTCTCTTCTCTCTTTCTCTTCTCTTTGTCTGTGTCTCAGCCTTCTGCCTCTCAGTGGCAGGTGTGGCGGCCATGTGTTTTAAGTATGTGTAGTAGTTTACAGCCCAAGCTATGAGTGGGAGGAATGAGGGAGGCTAGCAGGGAGGATGGCAGGCAGGGAGGAGGGAGGAGGAACCGCCTTGCCCCGGGTGCAGGGTCATCTCAGGTGAAATGTCTCTCCGGGCACGTGGGCATGTCTTCAAAGACAAGAGGGAGGAGTCAGAGGAGGAGCCTGTTGAGACAACAAGATAGATAGAACGTTAGTTATAGGAGGAGCGATAAGGAAACCAGTCAGTAATTCTTACCACAAAAGTCTCAAATGTAGAACAAATTTTATCCTTTAACTTATGCTTGTGTATGAAGATTCCAGTGGCTGGAATGAATGTCTTGGGAGTGGGAGACAGGGGAATAATTCCTTCTGGCCTCTGGCTGTGCTGTGGATGCAGAAGGAGTTCCTAATAAAGGAGAAATATGCATGTGAGTGATACATTGAGTGACCAGGACAGCGTGAAGTGTTGTGAATTCTCAGTGACAGCAGCGAGATGTGTGTTCAAGCTTGGAGCGCTGAGAAAGGTGCCTCGTCAGGGGACCTCTGTCAGAAAAAAGGGGGGAGAACGTTGAGGAGAAACTTTTAGAGAGAGAGGAAAGGAGGGAAAATAAACCGAGGGTGGGGAGGTGGGGGAGGTAGAGGGATGACAGATGATTTCCCAAGTTCAGATATGAAAAGAGGGCGGAGTAAATGATAGAGAGGAGGGAAGGGAAGGAGAGAGAAGTGGGGAGGTGGCAAAAGAAAGAGAGGCTGCAGAGAGAGAAAAAGAGAGGAGGAACGTAAGAGAAAGAGTGAGAGCTTCTTTGCAGGGCGGGTTTCCTGAGGTCACAGTACTGAATATCACAGAGGAATGTGGAATGCTGAAATGCTGCCAAGGCAAACACACCGGCCGGGCCACTGCCGCCCCCAATGGCAGTCAAGGGTTGCTTTATATACACACAAAGACACACAAACATGCAGTCATATATGTGCATGACTGTATATACAGTACAGTCACACAGAAAGCCTGGCGCACACTGACACTGGATATACTGCACTGTGCACACACATATGCGCACTTGTAAAAAACAGCCATGCTGTCAGCACCTGCAGAAGATGTAATTTTTGTAACTGTAGCTGACCAAAGAGGCCTGCGGTGATCAGAGACCAAGTTTTAGATATCTTTTAACTGCAGTTCTCTACAGCCGTGATTACTCGACTGGGATATTCTTGTTCTCAAATGAGCGTTATTCAGAAATGTTTTCATTAGTGTGTGTGTGTGTGTGTGTGTGTGGAAGGAACATTATAATGGACCGTGACAGCATAGCTGAAATGCAGGGAGCTGTAAGTTATTACAGCTGTGACACACACACGCACGCACACGCACATACACACACAAAATACGTACACTTATAGATACATGTGTGTATAGCTTCACACAGAATGAATGAGTCATTTACTGCAGGTTGGACAAACATGTTAAAACACACTTGCACATACGCTGATCCAGTGACTCATACTCCATGCACACACATGCTAAACCAGCGTTTGATGTTTTGTCAAGGACTTAGGTTATATCCGCCGTCAGCTAAAAATAAATACAGCGAGGATGTAGAGGAGAAGATCATCTTTGAAGAATTCACTTCAAGTGCAAATGATAAAAAAAGGAGAGATAAAGTGCTCATCCAAGGGCCAAGAAACTCTTCCATTTGTCTTCCGTGTTCATACCAAAGTCAAATGAGATTCACACCAAACATTTGCTATTGATTGAATCAAGGAGGAGGACGCTGCAATACAGACTGACTCAGACAGGTTCGACAGGATGAAGGGCACCACAGAAAAAGATGCGCAGAGAATGGAGATAGCACACAGGAAAGCCTGTGCGACCGTTTTAGTACATGTGTGCCTATATGTGTCCTGATGATTTACTTGTGTGTGCTCGCTCACAGGTCCCTATAAAAGTTAACAAGACAAATTGCTATGTCTCTATCCGTGGTTGTTTTTCTAGCTGTTGTAAATTTAGAGGCTGTACTGTGTATCCCACCCTTTTTCGTGTGTGTGTGTGTGTGTGTGTGTGTGTGTGTGTGTGTGGGCATGTTTGACTGTGTCTTTTTCTCCTCCTCCGCCACCCTCCCTCTGTCTCGGAGCATGCCAGGGTCAGAGGTCATAACAACTGAGCCACTCCATCGTTCTTTGATGTGGTTCGCCACACAGATGCACGCACAAACATGTGCTCATGCACACACTCACACACGAACCAAGGTCAAGTCAAGACAAACAGCGCTCACACTTAAGGCCTTGTGCCTCCGTTTGCTCTCTCTCAAGGCGCTGACAGCCAAGGAGAAAAAACAAGGACGGGGTTTTGCTGTGCTTGTCTCTGCACTTTGATGTGCTCTCATGTTCACCACATTTACATTAGCAGGTTTTGGCTACAGCCCTTAGGCACTGGAAGGGGTACATCTGTGTGACATGGAGGCACACTGTGCATGCACAAAGAATTTTTTTTACATATAAAGACAGGATACTTTTTATTGGGAAAAGAATTTATCAGAATGATCTGGCTGCAGACTTGTGGTGAAAAAACTTTTGTCTCTGTACTTGGTAAGATCAGGCAGGGCCAGGTACCAAACCTTGGTGCTTCTCTGGAATTGACTGAATTGCATCAATAATATCTGAAAAATGTCTTGTCAACACCACATTTTGATATCCAGGGAGTTTTGTCAGTTATTAATATTTTGAATATTGTCCACCACTGTACAGATATTCCATTAATTTCTTCATTTTAGTTCAGTTATCCTAACATTTTCTTCAGCTACTCCCAGGTCTTTGACCAGCTTCTTCCTTTTAAGTGAGTAATTGTACTGTGTAATGTAAATTTCCTTTTGTTATAATGGATTTGATAAAACTGTTATTGAGTAAGGTATCCCTCAGGAACCATTATTAAAACAGAGGTATTGGTACAGATTTCGTATTTTTTGAACCATACCCAGACCTAAGATCAGGTTATGTAGTCATAGCATTATCTGTCCCTTCCCAGTTAGGAAATGTCATATTTCTGAATTTTAGCAGGGTTTCCCAAACTCAATCATGTGGGAGGACCCCATCATTAAATGCACATCAGACCACAGACCCCAATTTGAGAGAATTTTGTCAGAAGGAATACCTTAACTGTTTAATTTTTAGCTTTGAACACAATTTTTTTATACTCAATAAATTATCAAACAGGGATCACAATAAATAACAGTCAATCAAAATTGTCTTATTGTTCCAACTTCCAAAAAATGTGATAAAAGTTAAAATAATCTATACCTTCTTTTGCAACATGACAACGCCATACAAGGCACTCAAGGATCCCTGCTGGTCCCCAGATGCCAAATTTAAAAAAAATTAACTTCAGTAAATTTTGAATGAACAATCTGATCAGGAGAGTTTCCTTATGAATGCAACAAGACTGTCCCTGTTTCTGTCAGTACTACAAATAAATTTTCATGAAATTGGGCGGACATCATCTCATGCAGCAAAAGAGGAACCTGTTGCTAGAGGTCTGCAGCCAGACTTCTGTAAAAATCCTGTTCATTAATCAAAAATATAAAATGGTGAAAATCCACTTTGTAAATTGGCAACATTTTGTCCTGCAGGGACTCTTTCCGATCAGAATTTATGTTTTGCATTTGAGGCTACTAGTCATTTTCTAAAAGTAGGCAGGTTCTGTGTGGATTTGTGTGCTTTTTGTTCACACCACAGGAGTTTAAATGAGCTCATTTAATTTGCGCAAGTGTTTGTATGCACACATATGTATTTGTTTATGCGGTTGCTCACACATGTACAGCCAGCATGCATGTGTGTGTTTTTCATTCTGTCCACACCCTGTCATCTCCCTCCGTCCCTCTGTTCTTTCCCTCCCTCGCTCTTAGCTGTGCAGTTGGGAGAGGCAGGCCCGGAGTCAAAAGTGCAAGTGTGCCGCTTGGCTGATGAGTCACAGAGAGGCAGCTTTCCCCCCACTGTTTGTAAATATGTGGTTACCCTAATTGAACGCAGCTCCAGTTCCCAACAACTTTCATTTCTCCTTTTTTCTGTGTGTGTGTGTGTGTATGTGTGTTTGTGTGAGCACAGCCACAGCTGGAGCAGCAGGAGACACATGGCACTGATACACACCGCTGTGCAAAAATCACACATACACACAATAACACATAACAGAGGTACAGAGGTCAGCTGGCACACACACATGCCTAAGATCCAATTGTTATTGTGAGGAGAAGGATGTAGCATATCTTCCCGCCTCTCTGATTCTCCCTTTTTCTTTCTCTTTCTCTCTCTCTCTCTCTCTCTCTCACACACACACACACACACACACACACACAGCGACTTTAACATCTCTCCATAATTACAGGCTGTGAGATCCCAGTCTAAAGGCTGTGGTTTGGCTGGCCCTCCTCTCCCTCCATTAAGACACTAAGCAGCGTGTGTCACTCAGCACTTGGACGACTCCTCTCCAGAGGTGGCAGCAGGGGGCCAATAAATGTACACTCTCACTCTCATACACACACAAACACATGTCCTGTCCCTCTCTCTCTCTCACTTTCTCTCTCTCTCACACACACGCACACATACACACACACTCATATAGAGGTGTTAGTGAGGGGCCAGTAAATGTTTTCCCTGAGGGCTCTCTCTGGGTGGCACTTGTATTGCTACTGCCAACTATCGTAAGTCATCTCTGTCCATTTTATCTCATCTTTGATATGTTTTATTCGCATTATTCGCACTTCACTTGCACTCATGAAGTTTTTACTAAATGAAGTTAACCTAAAGTAGATTTAACCAAACTCACTTTGGTTTGAAGCTACAAGGAGTTTTTAACTGAGTATGAAACAATCTCAATTTATTACTAATGACCTAAATAAGTTAACAAGACCATCAGCAAGAAGATTGGACAGTTCTGTATGCTTTTTTTTGTTGCCTGCCACCAGAAATAATCCTGAAATCAGATGAACCGAGCCTGCATTTTTTCAGGCAAAGTACCATGAGTGGTACGTTAGCTTGTTAAAAAGAAGAGCAAGAAGATTGTTATTTTGATCATTTTATTTGTGATGTTATATTGTGCGGTCATGGCAATGGAAACACTGCCATTTTGAAAGTTCTTGTTGTAGGTTTAACTAAACAAAACTGCCAACTGCTCTAAGACATGGATTCCATAACTTCCTAATTCCATTTCCTTATTAAAATAGAAAGCAGTTTCTTAAGATAAACTTTTAAAACTTCTCAAGACTTCGCAATATATCTCTTCCATAAACTTAATTTAGTCATCTGCTATTTTGACCTTTTGACCCAAAGCATGTCCTCAGCTAATCTGTCTTTATGTTATCACTGCAGACACAGCAGTACCCTTTGCTAAATTCATCTCCCTCAACTTCTAATTTTTCCTTCCTCACCATCTCAACACAGACATAGTAATTTCACGTCCTTAAATAGTTTTAATAGAACTAATTAGATTATGTCCTCCTTCTCAAGCCCAGAAGCACCTTGTACAAAATTAGACTTTATTTTAACCTATTTTTACTTCCCCACCTGTTTTTTTCTTCCTGCAGTTCTGTCTTGACTTTACTTAATGATCCATGAGCCTTTCAGTAAACAAACATGAGAAGATTTTCCCCAGATTTAAGCTCATTGACGTCATCCCGTGCAAATCTAGAAGGTGGTCTGTGGTGGCAAATCCTATATAATTTCTCTCACAGTGCCTTGATCTTTAAACTTTGGCTTCAGTAGCAGCGGAGTGCTTATGGAAATATAGCTTTACCTTTGGTAAGTGAGCTGTGAAATCATCACCCTAGTTGTGCTTTCCCTGTTACCATATTAAGTAAGATTAGTTTTTATAGATTTAAGTTTGATGATAGTGTTGCTTGATGTTTCCTGGTCTGAACACTATTTCTTAGGCTGATTTAGCTACAACTACAACTATATCTTGGCCAAAAACTGTATTTAATTAAACATTCATTTTAGCTGGTTTTGAAACAGTCTCAGTTTAATATTGATGCCTCTATGTGACCTACATAAGCAATCAAGACCATCAGCAACAAGATTGCCTATTTCTGTGTAGTTTTCTTAATGCTTGCCACCAGGTTGGATTCTCCTTGAAATCGGATAAAACAATTTACGGCATGCAGATCAGAAGAGCCTATTACATTTTCCCAGGAAAAGTTACAGTTAGTAGTAATAAAGAGATATAGATATATAAGTTATAAAGAAACAGGAGAAGATTTTTTTATTTTTTTATTTTGTGGTTGTGCAGTGGGAACACTAACACTTTTGTCCAAAGAGGCTTCCAAAATCCATGCAAGTTCCTTGTAGCCACTTTAAATAATAATAATAAAAAAAAACATAAAACACTCAAAAATGTCCTTCAAAGTATCTCGATCAGATTGTAAAGGAAAACATGAAGGCAGCTTATCCACCCATATTGAACATACATGTTTAAATATGCTCTTTTGGATGTAATGTTTTGACTTCCTGACCTCTCATGACTCCAGTAAATTAGCTTCAAGTGCTTAGTCCATCACCTGTGGCTCCATCTGTACCCATCATTAAAGTCCTCTGGGACCTAATTCGAATTTGATTTGATTTACCTAAGTTGACTCTTGCCTCAACAAAACATTTAGGGTCACGACACATTCAGCTCTAGGAGTGGTCTGATCTCCCTTTGACCGTGCACACATGCTGACACACTAGAGTGTATGTGGCAAAGCCATATTAGCGTTAGACTCTCTGGCCTGGCCTGGTGTTGGTAATGGCTGATTAATCGACTGGTGACAGTATCAGAGCTCCCCTTAGTCACAAAGCAGCTTAGCCTTTCCGGGGCACAGCCAGAACACCCTGTGATTGTGTGAGCCTGTTGCACATGTGTGCATGTGTTTTTGTTAGAGTAGACTTCCCCATCCTAAAATACAAGAAAGAATGATTGTACCTACTGTAGGCTGCTGATAATTCCATTACATTCATAAGGACTGCTTTTGTGTGTAATATGATTTGTGGCATATGATCGAAAAGCAATATGGACAAAAGAGTTAGTGACTGTGGGAAACAGATGCAGCTGTGCAGACACACTCACATACGCATGCACGCACACACACCGGCCGTGACAGTAAACACAGTTTAAATCCACTCGGGGATTACAAATCCACTTATAGTGGGTCAACTTGACTATGTCAGCTGCAGATCCCACACTGATCCTGCTGCCCTACCACACTGCTTCATGTTCATGTGCATTTTTGAAATAAGTGTTTTGAACATGATGAATTCCCAAGTGGTTAGTCCCAATGCATGAAGCAAGTATGAGAGTAACAAACATGCACATATTGCCTGTAGTGCATTATGGTCATCCTGCTTTCTGTGCGTACCAAAGTAAAGTAAGGAAAACATTCAACATCCATGACATTGTTTACCTGCTGCTAATGTTAGCTGCCACACAGTGCAGCTAACATCAGCAGTGCTAGCACCAGCGGCTGGCTAGGGTTGGCTGGTTAGGGTACTAGAATTTGAAATTTTGACACAATACTAGTGTAAACAACAATAACAATACTCATACTTTTTTGTTTAGATACCTTGAAAGTGCTTTCATTTTACTCTTAAAAGGCTGTAGGATCTCTGAGGACAGATTTAAGAGTATTTCATTGTAATAATGATTTTTGAGGAGGGGACCTAGCATACAGTACATCACAGGCGTTTTGTGATCTCTCGTTTGAATACACACAGTTTTAACACTCTATACTGTCTGTAAGGGTGCACACATGTGTAAACCTTTTTGTAGCTGACACTCAGTGTCCAGTCACTTCACAATGGTCTTAATATATGATTTTTGTACATGCAATCCTGCTCGCCCAGTCTTCAACGCTGAAATGAGAGGCGCGACTTGTAGGGCCTACACATCAACAAAAATTCAGAGGTGCACGACCAAGCGATGCAACACCTTTTGGAGCCCTTGCACCTGAGCCGACATAGGATATGATGTCATTTTTGTTGCATGCTAGGCACACTACGGCAAAGCATAAATCCAGTTTAACATCTTAGAGGCAACACTTAACCAATGTTGTACATTAATAAATCATTTGACTCACTAGTATTTATGGTGGACTAGCAAGGGTAGCGACATTTAATCGTTAAATGTTGCACTTCCCTAGTTTAAAGTGTTTTGGTTTAATGTTAAGAGGGTTAGACTGAACATAGATGGCTGTATAAAAGTAGAACGCTAAATGAGAGTGTAGCAGCAAAGAGCAAAAAGCAGAGCTTTTGTGTCGGCCTGTTTTTGTATAAGCGTGGCCGAGTGAAAGAGTACATCGTCTGAATGAGTAATGACACATATGATATTGACTTTAATCACATCTGTTTATGTGATTTCATCTCCCTCCATTCCCATTGGACCTCCCCTAGTTCTTGGAATGGGCTGCAGCCTGGTCTGCCAAAAATAATCGCTTGTTTGCTGCTATTTACTTAAATCTGTCAAAGAGGCACTGTTGGAGCCCATGCTGTTATGGTTCCCTCTTTTGCTCTGTGCGCATGTGTGTATGTATGTGTGTTTGCAAAGTACACAAGGACATGCCAGTGTGTGTAATGTTCTATACTGTTCTCTCAGTTGTGTGTGAGAGTCAGACGTATCCAGGCATCCTTAGCCAGTGGATACACACACACTCTCTCTCACTCTCTCTTTTACACACACACACAGACACACACACACACAACCAGAGCCAGCCAGCTAGAGAGTGTGAGACGCCTCAATATCTCTCAGTGAGTAGAAACCTGGCAGAGGCACTGGGTTCATCTCAACGTCTCTCTGTGTGAGACCAGAGGCCTGTGAAAAAAATACACCCCTCAGAATATAACACACACACACACACACACACACACACACACACACACTCATACGCAGCGCCTCAGAGAAGTGAAGAAGTGTCAGACAGGGGTGTCGGGGGGATTTGTGTGGTTTGGATGTTTGCCTTTGTCAGATGAGCGATGTCATTTTTCCTTCTACTTTATGAAAGACGAGGGAAGGGGGAGAGTGATTGGTCAAAGAGCATGCAAGGTGAAAGGATGCCAGGCAGATGTCAGCTCACACCTTCCCTCCCTTTTTCTTCATCTCAGGCGCTTTCTTCATTCTCCGTCTCTGTCTCTCTTCATCATTCCTCCTAACCTTTTCTCTCATCCCATCTTCTCTCTTTCACTTTGGGGTCTGGAGGCATCACAGACCGCTCCCAGCTGGAACTGGGTCTGAAAGCATCCAGGGATATATCAGTTATTATTAAACCTGCTCTCGGATTGCCAAATACCTCATCGCTCATGTGCGCACACAGACACGCATATGCACACATACACACACCACCTGGCAGAGTGAAGCAAGCACTTTTCTCACAGAAGATAGACATTAAAAAAGAAGAAGAGCAAAAAATACCCTTCTGATTAGAAGTTGAGGGGCTTGTCGTAAATCTTCCCTTGTGTGATGGCAAAATGGTAAACACATGTCAAAGCTGTCTTCTCAGACTGCAAAGCTTGCAGAGCGCCTTTTTAGAAGTCTTTTGTGCTACAATAATGATTCCACCACACCCAGTGGCCCGCGGTCCTTATCCTTATCCAAACTAGACATTTACAATCAATCATAAACTCATTAAATGCCAATACTCACTACTCTTGGATGGAGACATTATAGAGTACGATACACATTTGCACTGCTACAGTATGAACATTTTTTACTGTTCAGTCAAACATAGCATCAAAATTCATGAAAGTGGAGGCGGACGTTATTTATAATAATTACCATTCAAGTTTTCATTCTGTTTTATGTTGTTTAATAAAACACACCACAGATGTTCATATATGAAACAATAACTCAGATACATTGTTTTTAAATGTTTTAATTCAGTCCAGATCTGTCTGTCACTCACAATTGTGTCTGCACACACTCAGTTTGAGTTGGATTTAGCATGGCTTGTTTTCCTCCCCTTCATAATAACACATTTACTGCCATTTTTTCCTCAAACAGGATGAAAAACAGCTTCCACAGAACAAGATTATACATATATCACAGCGGACATGAAGCCAAAGTGTCTGTTATATTTTCTGTAGTTTTATCAGTGCACCATTATGTTATGGTGTTCTCGTACTGTTAATCATTTGACACCCACAGGAAGTTTTCTTAATTAATTAGACCATCTGTGTTGGTCAGGTAAACAATTAGACTAATTTTAAAGTGGAAGCAGACAACTTTTTTGCTTGCTGTGAATTAAATGTGGATTGTACAGTGTAATGGCTGTAGAATAATGATACTGTGCTTATTTTTGATTGGTTCACTATAAGCCTCGCTTTCACAAATCTGTCTGCCAGCAGTCACTTTTTTTTCCTAGAAAAATGATTTCTCCATTATAGACTACATGAATTGCAAAGTCACACTGTGTCTACTAATGTTTTCTTCTAATGTTACCCTCCAAACCTCGACACAACCCCAGCATCTACATGTTTTTGCAAAGCAATAGTTACTCAAAGTATGCTGCAATGCACATCATTACAATAGCTAATGTCAGTTCCCAAACTCAGTATAAAATTGTGACAATTTCAATTTACCTCTTCAGTGAACATGCTTCTTTCTCTCGTATTTCCATAGTGGTGTTAATCATGTGTTCACAGAGGTTGGCTCTGGCTCTGAGGAAATGAAAAGTGATCTGGAGTTGTTTCAGAGTGTGTTCCAGATAGCGTTTTCCGTAGCAGTGCCTTCCACATTTGAGGGGAAGGTTATGGTTAGACTTAGCAGAGTAAGGTAAGGAGGAACATACTGACACAGCAGCACAAGGGGGTGGGGGGGCTGAAAAATGTCCATTTTAAGGTGGGTTCCACATCATGAAGTTCAATATTTTATCCAAGCAAAATAACATAAAAATGTTAAAAATGTAAAATTTCACATCACAGTGTGATATTGGACAATCTAAATTACATGCAGTCAAAAGTCCTAAATACATAATTTATACCCATGTTCAGCAGTTCATCTTTTAGCATTCAGCATTTTTCAGCATTGTCCTGAGTGGCCACAGGTCCTTAAAAAATCTTAAAATGTCTACAATTCATATTTACTGATAAAAGGCCTTACAAGGTATTAGATAGTCTCAGATATTTATTTTTTGTGGTCTAAAATTCACTCCAAGTTCAAGAGTTTAAGTTGAATGCCTCTGTTATCCTGATAAAGCTTTTTTAGGTTTTAGTTTAGTTTTATTGGAAAATTGGCCTCATATTTAATGAAACTGTAGCCTTGAAAAGTCTGACATGTAACCTGCTGATACATGTAGACACCCTGTTATCCATGATTTTCAATCTATGGTGTCAAATCCAAAATGCTTTCACACATTACTTCATGATAGACTTACTACTTTTCTCTTTCTTTGCATTTGTGACTAGAACAAAAGTATCCTTATGTGAAGGGAAATAATGCATTTATAAATGCCTCTGAGATTGAACTTGAACTTGACTCTGAACCAGAGCTTGACCGGGTCAGGCAATTGGAAGTTCCCCTCCCCCCACTACTTGTAGCCCTCTCTCTGTCTCCTTCTCCCCTGTCTCCCCCTCCCTCTGTGTTGGGATTAAGGAGCGGTGGCGGCATCAAAGGCCTGTCACCACTAGAGTTAATGGAGCATCACACGTGTGCATTCACACACACACAGACGTGAGAGACAGGTCCTGCAACTTGAGATGGGGGCATTTGGAGATTTGGGATGGGGGTATTAACAGCACAGAAAGGAAAGAGAGAATGTTACAGAAAGGGTTATAGGGCAGGGGAAGGAAAGCATGTGTGAAAACGAAATGTTACAGTGTGGTTTTGGATAAGACCATGTGTGTGAGCATGCATTTGTGGAAAACGCTGGAGCAAAGAGAGGTCATGTGTAGAGGTTAAGTCTTTTAAGAGTACATGAGGGAAGTTTGTAGTCATAAGGAGCAATGAAGAGAGGCACTTGTTCAACATAAAGCCTAATGTCACACTTACTTACACTTCAAACAGAAACTCTGCAATACTCACTGGAGAGAAATATATATATACTGTTATCAGACACACAAACACATGCTATAGGCAGCCATACATTATATACATAACCACACACACTGACATGCACCTTCCTGAAATACACACACACAGAGCTGGGTTAACAGGGTACGGTTCCTGTTGCTTCCCTGATCAAACAATGGCAGCTCTATTACAGGCCTTACAAACCAGACTGTGCCAAGGGAGAGATGAAAAAAGAGAGGGAGAAAGAAAGGAAGCAGACAGAGAGATAGAAGGGGGCAGAAGGCTGAAGAAAAGCGGTCAACAAAACAGGCTTGGCAGAAAAAAGAAGAGGCTGTGAAGGAGAAAGGGGAGAAAGAGAGAGATCTTCTTACATACAGGACATACTGTAGAGTCCTCCAGGGTTTTTCTTTGTCTCCATGGAAGTTGCAACACAGAAACTGTATTTCATTTCCTGAATCCACCTGCAAGGAAAACTGAAGATGTACAAGTATTTGCATGTCTGCATTTGCATGTGTTGTGTGCACATGTGGGTTTGTGCTTGTCGATGCACAAGTCCACATGTCTGTCTATTTGTGTCAGTGTTCTATAGTGTGAGTGCTCCATTCCAGTTTGGTGTACATCAGGAAGCGGTCAGCCAGTGTTTTGCCCCCCTCTGTTTGACACTGGTGTGTACAGAGCCCCTGTAAGGACAGAACCTCTGCTTGGAACAAGCCACCCCTGTGTTTTCCCTCCTCCTTCTCCTTCTGCATATCCTGCCTACCACGTCTCTCCAGGAAACGCTCCTCCTCCCTTCCTTCCTCCCTCCCTCCCTCCCTCCCTCCCTTCTCACCCCCTCTGTCACTGCTGTCTGGGCCTTTATCACTCCTCTGCCTCCTTCCTCTTTCTATCTATCTGCTAGGATGAAAGAGTCAAGTGAGGGAGTACGTGTGAGGGAGCATTCCTTATGTGCATAATTGTCCCTGTATGTGTGTGCATGTGCACCTATGTATCTATGTGTGTACGTGGGTCTTTGTCTGTGCAAGTTCGTCTTTGTATATGTGATTAAAATTCTGTTGACTCTAGCAAGCTAGCTGTGTGAGGGCTCCTATTGAGTCAGAGCAGGTGGGCTCCTGCCACTACAGTCCTGCTAATCACTCCTTCCTCTGGGTGACTGACTGGGTCAGGCAAAGGGCAGCTGACATACAGAAAGCCCACTGTTAGTGCCAGATAGAGTGTAGAGAAGTCAATGGATGATGAGACACCTTGTGTACTTGTTAGACTTTATAGGCTTTGTTTTGTGAATTCGGTTATTGGTGCTATTCGACAGCCATCACCATAATGTCCATTTCTGTGAATAGCTGGATTTTTTTCAGCTTAAAGGTAATATAGAGGGGTAGAGCTGCAACAGTTACTCAATTAATCTATTAGTTGTCAACTGTTAAATTAATAAGCAAAGTATTTTGTCAATCAGTTAATCGTTTTGAGTCATTTTTTACAACTACAACAAACAACTAATTAGTTAATCAAGAAAATAATAGACACAATAATTGACATGAATACAATAGTTGCTCTCATACAAGGCAGAATAACATACTAGCGAAACGTTTATCACTGAATGGAAGAAAAAGCGTATTTCACTTATAGCGCTTTCACTGTAGCTATAATCGATTTCAAGATAATTAGTATTACTGTTTAAAATTTTAATTATTGTGATAACTGTGTTTCATTACCACGCTTTGAAATCTCACAGTAAATGAAATTGAAATTGCTTCTTTCGTCCAGCCAACAGTCCAAAACCCCAAAACTCATCATTTACTTTCATAAATGACAAAGAAAAGCAGCAAGTCCTTACATTTAAGAAGGTGGAACCAGCAAATGTTCCATCTTTTGCTCGAAAATGACTGAAGTGATTAACCAGTTATCATAATAGCTGGCAGCTAACTTTTATCAACTAACTGTCGCAGCTCAAATCAGCTATCAGATTAGAGGAAGCATCACTGCTTAAAGAAAGCAAGAGCAACAATCTTGTTTTTGTGCAACTATTTAGAGTTACGCATTTAACCTGAAGTCACAAACAAGACATTACTGTCAATAAAATTGAACAAAATCAGGATAGCGGTAGCTTTGACATTCATGGAGCCTGTTATGATAGGAGGATATAGTTTTCATTACTCATCAGTACCAAAGAACATAGTTTGTTGAGAAGTTGTTCTAATAAGTCAGTGAGTCTCATGTGTCAGTTTGCCAGAGGTCTTGATAAAGTCAGAAATTTCCAAGATGGGAATTCCATGAACAGTATGACTACTATCCTGGCCACGGGTCATATAACCCAAGGATTCCACCAGATGCGGCTTTGTGATGTCGCGTTTACACAACGGTTTTGTTCCATCCTCCGCATTGCTGCAGCGCCCACCAGCAGCGTTTCAGCAGTGAAGCGTTTTGCCCGTCGGATTATGTTTACGTGCTCAGATTTTGTTGATTGGGTCTCCTGTCCTTGCTCTTTGTGTTTCTACCATGGATAAGCAGGCTATGTAGTTAAATAGATTCTTTTCTGTCTGTCTTTATGATCGCGAGTCTGCACGGGACCTTTTACTTTGAAAATTAACCGGATTCTCTCTGCCTTTTCCGTGTCTGGCTTCCTGCCTGTTCGATCTGCTCTGTGCTAATTGACGCAACATCTGTCAAAAATAGACCCGGTGCATTTTCTCTGCGGAGCAGAGCGCAGAGCCACTCCTGGGAAGAATCTGAAATGCGCCACGGTGCTTCTGGTGGAATCACAAGCACTGTCTAGAATGGCCGCGAATTGCTTCGACTGCTGCAGCGTGGCCATAACACAGCGCAGCCGTGCCTGGTGCAAATTGCAGGTCAGCTTCTGTCTAGTAGTGGTAGCCAGACAGTCGAGCAGCTTATTAGCTCTGCTTGTCAGCAGACTGACTACATAAGATAGCTAGTCACTCAGTTGGTAGATTTTTCTGTCTTTGTTTCGATGCTGTGGATTAGTAGGATAGTATATTAGCCTGCTGTGTTTAAATTAGGTGTCATCACAGTCAGGTAGCTGTGCTGTATGTGTCTACCTATTTCCAAAGAGAAATAGTAATACTTTGTCTAGCCAGGTTTTTATGGGGCTTCTTGATTTCATAACTTTCATGTACAAATGAAATCTGTTTCATTTATCAGGTTAATGATCCGGGCTTTCGCAGCTAGATTTCTACTGGAGAAACCTAATTTCTTGGCTGTTTCTAGTCTTTCACAGTGCTGATGAGCATGAGAGAGACGTTAGATTGGAAAGCTTCACTGCAACATCAGTGTGGTGAAATGAGAGGAGAGATAATTACTCATAATGGTGTGTCCTTGTGTCCAAATTGATGAATTCAAAATCTGAATACAAGTGAAGCTGACACTAAAAAATGGAGTGTAAATAAGTTGGCTTCCACAACTGAACAATTGCTTGATTTATAAATCACATTTGCACAATAAGTAAAATGGTGTGCTGTCTGACCACAGAACCTGTTGTCTCTTTGTAGCATATGTTCAAAAGCTCAAATAAATGGGAAGTGGAATATCTGACCAGCTGCTAACAAACCTGTTTTAAACCTGTGGCAACTGGGCTATTGCAGTGAATGAAAATGTGTTTTTAGATTTGAGCCTAACCTGTCTTTTCTCAGTAACCTTTTGTGCATGTAAACTCAGTGAATGAGATAGATGCAGAGAGCAAGGAGATGAGTCCACCAGACATGACATCAAGGGCCATCCAACACAGCTGCAGAGACACTAAGCATCAGTGGCCCATAGGCTTTTGATAGAAGAGGGAGAGAATGAGTGAGGGAAAAAAAGAGAAACTTCATTTATTTTGGTCATTGATCACTCAAAGGTCTGAATAAGTGTGTGCGTGTGAGTTCTGACGTGTGGCCACTGAATGAAGTGCATGGTTTGTTTGAGACAGGGTGACGCAGAAAGCTTATGCTCCTGGTCAAACTTCTTCTCTCTCTTGAATGTATTAATATGCAACACAAATCAGAGAATCGGATAAGATCTTGGTACAACCCGTGTACATGGAGACAGATAGCAAAAGCTTAAACAGAATTGTATATCGCACAGCAGGATGCCTAAAGTCCTCAAGAATCATGCCACCTGGGAGGAGGCAAATAATATGGATACATTTTGGTCAGTATTGTTTCTCAGGCAATATTAAAGGGAGTTTAAAGCTTCTCCAACATCCATCTTATGTGTAGCTCCAGACAGCCTGAGCCTCCCAACATGAAGTATGACAAGTGTTTAGGCCTCTGAGGCCTCGCAGGTAAACAACCATGTCAAAGCATAAATTAAAATTTCTTTCATATCCATACATTTCTAGCACAGAGGAAGTTTAGAAGTAGCACTTTAGAAGTAAACATAATGCACATGTTAGATTTATGGATGGGAATCTTTTTGCTGATTTGATTCAGAATCTATTCTTGCCTGAATGAATAGAAAAGGGGGGCACAATTTTCAGTCTCTTGCTCCAGTTTCCCTGGAATACAATATGAAACCTCACTAAAAATGAAAGGGGCCACTGTGTTTTTACTTAAAAAAGTTAACTGCATTAATTAATTAATTCATCTTTTCAAAAGCATCATACAGTTTCCTGCCTGTATGATATTACTGGCCAACATGCAGAGCTGGTCCAGTTTTAGAGGTGAAACAGACTGAGTAGAGAGAGATTTTCTTCATTACAGTTTGTTTAAGTTGTTTAATGCTATGGGGTGTGTGGCGCTCAGCTCTTCACCTTTGTTACAGCTGATTGCTACTAAGTTAAGATGTTAAGATGTCAACGTTAACGTCAGAGCATTCGTCTCACAAACACAATTATTTAGACACTAAATCAAAACATGATTGCAGATGCTGCCTTTTGAGAAGAGGTGGTCTCTCACTCTGAGTGTTTGTCACTCTGTCAACATCATGTTAGTTGACTTGTAGAAAATTGGTTTTGACTCTTGTGAATCGATTCGGAATCAAGTTCAGAATCAATCATTGCGACGCATTACGTCCCCAAAACCTTTTCATTTCCCCACAAGTGATTGTAAGGTAGTCTACAAGAGCATGAATACTAAAGAGTTGAAGCTTTTCTCATAAAAGTCTGATAGTGCAGACATTCAAATATGCTTAGGTGTGCCACAGTTATCATAAACCACAATCCGATTTGACTTTGGATTTTAAGGTCACACTTCAATTTTCAATTTAAACATTTTTTTCCAACCTTGACGGCTATTCCTCATCCAGTCTTGATCGTTGGGTTTATGCTCTGACAAGTATTAATAATATTTTCATTTCTGTTCTTCTTTTAGAGGATAAGCTGCATGATATCAAGCATGATTTAAGTGCCATATTTTGGGGATGACTGTACCTAAGGTGATATGGTCACATTTGAACAATTCGTTTAAGATTAAACTGCAGCAGCAGCGTTGTGTGAACATTTCTTTTCATGAATAAATGTTACAAGCAGAAACACTGAGCTAGCTACTAGATAACTATATGCTGTGTTTGAAGTTTTGTTTTTTTTCTGGGAGTACTGGGAGCGTGCAAGAAGTGTTGGTGGAGAAAAAAATATACTGGGAGTATCACCAATCCTACTTTTAATTTTGATCAGTTTTTGATTTAGAAGTGAAATCATGACACCCCTAACTCACAACAAATCATTTGATAAGGAGCCTTGTGAAAAAAATCTTGTTGTGTGACTTATAATGTATCTTGAATTAATAGAATTCAAAAACATTGGTCAAACGGTGGCTTAGGTCAGTTGTATGTGTATCTAGGTTGCAAGTATCCAGCTATATATTATCATCCTGGACCGTTTCCCATGGTTCCTTTCCTGGCCTGTATCCAGTTCAAACTACAGATACACCAATCAGACTGGTTGGAGCATTAACAGTAAAAGGAGATCGCTTCTAATCTCTGATTTAAAAAAAAAAAAGTTACATAAAGTATTGTGAGCTGCAGTGCGGAGTATTATTTCAGATACCTTGGCTAGAAACCAAGACGTTCTTAAGTCTGGCAGGGATTGCAGTGCTTTTTTGTGCGTGTCCCCCCGGTGTAGAAAGTACAGAGGGTTCATTGTGTCTTTTTCTGTCTGGGTGAGGAGGGGGAGCATTTGTGTGTGCACAAACCAGAGAGCACGTACCTTCCCAAAAAAACCTGCATAAGTACGTTGTAAAGCGGAGATGAAAGTCAGTGTGTTAAGTAGAAATCCACCTCCTGTTTCTTCCCTCCTTCCCCTCCCTCTCTCCCTGCTTCCCTCCATCCATCTCCTCCTCCTTTCCTCCAGCATTGGTATTTTTTTCTTTCCTGTTCCCTTTCTCCCCGTCAGGCTTAATGCCTGCTTACAGCTCCATTTAGGCTGCATGCGTGGAAATTGGGTAGGGGATCTTGTGGGTTTTGTGTCCTTGGAGATAACCAGTGTGTGGGAGGTGACAAAGGTAGCGTAAGCCGTTTGAGTGTGTGTGTAAGCATGTGCATGGGTGTGTGTGTGTGTGTGTGTGTGTGTGTGTGTGTGTGTGTGTGTGTGTGTGTGTGTGTCAGAGAGAGAGAGTCTGCTTTAAGTGCAGGAATAGATCTCTGACAAACGGGAGTGCGGAGGGGTATGCATCTGTCAGTGTTGTTTGAAAAGCCAGAGGAGAGTTAATCTGAGCGAGTCACTCCACCTTGTGTTTGATCAGCTCTGCGTCTCAGCTCTGTCTGCATCACATTTCTGTGTTCTGCTTCAAGTAGTCGGTCCAACAGTGTTCATAAAATATAATCAATGGTACTTATAAGTTGAAAGTGGGGGGTGAGAGTGAGACAAATGATCCTTAAACATCCAGTGTGTAAGATTTGGGATGATCAATCGGCAGAATATGGCAGGACTGGAATATAATACTCATAAAGATGTTTTAAAAGTGCATAATCACCTGAAAATAAGAATCATTGTGTTTTCGTTACCTTAGAATGGGCATTTTACAAAGGACATTGGTCACCATATTGAACTGCCGTAATTCTTAAGTAGCCCAGAACAGACACACGCTGGTTCAAGATAGGGCCTTTTGCAGTTTTTAGAGTTTTGCAGCCTCCGTAATTTCTCCTACACACTTGGAGGGAGAGGGTGAGGAAAGCAGTATTCCATTTAGGGCTGCACGATTAATTGAAATGGCAATATGGCCAGGTGCAATATCCTAATCGCAGAATCTGTAATTGAATGAGGAACTGTAGTACTCTTTGTTTCCTTTCTCCATCTTTCAATCAACTCCCTCCTGTGTTTGCTTCATACTGAAGTGTAAATCTCCTACCTCTCTGCTCTCTCTATCCCAGTGATGATCAGCTTGGCCCCATCATCAGCACCACCATTGCTGTCGTCATGGTCCCTATATCCCCGCTAGTTCAGACAATAATCCTCTCTAAACAATCCCTCATAGCCCTGATTCACCATTAGCTTGTCAATAAGCCCAAATAATCATTATCAGCTATTAAGGAACCAAAGCAGGAGGATCTGCGGCTGTTAGTCCAACCCAAGAGCTAATAATAAGGCCTCAGTGGGCCTTAACGCCCCAGGCTGAGCTGTATGATTTCTGGCTGAGCATTGGACCACCAACCAGTGTGAGCTAAAACAATCTGACACTGGCTTATTGATCACGCACATTGATCAGAGTGTGTAAGGGAGTGAGTGCTAATATGCATGAACCCGATGTCAGAGTGAACTCTTAACACAATATGTCATAAACTTTTCTATTTCACAATATCCATACCACCTTGCTCTGCCTCCTCCTCCTCCTCCTGTCTCTCTTTCTGCTCACTGTCTCCCATGAGAGAGACAATCAGTGAGGGCGTCAGTAGTTTTGCCACAAAGCCCCCAAGTGGATTACATCACCACCTCTGTTAACGACGTTGTCTGTCACAAGCCATCAGCATATTGTTGACTTCATACACTCCTCTACTCAACTTTATTGTAGTAGTAAAACCAGTTGTAACCAGTCATAGTGAGACATAGCCATGACCTGCTATATCAAGACTTCTTCCTCATTAAAAAACATTGGATTTTGATTATTTTCAGTGGCTTTTAGTTAACTTAGTCTTTCATTCTTTTCTCCATGATATAAAAATGAGAAGTCCCTCTGGAGGTAAACACAGCCCCATACAGTGCACATCTGCAGGATTGTGTAACAGGATGTGGAATTTAGTAACCTATCTATATAAACTATTGGATACACATACTGTATTCTCATTCCTTCAATCTGCCAGAATTTTTTCTATACACTCAGCAAAATAAAGGTACTAAAAAGAACCATAAAGGGTTCTTTGGCTATATCATGGTATAAGGATTGGTTCAAACTATTTCTTCAAAAAAGTGTTCTTCAGAAGCAAGTGTTTCTGGGTAACACCTCAGGCCTTCAGGAAGAACACTTTTAGAATCCTTATTTCTAAGAGAGTTGTGCTGGAAGGGAAAGGGTGAGCAGGTTTGATATATACAAAATATTATTTGTACAAAGATGAAAGTGTATTGATATCACAAATTAGATGTAATAATAAATGTTTGTGTATAGTGGAAAGAGGGAGGGGAGAAAAATAAGCTTGATTGAGTTTGAGGCATGGAGAGGTTAACTTGTGAAACAGAAATAAACAGAAATGAGTGAGAATAGGAGAGGAATAGATGACGCTCAGCAGTGATTGAGAGGGAAAGAGAAGAATTAAGAGAGAAAGAGAGAATGATGGAGAGGGGGAGGAGGATAATTGCAGGAAAGGGGGATTATTAGTTCGTCACTATCCCCAGTCTGGAGGCTCTCAGACCAAGGCCGTGGATAAGTGAAATCATATGGCTGTCTCATCACAGAACAGAGAGCGAGAGTGTTGATGAGTGCCGACGGTTTCAGTGTAGCAGTAAACATTCATTCAACTGCACTCATTAAAGCAGCCAACTCATTTATGCTATGGCCCATATGGTTCTGTGAGTGAGTGTGTCTGAGTGTGTGTGTCTTTACTTCCCTCTAATGCATATTCTTTATCTGCATATTTTCCACACTTTGTCATGTGGCTTTTATATTGAACTCAAGTGCAATCAAGTGAGTATGTAGCTGTGTGTGAAATAGTCACACCATACAGTAACGTACGTGCCCATGCAATAATTATTATCAGGGTTGAACAATTAAGTTTGCACAGTGGCACCAGGCCAGAAGAAAACTACATCTGCACAGTTAATGCCAAGCCTATGGTAGCCTAAGCAGAACAGTGACTTTAAAAACATAATTAAAAAAGCATCACCATGACACCTGACACACAACCTCATACTAAGGTGAACTTTTAAATACGCAAAAATACAAGCCAATCATGTCGCACAGTTACTGTTTTCGTTAGGATTTGGGTGTAGAAAAAGAATGGAAGTGGCACCAGTGAACGAAAGCCATGAGCTTAAAAGGACATTCATTCCTTCATGGAAGGATGAATTCCCCACAAACATGTCAGTAGACATTTGTTTTTGGTTCCATTTCATCAGTTCTCTTTCATCAGTTCTCTGTTCCTGTCAAAGAAGGACCACATGACATGATCTTTTTAAATGTACCGATTATAATAGAAAACTGTGTGAGGCAAGTGATGACAAGTTGGACTTGGAGAACTGTAAACATTGTGGCAAAACTTGCTTAGACTGAGCAATCAAACCATATGTACCAGTTTATTAGAAAATGCGATCTGTTAAAGTAATATTAGAAACATGACTTTTATTTATTATTAGATTTTACTGGACCATTATAATTGTCTAAAGGCAGATTCAGATCAAATTCAGATGTAATTAGGTGTATTAGTCATAAACTTTTAAGGGGTTACACAACAGGAAAAAAAAATCTGACTACAGAAGACTAAATTGATCAGCCTTGGAAAGGGTTCATCTTGGTCTTGAGGAATGAATGAAAAACACAGAAAATGTTAAATACTGTTCGTTAAGTTGGAACCTCCAGCTGTGGGCTCTTGTGAAGTCTCTCTTTATCGCCGTCTCCAATCATCTCCTCTTTGCTCACTGTGAAGGTCCCTGGCTATAAATCATGAGGAGAGCAACACAACCAAAGATAACGTTAATGCAATTGTAAGCTCAAGCCAGTCACTTAGCTGGGATATTTACAGTTTTCTAGAGAAAGCCTTGCCTGAGGGAGACACTTCAAAAACAGAAAGAGCTGAATGGAGAAGAGTAATGATGTGTTTGTTAGAGATAGCATGAGGAGTCCCAGCCTTTGAGGTGATGCAGAATGCAGTATCTATGGTGGTGTTATGTGGTTTTATTTCACTCTTATTTACCCAGGCAGCCTGAATGATTGATTATGTGTTTTCATTTAAGGCGATAGCCTGGAGGAGTATGTACAAGTGGAGGGAGCATTTAACACACGTGAGAGCTGCCCAGTACAACCACTGTTGATTAATGTGAGGACCAGTGTGGTGATTGATGGATTATCTTGTTTAAAACATATTTCTGGTGACAATCTACATTTTTCTCATTGTCAATTAAAATGTGATTAAAGGGCCAAAACTAACTAGCCATTGTCTGTGTAGCCAAAGCCTGTTATAGCTGTGTCACAGGCCTCAAATGTTGTCCAAAACTTCTGAACTCACATCAGCACAGTTGCACTAGCCTTTTCCCTTCAGTATATTGAACTGTAGTTTATTTCAACTCCATCCCACATACACTTTCCCTCTGTAAATACTAACTAAAGCCCCAAGTGTTGCCCAGCTAAATTACTTTGCCTTTTTGAAAAATAGAACATTATATTTGTAATTAGTCCTAATCCCATTATGTCGATGTAAATATTTAAAAACTGACTGCGATAGACAGCATAGGAAAGGGTAGGGCTTTGAGAGATGGACATGGTTTCTTTTGTTCTTTTCATTAGATTTGTTGAAAAATAGATAATAACCTTATCTGTATCTTTTAAGGGTGCTTTTGTGTCAGTTTCTCCTTGATTGCACTTAAACATTTATCTAGCACCGGGGGTTTAGTCTGAGGCTGTGGGCATCTGCTCAAACAATGTGTAGAAAAAGGCGACCCCCTTAGTTTACTTGCTTAATTTTGATCAAATCATGAATCACTTTGGGATCATATTTATGTTATTAATTATTCATAGACACCCAGCAATTAAGCCAAGACTGCCTAATCTTGTTTTACACAGCTTCAGACCACAGCAGATGTCTAAATAAGGTCATTTTATAACTGGGGAGGTTGGAAAAAAATTCTTATCTCTGTACATTTAGATTATTCAGTGTGATCTCCTTTTGATTACTAATGTAATAATTAAATTTTTTCACCTCCATTCATTCACTGTGATTAAGTATTTCCCAAATTTATTGCTGGTAAACATTTTATACCAGGCCGTCCTGCTCACATCAAAACCTCAACACTACAACCAGAAAAACTGCTGGCTCTGGCATCAATCTGGTAACTTTTCCACATTAATTTCAGTCACAAGACTTTCAAGGCTTCTGGCCATCTCACACCTCCTCACAACCTCTCTGTCTGTCTGTCTGCCTGTCTGTCTATCTGTCTATCTGTCTGTCTGTCTGTCTGTCTGTCTGTCTGTCTCTTCTGTCTGTCGATCTCTCTCCTCGGTCTGTCCTCAGCCAACCCTAAACGGCTTTATGTGTGGGTTTGGTGGTTTTGGGAGCTGCTTTGCCCAACATCAATCCAGGCAGGACAAGCAAAATGCCTTAAAATGACTGAAATCCCCCCAAAGCTGATAGTACAGGGATAGTACAGGCTTATGTGTTCCAGTGGGATCTAGATGGAGTTAGAGAGAGAGAGAGGAGTTACTCCACTTTAAAATTCAAATTAACATACAAGAATCATATCACAAAGCAAAGTATCTCAGACACATAATGGAAGCAAGAGAGACAGAGAAAGGGTGGTGGTGACTGAGATATCGAGAAATGCGAAGCACATTTTCATTACTTTATTCCATCACACTGACGCTCCATTCTGTTTCTTGTTCCCTCCATCTATCTCCATGCTCTAACTCCCCTGTATGTTTATTTTCTTCCCTTCCAACTTCCCTCACTCGTCCATCCATCTCTCCTTCCTCTCCTGCCTCCCTCCTCTCTGTCAGTTAGCTCATGTAAACTTTGCCTTCCCTCATTGTTTTTCCAGGGGAAAGTGCCTCTGCTTTTGATTAAGCCCAGGGCCCCGCTTTAATACCATAACCCCTCCTCCTCCTCAACACACACACTGTACCAACATCATACATCATATCTTGCTTTGCTGTTGAGCAGTAGAGTGGTTTTGCTTTTGCAACCAGATACTGATTGGCTGCCTGTACAGTATGTCTCCCTCCTTGAAATGAAGTCACCTTAAGGCTTATTTATGTCCCCTTTTATGGAGGAAAATGGATCTGTCCAGTTCAAACACTGTAACTATCACCTTCTTTGAAACATACTTCCATGCGTCCTCTACGTTGTCATGGATGTTAAGCAAAAATTCTAATCAGAAGTTGTCCTCACGAAGACTCAAAAGTTTCTGGCATCAACAAAAATTGTGACACTGGAGGGGGTTGTAATAATGTACTTCTTGAGACACTAAAATAAACTCTGGGGTCTGTGTGGCCATCACAACGTGAACTTCTCTGTTGTGTCCTATGGTCTCACTTGAACTATTGGCTACACAACTACACTGCCATTGTGAATGCCAGCGGTACTGGTCTTTTTTGTCCGTATGCGTGACCTTTCAGAAGATGTGCACAAATACAGACAAAATGAACGCAGAAAGACGGAAGGCATGTGTATCTAACGTTAAGCATAAATGTTAGATTGTCCCAGGTCATTCTGTATTTGCCAACTATTTTGATAATCAATGAATTGTTTCAGACATTTTAAAATTTAAACCTTTGCTAGTTCCAGCTTCTTAAATATGAAGATTTGCCTCTTTTCTTTGTCATTTATGAACCTAAATGAAGAGTTGATGTGTTTTGGACTGTTGGTTGGGAAAAAAACAATTAGAAGATGTTGCTTTGTGCTCTGGGGAATTGTTTTTGTATTTTTCACTTTTCTTTGCCATTTTATAGACTAAATGATTAATCATGAAAATAATCAGCAGATTAAACAGTAATGAAAATAATGGTTAGTTGCAATCATAATATATAGCCTACACTTTGAGAGATCCAGTTATCAGTGTACAAGTATGCATCTACATACAAACACACACACAGGTGCTGGTTTGAGGGAGGTGGACAGCAGCGGCACCTGTCTGCCAGCTGTTTGTTGTCCCTTGAGGGGTTTCAGCCGTCTGACTGACAGGTGAGGAGGCCCGGGGCTGAGAGCCACAACACAGCTGGCCTAGTCCAGATGCCAAGGAGGGACAAAAATTGTGTGTGTGTGTGTGTGTGTGTGTGTGTGTGAGTATATTTTTTTTGGTTGCCTCATTAACCCCCCTCATCCCTGCTTTTATTTGAGTTTTGAATAAGTAGGGGCTGTTGTTGGGTGTACATGGGCTTGAATAAGTATTGTGAACAGGTGAAATTGACAGAGAAAAGCATGGCCCTCATTTCCTAATCTGTGCTTTGTTTCTGTCATTCCTCTCATTTTCACATTTTGTCATATTCTAAATACCTCATGAGGCGCTGCACTTTGTCATTCATCATCTTCCTCCTACTCAGACTCAACTCTTTATGATTTCATCTCTCCACCCGTATGTCACCCCTTTCTTCTCCCTACTTTCTCTCCTCTTCTCCTTCCTCTCTTTCCTTTCTCCTTCCTCTCACTCCTGCTCTCCTTCCTTCCCTTGTTGCCTCTCTTTCTCCGGTTCCCTCCATCTCCCCTTTTCCACATAAAGCTGTTTTTCATAGAAGCCCATGCAGCCTGGAATAGCATTCCCCCGGGCGCTGCAGGGTGAAACACTAGACTTTTCTGAGCCCCAGCCAAACAGATGCTGGCTCTTGGAGTCCCACCAGAAACAAGCCTTCATGCTTCTCTCTTTTTCTTCCTTTCTCTCTCCCTCTCTCTCTATCCTGTTTTCTCTCTCTCTCTCACTTTCATGCTTTTTGTCTCTTCTCTCCCTTTTCTGTCCCCGGTTCCCGGCCTTTCTTCCTTGTCTCTCATTCTCCTGACACTTTCTCACACTCTTCTTCTCTGTCTGACTCTCTCCCCTCCTCTCTGTCAAGGGCAACATCTTTAGTGCCCTAATCTCTTAGCAGAGTGTCGTCCAAGCAGTGCGGTGTCTGGCCTCGAAAGTCTGCTTCATCAAACTTCCTCCATCAAAATCCCTTTGTTAGGTGCCTGTCGCTTTGTACCTCCCTGTGCTTGGAAACAAGGGAAGCAGTGGAAAAATGGGGGGTTTCTTTCTCTCTGATTGCCTTACTTTCCTTTTTCTTCTTTTCTTTATCCACCCTGAAGTCTATACTCCTACATTTTCCTTCCTGCCTTCTTGCTGTCTTTCCTTACAATTCTCGACCCACCTCATCCCTACTTTTTTTTTCATTTTGGCAGAACTTGCTAGCCTGCCCCCCTCCTCTTTCACCCTCCCTGTATAGCTCCTTCCTCAACTTCTTTTTCTCTCTGCCTCCCTTGCTTGCCTTCTTGCTCAGTCTTTAAATTTGCTTGAACCCAGGGACCCCGCCTGTTACGTAAATGGGTTAAACACAGACACACATGTGCTCACGTACTGTATGTACACACTCGTGCCTGCACATACAAACCCTCTTTTCATGCACATGCACACACATACACACACACACACATTTCATGCACAGTGTGCTATATGGCCAAACTTGGCTGTGCAGCTTTTGGCAGGCATTCAACTCTCTCCCCGTCTCCACTATCGCTCGCTAGCTGATGCAGTGTTTACATGAGCTGCCAGTCACAACCAAATCAAAAGCTTTTCCCTCTGAGCTAAGAACAGTTGGGGGCCGAGGAGGTATGCTGTGAGTGGGTATGTTAATACTGATTTGACTATAGCCATTTTGAGGGCTGAATGTAGCCATTTGTGTAAGTGCTGCTGCTCTGCATCTCCTTGACCTTAGTGAAGCGAGGTCTTTAAAACAGGTTCTCTTCAGAGTGGAACTGCACTCTTGACACTTTTTGAAAATACTCTGGGCTAATTGCAGTTAAATGATTTTTACATATTTAAAATATTCGACAGCGCTAAGTGGGAATTCTTCACTGACTTCAGCACTGTAGCAATTATTGAGTAGCAGATTATTAATTGTTGAATTATTTTATTTCCCGATCTTCATACATCTGGTCCTGACAAAACATCCATTCATACTCACAATGAACCCTGTGAACCCTCGGGTACGTAAGCCTGTTATAAGGTTATGTAACCTATTATGGTGGCTGCACCAGGCATTACATCACTGGTTAGATTACAGGGGATCAGGTCTGCTCACATACAACCTCTGCCCCAGCATACACACACTGCTTCCCGTTTTATAGCATTTTTATAGGTATAGTGTGGCTAAAAGCTTGCATGCCTGTTTAATGAATTCTGCTCATTTGATGAAGAGAATAACAAACAGTGGTATTAGTGTTTTGTTTATGTCTTGAGTTAGTATCAGGTGTGTTTGTGGAAGCCTGTCGCTGTATGTTTTGACAGACTTTGGATGAGGGGTTGGTCTGAATTTAATTGATTAGGGTTGTAGGCTAAAGCTGTGAAAAACACTGTTAATATGGATTAACTATACAGCATAGTCAGATACAGTGGTCTAGTTGCCATGTGGCTAGTCAGATATTGTGTGTGTCTGTGTGTAGCTTAGCTGGGGCCGAGTACAGGGATGATGTGTGGGGTGATTGTGGTAAGGAGGTGAATTAGATTTAGAATTAGTGAGGAGATGTTAAGCGGGATGGGCTTACAGGCTAAGCACTGCGAAGTGGTGGGGGATGTGATTAGGGCTGCAACTAATGATTATTTTCATTATCGATTTATGTGTCGATTATATTCTCAATGAATTATTTAGTTGTTCGGTCCATAAAATGTCAGAAATATTAAGGTGAAAAATGTTGCTCTGACTTTTCCAAAGCCAAAGGTGACATCCTCAAGGGCAATTAATTTAGAAGTTGATTAATAATCAAATAATTGTTGCAGCTCTATTGTGATCCTTATATTAGCACTCATACAGACACAAACATAGGCAAAGTGAGGTAAATTAATAGATGAATGCCTATCAAATAGTAACATATAATTGAAGTTAGACAACAAGAGAAAAGGCTGTATAGGGCATGCAAACAAAGACAAAAAAACACCCACACGCACACACAAATGTTCAGTGTGTTTCAGTGACTTGTTGCTCTGTGAGTACACACATGCTTTGTCTGTGATCCAAACACTAAAAAGACTATAGGCCTCTCTGTTGTCTGGCAGAAGCCTTGGAGTCTCCTACTGTCCTCTGCCCAGACTGGGTGCTCTTTTCAGGGGACAGACAATGAGGATGGCTAAGATTATGAGAGGAGAATGTGTGTCTGTGCATATAAATGGTACTGATCATAAACACACCTCAGGTACAGGTACGCCTAGATGTCATCTGTCTGTCTTCCTCTCATATTCTCTCTCTCTATCACACACACACACGCACACACACACAAACAAACATTGACCCCATGTGGCAGCGATGCAACTCCCCAGTGAGTGCCTATACCACCAGACAGATGGTGGTCTGCTTTACTGTACATCTACATCCTGATTGGTTTATCTACTTGTCTGTGTTGGTGCCATCACTTTTTTGTCCACACTCCAAGCTGTTCGAAGCAATCCTAGCTGTGAGGGTTACCACTATTGCCATTTGTTGGATTAGCTTGTTGACATTGTTTTTTACAGTTACTCACTTTTCCCTGTGTACTAGTGCAGTGCCTATTCAAAATGTGCCTGTTTAGAACGAGCCGATTGCAGCAGCTTTCTCCAGTATTATCAAGTGGGGATCTCCTGCAGATGTTGCAGACCCAGTTTTAGATATACACATGCTTTTTTAAAACTGTCTTAACAACACAACACTATTACAATATGCCACCACTTTTAGGCAGTTTATTGAGGAGTTCCCAAAACATAAGCCACAACTAAATTATTCATGATAATAATCATTATTGTTATTTCTGAAATTACACTTTTATGTATTCAAAATGTCAAAATACACAATTAAAAATGCAATTGTAGACAGTATCAGCATTTCAGGGAGATGCTGAAAGAAAAGCTCTGCCAACTCAAAGACATTTTTCATCCACACATAACAGAAGGAGTGAATTCTTTACCGCTATCTCACACTAAACTACTGATAAAATTCATTAATTCACTCTGAAGCCAGCCAGCTACCCACTGCATAGGGTTAACATTAACAGACAAATTAGGCGATGGCTCATTAGGTATAACCAGAGACTTTGAGAGAAACCTAAAAATTTTGAGGGTATAATGTAATCACAATTGTTGCTTAAGCTCATGCGTCTGTCTAAAACTATGGGTCTAACATTGCTGCACCTCGAACACTGACAGTAAATGAGATGAACTACATGTCAGAAAATGTGAATAGCACTCGAGACGTGGTATCGAATTCCTGCCGATATGTCGCAGTTGCTGACTCCATCACTAGCAGGGCTAGGGCAGGGCAATATATCAATATCATATCGATATTGTCTGAGACTAAGTGTCATCTTATATTTTGTATATTGTTATATCATGAATGGCTTATGTGTTTATTTCCTTGTTTTAAACATTGCATGACAGTAAAATTTTGTAAAGTTCTGAACTTAATAGACTGTTCTGTTCTATAATTTGCCTTTACCCATTAAGTCATTATATCTACAGTGCTGATGATTAGCTTCCTTGAGAAACGCTCATCCATCATACTTCATGCTTTAAACTGCACTTTCTTGAGTCCTCTGCAATACACTCAGCAAGTCTTAAATTAATCGGATGAATTGTTGTTGAGCAAATGGAAGGACAGATGGACTGATATTCCTCCCATTTTTGTTAATGTTTAATTTTTTTGTCAATCTGTGCCCTCCTCAGAGCAGTAATGCTCTCTGTTACTTTATTAGCGCTCAGCATGTGCTGGTATGCATGTGTTAGAGTGTGATGTTTGTACCTTAGATGCGCAGTGAACATGTTCATACATGTGCAAGTAAGCATTTTTAAGGTTAAGATTAATAGTCATATACACTGTGTGTGTATATGTGTGTGTTTTAAACATACACACGTCCCTTTGAGTCATTTTTGTATTGTTTCAGCGTGTTTTCTAAATGGTATTTATGGGGTTACCTGTGTTTGGATGATGTGGTAAGAAGGAATTTCCGAGTTGAATGTTTTGCTGAGAATCCTCTAGCCAGCTGTTCATGCATGGGCCACACCACCACAGCCCTCTTTCATTAATTTTCTTTGCATCCATGCACACATAACATTCACCCATTTTACCTGGCCCTGGTGACCCTCAGGTGCATCAAAGGCACACAGACACTCAAGCACATCCTTGTAGGGTCACCCACTGGTGATACAGACTACTGGGTTGACTTCAGGCTGGCCGTCGCGCCTGGCTCCAGCTCCCTCACATGACCTCACCCTTTGCCCCTCACCACCCTCTCCATCTGCCCTCAACAGGCCACACAATGGACAAAGAGTGCCTAAAGAGTGGATGTGTGTGTGGTTATGTGAAAGTGTGTCAACATGACATGTCTTGTCTTTATGAGCATGTATTATGTTTTTGTGTGGTTGAAGTGTGTGCACCATGAGCCAGATGTGACAAGAAGGCAGTTGAGCTCCTGAGACTTGGCACTTGAGGGCACGAGTTCATAGTCTGCCTCCTCTGCCGTTTACCTGCCAACTTCTCTCCTCTACCTTGCTTCCTCTCTTTTGCTGCCCTCCCACATTCTTCCTACATGGTCTTTAATCCTCAGTCTGTGTAGCAACACTCACCACACCGGCACTCACACAACACAATGATGCAAATGCATACACTTGCCGACATGAAGGCATATTGACATGGCACAAAATGAGCGATCATCAACCCTTGTCAACCTTGTCAAACTTTGCTTTCATTGGCTCATACGATCTGACTTTGTGGCTGTGATTGGCCAGTGTGTGTCCACACCCCTATGTACACACAAACACACATATAAGCACATTCAAACACACTGTTTGCTCTACTTCCTGCGTTGAGCTGTCTGGCTGGCATCATCTCCAGCTACAGAGCCAAAGGGTCAAAGGTGATCACCGCTTGGCAGCACTAGCTCCATGTCCTTCCGCTCCTCTGTGGTTATGTGTGTGTGTGTGTGTGTGTGTGTGTGTGTATGTGTGTATGTATGTGTGTGTGTTGTGAACATGACAGTGTGACCTCTTTGATCATGTTTGCTCCCCTGGAGTTTTCCTTCTTGTATATATACAATATAATATACACAGCCTTTATATCTTTTCCTTCTACCCTTCTACTTGCCAGCAGCTCCTGTCCTTCGCTCCTACTAGCATCTCTGCTCCTCCTTTTCTTTTGATACCCCCCCATCTACCTCTCACAGCCCTCTTACTTTCTGCCTCCCACCCTCCCTCTGTCCTCTTGGCACAGATTGACAGGATTGAGTCACTTGGATTGTTCGTACTTCCCAGTGAGACACATATTGTGTCAGTGTCCAGCCCACTGTATGTGTACAACCCAGCAGAGACAACAGTGTTTAATACCTACAGTATATAACTGCCTGTGTATACTGAAATTACACTATCGCTGTGAAATATATGTCTTAATTGTTATTATATTGAAAAGGTTCTTTTTTTCCAGCAGAAAATAATTTTGATTATGGCTTTTATGCAGTCCCAACAGAACAATCATTATTTTCAAATGCATTCAAATGGGATGGATTCTCTCTTTACTTTCATCATTGTATTTCTCCTGAGCAAAGAACTTAAGAGATCCTCTGTAATTGGGTCTCTTGCTTTCCAGTGCAGCGCATTCACCCAACTGACTTTTTGACGTATTGTTATGTTCATAAAGTGGCACATTTGCTCTGAATTTTCATTGAAGTGTTCCTCGGGAGAAAAAGACTTGGCTGCAGGAAGAATGTTTGTTATCACTGTTATCTCAGTGGTGCTTTTGGAGGAGTTGGCAACCTTTCTCAGTATCACTTTGTGGGTGTGTGTGCGTGTGTGTGTGTGTGTGTGTGTGTGTGTGTGTGTTTAGGATGTTTTCTCACTCTTATCAATGTGTCCTTGGCTGTGCAAGTGCTCCAGCGTTCTATTAGTGTAATTCACTTTCTTTTATGTATCTTGTAAAGAACTGCAAAGACCTTGAGAGTTAAAAATGAGAAAAAGAGTACCAGTGTAAAAATAACACTCAAAAACAAATATAATGTTAAATAAGGAAGGATGGGGGCACAAACCAGGTGGTCAAAGTTGTTTGAAATTTGAAATGAATTATGTATTTTAACCAAATATATGAATAAAGACTAACTATGACATATATATTTATATAGAGAGGAATAAAACAGTTCCAATGGTAAAACATGGGAGAGGCTTACCTTAAAGCACCCCTCTGCTGGCCAGACAGGAAGTGTATGTAACAGCCTCAGCACAAAGACCCACAGTGTGTATCTGGGCCAGCAGGAAGAGGGACCAAGGGAGGAGAAATCCAAGTCTCAACACAGGCCTTCCCTCGCTCCCCAGCTCTATATTCAGCTCTGTGCTACACTTTTTTCTGCAACATTTCCAACTTTTTCTTTTTGCAAAGCTGCACTCAACTGCTCTGGACTATAGGGCTTTACTTCACCCTAATTCTCTTTTCTGTTGTTTATATTTTTCCTGAAACTACTGTTTGTATTCCTCTTAAAGCTAATACAAAGAACTACCGTCTTTTGATAATTTTGGAGACGCCTGTGGATAAAAAGCAGATAATAACCCCGAAATATAACATCAGAAATAAAACTATACGAAGACAAATGGCCGGCTTCTTTTTAACTGGCTCACATACTACTCACTGTAACTTTGCCTGGGAAAAGTGAAAACACAAGCTTGTTTCATCTAATTTCACAGTGAATCCGACTCAGTGGTAGGCATGAAGAATAACTTTATACAAACAGTCTATGTTCATGCGAATGGTCTTGTTTGTTGTTTATGTAGGTCATATAGTGGCATCAGTATTGAACTGAGGCTTCTTGCACTAGCTTCAAGTTATGAGTTTATCTCTAATAATAGGTGTTAGATACTGTAATGCTTAATTTAAAGTAAAACAATAAGGGCTGCAACTAATGATTATTTTAATCATCGGTTAACCAGTTTTCTTTATTAATCAAATACTTGTTTGGCTCCAAACAGTTAAACAATTATCAAAATAATTGGTGATTAATTTAATAGTGGACAACTAATCGTATAACTGACTAATCATTCTACCAGTGAAAATGTAATGATTTTGCAGGTAGTTTTTTAAAAGTAAACCATGTAAAACTTTTTAAATTAACGTAATCAAAATGTCTTACCTTAAGTTACACTAATCAATATTTTTATACTAAAAATGGACATATAATGTCAAAGGTGTCTGAACCACAAATAACTGTCATCAGTCTTTGTAGTTTCTAGATTCCCAAATGGATTAATTTAGTAATCATTGCACCTCTAAAAGCAATGCTGTGCTGTATCAGTACTGCACAGTTTTGTCATGGCTTATTTTCTGTCCCCCATACATTCTCCCAGATGTCCTTGTAATTTTTTTTTCTCTGCTCTCTTTCTGCAGAGTTTTTGTATTATTTTATTGCAGTTCTTTTCTGCCACAAATATGCCTTCTGTCACAGTGCTGTATATTATTTTACTTTATTTTTTTGAATTTTCAGACATGTTTTGTTCTCTTGCACATTCTCCAGGCTCACATACCTCTCTGTCTGCACTTTTCTCGTAGGTTTGCTTCTCTCAAACTGCCTCTTTGTCTAACAGCACTCAGCTCCTGCTGTTGGAGAGTCAAAGGCATTTTGATTCGAAACACTTTATTTGAATACGATAGTATGCAGGCATGCTATGTGTTGGATCTTGCTATCTAAGGGCAAAATGCAGGAGGGATAAGCACCTACTCACATCTCAATAATATTCACGGCTCCATATTTCACTTTGATTTTATTCACATCACATCTCTCTCCCTTTTCATCTCTTTGTCTCGCTTTCTCTCCATTCCTGGCCTGCTTCTCTCCACAGTCTAGAGAGTGAAGTCTGAGCTAGCTGAGACGCCTGGCCCAAGGCCTTGATGCTTTATTTGCATTTCACCATGCTCTCTATGTGCCAGGAAAATGCCACCTGCTGGTGATAACCCCCTACTGCAGCTACTCATTCAGTGTGTGTCTCCCTCTGATGTTTGTATCTTGTGAAAGCCACGTAGGTATGTGGTTGGAGTAAGTGTGTACCCCCACCGCCGCCCCCCCCCCTTTCCTCCTTCCTTCTCCCTCCCCACTGTTCCCCTTCTCTTTCCCTTTCCGGCCTTTGTGCAGCTGTATTTATTTGGGCTGGAGCAGGGCTGTGCAGAGACACTGGTCCTGACCACGCTCAGGCCCCCGCCCCAGTTGACGCCTTTAAGCTGAGTAGAGATGGAGGTTGACAGGGTAATAATGCTGGTGTCAACACCACTTACAGGACAGTTATATCAGTATCAGCTCAGCAGGGGGACGTTCACACTCTGTTAGGCTGGGTCGTGAACCGTGCTGGGGGCCCCCAGCCTCAGCCACACACACACACAACACACACACACATGCAGTACACCCGGGCCCCTGCTAATGAAGCAGCTTAGACATACATGACTGCAAAAGTGCATACTCATATACAGTAAACATATTTCTATGCACATGCACACACAGGTTGAACACATTAATTCAGCATATGTAAACTTTTTCTCATTCTGTTCTTTTTATTATATTTACATTCACATTGTTACATGTAAATAATACCAGTCATGTGAGTAGAAGCATTCCAGAAATTATTTGTCCACTTTTATGCATGCATTGCATTTGCATTAAACCAAAGAACACTTAGGATGATTGACTGTGAACTAAACCATATAAATAGTAATTTTTCTCTGGATCTGAATACAAAAAGGATCAATCGGTAACAGGAATCATTTGATTAGAGAACTCTCAATTCTACTTGGAACTTGGTTACTTTGATCATTAGCTTTAAGGAATTAAAGACGGATACCCAGCCCTAATTATATAGCGTGTTAAAGAGCTTTATAAATTCAAATTTAATCATTTCAGTCAGGTACACTTCATATCAGAGCCTCGTGTGCTTCCTCTTCCTGACAAGTGTATGGAAGAGTGTGTGTGTGTGAGGCTGTGTCTTCCTGTGTCTGTGATTCTTGCTCCTTGAGCCCTAGCAGTCCTTCAGGACTTTGAGCGGCTGTCCAAAAGCAAGTCTTGTCAGCATGACTCCAAATCACAGAATCCTATTTACACTCAACGATCCATATTAATTATGAATCTGAGTTCAGTTGGCGCCCTCTGTGACCGCATTGCATAGCAACGATCACTGTAGCCAAATGGGATGCTAATAAGGCTGCCTGTCTCACAAACTATATTGTTGCCCTAAACTATATTACAGAAGTCTTGTTTTGTTTGGCATATAGGGGTCCCAAATGAAATCCAAGTTTGCTTTTATTTAACTCTCTGTCTTTGCATACATTTAAGCTTCTTGAATTACACATAGTTACAACATAAATGGTATTTGCCACCTGTAACTGCCACCAAACAGCAAATATCAGAGCACTACTAATACATTGTGTTCCAGACAGATGTTTTCAATTTAAGTTCTACACCAAAATCTTTGCATAACTTCAGGCTAACAACAGTAAGAAGTTATAAGTATAACTAAGTTTATAAAATTAAATCTACTACAAGGAGTTTTCATAGTTTGCTGAATGTAGAAGCCCCTGGAGAACAGAGATAGTGTTTACACTGTAACGACCACAATATATAACCTTAATAATAAAATTAGGGAAATTAAAATCTTTTCTGCTTCTCTTTAACTGGCTAATGTACTACTCACTGTGACTTCCCCAGAAAAATGTAACCACGGGCTTGTTTTATCTGATTTCAAAGAGAATCCAACTTGCTGGCAGGCATTAAGAATAACTATATAGATATAACCAACTTCTCACGGATGGTCTCATTAGCTTATGTAGGTCATGTAGAGGCATCAGTATTGAAATGAGAGTTTCATAATCAGTTAAAAACTCCTTGTAGTAGCTTGAAGAATGGGATAATAAAACAATTAGATACTTCAACCAAGTCTTTCAATGAGGTCTGACCTGTTTCAAAGTGACATTGATTCTGTTTTATCTGATCTCTGAACAACTGCAGCATTTAATGAGCTCAAACGTGACTAAAACCCATATTTTTATCCAGAGTTAGATACGTTGTTAACAGATCCTCTGTTGGTTTTAGGCTGTAATTTGGCAGATTTTTGCTGCATCAGCATTCAGCATATTTTATGACTGCTGGCAATAATGTAGTTATTCCACTGATGCTATTTTATTCTTCATTTCATCTGCATTTATTCTTCTTTCAATATACGAAAAACAAGCTGACAAGCTCCTAAATACCGGCAGTCTTATCACAATGCATTGTTTCACGCGCTCAGATTTAAGGAAACAAGCCATGGCACGTGTGAGGGCACTAAGTCTATGACTCATTTTCGGTTCAGTACAGTAAAATGGTAGAGGAGGACAATAAAAAAATGAAATGAGTGAAAAAAATACATTAAGCCTTTATAAACAGGCTTTTTGGGGCCCCTTATTAAAGAAAATGAATAAAATCTTTAAATCTTGCAGAGGGAGTTGAGTATGAAATTTTAATTTCATATCTCAACCATCTTTGATGTCATGGGGACAGAGAGGGTGCAGTAGAAAAACCTGGTCAGAAATACAACATACACCAACAAAGTTTAATGGAAACATGTGAAACCGGGCCCAGTTCTCACACACATAACAGCAGATTCACACATCCTGTAGTTAAGTTTGTAACTCTCATGAGAAGTCATTCTGAGTAAGCATTTGGCTTACTTGAAAGGCCACAAGTGACTGAGTTCACCTTTGATATTGCAAACATATCCACTCAGTTTTAAGCCTTTTAACAAAAATCAGAATTGCTTTTATTTGCCATTTTTACCACATGCAGTAATTAATGACTTAAAATAGCGTAATTGGCACACCTTGGGTTTTCACGCTCTCAGTCGTGGAATTTCCCAAAATTGATTTTTATAGGCCACTGGGTAGACTAATTTAATATAATCTACGCCTTTTGGGGATACGACCTCTGGGCCTACATCCTAATAATTAGCCTAGCTTATATTGTAGCAGCTTGGGAATACCCTGGTGACTTAACAACGCCAGTATCTTTGGATAAAACATGTCTCAAGAAACAGTTCAGAATCAGTTTTTAGGGAGCCTGTATAACCTACTGTTGGGTCCTAAACCAGGGATGGAGAAACATTACAGAATACCGTGTAGCTGTGTCACACAGGTTCTCAGTAATCTGCACTGATGGAGCCAAGAGGTGATGCTGGGGTGAGGATAAGAGGATGAATGGAGAGAGGGAGGAACAACGGTAAGGAATGAAGGGGCTAAAGAGGGGGGGGGGGGGGGTAGTATGGGCATCCAGCCAGCCACATAGCCCCCCAAACCTCCACTCAGCACCCCATCCTCTCACTATCATCCACCCACCCATTCCCTAGGAGTTCATGCATACTCTCTCTAGACCCATAACCCCCCTCCCTTTCCCTCTCCCACTTTCTTTCGCTCCCTTTCCTATCCTCCATGCTCCCAGCCTTGTAATCCCCCTCTCCCTCCTGTCTCTACTCGTCCCTCTATCCTTCCCCCTCGCTCCTCTCTTCTTCTCCTCCTCCTCCTCTTCCTCCCCTCCATCTCTCGCTTTCTTTCCATCCCTCCCCTCCTCTCTCAGCATCCCTCTCTCCTGGGTCTTCTTGCCGTGGTGTGGTGCTGTTGGCAGAGCGTGGGCGCAGGCGGCACACAGACGGGAGCACAGATGGGCAGCAAGCTGCGCAGGGCGGCCAGGCACACCTGCTCCACACACACACACACACACACACACACACACACACACACACAGACACACACATAAACGCACATACAGAGCCCTACTCTGCCACCTCGCCACACAGCCTGCCTTGCCTGGCACAGTGGCACAGTGATACAGGGACACAAACACAAATACACACAGACACACGTGCATACATACATACTTACATACATTCATTTGCACATCCATACGTACATACAAAAACATTGAGCATACAGTGCACAGATTTGTACATGTATTTGTAGTGTATACACTATGCAAATAGTAGTTTATATACACATGTAAAATACTTAATTTCACTATAGAATATACCAGTGTTTTTTGTTTTTTTTTTTACATTTTTATTTTTAAACGACTTTTGTAAGATTTTCAGTTCCACTTTGAAGTTCTTGCTTTGAACAGAAAACATTTGAAAAGGTCACATTCACACTTCTGGTTCACCACATGGGGATCTAGTTAACACTTAAAGAACAAAAGCATTACTGCGAGCATGCACACACACATACACACACACACGCACTAAAAAGTAGCAATGATAAAGATTTCTTAAAGCAGAAACAGAAATATAGCCTCATATGACACAGACATAAATAATTAAAAAAAAAACAGAAAAAAATATATAAATAAAAAAGAAAAAAAAATAATAAAATAACGTCCAATAAAAGAGCTGAGTGAACATCTGTGTGGGATAGCCGGGGGGATTAGGAGGGTTTGGAACATTTTAAGCGCATTAAGGATTAAAAAAAGGTCAGAATGTTTAGCAACATACCGATAAACCTCTTAAGCGAAACCCAATTGGGAGGCTGTACTGCGTTATCCTGTGTTTTGGGGAGGAGAAGAGAGGAGAGAGGGGAGAGTAGAGTTGACATTTGTTCCAACAAGGAGAGGAATCTCTGTGAACCAACAGTCTGTGCACATACATGTAGTTACACACACATACATGTGTGCACATATGGACACACACCGCTTTGATGTGGCTACAGAGTACATTAGCTCGCTTGTTGGTTTGTATGTTGATTTTAGGTGTGTGTGTGTCTGTACTGCACAGACTCACAAACGACGAGCTGTGTTTATGCATCTGTCAAACTGTGGTGTGCCACTGTGGAGCCCACTTGCCACTTCTTCCATTTCTGACCTTGAGTTTTATTTCAGTTTTATCCTGAGTTTATAATCATCAGCTCGTACATTTCCACACTCGGAGAAATGTTAATTTGTGAGTTTCAGTTTGTCTGTTACAGTAGCGTGCACAGCGCTTTTAGGTCATGTTTGAATGTGTTTTAATCTGGGCTTTTTCAGCTGAGCTTTAGTTCCCTGCTTTGCTCTGCTCTGCTGGCTGTCTGCTTGCCACGAGGAGAGACAGACTGGCAACTCTGCCTGACCCCTATCACCAGTCGGTCAACAGTACAATCCAACAGGTCACTGAGCCAAAGCCTAATCCACAACTGATGGATGGATGTTGGGTTGGTTGGTTGCTTGGTGGGATGGATGATAGACAGAGTAGCAGACCAGAGATAAACAGTGTGGCATGTAATCATGGGGGAAAGTGAAAGGAATGAATAGAGGAAGATGTTGTGGAGGCATGAGAATGATTATTTGTGTAGGCTGAGAACAAGAATGGAGTTGCACTGTGGAAGACTAGATGAGATTGTCACATAAGAAAAAAAAACGATGATGAGGAGGAGAAAGCAATATAGATTAAACCGTTGCAACAGAAAAACAGAAATATACGCCGGATGTTGGAGATTGTAAGAGTTCAGCCACACAATGATGGAAGGATTGTGAGAGAAGTGAGCAACCACAGTGGGGGGTAGAGTGCTGCACAGCATGTCAAGGCCATGATGACTGAGGTTATGTTGATTGTGGTGAGGGTCGTGAGATTTGCCCTGGAGCCTGTAGGGAAACTTCTGCAATCAGCACCCAGTGACAGCGTTAGAAAGCAGACTCCAACATAAACTCACGACAGCAAGCCTTTGAGTATCAACTTGTCGTGTGCTAAAGGGAGAATGTGTTAGCAAACATTCAGTCGTCTGTCTTGTCATTTCTATAAACAGATATCTCCATATGAATGCAGAGTCTGTAGACAAGGGACAAGATTTTTGTACTGGAAGTGTTACCGTTTCCATTTATATTTAGTATGCAGTCCATGATTAACCATTCACTTTTGAGCAGGCATTGGTTGCATGCAGCTAAACAATCCACGTGGAGAGCAAAAGTGGTGGAACGCATTATCGGAAATGCAATCATGGAACTCATCGGCTATCGTCTGATGACAACTTAGCTTTTCATTTTACTGCAACTGTTAATTGAGTGTATACTGGCTACTTGTGAAACAATCTAGTCATAGATATCATCTCTCTTCCATACACCGATCACTGTAAACAGTGATCGGTGTATGGAAGAGACCCAGATATGCCAGATATCTGCTGGCACCACTGTGACCCCCAAAACATAGGCTTTTGCCCCCAGCACTACATCATCCATTGGAAATCAGTGCCACTGTGGAGTTCAACAGTGTATCATATTGCCAAGTAGTGTAGTGATCTTGAAACAATCTGAACATCATCATTCGACTCCAACTCCATTCTCGCATTTCAAGTTACTAATTGGACTGGAAACAATGACTTGTGCATGGAAGAGGAAGTCTTGGCCCAGATAAGCATTATCTGGATATTCACTAGCATCATTGGAAGCGCCCAAAATATTGTCCATTGCCTCCAGAGATGTCCCATGATTGCAGATGAGTTCCAAGACTGTCTTTCTTGCTGCATGTCAAATTTATGCAGTGTCCAACATTAGCAAAGGTTTGGTCTGCTAACCCCTTTAAAAAAGCATCCCAATCATTTAATCCTACTAGAACTGGATCATATTCTCTTCACCAGCTACTCATTTATGTTGGCTCTACAATACAGAATAAAGGCATGAATTTTCAGATTTTCTTTCTGATTATTTGCAAAAAAAAATGTTTCTTAGTTTTACTTACTTAAATTGGACTTCAGAATTTTCTCCCTGACTAGTGTGTGAGGCTGTTTTCATATTGGTGAAATCAAGTGAGCAAACGTTTTTGAGTATAGAGCAAAACAGTTTGTTAATAATCTAAATTCATTTTTAAAATCTGACTTGAATAATATTTTCTACCAAGTTGGAGGAGAAAGTCCAGTTTTCGCTCATGACTGTGGCGTCCCATTGCCAAGTGTTACATTAGATTGAATCATGCTTTTGTGTGTTCATCATCAGGTCACACTGTGCACACAGTGCTTTTATCTGTGTTGTGTCTTTTTTTTTAATTTGCTGGTTTGATGGGACTGCGGGGTAGGCTAAAAGGTTTGAGGTTAGAGATGGGGTTGCTCACAGTCGAGGTGGAGGGGCAACTGGCGGGGGGGCTGCAGGACTCTGATTGGGGTTGCTGAAGGGAGGGCTTTGGGGGACTGCGGTGGGAAGATAAGGGGCTGGATGTGTGGTTAGGAAGCTGGGAGGGGGAAAAGGGGGTTGTGGCTGCTGTTGTGGGTTGCAGCTGGCAGAGCGGTGATAACCAGCAACTAAACCTCCTCTGCCTTACGTCCCTCTCCCCCTGTCCTCCTCACCTCTGTTGTACCCAGCCATATGATGCACTGTTGAACTCAACAGTGACACTGATTTCCAATGCATGATGTAGTGTTGTGTTGTAAGTACAGCCTTAGCTGGCTAAGGAACTTGATCTTAGAAAACTAGAGGCAGAAACTGTTGAAAGCTCCACTGTCTAGCCAGGTCATCTAATTTTACGGTCTCCAAGGTAGCTTTTTAGGAGATGAATAAACTCTATTCCTGTAGACAGCAGTCTTCTCTTAGAATTAGAAAGAATTCACAGAAAAAAAAGAAAGGTAGCTGCTGTAAACCAACAACATGCATCATTCCCTTACTGATGAGCTGAAGTGGTTTAGCCGGTCGAGGCCTCAGGGTGATGTTGAGGACAGCTATCAGTGTCCCTGCTACTGCACATATCTGCCTGACAGTCTCTTACTATGAGCCTCAGTTTTCACTCTTGGTCTTTCACACCTCAGCAACAGCATAACATGTTGGGGGTCATGACAGGCCAACAATAGTCGATTTAAGGAACTGTGAGGGCAGGGTTTCCAAGTGCAGGGTTTTTCCTAAATGTGATATGTCTACATTGAAAACTATTTGTATTCTGTTTCATAGTAAGATATACAGTACATGATTCCAAAGTAGGGAGATGATATGGTATGGTGAGGAAAAGTCTCCAAATAAAGGTATCAGTGAGATAGGACTTCTATGGTGTCAATGACAGTATTGTAAGAAACCCGAACTTGTTCTTTTAATGCCTTCTGTATTACAATATTTTGTAAATAGGAAGCAGGCTTTGCCAAAGTCACATTCAGAAACTTCTTAACTCTGTGATATTTGTACCTTGAACTTCCATCTATGTATTTTCCCTTGTAGTCTTATGAGGGTGTGTGGCAGCAAAGCACACCCTGTAAGGTACACATTAAATACACATCAGATATATCTCTAGCATACTGTACATACAGTAAGGTGGCTGTGTATCCAACCAGTGCATGTATGGTGTGAGAAATAGAGTGTTTACAATATTGTAGAGCCCCGTGGTGAAATACTACACGACGGCAAAAAGTCCAGTGAAGTCAGGTTGTATTTTCAACAGCTTTCATTGGCCATCATATATGTTTACTCTCAGTGTGTACCTCAATGTTTGTCCACGTATGAGTGTGTGTGTTTGAGAGTGTCTGGGTGCGTGTGTGACGGGGGCGCAGCCTCGTATGTTTGGAGTGAGTGCCGTCAGTTAGCTGGAATGTGGCGCTACCGCCAATGCTAAGATGGCTGCCAAGCTCTAAGATGGCTGCCAGGATTACACCCAGCCAGTGAGAGACAGAGAAGAGCAAGAGATTCTGCATGAGAAAAGAGGGGAAAAAGAAGCTCTCTTTCATTTCTGTGCTCTTTCTGTCTTTCATTCTCGCTCCTGTCTGTCTCGCCCTTCTCTCTGTGGATAAGCAGTGCTTCGTAGGCAGCGAGACAGGTCTGTTATTGTTTCTGCTCAGTAATCTGTGGCTTAGTGTGGCTGCAAGGCAAGTGCTGCTGGCAGGAGTCTGTGTGCTCTGTTATCACCTACAGCCTGCAGATAAACACCTCCTTTAGCTAGCTTTCTAGCTAGCTACAGCCTAGCTAGGCCTGAATGGATGGTCATAGCATACCATATGTACACACACCACATCAGTCCTGAAAATGGAGCTCAAGTCTTCTTCAGACATGTGGTCGCAAATAACAAGGAAACACATAGCTCCCTGACCTGTGTTAGACAGCATATCCATAAACATATACATACACACATCTTTTTTTTCTGCCTGGATGAGAGTGCACCATCTTCAGACCAACTTTTCTCAGTGCTCGTGTTACAAAACCTCATCTTGCACCCTCCTTGTTCAGCCTGCAGCCCCTGCAGGTCTGATTGTGGCCCTTTGTTGCCAAGACTTGGCATGTTTGTGTCTGCTCATGTGAGTGAAGCACCAATGCTTAAGTAGACCAGTCATAACAGGTGTGTGTGTATGTTTGCGTTGTTCGGCTGTCATTTGATCCCAAGAGGAAGAGTTTTGCCTCAACTTTAATATACTCGTCTGCCTCAAATCCCTGGGGCGAGTCAGACTGGCATGGTCAGCCTTTTCACAGGGTCTGTGTGTTTATGTATTTTTTTTTTTTGTGTGTGTGTGTGTGTGTGTGTGTGTGTGTGTGTGTGTGTGTGTGTGTGTGTGTGTGTGCACGTGTGCATGCGCGCAGTGTGTGTGTGTGTGTGTGTCTATTTGTCTGTCTGTCTATGCAAGGATTATAGCATGTATTAAAGTATGAAACAAAAATATAAGAAAGAAACAGATTGAGAGAAAGTGTGCATAGTTATGTGGGTGTGTGTGTGTGTGTGTGTGTGTGTGTGTGTGTGTGTGTGTGTGTGTGTGTGTGTGTATGCGCGTGTGTGTATGCATGTGTGTATGTAAGGTGCTCTGTTTACGCAGACTAAATCCCTACCAGCAAGAAGGTATTAAATAGGATTACAGCGAGGGATATGATTGCATGGTTAGATACTAAATGGCATAGCAGCACACTGTAAATCATTGCACCTTAAGTCAGGAGGGACAGAGGGAGATGGGAGAGAACATTCTTAGATACAAGACTGCCATACAAAAATGTGTGAATTCACACACACACGTACACTCACAAGATGTATACCATGCCCCAGCACATACTGCAAGTCCGTCTTATTCCCTCTCACACCTCAAATATCACAGTCTTGGCAGCATGGATACATGGCTATGAGTCAGTGAGACATTGTACACTTACCAGTATGTTTTTGATTATTTTTTTAGCATACAAACCAGATCCTAACCATTTGTCTTTCTCTACTCTCCCCTCCCGATCTCTGTTTCTGTGCAGAATCTGGACAATCAGACAGCTCCAGCCAACAGGGGGACACAGACATCAAACCACCGCCCAATGGTAGGTATACACACACACACACACACACACACACATCCATGTCCAAACACTGTCAAATTAGCATGCTAGAATTGATTCCATCATGCTTATCAGTCTTAACATTTTCCAATTATGGATCCAATTAGCAAACACACTCACACAGATGTTGATCCACAAACATAGTTGCAGATGGTCGCCCTCTCAAAGGCATGTGATTTTCAGGGTTTCTTTTAATTTTTTCTTTGTATTCCAGGAATTTCTGATGCAGTTTCTTTCCTCTAAGGCTTTTGTGTGTATGTGTATGTCCTGATCACAACCTTTTCTGAACAGGGCACCTGAGTTTCCAGGACTGCTTCGTCACCTCAGGGGTGTGGAACGTGGCTGAGCTGGTCAGAGTGTCACAGAGTAAGTAATAAACCACGAAAAAGAAAAAGAACAGCAGCAAAACAATACCCACTCTTTGATTTGTTGATTAACATAGACGCATACGATAGTGTGGGTGAATACGTGATTCTGATTGGCTGCAAGGTTTCCATTAATTTCTTATGATGGAAATCTGCCAGGTAGTTCCAATGAAACTGTTCACTGTTCTAAATGAATGCTCTGAAATGACTAACCATAGCAACAGGGACACACTCAAAGCCTCTGTTAACACTTTATTGCAAATCATTAACCAGCTAACATCTTATTACAACTGACAAATGACTTCAGCATTTCCTTTAAACCCATTTGGAGAGCATGACCACTTTAACTGAGATGCAGCTGAAGAAAGAAAATTGAAAAGAACAGGGAGAAATGACACAAAGAGTTAACACCTGGAGAATGAAATGCCTCATTGTCTGAACACCACAGGATGGCAACAGTAACATAAAAGCTGTAAGGAGTACACTGCCCCTCTGAAGTTAGCAATGCTTTGTATCACATAAGGGATCATCTAACATCCAATCTGCTATTCGGCACGCTACTTGTCACATATCATTTGTTCATGAAAATCTTGATATTAATTTGGGGACAGTGGCATGGCTGGATAGCTAGGAAGTCTTCTTGTTAAACACACTGTTGAATTAAATTTACTGTTTGTGAACTGTACTCTGAACTGTGTGTTATTACGTAAGAGTCTTGCCAGCGTAACATTAGCTTTATGGCTCATATCTGAGCAGACTAGGAATAGCTCCCCTTACCAAGTTGTATCTAAGGTTTGATCTATTTAATGGAGTAGTGAACAATGTTTCCATTGCACGAGAACCTTATAGGTTGGTAAGCAGGAAAAGACTTTTGAAAAACGTTTTGATTTTGACTGAAAAATGCATGAAAATTTAAATCAGTGGTCTTTTTTGTCCTTTGGTCTGATAATGGTGTAAGCAGGATAATGCCCTCAAGGTGTCCCTAATCAGGAATAATGGACGCGTCATTGGGCATTATCTCTTACTAGCTTCTTGATGGGCAGTAAAAAGTGCAACAAAACTTTTTTGATAACATTTGTGCATTGAAGGAACCCAGTACAAAAAAGTGTATGCCATTTAAGTGTACGTGCTACTGAGGTATAACTATGGATGATTAATTTTCTCCATTGAAACTCTTCAGAATATTTCTGGAATATACGCATCACCTTAACTCATTTTCTCTTTTCTTTTCTCCCTGTCAGCTCCTGTAGCCACAGCGTCAGGTCCTAACTTCTCACTGGCTGACCTGGACAGCAGTCCCAGCTACTACAACATCAACCCTGTGGCTCTGGGGCGACGCTCCCTCACCTCCCCTCCTTCAACCAGGTATGCAGTCCAAACTATGATTCCACACAGACAACAGCAGTTGTACGGGTGTACGGAGATGTATGTTGCCCAGGAAACACCAGCGACCATTATACAAGTCCAGCTGTCCACCATTAGCAGAGTTCCTTGTGGGTGAAGCCACCATGTGGCAATAGTAGTGCTACCTTGGTATGTGATTGGCTGTGAAGCCAAGGGCAGACTGGAGGGAAGTGTGAAATCACATTAATATCTGCCAACAGTATATCGCTTCTTATGAGAAGGATGACTTCACTGGCAAGTAAAGTACACCGTTTCATTGAGGTTTCTTGCTCTGGCATTTAGTACTCCAGTCCATTTCCAGTCTTCAAGTCTGTCCTGAACCTCCTCATATATGTGTGTGTCCCTGTTAGCTGCTTTCGTCTTTATGAATGTGTGATGGCTCTTTCTGCTTTTTCCTCTTTTTTGTCTTTCTTAACTTGTCTCTTTCTCTTCTTACCTCTGTCATCTGCTGTCACTTTAGGTCTGAGGTGGAGTTGTACGCAAACCTTCCCCGGAGGTAGTTATAAACACCTACAAAGACACAAACTAATGCGACACACACACTGAAAAACACACTGACACACACCCACACACATAGAGAGAGTCTTATTGTGTGGCTGTCTCGACTTCCTAACTTTTCTTTCTGTTTCCTCCTTCTTCATTCGTACTTTTGACATTTCTTGTGCTCTGTCTGTTCTGCTCCAAGACTTTGTGACAGTAATATTGTTTCCACTAAGATGTTTAACTTGAAGCCTCTTTAAATGTTTAAATGCTTGCTTATATGAATACTTTTAAGCTCTGGAAGGTATCCTTTTGTCCTTGTATTTTTAAAAATTGTGCCTTTCCTCCCTCTCTTTCTGCCTCCTTCTTCTCCTCCACCCTCCATACATCCTCCCCATGGTTTCAGCTCCACCAAGAGGAAGTCATTAGATGACAGTGAGCTGGAGAGTCCGACAGATGATGTTTTCTACCCTGGACGCTCGCCTGCCGCCAGCTCCTCCCAGTCCAGTGCGTGGCCTAACGACATGGATGCAGGTACCCACCCCCACCCCCTCACCCCGCCCCACACCTGTTACCCACTAAGCAAACATCATGAAAATGTTTCACACTCCTGCCTGACCCTCACCCCACCACCACCACCAAAGTCCAAACTGATGCTACCATCTGACTTTGTCTCTTCTCCACACTCCCTACCTCAATCACGTGCCTTCACTCTGGTGATATACACGTTTCTTAACATCCCTCAAAATCTCCCATTTACCTACCCACACCTTCCCAAAGGCCTTTCACCCCAGTCTGACTATTCTACACTTTAAAGAAACAGCAGCACCCAAGACTGTAGCTCTTAAATACTAAAGCAAGACTTACTAACTGATAATTTGTCAGGAAAAACAAACATGAGGACTGCCTAATTTATGTAATATTGAAAGGGGTGACCAAGATTGACCAGTCTTTTGTTCTTGGTGTTGAGAAGGGATGTCACGATACCAGAAATTTAGTAGTCGATGGCAATACCAGTGAAATTCCACAATTCCCAATATCCAATTTGATACCATGGTGAAAAAAACAAAAACAATTATAAAATTCAGTCATTGTTATTTTCTAAATCACTTCCAAAGATAAAAACTCTCAGTCATTTTGATGATAACAATAATAATAATAATGTAGTGCAAAAGTGACTTCTGCTGCCGAACTTTGAATGTAAGTTAAACTCAGAATGCAGCTGTCGTTTGAATTTGCTGACATGGTGACAGGCCATTAGTTTGGAAATAATTATTTAAAATGCTTTTTATGACACATAGACTGAACAATAAGGAGTCAGGATGATAGACTATGAGCTATAGTTACGTTACCATAGCTTAAACACAGTAGAATTTGCTATTGCACACATGATGATCTGCTTTGAATACAAAGTAGTTCCATACACAACTCTGTTTACTGTCTTTCTTGTCAATTAGTTGAGGTGAAGCTGTTGCTGCAGCTGCACTTGTTGTCATCTGCAGCATCTTCTTCCTTTGGCATGTAACAGTCGCGTCGCGACCCCCTAGAATAATGAGGTTAGTGTTCGTGACCCCCACAAAATATCCATATTGCAGAATGTTAAGGTGATATTTCCAACATTTTAACCATTAGTGTGGTAGCTGTTGCATTTCCTGATGCAAGATGTATTTTGCATATTATTGCTTGCCCTATATGTTGATGTTATTAGGGGTCGATGTCACTGAGAGCTGCTTCCTTGTTCTCATGAGAAACACTGGACAGGGACATGTTTAGGCATATATGCTGTCCCTGTCAGGTCCGAAAGAATTGCATCTCCCTTACCCATGGTACTATAGAAAAAAAACAGCATTGTATCGTTTTTGGAATATTTGAGTCAACTTGGTACCAAAGTATTGGTTGTCGTGGCATCCCTAGTGTCTGGCACTATAAAGCTTTAAATACCCTGCCTTACATTTAAGCATTTAAACCATGTAAACTTGAAATAGAGATGCTAAAACATTCAAATGATATCTGCCAAAATAAAGGAAACTGGAAGGTCAGGTTTAGCTCTAGTCATGATAGAATAGAATTAATAAAGCTGTTATGCATTCATCACCTTCACTGTGTGGTGAAGCTATTTTACACTGATTGGAATAGTATCTTCCTTTATTGTTCAGTAAATGGGTTTAAAAGCATCAACATGTTTTAAATTACAGTCTGTGCAAATTTTTGTGTCACCAATTTCTCAACACCATCACTGCAACCCCAGAAAATTGAATTAAACACGGATAAATGGTGCTAAATGTTATCCACCAATTAGCTCCAGACATCAAGAATATAAATGCCAAGATGCATCAATGATGACATAACAGCTTACAGCAGCCTGTATTAAGGCTTTATGTCGGTGTTTCCATTGTTTTGGCAGTAACCACTACCTCTGATTCAGCTCTGGACATTACCCTCTTTATTCTACCTCCTCAGTAATCCTACCTCATCCCTCCAACAACCCAATAACTCCAAGAAAAGAAACACCCTTTCTTGTTTACTTCACTTGTGTCCCAAATCACAAGGCTTCACATTTCCTCATCCTCACCTTAAAGCCATAATCACACATAAAGTTTACCCTGATGTTGTGTCAATTATCAGTCACTCACTGCCTCCATCATACACAAATGCTCACTCTTAACTCTCTCCCTTTCCCTCATATTCTCTCTCTGTCTATGTCTGTCTCTCTTTCTCTCACTCTTCCTCTGTCTCATTGTTAACAATACCCTTCTCCACTTTCAGTGCAGCACCATTTGGCGAGTGTGCAGGAGAGGAAGATAAAACATGAAAACGATGGCGTGCAGTTTCCTTACCATGGTTAGAACAACATTGATTACACTCATATATATTTGCTATTCATCAGCCTTTATGTAGCTCAGTCATTCCTCTGTGTATGTGTGTATATATGTATGTATATACAGTATATATACATATGTGTATAATATATACTGTATGAGTGAATATGTGAGTTGTATGAATGTCTGTGTTAAGGACAAGGGTACAAAGGAGTATAGTATACTTGTCTAATAATTTCAGTGATGTTTAGTTATTTTCAGATTGATTTCATTGTTGCTGCTCAAAATTAAATTTACTGACATTACATTTTCTTTGAAACATGATAGCAGGATTGTCAAGGAGTAGCCAGCTCAGGCTTTATTTTCTGTGTAAAACATGAGGCTGCAAATAGCTCACCTGAGATCCCAGGCTTTACCTCTCTGAAGTCATGTCATTTGTTCCAGTGGCACAGATGTCACCAAGCTCACACTGACAACACCAGCAGACATATTCATATACTGTTACCATTCTGCCTCATATGCACACACATGTACAGTCACTCACTTGTATATATACACACAGTCCCTCAGAAAGACATGAAACAGTATTAAAATTTCAAGCTGAGATACGCTCACTAAAATCAATTCACCAAGTTTTATATTGAAAACCTCTCAACAACTTGCGATGTCAGTGTTTTCATTAATGTAAAACAAGCCCATGTTGCATGCACTGCCTGCGTCAGGGACTGATGCTAACTTTGGCCAATGCCGGCCAATATTTACTGTGAAGTTTTCAAAGAGCAGTAATCAAACATGGTTTTAATGGTAACTAAAATTTGAAATGATGATAGTTTGGTCGAAGGTTTGACTCATTAGTGGGAGACCCCTCAGTCGACTTAGATTCTCCCAGTCGAGTATGAATATGATAAGAATGCAAAATTATAAATAAGGGGAATCATACAAGACAACATGTGCTGGTGGTTAATTGGTGAGAGAACTTGAAACAAGTGGTTATTAAACAAGTGTCTCTTCTTGTCTTTTAGCTGTGACATTCACACAGCGACTATAAACTTTACCAACAGAGTCTCTAAATAACCACAGATCACAAAACTAATTGTGATGAAAGCAGAGAAGAGTGATATAAACAGAAAGCAGGTGAAAAGCTGTCAGCCATTTCACCAGGGTGCACCAGTGGAATACGCAGAGCAAGTGATGCTTGCTTGTTTGCTTGTGCTTGTTTTTCCCACTGACAAGACAAGTAAATGTTTGATAACTGTACGGAAGGAATCACCACAGTGAGAGACCTTTTTTTAGATAGATATTTAACAAAAAACAGATGATTTATTGCTCTCGCCAGACTAACCACACTCCCTTCAAAAAACTGTAATTTTAACATCATCATTGCCAGCTTCATGCAAACTCACCAAAAACATCTTGGCTCATCTTGTCACTGTTCCAATAGTCAACAACTCAGCTTTGATTTACATTTTTAAAAAAATGGAGCATGGAGCCTACAGTGCAGGTGATGACAGACAGCAGGGAGAAAAGCTTCGCTGGTGCACTGATTTTATAACTGACATCCACTTTTACTTTCTTTGACTCTGTGAAAAAGCATTAAAACACAAGCCTTACTGGTAAAACAGACTCACATAGGCCAAAAGAAGAATTTAATGTGGCTCGCTGAACTGGACAAAAAAACAGGAATGAATTGTTAAATATTCCAATTTAACAGCAAAATTTTAAAACAAAAAATTGTAGTCAGGGATAACCCTGGTAATATTAATCACCTGGAGTTTTAATGTGCTTTATCGTGAAACTGGTAATTGTTTCATCATCACTACATAGACAGATACTGTCTAACACGTGCAATGACTTACACACTTACAACCCCCTCATATGCAGACGTTCACACATCCAAACACATGCTTATCAGGCTCCCCACCCCTGCAGGTGTTCAGGTGCCTGCCTTGCCTCCATCCCTTTGTTGCTCCATCCTTCCCTTGCTTCAAATCCCTCATTAAGACGCTTACCGTCTGTGGATCAGAGGTGTAAAACCCTTCCTCCTGCTCCCTAGCTCTCCCTTCAACCCTTCCATCCCTGTCTCCCTTCTGTCTAATTGAAAACGTGTACAGCGGGAGGGACCCTGGGGAGGGAGAAAACATGTCAGAGGAGAGGAGGAGGAGAGAGAAGCAGAAAGCAAGCAAGTGGATGGGAAAAGTGGGAGGTGAGAGGAGGGAAGAAGACTTTGGTGTACTCAAATGGTGACAGCTAATGAGAGAGAAGGGTTATCAGGATGCGAAGTAGAGGAGCCAAGAGCCCTGGTTAGGTTTTGCCCCAGTCTACTCTCACTCGAGCCTCAGCGGCTGCTCTCCTGCTCCTGCTCCACTTAGCTGTAAATGTAATTAAGAGGCTGTTCATCAGAGCCACAACAGAGGCTGCTGCACGCCTTAGCGCACCAGAGCCTCACCTCCCATCTTTTTCCTGTTTCCCTCACTTGCACTTGTTCTGTGTGTGTGTGTGTGTGTGTGTGTGTGTGTGTGTGTGTGTGTGTGTGTTTGTTTGTGTTTGTGTGCACCAACCCCTTACTCTCCAAAGTGCACCACACACAGCCTTGTACACCTCTTAATGAGTTTGGCAAATAGAGGTGTAGAATGGCATGCAAATCTGGACCCTTTACCCAATTAATTTACAAAATCCAAGCGAAAAATTAGTGAGCCAAAAGCTTTTGCAATTATCAGCCGTTTTTAATTTATTTTTTAATGTTGTATGGGTTTGGACATTTTTAACAATAGCTACTGCAAAATGTGGTTCACACTCAAGAAAAGGCAAAAATGAGGTACAGCAGAGCAGGGATGGAGCTAGCAGAGAGTGTGTGATTTTGGTATGGTGTGTATCCGATTTTCCAAAGAATCCCACCTGCCACAGGCAAAGCTCATCTGGGAATTCCTGTCCAGGTGGGGGGTATGTAAACAAGCAACACACACTCTCTCACACACAAACACACACAAACAAACCAAGGGGAAGAAATAGAAAACACACTCACACACAGGTGCGCCTCACCGTCTGTCCACAGCACCGTCTACTCCCCCTGACTCCCCCAAACCAACAGAAAACACTCATCCAGCAACACACACACTCGCTTGCACACTCCAGTGTATGAAGATGCATTTATATATATAAGTCACACAAACACAGTTACATTCAGGAATACACGTGGTAGATTTGTGCACACATATCACACAGCCCACTCACACACATGCACAGCTGAAGCATGGACCCAGATGGTGTTTCCGCGTGTGTGTAGCCTTGGGATCCGTGAGGATGCTGGAGACATCTGCTCCACAGGGGCTAGAAGAGGGGTGGGGGTAGGTTAGTGGAGGAAAAACGAAACAACCATGATTTCATATTACTTCCAAATGATTGTGAAATTTTCCTGGGACACCAGAGACTTGTGGTGGCGGGGGCCTTTTCTCTGTGCTTTGAGTTAAATGTTACAGGCCCGTGGAGGGATACAGCTGGATGTACATATGTGGTTTAAATCACTAGAGAGAGGAGAATTCCCTGAGTTTCCTTCACTTGTTTAAACCACTATCTCCTGTCTTTTCCAACTGCGTGTGTGTGTGTGTGTGACAGTCTGTTTGTGCGTCTATGTGTGCTTCAGTGGCGCATCTGGTGGCAGGCCTGTTAGTGCAAAGAGACAGAAGGGTCATCATGGGAGCGCTTGATTGGTTGCCAGTGAAATACTAAGGCTTGCCAAGAGAGGAAACAGTGCAGTTGTGGCACATATACACAGACTCACACACACACACACACGCTTACACACACAATCCAGATCAGACCATTGCACAGCCTCTGAAGTGTTGAATATTGTCTTTCACATTCCCTCGGTGATAGTGACAGTGCTATAACTTCCTATATATACAGATGTCAATCTTCATCTGATCTTCTCTGTGTTCCCTGGCTCTGATTTCTGTACTTCAGATTCATTTTATACTTCCAAAATTAAAGCACATAACTACCTCTCTGAAGCTGCTTAATCTATAAGGTTCTGGTTCTTACACTTTCTTCCAAATCTCAATCTATCCCAGCTCTCCCCTCAAGTGCCTTTCCTTGTTATAAGTCTCTGCAGACTGCTCTTATTTCCAGTTTGCTCCCACCAGTGTGACAGTGTCATAGCAATCACTGCTAACTATTGGTGTCAGAAGTGGGATTGGGGTTGTCTTCATGCTTGGAATCTGTCTGACAGTACAATACGCCCCCAGACTCCCGCTACAGTGGGGGGAAAAAAAAGAAATATATGTCTGCTAAAGACATAAATGGTTCACACATATTCACTCCCACCTGCTTGAGACTTAACTCTTTCACACAGGGAGGGAAGGTTTTACACGCCCCCACACTCCCATAGACTTTCACACGTCTCCAGCTGGAGAACTGAGGAGGAATCGTATTTAATGCCTTGTTTGATGCGGAGGGGTCCACAGAAATAGATTTACAAAAACAACAGTCTAAAAAAAGTTTAAACAGAGAACATTATCACATCACTCACTTGTTAGGAAGATTAGAAGAAAACTTAATGGGAAAGAAAAGTGTCCATTGTTTCATCAGTTAAATGTGGCTCTGGTTGTAAGGGTCTTTGTTTTTTTTGGGTGATTGGACGTGTGCTCGCGCTTTCGAGTGTGCTCAGATGTCGAGTGTGTGTGTGAGCGAGAGATAATAACCATATTTAACATCTTATGACATTCCAATTTCATACATGTCGTCAGAGAAACGCATTGAAAAACAAGACACTGCTGCATTTTTCACAGGTTCTGCTTTGCTCTCCCGCTCCCTTGCTCCCTTGCATATTTTCATGTCTCCCACGTTCTTCTCGCCTCTCTCTTTCTCTCCCTCTCCCTCCCTCTGTCTCCTCTCTCTGTCCGTCTGCTTGTCTTTCGCACTCAGCAGCTGCCGTGTCCATACTGTACAGTGTGTGCTATTTCTGAATGAAGCCTTCTTCTCGTGCAGCCAGCCTGTGAGCTTCGCTGAAGCCAGACCACAACTAGCTGACTGTGGCTGTACGGCGGCCACGCTCATACACAGAGAAAGCCTGCAGTTGGCACCTGAAAGAGAGAGAGAAACAGAGAGAAAAGAGATGAGACAGAAAAACATACAGTGGCACAGTAGAGGTTATTATAGCTACACATGTGCTTTGGCTCTAAAACAAAGAGCAGATTCAGATTGGATTTTGCTATTTTTCCCTTTTTTTCCTTTGAAGACTTGCACTTAGGCTTTGAAATATTGCTCAGCCCATATTATATGACTATAAAGCTGGGAGTTGGGAATCCTACAGTATATCTCTGAATGAGTTATTACAGCCTAGAGTCCTCTGACTGGCTCGTAACGGGAGTGAATGGCCAACAGCCAAAAGGACAGGGAGCAATGCACTGCCATCAACCAATGAGGAAATTAAAGACTCTAATCAGAAAATCATGATTGTTCAAGTCCCCTTCAATAAAAAATCAAATTGATTTTTTTTAGTGTAGCTAATTAAATAAGCAACATTTTGTTGATTAAAACCACCTCTCTCTTTTCCTCCCTCTTCCCCCCCACTTTTTTTTGTTGATCCCATTTTTTTTTTCGCCAGGACTGTCCTCGCCTGGTTCACTTAAGAAGCCGGGGAAGTTTGATTTCAACGCCCTGACTTCCCAGACGAGGTCCCCCCGCATGGCGTTCACACACCACCCGCTGCCTGTGCTGGCAGGAGTGAGACCAGGTGAGAGCGCTGCCATGAACCCAACAACCCAATCCCCCTTTTTATAATCTGAAAAAGAGAGAGAAGGAAAGGGAGTGTCAAACTTGATCCTAGATTATGCCATATTTACACCTCCAAACTCTTCTGGAAACAAAACAAAATAAATTCGACAATCGTGTGCCTGGAAATGATGAAAATCCCAAATGTACTTGCTGAGAAAGCAAAAACAAAACTTTTAAAATCCTACAGTTGCAACTGCTGAGAAGCAATATGCCCGCAGAGTTTCACCTGTTCAGTGTTACTGCTATCATCATGGCTTGGCATAAATTTCTCTCTCTCTCTTTCAGCCTCTCTCCATCCATCCATTTTTATCACCATCTTTGTGCCTGTGTGTGTTTTAATATTGTCATTGCATGGTACCATTGCTGCATCCATGCCTTTGTGACTGATTTGCCTCATATCTTACTGCTTCATGCATCCATTATAATGTTTTTGGAAGTCCGTTCTTGCATATACAACTGACAAAGCTGTTTGTCTAATATAATGAACTTGACTGGGTGTGTTAATGTACCAAATGGAGCTATCAGCACACTCAGAGGAGCAATTTGTAGGACCCTAGTGCTCATAAAATGAGTACTGCAATCTAAATGGCAAGTTGGAGCCATGTACATGTATAACATAGACTGAAGTCCTTTTTTAATAAACAATCTATGTTTGAAGTCAGTGGTTTCCCCTCACCCCCTCCTCCCCAGACATAAAGCTCAGACAGGTAACCTGCAAGCTGCAGGGACAATGATCCCAGTGCAAAATTATACTTTGACAATGACGGGGGACAAAGAGTCTTACACAGTAAGTTGATCAGCTTTTTACAATTCTCAATTGTCTGTCAATGAAAACCTAAGGCCTTTAACTCAAAAACAAAAAAACAAAACACTGCTCCAAAAATACACACTCTGGAGTTCAAACATTTGGTATTAATTTTATCTCTGTGTAAAGTGAATAAATATGAAATGAGCAAAAAACAAACAAACAAACAAAAAAAAAAACAACGTTCTGCGCCAGAGTAAAAAATTCAAAGGAGAGTATGCTGGCTGTACTGTTGTCAGAGAAACTTAAATGTAGAATATTTCCTTGATCTCTGATGACAAAACATTGCAATTTTATTACATTACATATTCCTACTTCAAGAGTTGAATTTCTTTTGTATAAGATCAAACATTTGTACACAGTACATAAGATCAAAAACCTTGGAAAATATCTACCTCTTTATGGTCAACCAAAGGAAAAGACACACTGTTTGAAGGGAAAACATAACAATTCTTTATTATATAGGCAAAAAGAAAATAGCGAAGGACCAGCCAGGAATCTTTCTTTGCCATAGTGCACCTGTCAGTTATTAGAGCCAACTAGAGCTTAGAGCTTCTTCTTTTTTTGTGTGTGTGTTTGTGTGTGTGTGTGTGTGTGTGTGTGTGTGTGTGTGTGTGTGTGTGTGTGTGTGTGTGTTAGTTTTATACAATCATATGCAGGTGTTTTTTTCTCGTCAGTATAGAGCAATAAGAAATTTGAAAAGGAGTTTGAAGACGTAACAGGGATTGAAACAGTATTTGAACCCACAGTTGTAGACTGTAGTGTATCAAAAATTATAACATAACAAAAGTTGTATCCAGTGTTTCTAAGAACTTGTTTCATTAGAGGCACTAAGGGCAAGTTGTCCTCATAAGAGCTTTTGGATCCTATAGGACAATTAACATGGTTTCTCTATCTCTAGTCCCAAAGTCTCTGGGATCTCAAGTTTGCCAACAAGTCCCTGTTGGCTGGTCTCACTTTTCAAAGGAATAAATATGTCCTCCTCTCTCTATCTCTCCCTCTCATTCTATTTGTCTCTCAAAGGGATGGTTTGGGCCGCAGCCAAACCCGACCTACCACGTAAAGGTCATTTGGACTCATTGCCCTCCATGCTGAAACGTATTGAATTTTACTTGCAGAGCTCCCCACAGTATATTTAGAAAATATAGTCGAGGCCGGATCTCGCACCATTAAGCCATGTTGTTTATCTGCACAGAGCAGTCCTATGCCCTCTGGAGAATCCAAAGCACCAGATTGAATTTTGCATTTGAATTGATTTCTAAAATTTGCTCCACTGTTTTGTGCAAAAGTTGAAGAGGTGCGAGGCACTGGCTCAGGTTTCTTTGTTCCTCCCCAACTAACTTCTCACACTCTCCAAAACAGTGTGTGTGTGTGTACTGTTGGCTAAGAGGTTTTCATGTAATAGAGAGGCTGTAATGAGACAGTGTTTAGAGATTGTGTATGGGTGCGTTTGCGCACATACACATAGATACACACTCATACGCGCATGTGTAAATTTACACTCTTGTGGAGGACTCTCTGTGCTAAAATGGCTGCCATCCAAATGGAATGTCCCTCGGAGGCCTTGGTTCTATAAAGAGACTGGAGGATGATGGGAGGGAGGGAAGGAGAGAGGGATGAAAAGAGAAATGGGGGTAGACAGAGAGGGGGAAGAAGCAGTCAGCAATCATTGCTTGCCTTGGATGGACTGGAGCTGTTAGCGCTTGTTGTATAGGTCTAGTGAGTGTGGGTGTTCAGGGGTAAGGACTGGATGGTTTATGTCCTGTTTTTGGCTCCAGACTGATGTGGAGAGCTGCCAGATTGACTGTTGTCTGATTATACCAGTCTGGAGAGTCCGCCATTGTGACGGTGATTACACACACACACACACACACACACCAATATATATGCAAAGACACATTAAAGCTGCAACAGACATAGCAACACATTCAAACAGACAGGCTGCAAAAATAGATACAAATCAAGATACAGACATAGAGATGCACAAAATTCTCATGCACACAAAGAACAGCAGACACCCGCAAACCCAGGCACAAAAAGATACACCGAAATACACTAAAATACAAAGTTTGAACAAACAGGCACTGACACAGTCTGTGAGTACAGCATACACAAGAGATAGTAGGTGACAGACATAATCACAGATGCTTGTTCGCCAGGCTCCCCTCACCTAGCAGCTTGCCTCTTTAGTTTGGTGTGCCAAATTGCCAAAGCCATAGAATCTCAGCAGAAGACAGACAGTTGAGCCTAGTGTGTGTGTGTGTGTGTGTGTGTGTGTGTGTCTGTGTGTGTGTGTGTGTGTGTGTCTGTGTGTGTGTGTGTGTGTGTGTGTGTGTGTGTGTGTGTGTGTGTGTGTGTGTGTGTGTGTGTGTGTGTGGGGTTGGCTGGCTGGCTGGCTGACTAATGTCTCCGGGAGGCGTTTTGTGGTCGGTTGGGAGCGGAGGGGAGATTCTCTCTCAAGCTTCAAACTACTGGGCAGAACCGCACAGCAAGGATATGCTGCTGATTGATTACACATCACCGACAAGCAATAAAACAAAAGTGGAAAAACCCAGTGTGTGTATGTGTGTGTGTGTGTGGGAGGGGGGGTCATACCCTAGTGGTTTGTGTATGTCTTTGAGAGGGAAATTGAGAGGGAGCAGAAGGCAGAAAATACTGTAACACACTCTAGCGTGTATTGGACTGTGAAAGTGTGTGTGTGCATATGCGGTGATACCAGGCGTACCAGAGGTACAGAGAGATCTAGTGGGCTGATTTATAAAATGAATGGGGCCAGATGTTTCCCAATAACCAGGGATAATGCCAGTCATTTATAAGCAGAAACAGCTTCAGTCAGTCAACCTCAAGAGAATGTCCCAGCTATTTTCTGTGTTATGACAATAATAGGCTTAAGTGGCAACCTGTTCTCTGATGCCAACTGTATTGGTGCTTAGTTTGAATATATGCATGTCTTACGTACTGTCATAGGTGTGCATGCTAATGTACTTAATATCACAGTGTGTAGACTGTTCTGTAAGCTGATTTAGTAGAAAAGAATAGAATGACCTGATTCTTACTGTATTTTTCACACTTTTGGTCTCTCTTCTATCCTCTCCTCACATTTCTCTTTCTCCTCTCTTCTCCCATTCCCGTTCCCTTTCCCATTCTCACTTTTTTCCTCAGGGAGCCCCCGTGCCTCAGCCTCAGCCCTGCACTTCCCCTCCTCCTCTATCATCCAACAGTCCAGCCCATACTTCACCCACCCCACCATACGCTACCATCACCACCAGGACCCGCTTAAGGAGTTTGTGCAGTTTGTGTGCACCGACGGCACAGGACAGCCCAGCGCACAGGTAAGTGATCTGTGGGTTCAGCAACGGAAAGTGAGGGGACAGTGGAATGGTCGCTTACTAGAAGTCAGTTTATATTTGTGGAATTTCCTGGAGAAGCTACAGAACAAAAGAAATTATCATCATAATTAATGTACAGAGTAAATTTTCCATCCTTTCATATCTTATTTGTTAGATACACAGGAGTGACAAGGTCATGTGAGCCTACTCCTGGGAATAGAGCAATGTGGCTATAGGGCAAATGTGTCAACAGGAGGAGGCAGCCAGATGTGCTCAAACAAAAGAAAAAACTCAGCTAGAGAAAACTAAGGGGATAGGAGCCAAACCACATTTGACTGATTCATCATTCAAGATACAAGCTTCTCCCAGAGTTATGTTTAGGCTGATGAGGAAGAAAGTATCAGGGAAAAAAAACCTCTAGGCAGAAAAGTTATAGTGCAGGTATGACCTGGGTGAGACTTGTAACTAGCAGTGGATTTACTATGGGGAAGCAACTGGGCTGCAAACTTGGGTGCATAGAGGCATAGATACGTAAATGCCACATTGGCCTTTGGATCATCTGCTGCTGAAAAGGCTGGTCTGTGATCAAACACATGTAAACAGGGGAGCTGTGTTTTTCCTGGATAAAGAGCACTATAATGTTGACCATTCAAATGGCAACGTGGCATCTACGTATATATGTCTAGTTGTGTAAAGATCTAGATTTGCACTGTTTGGAGAGTTCGATATCCATTGAAGGAAACTGAAGCAGACTTTCAAGATTCCTCATTTAACAAGCCCTCACTGGCCCACTGCGATTTTTAGTAACATTCCTTTACTCTCAACAAATATGTCCTCTCAAGTCTGCATTGTGATCTGTAATCATATATCATAAAAGATATTCATCTTTACAAAATGTGAGTGCAGAGAGAATTGAAGAATAGTTATTTAGACACTATGAGTCAGATAAGGCTGTGGAAGCTAGTGAGTGGTTCTGGATGAGAGGGAAAGCTAACTCAGGCACACAGGGGTCTGTTTCTGGGACACAGTCAAGCCTTTTTTGAGGTGTTGTGGGGCTAATTCAGTAAAACATCAGTGAAGAGAGCTGTCCCCTTGATGACTCCAGTAACCTGCCCACACTCACTCATCCATTCATCCTGAGAACTAGAGTTTCCAAACACCGAAACATAGGCACGGCACACAGTTGACTGTCAACTGGCCATAAAGGGACACTTATTTCGGTACATGTTCACTAAGGTGCAGGGTGCTGGTAGTACTGTAAACCTCTACTGTAAACTTGGCCTTGTTAGTAACTTTGAAACCACTTATTAAGCCCTTTTTCATGTTCTCTTATCCTTTGTTCTCATTACTTCACACATTGAAGACACATGCACGTACACTCATACACACACACACACACACACACACACACACACACACACACACACACACACACACACACACACACATATACACACACACACACGCACACACACCCTTTTCTCATCGCTGATTTTCCCTCTTCTTTAAATTCTTACATCGAACTGTAATAACTGTCCTTGTGGACAGCACCATTTTTATTTTCCCCTTGTGTGTTGACAGTGTTCATCATTTTCCCACTTTTTATTTACCACACTATTTTGGCCAGACTGTCTGATATTTTTGTTTGTTTTATGTTAAAATTGTGTGATCATTGTTGTCTCTGTGTGCGAGCATATGTGTGTGTTTTAGTCTGTGTGATTGTACTTGTGTGGAGACTGTTGGCATCTGTCTGTATATGAGTGTCTTGCCCTTACACGGGACTCTGTGTGTGTGTGTCTGGCCCCTTGTGCACTGTATATTCTCGGGGTGTGTCCTGCTCACCCTGTCTGTATGGTCCGTCTGCAGCCTAATGGAGGTGGCCAGAGCAAAATGCCGGGCTCCTTCCTGCTGCCTCCGCCACCCCCGGTGGCACGCCCTGTGCCCCTCCCCATGCCCGACTCTAAAATCATCAGCACGCCCACTGACGGCGGACTCAGCTCACCCGCATCTCCGTGTAAGTCACCCCCAACTCCCACTCCCCTCCACAAACCCCATTACTGCCCCAGTCTCCCCACAGACCATAGAGGCCAGTCCAAACCGATTTTAGCCTTCAGTAGGTTGGTTACCTCTTAGCTGGTAGCTAATTTGTTCTCTGTCCCAAACAATATGACCTCAAGTTTGTTAGCCTAGAGCCGATGTAGCCATCATAGACGTCCCAGTATTTATGTGCAGTTAGGGTTGGGTATCATTTTGATTTTAACAATTCCGATTCTGCTTATCATTTTTGGTTCTTAATGATTCTCGATTCCAATTCATTGAGGGTAATCATGCATTCTTCACAGCAGAGCTGTGTTAAACACTAATTAAATGGATAATTATGCAGAAGCACTGAGCTAAGCTAACATTAGCTACATAACCATAATGACAGAGGTCTCTTCTCTGGTTTCTTGAATATTTTGGTGTTTACTTGGCTACTTTATAAGACAAATGCATTATGTGACAAGAAGATGTGCATGCATTCAATTTGCATGTCTATAGGCACTGACAGCACCTATAGATATATGTTTGTTGTTTGCAGTACACAGTTTAATTTGAATCAGTGAAATTTAATTGGTCGATTCCATTAAGCAGAATTGATTTCTTAGAATTAATTTCTTAATGATTCTTTTGGAATCGTAATTTTGGAATCGGTTTTTAATGCCCAACCCTATCTGCGGTGCAGCTACACTTTCTGTCATCTTGGAGTAGAATTGCTGAAAAAGCACTCTGTGCTCTGGGACTTCTACAATGGCCACTGCTGTAGTTTTTTATAGTTGAGCTGACCGTCTGTCTCCAGTAAGGTTGCAGTTCACTCAGTCAAACACTCAGCAGCCCCAGGAGCTTCACTCCTATTTCATCCATCACCTTATGAAGTGTACGCCACTGTACTGTACTACCGTACTGTAATAGCGAGATCCAATTCTGTCGAGGCAGAAGCCACGCCTTTGCCAAACCAGAGATCCTCTTTCAAGCTCTTCTGTATCTCTTGCTCTGAAGTTCAGTCTTCTTTTCTCCCTTCATATCTTTGCAAACCTCCTCAGCCTCTTTCCTCAAAATCTTTTTATTCTCTCTCTCTCTCTCTCTCTCTCTCTCTCTCTCTCTCTCTCTCTCTCTCTCTCTCTGGTGTTCGGTTTCCTGCAAGCACCACAAGAGGCAGTGTAGTCTCTCTCCCTTCTTTTTGATGTGTTTTGTAGTTTGGGGGGAGCAGAGCAGGGCCCTGTGCACGTTGCCTCTGTAGCCGCAAGCCTTTGATCAACGCAGACTTTGCATGTCTGTCTGTGACAGCGGCAATACAATCTACCCCCTTCTCTCATTTCTTTTTTGCCTTCTTCTTTTTCTTTATTTGATATATTCTCATATCCTCCTTTCTTTGTTTCTTTTTCCCCTTTATTTCTCTCTTTTTTTTCTTTTTAAGGGAACAAAATTAGGGCAGTTGGCGTGGACTCCAAAAAAACATCATGCCCCACTTTACCCACCCAATCCCCTCGCCACTTTCACACAAATCTCACAACAATTAAAAATTGAGAAAAACAAAAAACATGGAAATCACAGTATAATAACAAGAACAACCCAACCTCTCTAAACATGAATGATAAAATCTAATCAAACCTGTCTAATTAGTGCTATACTGGGGGAGCGGGAGAGAGGAGTGTCATCAGGGAGTGGTGAGGCTTTGGTTGGTTCCACCCAGACAGGTGCGGTGCGAGAGTCGGGCCATGGGAGAGGCACACCAAGAGGGGGCACTGGACGGAGCAACCGGGGCACCTTCTCCTCCTTCTGTTTTGACTTTTTTCTCCTCTTCCTGTCCTATCAACCTTTCCTCCCCTCCCCCTTCCAACTCTCTCAGATTAACGTGTCACTTTATTATTTATTTATATGAACATCTATATAAATAAATATCGTACTTTCCGTCTCTTTTCTCATTCCAGTGACTGTTATCACTGTATTTTTTTTTTACCCCCCTCTACTTTTGTCTCTGATTCTCAAGATATCGTAATTACAGTCACAAAACACACACACATACACACACACACACACACACGCATATTTACATGCTCACTCTCACTCATGCATCCAGCCCTGTCACTGTCACCCCACACATTCCCATCCCCTCAACCTCAATCAAGTCATGCACAGCAAAAAGTTCTACCCAGCTGCCATGTTGGAGTCCAGTGAGCACAACTGCCCTAAATTTGATCCTGTGGCATCACTGAATGGTGTCACTTTGTAGGCAAGATGCTCCTCTTAACCTATTAAACCTAAATGGAGCATCGGTTACCACTGGTGGTGTATGCAGTTCCTCCATCCATCACCCTATTATTAAGTCCACAGTGAATCCTCAGTGGTTTTCTATGATTACGGTGGCTTGTTACTGAGGCCAGGGGCTGCTGAGGAGCGTCTGTGACTAACAGCACAGCCATATTTGGAGGAAATAGCTTCTTCATGTTAATGCTAATCATTACAGGCTGTACATCCCCTTGTTAACCACAGATTAAATGGTTAAGTGAAGGAAAATCACAACGAACCTGCCCACAAAATGAATAGGGCATCAGTATCCCTGACCCTTACTGTCTCTTCCCGGTAATTCATATGACAGTGAATTGTAGTCATAGTCTGAGCAGCAGGCTAACATTATATTAAAACATATCGATAATAATAACGAGAGCATCAAACTCTACTATGAGCTCGGTGTGTATGTGTGTGTGTAAAAGCATGTACACACTTGTCTCTCTCTGTTTATAGCATACTCCACGCCAGGCTCCACAGCTCCCAACCGGTTTGTCGGCATCGGAACACGGGACAACTTTCTGAATATCCCCCAGCAGACTCAGGTACCCCGCCAACCTCCCTCATTTAATTAACATCCACCCATCCACCTCTCCCTCCTCCACCTCCTCCTCCTCTTCCTCCTCTGTTTTTATGTCTTTTTCCTCCATGTCCCTCATCAACTGCTACAAGCCTGACTGCTGCACTTTGTAGATGATACTTAACATTGCTCCATTACTGTAGGCATCTGCAGGTTTGAAGGGACAAGCATGTCATTCAGAGCGAAAAGTCGTGATACAGAGGCAGCGCTCAGACAATTGCTCTGCATTGGCAACTCTTCTCTACTTACTGATTCAGCTCATTGTACAAGTGTTGATCAACAGTTTGAATATTTTGTCATCTTGAAAGTTAAGATGACATCTGTAGTCATTATTAACTGTTACTAAATCAGGCCGTTATTATGACAAAAATAATTCATGGTCATCTTACAAGCTTTTTCCGGAGCTTTCAATCACATCACAGTCTTCATCAGCAAAGTTCATTTTTAATGGACATAGATCTGTTGGCATGCCAACTGAGCAGCTGTTATAAAGAAAGATGGTAAAGCTTCCAGAAACTCATATTTTGTTGATTTAAGAGGCCCCTGTGGACAAAAACAGTAGTGTTTCACCGGCCATAACCACGAAAAATAATGTCAAAAATAAAATTATCTGAAGAAAAATTTGGCTAATGTAACTTTGCATGGAAAAATATGAATGTAAGCTCTTGTAGTCAGCATGCAGTAAATTATTTAATCTAATTTCAAAAGGAATCCTGCCTTAAGGCATGAATTAAGAAGAACAGTACCACTTTACAATAAAACTAGCCTTGTAAATAATTTGTAAATGGTTTATAATTACGTTTTAAGTACTTAATAAATAATTAATAAAAAGTTACAATGCATTAGATAGAAAGGGTAACAGTGACCTGTTGCTTGCTAAATAATGAGCCCACATTACTGTTAAGCTTTAGTTCATCTTCTCTGTTAGCCATTATTTATACTTCTCAGCTTCATCTCTCATTTGTTAACAAGATACTAGCATTTAACCACTGTCAACATATTTTAATAGTAAAAATTAATCTGGTCTTAAATTAATATATCACATTACCAGATTAATACACTAAGGCTTTTACAGTATTGTTTACCTTTGATCTTTTCAGCATGCACCGTTTTACACTTAACAATAAGGCTCTGTTACAAATGTAATTAGCAATTAATAAATTATGTATTTTGAACTTAACAATACAGCTTCCATGTAGTAACTCACTAGTAAGATTATTAGTAGTAAGCAGTAACTGAATCTTGCCAAGTAGTGAGCCTGCATCAAATAACTTGTTTATAATGTTTATTAACAATTTATAAAGTGTTTACAACTTAAGTAATAGTCTAATTATAAACCATTTATAAATCATTATGTTAGTCTTACTATAAAATGGTACCTTTTATATACTATGCAGAAAAAGTCCATTTTCCCTCTGATGCTTCTGATGGTCACATAGAGGCATCAATATTAAATTGAAAATGTTTCACAAACATTTAAAAACTCCTTGAAGTATGCTTAAGCTTACATGTCAACAGATTCATGTCCATAAAAACTGAGCAAACGAGTCAGTGGACCTCGAGTTTGGATTGTTTGTCAAACTATTTCCAAGGTCAATAATGAACTTCCAACCATAATATGTTTTTATAAAATCAATTTTAAAACTTCTTTTGCCGACAATCATTTGTGAAAATGTTGTGCTTGTCCACATCTCCCACACTGCCATCTTTAAAATGCTTTCTGAGGAATTTTATGTCAGGCCAGTGAAGGCACATATGTCACACTGACATGATATTTTCAATCCGTTGTTTGCAAACTTGCCCACCTACACTGACACAAAGTGTTGCCCATGTATCAAGGCCTTTGGTTTCAGTATTGGTTTACAGTGTCTGTACCACAGTAGTTTCCCCACAGTGAATGTAAGCAGTGCCAGTTAGTTTGAGCTCCAGCAGTGTTGATTTATCTCTGCTCGGCCCCACAGTGTGTATTAGTGCAGCGTGTGAGGCCAGCAGTGAACTACATTGTGGTTTCAGCTTTGGCTGCGCTCTGCCACTGGGCTGCAGTGTCTTGGGCCTCCTCCATCACCAACACAACTTTTCTCATTAGGGGCTAACCGCACCTGCCTGCAGCCAACTCGGCTCTCCTGTCCTCCCCACACATGGAAACAATCTGCATTCCTCCTCGGCGCAGCTCTGCTCGGCTGCTCTGCCCCCTCTCCCTCCACCCTCCCCTTCCCCTCATGCATCAGCAGCCCACCCTCCCTCTCTGTCTCTCTCCTCCTGCTGCTCCCTCTAGTATTTTCAAGCTCCCCACCTGCACCACTCTCCCACAGATGTAGCCCTGGCACTGAGGGGACATCCAAACACCATCCAAATGTGTGCGAGCGCGTATGCACACACACGCACACACACTCCAACTCTGTGCCAAAACTCTTGCCCCCTCATTTTCTGTCCTAAAAAACAACACGGCTTTTACAACAGCTTACATCTGTTCCGAACGCCTATTATCTCCAGCTATTGCTTATCAAACATTATTGAAAAATGTCCACTTTGAGCATTTCTGTCGGGCAGTGAGAACCTGGCCGCTGGTCTCGACTGCTCCCAGTTAGCTGAGCCTAGTAGGTCAGTAACAAGCCCAGCCAGAGTGAGTAACAGAGGTCTCTGCCTATCCTGCTGTTCTCTGGCATATGGAGAGGTTCAGACGATGGCCCTGCCAGCCCGCCTTGCCGCCTGCTCGCCAACTAGCCAAGACAGAGGGAGGAGAGTCTTCCCACTGCTGTCGGGACTGACAAGAAGCAGAGAAAAGCTGGTCTAAGGAGCTCTCTGGTGGCAGGACCTCAGCCGTGCAGGAAGAGACAGCGAGAGGGAGATGGGGGGATGTGTAGGAACAAAGTAGGAGGGACTGAGAGAAACGGAGGGAAAAAAGAGAGAGGGAGTTAGTCGAAGCTCGCTGCACTCCACAGTCACGTCCCGGCTGTCTGGTTGCCCGCAGCAACCAGACATGATGTCATAGGCAGTTGAACTTGGACTTGAAGGGGGGTTAGAGAGAGGGGGTCACTTTCCACTGCCAAGGATTACACTGAGAGAGCCGGAGCGGGAGAGGGAGAGGAAAAGAGAAGGGGGTTAAGGGAAGTTGGAGCCAGGAGGAGGAGTTATCTGCAAACACCAAAGAATCATGGGTAGGAAAGAGGGAGGATAGATGGACATTGAGGGAGGGTTAAAATTCTGGGGGACAACAGAGAGTTTGCTGTTAAAGGTGGGGTGATTCGCTGCTCTCCCCGGGCCGAGGCCTGTGGAATGTCAGCGGCAGCCAGGGCAGTTTGGCCTGTGCCAAAGCCTCCTCTCTGCCCTCTTATCAAACTGAGAAACTGGATCCCTGGAGTAGCCGCCCTCAATAGCTTTACAGTGTAGCCTGAGACCACTCGGGCATACACAGCAGAGACATATTAACGAGATCGCCTTACATGTAAACTGGTAGCGCATGGCAGAGCAGTTACAGTCCTGTGTTTGCTCACTGGAAAGCCAGAAAAAAACTGCTGCTGTAACACTATTTGTAGCTCTGAAATAACACAAGTGTTTTTAATGAGCAAAATGCCAGACTCAGCCCTCTTAAAAACAGCAAGTGGTGAAGTTGAGGTAGTAACTTTTTCAACACTGTATGGGACAGCTGAGCTCAGCAACTGGTGTAAGTGATGGGGAAAAGGAGGAGAATGTGGCCACCTAGTGGATGAATGATTAGCTGTACAAGTGGTTCCCAACACTTGGAAACCCCATAAAACAGCATCCTCTACTCACAACCACTCATTTTATTGGTCTGGAGAGATAAAATTATCCAGTAATTCACTCGTAAAAAGACAAAGTTTAATGGACCAAATTCATTTTTTTTTTCTGGTTCCTGTCTTATTTATCACAGTGTGACCATTTATCGGTGTCCTGGTCCCAAGTGTGGGAACCAGTGATTTACACCACGCTTAAAAGTTCAATGTGAAATAGCGCTACAATGATTAATCAATCAATCATTAAACCAATCAATCAGTCAATCATCAAGATGGTATTTTTAGTTCAACAGTAATTTTCTTATTTTTTCTCTTAGTTTTTTTGTATAAAAATTCAGATGACGACCTAAATGTCTTGTTTTGCCCACAACTCAAAGATACTGAGTTTACTGTCATAAATAAGGAAAAAGAAACTGAAAACATTCACACTAAATAAGCTGGAATCAGAGAATTTTGACTTTTTTTTCTTTAAAATAAATGACTCAAACCAGTTAATCAGTTATCAAAATAGTTGGCAATTAATTTACTATTTAAAAATCTTAATAGTTAATTAATCATTGCAGCTTTATTTAAATAGCCTCTTTTAAACAAACAAAATGTAACACACAGGGCTTCACACAATAAAACAATAATCACACCCCTACCCAAAACAAAGCCTGCGTAATTAAGCATCACTCATTGAAAACAGGAACTGAGGACACGCTATCATAAGTGAGGAAACACAAGATGCAGAGTGCAGAAATCAAAGTAAATTAATATCAATCAACCAATAAATAAAAACTCCAAACAGTAGATAAAACATTAATAAAAAGTTAAGAGTGCAAGATAAAATAATGAATTACTAAATGAGAGGAAATGTTCTGAAATGAGTAAAACCAGAGTTAAAAGATGAGGGTTTCTGCTGGTTTCAGCAAGTTACAAGACTTTTTAAGACCAAGACTGTAAGTCAAGACCTATTTAACATCCATAATGGTAAAAAAAAAGTACATTACACAGTTTGCATTAGTGTTGATTGGATCTGTGTCGGTTTTATTTTCTAGTTATTTTTTGATCACGTTTGAAAGCAAGACTGTGTTTGAATCCAACTTCATGAAAATTAACTTTAACATTGCATTTTAAGACAGTTTTAGTTATTGTATTTTATTGACTTTTTAAGACTTTTTAAGGACTTGCAGAAACCCTGTATAAGGAAGACTGATTAATCAATTGAAAGAAAATTAGTAGTTAGTAACTATTTTGATAATCAATTAATTGTTTCAGTCATTTTTTAAGCAAAAATGTCAGACATTTTCTGGTTCCAGCTTCTTAAATTTGAGGATTTGCTGCCTTTCTCTGTCATTTATGACAGTAAATGAACAATCTTTGGGTTTTGGACTTTTTGTTGGAAAAAATAAACAATTTGAAGACATCACTTTGGGCTCTGGGAGATTGTAATGGACATTTTTCACAATTTTTGATGTTTTGCAGACTTGACGATTAATCAGTTCATCATTAAAAAAGATTAGTTGAATCTACTGTGCAATATGCTGTTCTGTGTTCATACTTTGTTCATACTGTTAATGTTCCACCACTTCTACCTCCTTTATTCATACCAATAACTTGCATTTCTGTTAGCAGTTAATGTGCTGCATTTTTTGTTGCACTGTAAGCTGAACCTCAACACAGATGAGAATTAAGAAGTAATTTAAATGTAAACCTGCTGACAAGTTTTAAAGACTATTTTTTTCTTTTGTTTTTCTTTCTCCACAGTCCTGGTTCCTCTGACAAGGCCTCTCTGAATCAAGAGCTAAAATTGTGTCATGAAAATTGGAAATTTGACAAACACATTGCCGCTGATTAAGAACAGACTGCTGACACTAAAAGGTCTTTCTCTCTCGCCAACACTATTCAAAGTACTACTACAGAACCCCAACCCCCAACCCCCACCACCACCCCACCTGAAGAGGACTCCCAATCCAACACAATTCGAACAGGAGCGTTTGTCCCCCTTTATGCAGGAGGCTTCAATGAGATTGAGTGGACAGACTCAGAATGCAAGGAGGAGGAAGAAGAAGATGAGGAACTGTCTCACACACCATGAAATGTCAGAAAGGAAACACAAAAATGGCAACCTGACAAATGACCAATTATACATTTGTTGTTTCTTTTTTTATGATTTTTTTTTTTTTTTTTTCATTTTGTTGTCTCCACAATGAAACTCCATGCATTGGCTGGGAGATCCAAAAAGAAAAGAACAAGTAGTGGTAAATGGTGAAGTCGGATGTGCAAGATGAAAAGATCGCAACCCAAATTGCACACCTCCATATCTGTGTATATTTCCACGTACCTCTCCGCCAGGTGCATGGTCCCACCTGACCCACCCCCCCACCCACAATCACCACCACCCACCACCACCACCCAGCCTGCATCTCAGTGCTGCTCTGGTTCCAGACCGTGCCTGTAGCCACATGCCTGCGTGTCGCCGCACTCTGCCGCTTCATTCGCTCAGCCCTGAGCCTTTTCTTTTCTTTCTTTTTTTTTTTTTTTTTTTTAATCATTTCTGATTGGCCAATCATGGTGACACCATCTGATGGTGTGACATATATGCACTAAGTGGCTGGTCTTTGTTTACCTGTCAAAGTATCAGGGCGTCCTGCTGTGGGAGAAGCGATAGCCATGAGGCGAGTGCAAGCGAGTGAACACACGACAGACAGTCATAACACTAACTCTACATGTGCGTGTTCGTCCCCTCACCTATGCACTATTAATTTTTGATAAGGGATGAACAGTATTGCACATCGATGGTCAGATGAGCGATCAGAGAAGTGAGTTGAGGCCGGCTGCCACTGCAGGGATGTGGCTGTGCTAACAGGCAGGTCGGGCCCTGACACACACAGCAGCGCAAATGCGCACATGCTCACACACAAAAAAAACACACACACACACACACACACACACACACACACACGCTTGCATACAGCACATACAGACTCTTCAGAATAGTCTGTCACGCAACCACTCATTATATCATCTTGTTGTTATTCATAGACATGGAATTTAATTTACAGTAATGCACACGCAGCTTCATATTATTAGCTTTCATTTTGTTTGTAGGTGTTTTCTTGCGATTTTTTTCTTTTCTTTTTTTTTTTTGTTTTTTTTTTTTGCCAGATTTGGTTTTGGTTTTGTCTCACTTGGATTGTTTTAACCTTCTCTTGCATGCCATAACACTTTTTCTTTAGTTTGCAGTAACAGGTTAAGTATCACGCAGTGAAACAGTATCAGCAGTTTCTCAAATCTCTCACGTATGGACAGCACAGTTAATAACAGCTCATCACATGCATCCCTTGCATTGCTTCACCCTGTATCCCTTAGTCCAGACACAGAAAACCCCCAGAGACACACGCACACACACACACACACACACACACACACACACACACACACACACACACACACACACACACACACACACACACACACACATAAAAAAATGCACACTAACACCACCAATAACCTGACATAATATAATAAAGGGAAGCCTTTATATTTGGTTCTCCAAACTGCCTTTGTTAATGGTTTTTCATTCACTTAAGATTTGTCTTTTTAATTTGAGATATTTTTTTCTATGTAAATGTTCACATTGAAATTTGCTATCGGCATTACTTTTATCATGACACAATCCAACAAAAGCCGACCTCACAAAATAACTGGACTGCCTAGCTGTTGGTTCTGTTTTGCAGGGATAGTAAACACGGCTGAGACCCTGTTCTCAGCCTCTCTAGTAACATTAGCTCTATGTACTAAAACCATATATCAAGACTATAACATTATATGAAAGTGCCTCTGTATTCCCTTCATGCAATTAGTAATAAACTTGACTTCAGGTTCTCTTCCCACATATAAGCTAAAGCTACAGGGGATGGTAGCGTTGGTGCATGTGGAAACCATTGGCCTAGGACAGATCTTTATGGAGGACTGCAAACCGTTTTTCTTTTTTTGTAAAGACAGAGAGAGAGAGATCTTATACATATATATTTATGATATATGCTCCTTTTTAACTTTTACTACATGAGCTGGTTGGCAGTCTAGTTATTTTATGAACTCTCACCTTTCCCCCTCCCCCCCACACACCCCGTTTCAGTGACATCACCTTACTGTTACCAGTACGGATCAAACGACACACGCCATCGCCATCTGCAGCGCAGCATTATAATACCTAGATGAACATGTCAAAAATCGACAGTAGGTTTGAAGAAAAAAAAGTGTTTGTTTTTTGATGGAAAGTATTATTATTGAAAAATATGTGTCGATTGAGCCACGTGCAATGCATTGGGTAGATCATTGTGTTTGTCTGTTAGAGATTTTTAAGAAAGCTAAGAGAAAAGAGAAAAAAAATGTATTTGTTTCAAAGTCCGTAAGCTCCAGGACTCTAAACTAGAGGGCCATGAAAAATCCTAGTCTTTGTAAGTTGGGGGTATTTGTTTTTATTTCCTTTGTCTCTTTTTTAATGTTTTATGTGTAATCAGTTGTTTATAAAAATGTGGGAGGGCTGAAGGAAAAAAAATTCTACACAACTTGAGAAAAAAAAATTCTCTATCATCAGATGAAAACTGGTGCTTTAACACTATAAAGTACATTCAGAACTATTGTAAATGAATGGTAATGAACAAAAATAACAGACCATTTAGGAAACAGCATTATTCCTCTCTCTATTTTTATTCTTCTTCTATTTGTATTGAGCGGGGGGAGAGGTTCCTATTCCTTAAGGTTGTGACACAAAAGGCATTTTGGTTCAACCTTTAGAAAAAAAAATCAGAAAAAAAACAAACCTAATACTGTCAAGCCGAAGAAACTCTTCAGATAGCGTAACCCATGCACTGCCTGAAACTCACCAGCAAATAATAAAACAACCCTCCCAATTTAACTCATTTTTGGCATAAATTCATGACAAGTTCCTCCCTGTTCAGCCGGAGATGCTTCACATCCAGAAAATCTCTTTCTGCCATTATCATCTTGATATGTTTCTGGATAACCTTCAGCAGGTTGTGTTGAGACCCCCATGCAATGGAAAGAGCATTAGGCTAGGCCCTCTGTCTCCTGCACAGATCACACAGAAAAAGAAAAGGGGTGAAAAAAGTAGCTTCGAATCAGGCAAAAATATGAGGTCTGAACCATTTCTGAAACAGGCAGCAAGGTGAGCCTCTCCCCTGTTCCACCCCCTCCTCTGTAAATGACTCTTTTAGTGCTTGTGCTGTAGTGTATAGTTTCCCAGCAGTTAAAGGTTGTCCCTTAAAAGTGCCTTTTGTTCACAGACTCCATTTTGTAATCCAGATCGCCCCCTTTTTTTTCGAAATGGCTCGAGGTAGCAGGTTGCCCCTGAGTGCCGCGAGGAGGCAAAAAGGTCGCCACCCATTCAGCGCTCAGGGACAACTTTTTTTCCCTCCCATCTTCGAAATGAATCCCCTCCATTGTACCTCCCCTATATCCTCTCTTCCTTTTCAAAGCCGTATATATATACATATATATATATATAGTACAAAAGGAAACTGGTGTGAATTAGTTCTTTACTTTTTATTGATAAATGATGACAAAAAAAATTTTTTGAAAAGGCAAAAAAACTTGTTCTCGTTCAGCTCTTGCTTTTTTCTTCCCCTCTGTCTCCACTGTCTGTTTTCTCTTAGACACTGGAGTAGTCTGTAACTGTGTGTCCGTCACTCTCCGTCTCTCTCTCTCCTATCTCCCGCCCTCTCCGCTGTCGGGAGGGTGAAAAAAAAAATTGCCGAAAACTTTTGTCTGAGCAGAATGCAGTTAGCTCACATGTTATTCTTGTCTGTATGCTTCACATTGTATTACCATACCCATCTTCTTCAGCTTCTCCATTCAACAGCTAATGTAAGTGAACAAATTACGCTGACGGGCTTTTGGGGGTGTCCTTGGGTGGGTTATAGGAAGGGATGATGACAGGGGTTCAGGGGTTTCGGGTTGAAGAGGTTTACGGAGAAGACGAACGGGGTCGAGAGGGCTGGATGGACTGCTTTGGGATGTTGGAAAGGGGGCTGCTTTGACTAGGATAAGAGTTTGCTCTTTTGTTTTAGCTATTTATTTTTTTTGCTTTGTTTTATCCCCCCCCCACCCCTGCCCTCTCTTTTTTTGTTTCCTTTTAAATTTGGATTTCTTTTTTGCTATCAGGGTATGCTGTCGTTTAGGCTCTCTTTGAGGATGCCTTGGACTGTAAATGAAAGCTACAAGCACCTTATAACCGGACTTGTCCTGCACGAGGCCGAAAGAGGGGGGTTGCATTTCCAGGACATATCCCACATTCATTCAAACCAATCTTTTAAAGTGAAGTTTTATTGTTCATGGTGGGGTTCACACAGTGAAACCCTCAGCAGTATTAGCCATTTACAACACACCAACCAGACAGATAAAAAGCCAGCATGAACCTGATCTCTCTGATTTTTGAGAGTTCAGGGAAGTCCCTCCATTTCTTTCTCCTCTGACCACCTCATGCTGGACTGCTCCGTGTCTTTGTTCTGTTGTTTATTTTGTTCTTTATCATCTTAAAGCGTGTATGGTTATTGGTGTAATAGGCAGCACCCTAGGCCCCCTGACTCCCAGTTCTTCTATGCCTCTGTCTACGCCCTCAGTGCAGCACCACTTCTTTGTGAGAACACCCCCAGAGCTCTAGGTGAAATGCATGTGTTAATTACAGTTTCTTTTCCATAAGAAGAAAAACACAGTTTGAGAAGAGCAGCACCTGATTGAATAAAAAGGATGTTCTTGACTGTACCATCTTGCTGTGCTACGTCTTTCTTTCCATAAACTAATGACTCTATAACGAATCAGCAATGCAGCTTTCCTCAAATTTGGATGAACTGATTAGAATTTAGGGGTCACTTTTTGGTCATAGCTCATTCATACCCTTATTAATACAAAATGTCATATGTCTAATAGGATAACATGATGAAGTGATGATATTTTATATCCAAAAGGTCAAAGGTCAGTTCACTTTGACATTATAATATTCTGCAAAAACAGTTGAAACTTCGATTGCATTGATGGCATTTTGCAAAAATAAAGTTCACACACACACACATGAACACATAAACGGCAACTTGACTGGTAGGGGGAGGCATTTAGCTGCAAGGTGAGAGGAGTAAAGAAACCAGAAAAACATTTAAGAAGCTGAAATCTGAGTTCTGAACTTTTTTCATTAAAAGATGACTCAAAATGATTAATCAATTATCAAAATGACCTTAAATGCTGAAGAGGTCACGAAATGGTTTCCCAAACCATTACACTAAAACATGTACAGTATACTATACTGTAAAATGTAGCTTGTAGAAGGTTTCATCTCAAAAAGGTAAATAAAACTGTCATACAGCACATACACACACATTTGCACACACCATTATAAAGCAAGCAAAATAGGCTTTAAAAGAATGAATTGAATGAGGGGGGGGGGGGGGGTAAGGTCAGGGGTTATGGGTTATTAATAATGTAATAATAATGTTAAATCGTCTCGGTGTAAATACAGCCACTGTTTTAACCACCAATGTTCATTTATATTAACTTACTAATAATCACCATTTTCACATCAGTATTTTCCTTCCACTGGATCTCTAAACCTCATGTCACTAAAACATAAATTCCCATTCACCTGGTAGCATATAGGGTGTGTATATTTAAAGTAGGCGGTTAACATTTCGGCAAAGAATAATGTATATATGTTTTTAAAAGAACCCACAGCACCAGGTAGTCATGCACACAATAAATCAAACCCCCAGGAACACCCAACTTGCTTTGCCCAAGGGCCACTTTTCCAAATGACAGGAGGCCAGGGGCTAGTTAATAAACTCATATTAATAATAACATTAGCTAGTACATAATACTATTAATACAAATTAAAAGGCCTGTAACTAATCTTTATTTATTTTCAAATCAACTGACTTATTGACTTAATATATTAACTACATTTACATGGTGCAAGGATTGACAGATAAATCAGATATTTTACTCTCACTGAAATGTTGGAATGATTCATAAACTGCTCCTACCATGGACAGAATGAAGAGCACATTAAAGCACATTTTGTATGAAATACACATTTCCGTGTAGACTTTGCTCCTCCACAGCTTCAGCTTCATCTTCCTCAGCAGAGGTCACAGGGCCACTCCACCACCCAGCCGCAAGTTGAGTATCACCTTTCTATGATTATTTTTCTTCACTGCACACTTCACATCTATTATTTCACCAAAGGTTATATTCCCTCTCAAAAAAAAATCTCATTAATAATTTTCCTGAATTATTGGACTGAATCATTATGGATTCTGCAGAAATAATATGTGCCAGTAAGTAGATCAAATGAAGATCAGTGATGTGACAGTTACATCTTGTGTCACAGCAACGATAACTTCAAACATCCTTTTAAACATTTTGTCAAAACCAGTGAAGTCTGAGGCTTCTCATTGGGACGTAGCTGAAGTCAGGGATCACCTGAGACGATAACCAAGACAAAACCGTGATTAGTCATTTGTGATTTTTTTTCTAAAAAAATATCCAAACGTAATTTTCATATTGCCATTAAGGTTTCTGACCACATTCCTCCTACTGAGACTTCTGATTTTAATGACCCTATGACCTTGTCTTTGGCGCCACCCCCACGACTAACTTTACATTTTTAGCTAAATCGTCGGTATGATCAAATCACCTCTGACAGCTAATTCATTAATTAAAAGAAAATAAATTCAGGAAAGCGTGAGTCCTCTTGCTCTGGGTTAGGGTAATTGGAGCTCTTCTGAGTTACAATCAAGCCTTTGATTTTTGATTCTGAGAAAAGAGCAAAGCTCATAATTTAAACAAACATGAGATCAAAATTTTACTTATTAAAAGTGACTTTATACGTACCTTTCAATCAATCAAAAGGGCTGATGCCGTTTCCTAATTACTCCAGGCCATAGTGATGAGGGCTGCGTTTTCCACAGCATGGTTAGAGCGAGATGATCTACGCTTCCTGGTACCACCTTTGTTGCAGACCTGTAAGACAGAGAGGATGGTTAGATTTTAGGTTTCAGACTGTGACAGCTTTAGGAAGGACAGCACCACTACAAATAATTGTGCAGTTAATATTTAGCATTTTGTATAAATCTGTATGTATGCTTTATAAACATTTATTGAGCAATTGGAAAGTTTTATTAACATCAGTTGCAACTTTGTAATGGCCATTCACATAACGTTTACAACAGACTTGACCCCTTCAGCGTTATTTTTGCATGTGCAGGTCTCAGCAGTCATGTTTGAAATAATGAATATGCAACATCCGGGCAGACTTTCAAAATAAAGACACAAAAATGACATTTAGGAAACAAAACTACTTGGGTAGGTTCAGGAAAAGTTCATGCTTTGGGTTAAAATAACTACATTACACATACATAATACAGTGTACATAAGTTATGTAGATGGTTTACAAGCTAATTATTGACCATTAACAAAGTGTTACAAATACCTAGTCCATCCCTGTATGTAAGGATTTCTTAAAAGTCTTGGTAATCATTAACAAATACTTAATATTGTTTGTTACCAGTGAAATAACTATTAATTAACTCTGTTCATTGTTTTTGTAGAACAATGAACTAAAAAGGCATAAAGGAATCTGGATGTTTGTAGAACTATAATGTTGATGAAGGAGTAACTTTTTGTCTTTGTCAAACCCTGAGTATTATATAAATTCTACTGCATTGTTTTTCTTTGTTTTTCTTTTTTGCTCTAAACAAGTTTATTTAAATTTAAAAAAGTTTACAATATTCTTAAAGAAGAAAAGTGTAAAATATGGCCCTCTGTTGAAGGTAACACCAAACAAACAGATGGCAAAATATTGACAGACTAACCACTAACTGCTCCACATTAAACTTGTTGCTTTAACTATCTTTGGCTCTATCTAACCTACTAGCTGCTGTTAGCTCAGTTAGCTGTGTAGCTAGTGGCCCATAGCTGACTCAAGTCTGGCCTGGAGAACTGGCTGAACATTTATGTTTACACTGCGGACAACACTCTGAACCATGACTGAATATGATCTCTGACACCAGCAGAGATCAGGTTGACAACAGGGAACATGGCATTGAACTGTGACTTGTTAAATTATCATTTAAATTAGCAAACATATGTATAATTAGTGGCACAATTCAAACAGGAATTGTCTCTTGCCATTCACTACAATACATTTTTTTTTGAAGCATCTCTGTAATTAAGCATGGGAACTGAGAGCCAATTCCAGTTGAGAATCGTCTGGAAATCATCCAATCTATCAGAATCATATGCACCAGAGCTCATCAATTCCCAGCATGTTTTTTTCCTGACAGCACATACATTAGGAGATGACAATATGAGAGCTCCCCAAAAAGTGGCGCCATTGCCCCCCGGTGGCTGGCTGCAGTACAGGTCAAAAATCCTGCTTCCCAAACGTTTGTAAATTTGACATGGAAACAAACAAAAACATCAAATTACACACCAAATCAATTTTTGTCTAACATGGTTTCTGTCATTTTAGGTAGTTCTGATCCTGCTGGTGTTTGTTCAGTTTGCTCAGTTATTTGATGATATAAAAATGGGGCTTCATGCCATGATTGACAGTTGATTGCGGTTGACTTGGCCGGCTTTGTGGGCAAGAACACCAAAGCACGGCTCCCATGCTCATCTACTACTGAACAGACTCTGGCCCCAAGTGATGTCACCAGTGCAAGATGACAGCGTTCATATCCGCGATACTTTGGCTCCAGAATTGGTGCCATGTCTTCAATCTCTACTTATAGTCAGTGTGTCAAACTACTGCTTCCACACTGTGGGAAACTTGCAACCTTTTTTTCTCCTCTGTTTCTACACTGTGTTTGTTCCTCAAAGAGAGTTAAACAGGAACCAGCCAGGGAATTGATAAAGAATCAAATCAATAAGCTGAATCGATGAGGGCACTGGTATCAATAAAAACGTATTGATTTGCATCCCTAATAGTATTTTTACATTTTCATATGTCATATGCTTACCGGAACACAGGATTTGCCCTGTTTGATGCACAGCTGCATTTTGCAGTGCAGGAAGACATCGCTGTTTTGCCCAGCGAACTCAAACATGTTGAAAGAGAAGCTGTTTGACGTTCCCTCTCCGTTTCTCATCACCTTCACTGTCAGGTCGGCAGAGTCCGGGCATCTGCTCAGAAACAGGAAAACAAACATGATGACATCATCAGCTGTAAAGCCTGATTGTTCTTAGAGCCACTGACAACATCACAGTGTTTTCTCACTTGTCCTTGATGAGGTAGTATCGCAAAAGCCCATCAACTGACTGCTGGGTGGTTGCCCAGCAGGAATCGATCACAGTGGCAACCATTTTCTCATCCAGCCCCTCCGTCTTCAGCTCCACCCAGATCTTCTGGTTCAGCCGGATCGTACTGGACGGCTCGACAAGGTTCGCGTGGTTGGGATCAGTGTAGGCCTTCATTGTCAGAGTATAATTCCAAACTCCTGATACAATCTGCTGCACCACAGAGCTGCAGGGCAAAGACACATTTCAGCTGTCTTAAACTTCAACAAGCTTCAGTCAGCACATTTAACAAGCAGGTGAAGCTCAGCTGGCCTCCACACACCTGTCTTTGATCTTGAAGGACACACTCTTGACGTCTGGCTTCTTGTAGAGACAGGAGAAGTCGATCTCTACTGGGTCTTGGCGAGTGACGACTGAGCTGCTGGAGATGTTCGGTGTCATGATGGTGTTTTTGAAGATGACTTGGCTGTTGTTCATCTAGATTGTGACAGAAATACAGGTGAAAAAACAAACAAACAAAATGAGTCAGTTAATTATCTACATCTTCACCTCTCACATTTGCAATGCTTAAATATCTTTCGTGGTCCAGATTGTAGTTCACAGGTTATCTTTCCAGCAAAATAAAGAAAACCAGTGAAAAATGTTCTCTGGGAGGTTCCTAGTATATAATTGCTAGATGTGTAAATAGGCAACAGTTTGCTACACATTAACAAAATTTCTAAGTTTATAATAAGTCAGATGTTCAGTTTTCATCTTGTTTTGCTGTCTCTGAGTGAAAAAACAAACTAGATAATGCAGATTTCAGGAAAGTGTCCAGCAAAAACAATATTTGTATTTATTGAGAGCGAAAAATAAGAGGATCGAGCACCCACCATGATTTCCGTCCCACAGGTGTTTGTACTGTCGAAGCTGAAAGTCACCATGTGGGTCTTGTGGTCCATGTGACCTGTGCAGCTCTGGTTCTTGAGGTGTAATACAGAGTAGTCGATGCCTTTTTCCTCCAGCAGACAGCCAGCCAGAGTGACATTTGCAGAGTTCTGTGTGCAGACTGTCGGCTCACCTGAACACCAGAACAGGACAAAGATGTAAAACTATCATCACTTCAATAAGGATTTATTTGAGGTTAAGGAATTCAATAAGGCAGAACAAGTTTGTGCTGATTTCTACAAATATTTCTGTGATAATTGCAATCAGGAGGAGAAAAAATATGTTTTTCTGCTTAAATGACATTAGACTGACAAGGCCAGCAGGCTTTGTGCCGAACCACAAAACCCAAAACAGCTGTGCCTCTGCCAAGTGTTTGCATTACTAAAATGAATTTACATCTTTTATGGATATTAACAGGTGGTTTTTGAGTCATATGCTCTCCTGTTCTCTGTCACTGATTTTTTTTTTTTGCCTCCCTCTGCAGAGCAATTTACTTTTTAATTCCTGTTTTCTTTTTCCTGCAATTCCTTTAATTTTGAATGCCGACAAGTTAATGACAATTAAACCAAACTAAAATCCCCCACTAGCTGAAGTCTGTATAGTTTAGAATGCCAACTCAGCTGGGTGATGATTTGTTATAAACATTAACAATAAATTCTTCACTCCCTCCAGGCAATTGCAATTTACAACAGTTGCCGGCAATTCAAGCAATCCCTGTGAATTCTGCAAGACTCTGCAATTTTTTCACCACAACTTCTTTACAAATTTGACCAATCATCTTGGCTTCCTGTGGGTTCCACCAATCATAGCTGTCCTCCAAAAGTCATACATGTATGTCTGAATGAACTGACTCAATATTTTATGATTTACAGTTTTTTGTATCTTTGTTTTTCAGTTTTGTCACTAATTCTGAAAAGAATGTAAGGTGTATAATTGCTACTAGTATTTATCAATGCTCTGTGCCTTTGTATATTTTATAATTTTGTGTTTTGACCGAGTTTGAGCTCCAAAAATTAAAAGCACATATTTCTTTCAATTTTCACTTGGTTCCACAACTTCATTGTAAAAAACACTTAAAAAACATCACAATATGACTCAGTTGGTGGAGCGTACGCCCCCTGTGCTGGGGCTGTCTGTCCTCTGCAGCGGCGGCTGATTCGACGCACGCCTGCGGCCCATTTGCTGCACGTTATCTCTCTCTCTCCACCCTCTTTCCTGACGTATCTTTGGCTGTCACTATTAAAAGTAAAAAAAATCTTAAAAAAAAAAAAAATCACTATGTGCATTTAATTTTTTTTTTCAGAAAAGCTCCCATTAAATCAGGTATTTTTGGTCGCAGTAATCCCCAAAAATAGCCTGTGAAATCCTGGATGAACAGAGAGAGAGTGAATCATCACATAGATGCTTAGGTCTGATGCTTAATGTTGGGATCTGATGTTTGGACTAACTCTCCCTCTACAGAGACACGTTGTGTCGCAGTAGTTGCGCAGTACCGAAAGAGTTTGTGGGCCTGTACTTGGAGGCAAAACTGCCCTGGCACAGGCAGCGGGGTCCATTGAAGCTCTCAGCGCAGAACTCGTTATCAGCACAGTAGTGGTCCAGACAGGACGCCAGAGGGGGATCAGCTACAGACACACAGATAGATGACATCACTACCAAATGAAGGATGAATGATACAAAATAATATTTAAAAAAAACTTTTGTTTATTCATGTAAACAGATTTTGGCCAGATTCTTGCCAATACACAGCCCTAGTAAAAAGTAATATGTTTATGTTTCCTCTCTCAAGCAGACATCACAAAGTGCTTCACAATAATAAAACAGAGCATCAGACAGGAGGACTAAAATATAATACTTGTTAGAACTAAATTTTTTTTTTTTAAATAATAAACACGTAAACTGAACATTAAAATGCAGCTTACATGTAATGCGTCATCTTTTATTGTTAATTAAACAGGCTTAAGCTCAAGTTTAATATGTAATGGGTAAGTTTTACTTGAAAGCAAACTAAACAAATGTACACTGCACCAAATTTGTATACTAGTACATGTATAGAGTTGGGCGCTGACCTTTTCTAAGTCCCGCCCCCTTTTTGCTCTATCCTCCAACAACAGTTGAGCAAATCTGTCAACTTTCTCCTTTCCTGTTTCCACTTAAATATGTTATGTGCTAGACTTATCTATGTTCCAAAGAAAACCAGATTTGAAGGATGGTTAACATATTTTGCTGGGGGGCCCGTAAAAGCTACTTATATTCACAGGTAATGTATGCTAGCTTAAGATGTGAATACATGTTTTTACAGGAAAGGAGAATGTCGACTGAGGAAATTTTGATTCTGGTTATCGATTTCTACATGAATTTCACTCGCGCTAGTTTGTACTGTACTGTCATGTACTGTATATTAACCTGGCTATGTGTCTTGGCCTTTGTACATGTGATTTGAATACATGCATGTCCTCCTGTCTCCTGGTGCATTTGTCTTATTCACTTGTTTTGAAACCAGATAAGAGACGACCATTGTTACAGTTATTTAATGTTAGCTTAGCTCAGTGTTTCCGCTGGTAACATTTATCCATGGAAGTTAGAGTTTAACACATCTCTGCTGCGAAGAAAGCAGGAGAATCATGAAGAACTTAAATTATTAAGCAGAATTGGAATCAGAATTGCCCAATATTATATTACATTTCACTTATACTGCTCTGCTTCTGTTTCTCTTAATAATTCTTCTTTCTCTCTTCTGCTTGATTAGGATTTGTTTCAGCCTGGAACAGCCAGGGGAAATCAACAAAAACTTATTCCCATCTCATCATATGAAACACAGAAGTGAAATGTTGATCTTACGGCAGGCGGCCTTTGACCTCCAGTCCTCCAGTGTATCATTGATCAGACTGCAGGCCTTGGCGTAAGCCTCCAAAAACTGGCATTTGAGATTGTCCACCAGTGGGTAACTGCACAAAGTGTTTTTGCAAGCCGCTATGTAGGGCTCTGGGGCAATGTGACTGTGGCAAGCAGCGAAGGGGGCCTGGCTCATGAGATCACATCTGTTCCAGAGATGAGAGAGAGAGAGGAAGATTCACACTAAATTAGCAGTTTTTCTGAACAGTACTATGTGTTTCAAGCGTGTTTCCACAATCATCCCCGGTTATTTGACAGTGTCATGGTATCATAGGAATAAGGGGTGTCACAATTTAAAACATTTTTTTCGGTACAGACGGCCATGCAATTGTTAGACTACGAAGTCTTTATTTGTAATCAACATATCGTAGAGGAGGTCACTAAAATAAGTGTTTACCGTCTCATTTGTAAGTTGATGTGCTGTTGATGACTAGATGATAACAAAGACAAGGATGAGAGCCAAATAATTATGGCTTTTTGTCGAGTTTTGGCTGCTATGTCTGAACAGAGATGTGTGTGGTTGTGGAGACATTTTGTGATTGTGAAATAGATTTAGTCCAGAATTTTAGGATATCACAAGGCTACGTTTAATGACATCTATCTGTGCCTCTCCTCAAGAGTCTCACAGCAAAACACTTCACACATATGAATTAAATCAGAACAGACGAGATCAGATTCAATGGGATCTGTGCTGTTCACACTGCCACTAAAAAACAAGTCTGAGGCACATATGAGCAAAAAAATCAGATCTGGTGATCTTGTGTCTGTAGTCTTAACGTGGCCTGTGTGACACAAAGACCTGGATAACCTACATCTCCAACTCTTTCTTCACACATACACCAGATGCGTGGAATAAATACTAGGAGACTGGCTGCTCCTGCCTTTAATTTAGATGATCAAACTTGAAAGCTCATTTTAATTGTATTTTGCGTTGATATCCAAAATGTGACACCCCTATAATGGGAATGTATAATAGAGATGGCTCAACAGGACAGGAGTGTTTAGTGTGTTGTGATGGGTCAGTTCTTACAATGCAGTTGCTTGGGTGCAGTTGATCGTACTGTCAGCGGTGTCGTTGTTCAGAACATTGCAGCTAAGAGGCAACAAACAGCACTTCACATTAAAATTTAAACCCAAATAACATTTATGAACAGGTAATGTCAGTAAGTGCATTAATGTGGTTTCGGATTGAGTTGTACCTTTTGGTGCTGTTGATAGACTTTGCCTCGAGGAGGGAGGTGGTCCGTCCGGCAAAAACGGAGACGCCACACAAGCCCTTAACGTTAAGAGGTTCTGGTCAATGTCAGGAGAGAATTAAAGACAAATCAATGAATTCAGAACCTAATACACACTGTGATTCTTCAAATCAAAAATCACAAAACAAGTCCAAGGCACTCTCTTTTGAAACTATTAAAATGCCTGTACTGTGACTGCATGGTCATTTTAGACCTTAAAACAAACAAGCTTCTTGTTTCGACATCACTCCTTCATCAGCAAGGCAAACTGATCAAATGGAACAAAAGGCCTTTTTATTTTAGTCTTTCACCATTAGAAATCTTCCACTGGACCCTGTGGCCTAGAAAGGGTGTGGGCATCTATATATTCACTCTGTCAGATAGCATTGTTTATCCCACAATACTCAAAAACTGAGTTAAAGAGGAATATGGTAAATTAAAACACTGGCAATGCTAGTTAACTCGGTTAGTCCACATGCAGCTATTTCTCCAACTTGGAGCTCAAGAGTAGGCTAACTAGCAGTAGTGCTAGGCAAGTAAAGATACCTTTCCATCAGTAAGAGAAAGAGTGAAAGAGAGAGAGCGGAGCAGCAGCAGGGCATCAGAAGGAAAATCATAAAATATGTAACTCCCATACAACTGAAAGAGTTCTCTCTGTGACACAAACTAAATACAAACATAATCTTGAGTAGAGCAGCCAAGCAAAGACGGTCCAAGTGGGTGCTGATGAGCATTTAAAGAAATACACCACTGCCAATGTTAGCAGTGGCTAAAAGTAGAAAAAAAAAAACATTGAAACCTTAGCATTTAGAGATGACGATGATGCCCAAACACACCAGGATTTGTTTGTTCTAAGGTCTTACATTACTGTGTAGTGACAACAAAGACATTTTAATAGTCTTACCTCTTTGGGGGTTTACTGTGATTTTTGAGTGCACTCCCACCCAATTGTTTTTTTCATTCAAACAACATGAGCTTTGAAAAAGGTAAGCCCGTGGAATGGCCCATATATTTTGTCCCTTACTTTCTCCAGATAGAATTTAACTTTCTGTACCTGCTACCAGATGTGCAGTGTGGCCATCAAAAAAGACTGTTGCGTTGGCCACAGGTATCCTGGCAATAACTCCAGTCTCGCTCTTTGAGAGCTCCACGCCATAAACCATCTGAGCAGTGGTGTTGAGAATTATTTCTTTGTTTTTAGCCTACATCATAGCAGAAAGGCAATGTTAAGTAAAAACTGGCAGAAACATCTCAAATATATGTTTTCACATGTATGCTTGTTCCCATCTAAAGAAAGATTTTTCATGGCAACACTCAGTAAATTACACTAATGGTTGTTATCTTTTGCTCCACCATTACCGCTGTTCTGATTACACTACAGCACTGTAACTTAAAACTTCTCCTCTCTTCACTCACTATTTAGTCACTGAGAGGATGATTAAACAAGAGCACATGCAAATAAATAAAAATCAATATGTTTCCTTTGTCACAATGTTCCTGTTGCACTTATGTTTATGAGACTGTACCTGAAGCTCTGAAACATATTTGGGAGACCTCCGGTTTTAATATTATACTATTTTGTCTTTAGTCTGACCATAGACAGCATATTAAATAGTGGGTGGATCCTCTGTGACGTCACCCATAGGTTTCAGAAGAGCCATTATGAGCTTGTAGTGTGATGGCTCTGGCGGTCACCATCTTGGTAGTGCCTTCCAAAACAGGTGGAGCGTGAGCAGAGCTGAGGTGGCAGAATGAAATGGCTACTTAATGGCTAGCAAACTGTGATGTATCCACCTCATTCAAAACATACACGCCGTTCATCATGCATAAGTTTAGGCCTTGATATAATTAAAACTATACAAGCCCAAAACATTTCTGTAGCAGCCTGCTACATGTTCATTTCTGCTGTAAAGTTGTGCATTTTAGCACAGGGGTCTTATTGGGATTGACTCATTTTTGGAGTCAGCATCAAGCGGCCCAAGGGGGAACTGCAGTTTCTGGCACTTACGCCCACACCAGTTTCACTTTTCAGCCTTGGAAGTTGCAGCTTGAACTTGAATAGTAGCTGCTAACTAGCTAAACTTTTCCCAGTCAAGAGAAACTCTGCAGTAATGAACACATGAAGACCCTCTAGTGACATCACAGGGTCTTCACAGCTTATCCATACGCTTAATGAGTGGCTAAAATAACAACACCAGCCATCACAAAATTACTCTCAAAAACCAAAGACTGGGAGCAAAAATGGATGTGCTATTTAAACCAAGTATGTTGGCATGGCAACACACCAGCATTAGCTTAAAATGATGTCTTCTGATTGATTAGGGAAAATTGAATCCCCACTCTCCCAGGGAAATCGCTTAGAATGAAGTGATGTCAGACTGAAGATGAATATGGAGTGTAACAAGTTTACAATTCAGTCTGACATCACGCTTCGTCCGTCCCATTGACCACAGGGGATGACGATGAAATGCCGCCTTGTAGGTAGAACAGCCCAGCTGACTGCATTGTACATGTATGTCAGTTTTGGTTGAGTTTTTATTGGTTATCAGGTCGTCAGCTGCTCATTGGTAGTGGCACTGATCAAATTACGATAGAAACTTAAAAAAACATAGGCTAAACAAAAACAAGACAACAAGAACATCGAGGAAAGTGTTAAAACACTTCAAACAAAGAAACTCTAAGGAGAATTTTAGGAAACAAACAACCCAATAAACTCTCTTAGTTGCATTTAGATGAAACGTGGTAGCTTACCAAAACTTTTCCACCTTGCTGTAGGTGAACCGATTCACCTTCACTTTCCACCACTAATATCAAGTGGTCCAAAAACATTACATCTTGACGGCGATGCTCTTGGAAACCTGCCAGTATGTTAAAAGCAAGGCTGTCTTGAGGACTCATCAGACTGTACACACACCGATCAGGGACAGCTCGGTGTCTGTTGAAGAAATCAATGACACTGGAGCCAGTCACAGTGCACACGGTCGGGCGTGGTATGCATTTACTAGAGACAGACAAGGGAAGGGGAAAGAGACATGTCATTTCTGTCTTGTCAACTTAAGGACAGCAGTGAAAGAAATATGTTTTATCATTTAAAGATGTTATGTCCAAGAATATAAAGCTATAAATATAAAAAAAAAAAAAAGAAATAAAAAATACAGCAAAAAGCAACACTTGCTGCAGGTAAGACAAGAGAGGAATGCTGGCAGACTTGAATTAATGAGCTCTTTTAACGTGACACTTGCACATTAATCTTTAAACTTTATAGAGCAGATGATGCTGTTGGTCTGCCCCATAACGAAGATGATGTGCAATTCACTTTAGTTTTTAACCAAATCAAAGAAAAATGAAAGTTACTGATAAAATATTTCCCATGATAAATAGGACTGACTGAAAGATGACACACTTTTATTTGGTGAATCTACTAACATACAACTCAGCAACTTTGCATCCATAACATCCTCCCTCAGTTTAGAATTTATATGAACATAACCTGCTCTGGACCATGTAATTAGTTCAGCAGAAGTTACCATGGTGATCTAGGAAAATGTTAAGGCTATAACAAGTACTATATTTTTCATATCCAGAAATTCACTGCAAAAATAGCATATAGTCAAGGTTCAAGAGACCCTTGAAAAATACATAAATAATGTTATCAGATGCTCATGTCTCATGAAGAGAAGCCAAGCTCCCATGTAATTCAGATCCTGCATATCCATGCCAATAATCTTAAAAATCATTCAGTGAGCTTTGATCAAAGAGAAGATGTACCCCTTGGCTGCTTGGTCAATTATGAAAAAGCTGCATTGCAACCACAGGGCTTACTGCTCATAATTACTATTATTAATGGTGTAAAAAAACGTCTATGTGACGTCAACATGCTGTTCCATTCAGATGATACTCTTAGTGTATCAGTTTAGCGTGAAACTGCTCATATCTGAGTTGGAGATGAAAAGATTATCTATTAGGTGATTGACAGATAAGCATAAAAACATAAATGTAGTTACGTATTGTTGACCAGGCAATCCTCCAAGGGTCCACACGAGGTGCCATAACTGATGACTCCAGTCGGACACTGTTCTACTAAGCAAGTGTTCGGTATCCTCTTTGTGAAGAGTGAATGGACTACAGAAGGGAGCTCTGGGAAGTAACAGAGGGTTTTTGAAATATTAAACTTCACCAACGGGTGTACAGAATTTAATAGAAGGGAATAATTTGGTCCTTTGGGAACCACTGGATTTGCCTACCTGAGCGTCTGCATCCACTTAGGTCTAGGTAAAATCTTCTGTCCGCTTTAAAATAGATGCCTGCAAAAATTTCTGCGTCATTAACCTTTGTAGTCACTCTCTAGAAAAGAAATGGATAAAAATCCAGGTTAAGAATGTAATACTATACTACAGTTTGTGTAAATATTTTCTCTAGTTTTAGGATAATTTGTGCAGTGAGAGGAGTGGTGACCTAACTATTAGATGCATCAACTTCCATATAACCAGAAGGCAACCAGTTCAATTCCCAGACTTGCAGGATGAAACTGTGTAGGTAGTCTGAAAGCAACACTTACCCTTTCATAATTATGTTTATGTTTACAATCAGCTACCCTGGTCATGTAAATCTAACATTTGCTCTTCTTTGCTCTTTTTTTTTTTTTTTTTTTTTTTGTTGGAGGGGGGTCCTCCATCAGTTCCTGAGAAAGCTAGCTAGGTGCTTTGATTTCTTTTAGGGATGTAACAATACCAAAAAGATTACATTAAAGATATGATAATCACAAAATTTTAAAAAACAAAGAAAAGTAACAAAGCATGTGCAATGAAAGCTTTAATTTTCTATGTGCAAAGCAAAAACAATGCAGCAATTAGCATTCTGTTTATAAAATAAAAACAATTAAATAAAGGCTTTTTAAAAAAATTAAATATTGCAATATTTGACATATTGTTACATCCTTGCTTGCCGTGGCCCAATCTGAAAATCTTTTGCAGCCCACCCAAACTTTTAGTCACCATGTGGATCCAACCAAGATGAAAACCCACATATATTTACAATAATTTAATATTTCCTGATATATTTCTTGTTTCATAAACAAGACAGTTATTTAGTATGTGAACATGAGCATACAGCAACGCAGTACAAATTAATAAACCATCCATATACATATAACAGTTTGTAAACCTGAATATCTTTCCATTTTAACTTTTGTCCTGCCAGTGAGGTATTCTGACAACTATGATCCTCTGCCACTGAGGAGATATAAAATGCATTCTGGTGTTAATGTGAGGGGTCACCAAACAGGGTGCACCACCTGTTAAAACAGGTCAGATAATTGAATAATAACATGTAATTTGAATCCCATGGGTTTGTTTTATTAGTTTTGATGACGCTTATTTAATTAGAAATGTTTTATGGTAATGTCAAACTAAGTTACAATATTTAAAATGAAAAACTTTATTTTTAATGACCTCTTACAGCCCACCTGCTGTATCTTCATGGAAATCTCTGGTTTAGACTACAAGTGACCTCTCTCTTTAAAGAATACATACTAGTGCTTAAGTGACAGACTACTGCTTATTACATGGTTACTCACCAAAAAGCTCAGTTTTACTTTAATGTCACTGTTCATTTAAAATCCAGTGTGCTTCAGTACAGGGTATATACTACATCAGTGTATCACAGCATTATTGTTACATCACTGTACTGTATATTAACCTTGAGTATGTTTCAAATAAAATTCCTAAATTGCTAATCATCCCGTAGGATCATATATTACCATTAGATTCAAGTCACAGATGTAAGCATTTCCCAGTTCCAATAATTACCCATCAATTATGTTCTTAAACCCAATAGGTTCAAAAGTGCTGTGGTTCTGGAGAGTCCAGAAACAACTGCACAGTAAAAAATATTTTTTAACCAGTTTCACAAGCTGCCTCTTATTTAGAAGAGATGTTTCCTTATTCTTGTTGTGACACACAGGCAAAATATTAATACACTGTTTTCCACAAAAAATATTGGAAAGAAACATAAATGTACTTCAATACATGGAAACTTAAGCAATTCTACATTCTAAAAAAAAAAAGTCTGGTTCTGCATGTACAAATTGAGCGTAGCGATGTGTAGGACGACCATCTTTGATTAAATGAAGAAAAAGAACCAAAAGCTGTAAAGAGGTTAAAAAACTCTTTTCCTGCTGCTGGTGGACTGTTTAAAAATCAAGATGGTCCTCAAAGTCTTTAAGGATTCTTGTTCAATGACCCTCTGTGTTCATTATTTAGGCAAATTGAATGCTTGGGTCACACAGTGACTCAACTGTAACGGTAATAAATGAGAGAAACAAACAGGGACTTGATGAGATTTGATGAACCTTAATTAACTTCGAGCTAAAAGCTGAAATCACAGCCTAAGGTTAGCATCAAGTTAAGCTGCGATAAAGCAGATTGGTTGCCTTGGTAACAGACTCAGCTTCTGCATATGCTGTGGCTGGTAGCTCCTTCAAATTACATTTTTGTATGTAGTTGTATTGATGAAACACTCATTGCCTCTGACAGAAATAAACTCGTATGTATTGGAAAAGGAACCGTGGAGTTTGGGTTGCAGCATCTTTCAACCACCCAACCAGACTAAATGTTGGTTGTGTGACCACCCCAGCAGGAGAAGAAGAGAGCTAAGATAAAAGCCATTATGGCTACTGCTGACTTATGTTTGGCCAGGAAAATAGAATGGATGAAATTGGACCGGCCAAGCAACAGGAACTCAGAGACTGTGTTGGCTGTGCAAATATCTTACCGAAACCTTCTCCACCAAAACATCCGAGATCACGTACTGAACGGCTGGATGAGGAGAGGCTGACTGTGTGTTTACATCGATGATGCCTGATGCTAAAATGTCAAACTTATTTGAAGATGTCGACCATATTGTCATCACTATCACTATTTTGTTGCTGATGTTTATGTTTCCTTGGATGCAAATTAAACAAAATACACAACAGAATTATTTCTTGGGTGTGTATCTGTAAATAACTGCATATAAGGTTTTACAGTATTTTATATTTCATCCTATTCTGTTCTATATTTATTTATCTATTTAGGATTACAACCTTTATCCACTTTTGGTATGTTGATACTTTGACCAAAGTTACATCTTACATATACTTACCACTTGCTTTGCTTGATAGTTATTCTCTATAGTGACTTCAAGAGCCGTTTGTGTACCAAACTTGTAGAGTCTGATTATCAGCTGAAAGCATAAACAGACAAAATACACAAAATGTTAGGAAAAGACTTCAAAAAACTTTTATAAATTAACTTTTATTTGAAGTTCCCTGCACCAAATAATATCTTTGTAATGCTCCTGTTGTACAAAAGGCTGAGCAGGTAATCAATGTAAAAAGATGGAAGGGATGGTGACTTACACATCGTCTGATATATTTGCCGTCGAAGTAAAAGGCTGTAACAATTTTAGCACTGCAGTCTGACATGGTCTCCTCGATTTTGTCCAGAGTTGGTGTTTGAACCGTCATAGAAAAATTATAAAATTCCACTTGAAAATCCGTTGCAAGGTCTTTATTTAGGTAAATGCAGTCCTTTGTGGTCTCATTTATGCTGTTTTTGAAACAAATTTTAGCTGATGTATTTGTGTTCCCCATCTGCAACAACAATGAGACATCATACATGAATTACACTGAAGCGAAATGAGTTAAAGTCAATAATGACATTTTTCTCATTTTGGTGAACAACTTTTCAATCCAACAAGTTCACATACTTCTAGGCAAGGAAAGGTAACTTTATTTAGAGATTTATTTATACTGTACATTTCATTAGAGATGTGTTTAACATGAGAAACCCAACAAACTGTGCATTAACCCAAGCTAAAAATATCTTTACAGCATTATAAAGAAGAAAATTCACTGTACACTTGGGGAAAATTTGGCGATATTGGGTTCTATAACAAATCTGAAAGGTCAGGAGATGATTACCAGCATAAGATACAATCGAAACTGTGCTCTGCAATGCAAACTACAACAAGAAAATAAAATGGTTTGCCAAAATGTCAAACTAATTGGTGAACTGTCAGTGGAATCTGTATTAGATATCTCAGCCAACAGACAGTCAGTCAAGCAGCAGAGGGACAGACAAGCCTTTTTTCAAACAAGGTTTAATTTCACTCACCTCCAGCATTGTGTAGGCGCGTCCATAAAAGTACATGTTACATCCTGAAATATCCAAGATTTTTGTGCTTGAAAGGCCAACCTGGCTGGCAGCAACTACAGAATAAATTTGAAGGAAAAAGAAATGAGTGATGTCATACATACATATATATATATACACACACACACACATATATATGTATATATATATATATCACATGAAGACCAACTTTCTTTTCTTTCATCCCAAATTCACACGCGACTTAAAATGAATATCAATGCAATGATTTCTGAATGTAAAAGATAGAAGGAGCTCATTAAGTAATAAAAAATACAAATATTTAGACTCCATGTGTATGAAACAAAAACTGCCCGAAGTTATTTAACTATATGGTTAAAAAGTGTTTTTACCCTTATTAATTTATTTTGGTTACATGGATAAACATATGTTTTAAAAATGTTGGAATCACACCATAATGTCTCCTTAGAGGACTTCAGTTTTAGATTGATTTGATTTTGGAAAGAAATGTGTAAAATTAAATGTCCTCTAGAGCCTGCTGCAAAACTACAGTCATCAAATGCCTTTACAATAAAGGTTATACTCTAAAGCACGTAAAACTTTTCAGTGTTTGAATGGAGACCTGGGTATCTTTTCACTGGCAAAAACCAAAAGTCAAAATCCACAATCCTACAGTTCATAAAATACCTGCCACTTTATTTTGTCACACTTGGATCTTGCCAGCAAAGGACTGAACGGAGGTGTTTGACGGCAGTCTGCTGCAAATCTCTAGTTAATGTTAGCTGTGTTTTCAGGCTGAAAAAAAAAATGTATTACATCTAATTGGATTTAAATTTTGTTCATTCATAATCACAGCCTAGCAACTAATGCTAACAAATTGATGAAGGTCAGACATAAAACCTTAAATGTTTTTTCTCAGTGTCAGTTTACACATTTGTTTAAGACTGAATAACATTGACTGAGGCTACTTGGCTTCCTGATTAACCAAAGATCTCTCTCTTAGAAAAAAAAAACAGAAGAAGAAGAAAAAAAGAAATAAGCTTAATTTCTACTTTGCCTCCAGTAATGGTGGCATCTCTAGAGCAACACGGGAACCAGCTTGCAGGTAGTTTTGACTTACTTTGTCTCCATAGCAACTTGATTCCTCAGTGAAGAAGTTGAAATAATTTAAAATGAAGTGCTGTTTGCACGAGGGTTGCATATTTTTAATCAGTAGTTGCAAAAGTTAACAATGAATTAATGAATGAATCATTAATAATTAAAAAGAAACAAAACAGTGTTTTCCCCTCTCATTTTTATTTTTCTTTCTCTTTTGAAGTTTCCTTAACTGGACAAAACAATGTCAAATGAGGCGCAACTACTGCCATTTCAAGAATGTCGACTAATTCTATTTTTAATTGTTTAAATTCTTAATGGCGATTAATTGATATACGATTAATCATTATAACCCTAGTCTGCAGCATGGGACATCAACATGACATGATGAGGTCAGCACTGAATAATGGCTGCTTACCTGCCAGCAGGAGGAACAGAGCACCCAACTTCACCATGATGAAGTCCCGGCAGTAAACTGTCTGAGAGCTGGGAGAGACACAATTATTTCTAAATTCTGCACAAGGATATTAAAGAGTTTTAAATGTTTGTGATTGTATCTAAAATCCTTAAAATGAGCCCTGACTGATTACCTTGAGTTGCAGCTTATCCACAGTTTAGTACAACTGCAAAAGGCTCCATGTGATTTCTTTTAGATGAGGCCCATGCAGTGAATTATATAGAATATTCTGAGTACATTATTATCAATAGCAGCCGTACTCCAAATGTGTGCTGCTGCACCATTTTGTTTTGTTTTTCAGTTGTATGTCTTCGTTTTCATTGGCTCGTTTGGGATCAGGTCACCTGATTGGCTACAAAAATGCAGATGAAAGGTCTGGATATTAATTCAAATTGTACTCAGTACTCAACTATGATTTTGGAAGTAACTAAGTAGATTACATGGTGAAATGAAAACTTAAGTTCAAGTAAAAGTACAGACTTGAAAATCTACTCATGAAAGTGTAAGTACCCCTTACTACTTAATTGCAGTAATTTGAGTATTTGTAATTAGTTACTTCCACCCCTGGTTGTGACACTGTGGGTCATTTGATTCGCATGTCATTTTTGCTGCAACGTCCTCTCTCTCCTCAGTGTGTGTGTGTGTGTGTGTGAGCGATCTCCCTCTCTCCTGAGTGAGTGAATTGAGAACAGGTGATGCACAGTGATTGGCTAACCTAGCCTGATTGCTGCAGCATGATTGGTCAGGGGGAGGGTCCCGGCCTATTTAAACCTCCAGCTGGGTACACCTTGTTTCACCTCTAACATTTTGGCCACAATAAAGTGCCAGCATGGTGTTATGGTTTGTTTTTGTCATGTGTAAGCTGAGTAAAAGAGTGTAATACACGGTACTTTGTGTATCACTTAATTAAACTTTAGAAGGGCTGTGGGTGAAGAAGGAGCACAAGGAGAGCTTCGACTGTTTCCACTTAATTCACTTTAATGTCCGGAGGAACGTAGGACAAGTCAATACTGACAACAAAAGTGACATTTCACATCTAACATATCACTCCGCCAATCTCGATCACAACTCATATTACCTGCACATAAGGTGCGCCACATTATATAGGTCCAGAATAACTTTAACAGCAGAATACAACTGTAATTACCATTAAGCAAATTATATGGACACAAAATAATAAACAGTGAAAAATAAGAGAATCTACTGAATATATCTTCACAAAATAAATCTCATCTTACAAGAGTTATCACAAGGTAGTCTGAGCTCTGTGAATATTGGAAGAATGTTGAGATTGTAGATAGAGTAAGTTAAAATGTGTACTTTGTAAATATCTATAAATATTTGGTACTTTGTAGGACTGAGAAGCCTTTTTTACTTTTTTACTTTAGGAGTTAGGTTAGTAATTATTCTTTTATTTTAACTTTATTTCGTTTAGAGAAATTAGGGTTGGTTTAGTGTGATTTGTTTATTAATTGTGCTTTTTTTCTCCCTCTGAGGAAAAATAAAAACTGCTCCTTTTGAACATGGCTTACTGGTGTTGCTGGCCCCTCTTGGAGTGGGAGGAATGGGGCATAACAAAAATCATGACCCTGTTACTCAAGATAATCCACAGACCTTGTTGTGAGCAGTTTCATGTGGAAACTGTTTTCTTTATTCAGTAGAATCTCCCTGAATTACTTTCTTCCTGTAGTAGAATGTAGAATCTATCAGAATCTACTTTCTTTCTGCTAGAAAGATATGCATCTACATCTGAAATACATTTGTTAACTTTAATTTTCACATGCAGATTTGTTTACATAATAAAAACTTTTTTTAGTGCCTTTAGAAAATATTTTTTTGTGGAGTCATTTGTGTAAAAGTCCTGAAATATATTTGTGAATCCTTTTATGTGCATTCAATAATATTGATCATCTGACTTTTTAACATCTGGTGCAAAAATAAGGAATTCAGATCAGAAAAGAGCTGTTGAGTCTTTTGAAAATAATCAGAGGAATTCTAAAATGAATAGCAATCATGTGATTAAATTATAAGAATATAACAGAGAAATGGTAATGGTGTATTTTCTTAACTAACCATTCATTTTTCCAGATAACTTTAATAAGCATTGCAGTGTATTCTGTTTGCCTTCAAAATTGAAGTCACTGAATTTTCATGTCTATATGCTGAGTTACTGTCTTTATAGAACCAGAATGATATTAATTATCTGCAGTCAACCTTTACATAAGTACATAAACGTCGTTCACGTGAAGCACAGAGGGCAAGAGCATGCAGCTTGACTTACCGTCAGGAGGTTGGGTGGAGCAGGAGGTAGATGAAGCTCTGCAGATTGAAGTCGGTGTCTCTGGATGCTTCTGCTCCCCGGCAGATGTGCCTACCAAGGATCTCTCTCTGTCTCTTTTTATGCAGGTCATTCTTGTGCACACCCCTGAAGACTGACGCATGTTTTATATAATCTCGAGTTTCTGAGTCGAAACTGGTTGTACAGTGATGAATGTATGGTATTTCTCGGAAGTTAATTGCAAAAGACTGTCATTATGTAAGAGCAATAGCAATGTTTGAGAAACTGCTGAGAAAACATTTGTGACCAAGTTTAAAATTTCTCACAGTTTCACCATGAACACAGTTATTTGGGAAGAGATGATTTATAAAGGTAATCATAAATATGCTATGTTTGCCTGAGAAAATCAAATCCATTAATGCTCAGTTCAGTTAAATAATTTTGTTCTTGCTGTCACTCTCAGTGTACACAAAGCATGCGTTCTTAAAAACAGTATGTATAAAATCATGCATTCAATTCCCAATTCCAATCTTTGGTGATGTTCAAAAAGGTACCATTTATTCCTGTTACTGTGAACATACAGGCCTCCGGACTATTGTTTCCGTTTTAAGGAAATCTTAAAAGAAACACCTTGAAAAGCACCTGCTCATTCCCAGTGTTTAAGAAAGGTAACACTTCATTTGAAGGTTACAGTGTTATAACCATGTCATGACACCTATCATGAACATGAAGGAGTCTTTATGAATATTTATGACTGTTGTCATTAAATGTCATTTGGCCACTTATGTAATTTTTAATGAAAAGTGACATTGTTTGATAGGTCTTTGTGACACATGGACAACCTGACAACCTTGAACAAGACATCATGACCTGTCAGTGTCTTTGTTATGACAACTTGACATTATCAAACTTAAAGTTGTTTAGCTTTATGTTTTAACATCACAGCCAGCTACAGCAGACAGCAGTTAGTTTATTGTATTAACAAGTACACTAGTTTACTGCTGTGTGTCTGACAACTAACTCTGTGAGCGTCATCACCTTGATACTGTATTCAGTCATCAAACTGGCCTTATAACTTTTAATGGCATCTTTATGACAAGTCCAAATGATACCACTTTAGTTTAAGTCTATGAAGTTATTTATGACACCATTATGAAAGCATTTGACAGCGTAATAAAACTTAATGACATCTCCAAGTCCAAAATGTACCACATTACTTGAGGTGAAGGAAAATATTCATGATACAATTATTATGGTCACATGACGGCCAACAACATATGACAGTTTAACGTAATGTTAAAACATAAACCTGAACAATTTCCTTAACTTTTATAATGTTAAATTGCCATAACAAAGACATTGGCTTGGATAATGCCAAGTTGCCATAACAAAAACATCTTAAACAATGTCAACTTTACATTAAAAATGACATAACTAACCAAATGACGCTTGATGACAAATGTCATCAACATTCATGAAGACTCCTTCATGTTTACTGGTATCATACTATGGTTAGGATGGTTTTATATACACCATTTCAAATAAAGTACTTGACTACCTGGTCACTTAACTGTTGAAAAAGGATGCTTTCGCCACATACTCCTGATAAATAATTCCTGAAAGCATATCAATATGTCAACTGGTCTCCCATTACATTCATGAAGTCAAACGGCGGCCACTGGTGACGAATTAAGAGGGCGAAAAGATGGAAGAGGAACAAATCAAATTCAAGTTGAGGTAATGTACATACATGTACATACTGTGACAGTTTAACGGCTTGTAAACAAAAATAAAATAAATATATATATGTATACTGTGATGTTTAAAAAAAGTAGATTAAAAGTGCAATATATCAGTGTGGTGTGAGTAACGTGTCAGTAACGAGCGTAAGGGCTCAAAATTTCACTGGTCTCGCATGTGTCCCATTCTGCAAAGACTTTACTAAATAGACGTCTGTGTTATTTATTCATTAGTTATGATGCTTTAGTGAATTATCCACACTTGAAACATGACAAACAAAAAAGTTAGTGACATGGTATGGTTCGAAGAAATCTTTGTGGTTAGTAGTTTGTAGAAATGCAATGGAGTAGGTTTGGCTGATCTCACCTCTGTTGTACATTCACATGTCTTCCAAGATGACATGTTGTCATATTTACCCTTGTCCCTTGGGGGTTTGGGTGTACAATTCACATGCCACAGAATCCTTCCTAACACGCACAAATGAAAAAAAAAAAAAATCTGTCTGTCTATCTAAACACACATCTATACAGTCAGGAAGCCAGTGAGTCATTGTCAGAAAATTGACCAATACTACTGTAATTGTTGACATTATAGTCTATATCATATAGTCTATATAATTTGTGTAATTTATTTTATAATTTTTTTATTATTTATTTTTTCTATGAAGTGTAATGTTAAGACTTAATTTAAGTTGCATTTTTCCTTTAATTATTGTTTTATTTTGCGAAGTACCAGTGGTTTATTTTGAAGTTGCTTGTGACTCCTGTTGTTTGCTCATGTATGAGTGGGACTACTGGTGAGCTGCCAGTTGAATACTTTTCTGCAGGTGGATCGATGTTATTTATAATTCCCTTTTTGCAGCAGCATGCAGCCAGTGAGGTATTTATTTACTTGTATATATTTTGCCTTGTGAAATGTTTTGCCGTTATTTTTTCTGTTTAATTTAACTTTTATAATATATATATATATATATATATATATATATATATATATATATATATATATATATATACTCCAGGTTCACTTGACAGGTCATTTGCCAATTGAGCAGACATCACAAACATGTCATAGGAATATATGTATGTGTATGTACCAGATTTTGATAGTTGAATGGATCATTTTGCATGTGATGGCTCAAACAATGAAACAATGTTTAGAGTTGTGAAGAGTTTGACAGTTTAAGTGAGAAACAATTCAGTTTTGATCAGCAGGTTGTGCTCAAGTAGTTGCTGTGCAAACTGTAGACAGTTGTACTTACTCTTTTGCACACATGCGCAATTTGCTTGAATGAATGAGAAATCAAAATCTGTTGTGAACAACAAACTAACTGTTCAAAGATTTTAACTTATGGCTCTCACTGAATCGGGCCAAAGCGAGTGAGAAAAACTGTAACTGTGTTTAATTCAGGTCAGCGCCTGGTTAAGACTGCACAGAGCTCCAGCAGTAAGAGACAGAGACAGTTGGACCCTGTTCAGCAGAACTGAAGTTGAGCAGGTATAATCTCTCCTCACCGTCATTCATATCATGCACGTGTACTTACATATTCTCCAAGATGAGAAGCTGTCATATATAATTTGCGATATTGCCATATTGCGAGCTTCAGGGTATAATGTAGAGTCACCAGTTTGTGCAGCTGTCATACCATAGATACCTTCCTTCTCATCGTATGCAGACCAAAACCAAAAACATTCTTTTGTATCTGTTAGTGATGTATGTAAAAGAACACATGACTATCTGAAACAGGTGCCGTCTGGGTTGTTCTTACTCTGAAATTCGCCCCAGGTGCACAATGCACTCAATTATACCAACACAGAACAAAGGCCACTACTGTCTGATCATCAGCTATGTTCATTTTAGTTAAGCTTGCAAGACTTTTCAACTAACACAGCAGAATTAAATTAGCTGATAATGTTGTGATGTGACCCAAACGTCTCAAGGATGCACACACATGATTGTGACTGATTAAATAATCTGAACAGCAGCCATTGGTCTCTTCTCTCTTCACCCTGCATTCTCCACTGCCCTCGTTGCCTCTTGTGCCCACTCTCCATCTGCAATTCATGCCCTTGTGAGGTCCAGGTGGGTTCAAGCAGGCACTGAAGAGCCAGTGTCACGGCCACCAAGTCTCAAACAGAGTACCAGGGGCACAGACATCTGGACATATATTAATAATTTGATTAGGTTTAAGGTAAATACATGATATAAGTTACTACAACTGTTGTAAAGTAACATATGCACATTATATATCATTAAATTGTCTATAATGCTGACAAAATACTAATATTTAGTAGCTAAAGTAGCTACATGTCAGTTTAAAATAAACTGTGGGCATATAATAAAATTTCAACCAAATTAGAATACATTTAACTTTCAAATCTGAGCTTGTAAAAGCTCTCGACAATCTGATGTCTTGGACCAAATTCAGAAAATAAAAAATAAAATTAGAAAATGAAATAGAAAAAAATGTCTCATAAAAAGGGCACTTACCTAGTCAGAGGCCAAAAGGGCATGTTAAGCCTCCTCAGTCTGCAGAGAAACAAGAGCTGTTGTCTGGCTGTTAGCGTCAAAGTTTATAAAACTAACTTAATATTTATAGCACCTTTTGATGACAAAATTGCAAGGTGCTTCACAACAAAAACAAATGTCAAATAAAACAAATAATAAAAATAGTTAAACAAGTAAATAAGATCCCATACATACAACATAAACAAGATAAAATTTTGAACAAATACCATGATTTAAGAAAAGCCATACAGTAAAAAGAGGATACTGAGTTTGCCTGTCTAAGATCTCCAGGCAGAGAGTTCCTCAGCTCAGGGGCCTGAACAGCAAAGGCCTGGTCACCTTTGGTAACGGGTCGAGATTTCTGAACCCTCAGTAGGGCCCTGCTGGAAGATCTCAAGCAACAATCAGGCTCATAGGAAGGTGTATCACACATGTAGGCGGGAGTATAACCATTCAAGGCTTTAAAATCATGTCTAAATCTGACAAATAACCAGTCAGAGGCAGCAAGGATTGGTGTAATGTGATCGCCTCTCTTAGTGTGTTAAAAGACTGTCTGCAGCATTTGATGCCAGCTGCCATCTTTGGACATTTCGCTTGCTGAAACAAGAATAAAGTACATTGCAATAGTCCAGTCTGGAGGACATGAAATCATGGATAACCTTTTCTAAATCTACAGAAGAAAGAAATGACCCGACCTTGGCTGTCTCTCTCAGTTGTGCAAAGTAGGACTGTAATACCTTGGTCAGCTGAGTGTCAAAAGCTCTGAGGAAAAAATGGTCCCAAGGTTGCGGGCCTCTTTTCAGATATTGTTAGATAAGGCAGACGAGAGGAGGGATTGTTTACACTTCTAGTGCAAAGGTAATAATAATGACTTCTGATTTGGAGTCAATGCACTCATTTTGTTGATTTTTATGTATGTACGTCTCAAGTATCACTTACATTGTTTTTCATGCGTCGACGGGGCAACCGAAAAACAGCAGGCACTGTCATTTTGTGCTTTCATGGCAGTTTGCATTCAATGCTTTTAAATGAAACTGTCAGACATTTTATTTTCTTTCTTATTGCTATTGATGACATGCCTATTGCTAATAGTTATGAGCCTAATATGTCCCATTCTACTTATTGAGAAATGAGATTGTAAAGATTAGGGTTGATCCCACGAAGACAGAAAGATTAGTGGCATGGTTTGATTTGATTACACTTGATCAAAAGTTACTTTGAGTAAATCTTTTTTGTGGTAATTTAGTAGTTTGTAGAAATGCAGCTGGGCAGGTTCTGCTTCATAATCTCTCCTCTCTGTCTTCTTTGCAGCACCCACCACTCACATGTACATCAATAACGTCCAAGATGACATGCTGTCATAGTGTTGTCAGTTGGTGCCGTTATCATGCTGCATATCATCTCCTCAAGTGAAAAGCAAAAACATTCCTTTATTTCTTTTAGTGAAGACTGTAAAAAGAACAAAGGACTGTCTGAAATGTGTGCTGACAAGCTGGTTCTGACTCTGAAATTTGCCCCAGGGTGAAAATGACTCTCCTACAGGTGCCTAAATAAGTAAGACAGATAGGTAAGAGATTTTAACACATTTCTTTTTCTGTTTATGTTTCAGTTTTTAAATTTGGCCCATTATTTATTCTTGGTGAGATCTTTTGCGGTTCTGGGGTACTTTTCTAGACACAACCATGCAGATCGAGTGCCCCGCGTATGCATCATCTTTTCTGGTTAATGTATGCACAGCAGCACAGCGTGCACAAGGGCAGGTGAAAGTGAATATAATTCAGAGGGTATTTTTCTCAGTCACATCACTGGTCTCATAGCTTTGAAACAGTTAGGCCAGTCAAAATCAGAAATACTTTATTGATCTCCAGGGGGAAACTGTTGACATTACAGGTGCTCCTGTTCAAGAATAAAAAATATATATAAGCATAGAAAATTATATACATAGAAAATAAAAAGTATGTAAACATATAGACATTCTACTACAATATATAAAAGAGGTAATATAACAATATCAATAAGAAAAAATAAATATATACAATAATACAATGTGTAAACATTGATGTGTCTTATCTACAATATGTAACAGCAATATATAAATCTAAAACAGCAATACATGGAAAGTTAACAATGAATAGATATGTACAAAATGTGCAATAAGCTACAATCACACACAATGGTGCAATAACAGTGCTGTATGTATTGTATGGTGAGTTATTGCACAAGTTATTATAAATTCAAGTTAGGATTGCACAGTATTACTATTACTATATTACTGTCGCTGAAATGGAAAAACATCTATTGAATTACCGCTGCTTACAACCATGTCCAGTTTTGTTTCAGTATTATCAGTTCATTAGGGACCACACCTGAACCTCTAACACCTACACTGTTCGTCATTGCTGTTGCTGGCCTGCACTGCAGATACTAGTGCACCCCCACCAATTTCTGATGCACCCCTAGTCATTTTGTTCTGGAACTGGGCCTGTAGCAGAATCATACCTGGCTACTTCAAGAGACACATATGGGGCAACAGACTTATACATGCATTTGAGAGATGTTATTCTTGCCTCTGTCTGGTCGGTTTGCTTTTCAAAAGCTACCATCTGTCAGCACATGACAGAGCACACTGTAACGTAATGTGACATCTCCTTTTCCGCAGTTTAAAGCCCCCTGGGATCCAGTGCTTTCAAAGTTCAGCGGGCATCCTCTTTCATTCGTAGACCATACTAGAGTATGGTGCGTGTGTGCACTGTGGGCAGTATTTGACCATTTGTGTCAATCATTTTGGTATTCTGTTTGTTTATATAAGGTGGGTGTTCATGTGTGTGTATAAGAGGCAGGAGGAGAGAGAGCAGCAGCAGTGGCTGAAGCTGAGCAGTGGTGGGAGAAGTATTCAGATACTTTACTGAAATAAAAGTATCAATATTACACTGCAAAAATACTCAAAATGTACTTAAACAATAAACCAACTAATCTACTCTCCAAATACAGATATGCAGAATACATAGCAGGCCTGTGTTCAGTTGCAACAATTAGAATAAGAGCCTCCTTATTTTATTCTCCGATCCTTTCCTTTGCTCTCCTCTTCTCCCCTCATTTAGTATTCTACATTGAATACTTTTACATTGAATACTTTTATTTATTCAGACAACTTCCTACTTGGTTTGAATGTTGTTGTACATTATAACTGAAATAAATATAAAAATTTCAATACACTCTTTAGATTCTACCATTTATGGTCAAATCTCATGTTTTGAATCATTATGCAAATAAAAAGTAATGGTGAACCACAGCTCTTGAACTTCACAAGGACCACATGTAGCAATAAACCTGTAAAGGAACAAAAATAATACCAGAGTCCTATGTCACATGGAACAGCACTGATGTAGACTCTGTGTTACATCAGGATGTTGAAGCATTAGCAGCAACAAAGTATTGTGAAGTTTCTTTGAAGCAGTAAAGCAAAAACATGTGAATGTTCAAAGCAGGCTTAAGTTTAATTTACTGAAACATTACTCCTGCCCAACATTACAACCATTGTCTTTTAACGGAAGACAAACATAGCTAAAACTGAGTGGCTGTAAAATGGTGGATAAAGACATTATTTACTATGAGTTATTTACTACGATTTTACAGAATTTCAGTGTAGAGACAGCACTTAAAAGTACTTGTCAATTTCAAGCTTGTTTTTTAGGTAACTAAAGTGCCTCATGGCAGTGGGTCCTCTCCAGTCTGGTCCATCTGCATGGCTGCTTCATTTTGATGCTCTGCGATCTTTAGACAGAAAGAAAACAAATGGTTATATGATCTGTTTAATATGGAACGAGAAAAAGATGGTTTACTTCTATTTACTATCTACCTGTTGGGCATTACGTGTCTGTGGTGGAGGGTCAGTTTCCTGCACTGGACCATGTTTCTCTTCACTATCAGAGGGATTGTTTTCTTGTCCGTCTGATGGTAGAAACTGGAGTTCATTTTCCACTGGGTGCGGTGGCGTAGCTGGTGCATCCTGGATGTTTGGAGATGTTACAGCAAAATCTTTTAGAAGTCTCACACCAACATAGCCCCAGATTGTGGAAGAAACACTTACCACTTGTAGAGCCTCTGGTGAAGGACTTGTCTCTGGGACTGGAGGATTCTCAAAAAATGGTATTGCAGCATGTCCAGGGCGGGGTGGAGAGCTGATTCCACCAAGCTGGTTTCCACAGGGTGGAGGCGGAGGTGGTGGTGGTGCAGGAACTGTGGCCTGAATATATGAAGACTGACATTAGGGAAAGGCAAAATACTACTTTGTATCCAAATTGGGCCCTGTTCCACCTGCGTATTTCTGATTGGTGTGGAAAAAAATTGAGGAAAACTGAAACATGATACTAGGGTTGTCTGTCTGTACATTAAACCAATCATTCCCACAGCCTGGGTTGTGACCCACAGGGGATTTTATTTGTGTCTAAATAAATAAGAGACTATGCAAGAAATTCTGCAAATATTATTTATATTATTTAAAGTGTGTATATTGTTTTACTGATAAGAGAAAGAAACAAGAGCCTGTTCATTTCACCCAAATACACTTATTTTGTCTCATTTATGAAGTTTGCTAAAATGCTATATAGTTTTTTCTGATGAGAGGAAATAAAAGCAATAAGATGGCCAAGTAATTCAGCCTAATTGAATTTATTTCTCATTTCTAAACTATTTAACACGTGTATGGTGTATATTTTCAGGAACACATGTTGAGATAATGAGATACAGAAATGGCAGTGGCAGGCATTAATGAAAAACTGTACAGAAACAGCCAGACTTCTCTCTGATGGTTTCATCTGCTTATGTAGGTCATGTGTAGGTATCAGTATTAAAGTGAGACGATTTTATAACCAGTTAAAAAATCCTTATAGTAGCTTTCGGTAATTTCATTTGAGATGTTGTAATATAATTTGATGAAATGTTTTAAAGTAATTTATTCATTTTTAAAATCATCAGAGATTCCTTGGGAGCTAACATCCGTGGTACTAGTGCCATAGTTTGAGAATTAGTCAGGGCTGTGACTATCACTGCACACACAAACATGTCCTCTATAATGTAACTGGAAATTTAGGAGGTTGAAGACAACATGATGAAGAGTTTAACACTCCACAACTCCATCTATGTTAAGTTTTTAAAGCAGATTCACTTCTTTCTAGAATATATTTAGTCTGATTATAGGCAAAAACAAAAAAAGAGCACCACAGCATCCACCTGCTATTATCACCTCCCAGTCTCCTGCTCTGTGCAGGAGTGACTTGGACAGAGCAAAGCTGCCAAACAGAAGAAGCCTTCTGTGATGTACTCACGTGCAAATTCCGTATATAAGGTGACAGACTGGAATATATTAAATTAAAATGAAACTTGGACTCATGTTTCAGTATTTTTAAGGTCCTGCTGCTTTACTACTGACTTGTACATATAGTGAATAATCAGAGGCATATACCCTGTATAAGTAGGATCTGAGCATGTGTCAAACTGGCGACTGCTAGAGGCAGTGCTAACAAACGACACCACCCACATCAACACCACACTGCAGTTAGAAAGTTAGCTGTCCTAAGTATAGCAGTAAATATTTTCTGTCGCTAAAAAAAACTATGTATTACAGTGAGATAAATAAAACTGACAAAACTGTAACTTTTAGGTTTGTCGTGCTTTGCTTCTTCTTACCATTTCTCAATCCTTAAGGTCGTTCTTAACTCAAAACCAGCCGTGGAAAAGGAGCAGAAGATGACGAAGATAGCTCAGTGAAAAACAAAAAAAACACGTTAACTGCTCATTTCTGTCCACTAACAACGTAAATGTACAAAATAACAGTATTTTTTCGAACAAAATAACAGAAACACCCTGAACGGAAACATGACATCCATGTGTATATATACTGTGATGCACCGCCCCAACATTACATCCGAAAATAATCCTTCAGAATAAAAGTGTTACCAACCAAAAAGTTTTTTTTTTGTCCAGGAAACAAAAAAATGCGTTATATATTAAATAAATAAATCAACAAATATACTTTCTTGACCAGCACACCACCCGCAATACCACCCGGTTTATAATTAAAGAAGAAAAAATAGCCTTTAACATGTTAATATATTGGGACAACTTTGATTTGCTATGTTCAAACACCACCATCACATGTACTGTGACTGTGAATGGGAAAAAAAAATAATAAGACACAGGCCCTCAACAATAGCCACAAACTGTAAGGCTAAACTGTATACAAACTGGGCCGTGATCCACAGATGGGTAACAGGAGATTTTATTTGGGTCATCAAATAAATAAAAGAAAATGTCAAGCAATAGTTTTTTGTATTTTGCCTAGTGAATGTGTACAGTTTGAAATACACTGCATTTTAAGTCTGCATCTGCCAGTCAGCCATCAGAGACTTGATGTTCTCTGCAAGTAGGTGGAAAAAATATGTGAATACGGGTATCAGCAATCGCTGAGAATGAGGTGGAAAACATCAGCATATTGCACAAAGGAAAAAAAAATAATTGTGCATCCTTAATTAAAATAAATGAAGCAGAGTAGCTCAGTTTCAATCAAATATAGCCTGTATCTCAGGTCTTCTTTGGTGGTTTCCTGATATTTTTTTTTATTATAGTGTAGTAGGTTAGCCTATTTTATAGCTAATTTATCATAAAATTTGAAAAGCAGAGTATTTTTCTCATGTGAATGCCGTAAGCGTCTATAAAAATGTTCTTAAATGTTAAAATTTTCCGCTTTTATTCTGAAGGTCTGTGGTTGCTTTATAATGACGATATTCCGGTTTGTGTTTTTGTATACACAAGTAGGCAGCACACAAGCAGATAGATAATAAACACCTCGGTCTGACGGTTAAAATCTATGTCACCAGTTGTTTGATTAGCCACCGTCGAGCCCAGCAGTGGATTTTTATTTCGTCAAGAGATCGACGTCGCTCCTCCCGTCGATTTTCTGTCAGACTCTTAACGGAATGACAACAGACTGTCGGTTAACAGCTTGCTAAGCTAACGCGACGCCAAATCGTTCAGACGTTAGCTAGCTAGGTTAGCTCCAGCTGACGCTGTGTCTGTTGCCCTCAGACGACGTTGACACTCTCATGGTGGTCCTAGTTCAATGGGGAACTGTTTGTTTTCACATGGTGCGGATGACCTGTCGCTGCTGAACGAGTCCGAGGGGGGCAGCCTGCCCGGAGAGCCTCCTCCGCCCTACCAGGTGAGCTGCTGCGTGGGACTCAAGTTAAATTCACTCCGGGGATTTAAGAGCATGTTGTCCAATGCGGTGGCATATTAAAACTTAGCTAGTTTAATATGCTATTGCTATAAAATGTTAGAATTTGTTATTATGATACCAGTCAAACTGCTAGTTAGCTCTCAGTATTGCTGTTGCGTTGAATTCTTCTGTTTTCAGAATCACATAATCTATAATACAATATGAAATCTTGGATGGGTAAATTGGTGGAGAGCCATAATTGCTCTGAATCAGACCACTAAGCATCCTCCATGAATTGTCTTAGTACTGACTTAATTTGCACAAAATTGCACTTATTTTCTGCACTAAGTCAGCAAATAATATACAGCTATATTCACCCTGAGTTACTGTGTGAAACATCTGTATCAACACAACAGCTATGTGCTCATATCTGTATTGCACCCATAGCTGTGCTGTTATTTTATTTTATTTATTCTTATCCTGTTTGTTCTACTATTATTGTTTTATTGTACTGCTTAATGTTAGTTTATTCTACAGTTTATATTATTATTTATTGTGTTTCATAACATCAAAAGGATGTTGCAAACATCCTGTTGTAATTGTGCAGAGATAATAAAGATATTATTCTCTATTCAGTTCTGTTTGATTCTTTTCTTTTTTATTCTATTCCATTCCATTAGAGACATGGTCCATCTGTGCTGTATATTCAGAAAATTGGTTGAAATGGTAATAATAATTCAGTATGCCTGCAACTAACAGTAATTTTCATTATCAGTCAATCTCTTGGTTATTTTCATGATTAAATTGATTAATCCCAAAATCATGTATGCAGATTGTTTCTTTTGTCAAACCAACAGTCCAAACCCAAAGACTATTAATTTGATATCATAAATTACAAAGGAAGGCAACAGATCCTTACTTTTAAAAAGTTGTAATGTTAAAAAAATGAAGTTAATCCATTACTAAAGTAGTTGCTGTTTTTTTTTTTTTTTTTTTTTTTTTTGTTTGACTAGTTGATTAATTGAACAGTAAGTCCAATTCTTTAATTCAAATGTTATATAGCTGTATCATAACATTTTATGACAACTAAAATCCCATTGTGTATAGCACTTTTTTAGTCTGTCAGCCACTCAAACTGCCACAGCCGACGGGGGCTATTTGGGGTTAAGTAGCTTGCCTGTCAAACCACCGATCTTCCAATGAGTGGATGACCCACTCTGACTCCTGAGCCAGAGCCACTCTTGTGCTTGTAAGATGGCCATTCTCCTTGTGTTGACAGAAGCACAGGACCAGTGCCATGTCTTATGTCCTCCAAGTGACATAGAATTTACCAAAATGATGGTCATCATCAATGACTTATATCAGTAACAGCATCAGATTCAGAAATCCGCTATCTGTCAGGCTCTATTGCAAAGGTAACACTGACACATCTGACCAGCCCCCACCCCCAACAGAGAGGACTCACTTTACAGTTGACACAGGTTGTCTTCTGTTCCTTCTTTTCCAGGAGCGCACCCAGCCACTGCCAGTGTACCATCCAACCCCAGGTGAGAGTCGTCTGGCTTGCCAGCTGACGGAGGAGGAACAGGTCCGCATCGCCCAGCGAATTGGTCTCATCCAGCACCTTCCCAGAGGCATCTTTGACCCAGGCTCCGACCCCTCTGACAAGAAAGTGAAAGAGTGAGTGACAAAAAGGCATAACTCAGCACATTAATTTTTCTTCTGTTTTAAGGTTTTATGTTATTTTGATGAAATACAATGGAATGGTTTAATTTTAGTGCCTTTTTTTAACTGGCAATAGACAAGTTTTTTTGTCTAACATATCATTATGAATATTGATAGCAAAATGTATTGGCTATAGAATAATGACATCATTTACATTCAGATTGCTACCCAGTGAGTCTTGCTTTCATTATGCAATTCTCTATGCCATTGGGTATGATTTCCTGCTCAGCTCTGAGGAACGTGAAAAGCAATTTGGTTGTCTTTGCATCAGTGGCACAGACAGTAAGACCACTTGTAAATGCTAAGTATGCTCACTTTTAATACTTGTAGAAATTTAATGTTATGCTGTGCTATATGTTGTATCATAGTCCATGTCTGTTTGAAAATATGTAAAACCAATTAACCAGACCTAATTTTACAAACTGAACTGAACTTCATGCAAAAAGCACTTGTACAATAAGATATGTACTTAAGTGGTTTGAGTGATTTACAAGAAGCTGCTGCATTCACCAATTTTCTCGGATTTTGCATTTTTTCTAATGTATAAACACAGTGTATGAGTGATCCAGACCTGTCAAAGTTGTACACAGTTAGTCTGCTGTTATCCAAACAGGTTTTTCATTAATGACTGCATATTTCATCACTGCAACTTCAACTTAAAAGTTTGAAAACCCTAAATTACACTTATATAATTAATTATGAATTATAATTATGTTAAGTTATGTTGACATTATCCTGTTTGACTCAGCATTTTGAATTACAATCTAATTTCAATTTTATGCATGTACAGTATGTCACAAAAGTGAGTACACCCCTCACGTTTCAGCAAACATTTTATTATATCTTCTCAAGGGACAATATTATAGAAATGAAACTTGGATATACTTTAGAGTAGTCAGTGTACAGCTTGTATAGCAGTATAGATTTTCTATCCACTGAAAATTTCTCAACACACAGCCATTATTGTTTAAATAGCTGGCAACACAAGTGAGTACACCCTTAGTGATACCTGTACATGTCGTTCAAACATGCAAAGCCACCTGTCCTATTCACCATGTTCATGTTTTTGCCTGCTTGACTGGACCATTCAAGTTTGTGTGTCGTGGATTAGAGCTGTTAAATTTGGTGCTTTGGGTACAATTCTCTCATATTGGCCACTGGATGTTCAACATGGTACCTCATGACAAAGAACTCTCTGAGGATGTAAGAAATAGAATTGTTGCTCTCATGAAGATGGCCTAGGCTATAAGAAGATTGAGAACACCTTGAAACAGAGTTACAGCACGGTGGCCACAGTCATACAGCGGTTTTCGAAGACAGGTTCCACTCTGAACAGGCCTCACCAGGGTCGACCAAAGAAGTTGAGTCCTCGTGCTCTGGATCATATCCGCAAGTTGGCTTCAAAAAAACAGATGCATGAGTGCTGCACGCATTGCTGCAGAGGCTAAAGAAGCGGGAGGTCAACCTGTCAGTGCTCAGACCATACGCAGCACACTGCATCAAGTCTGTCTGCATAGCCGTCGTCCCAGAAGGAAGTCTCTTCTGAAGCTGGCTCACAAGAAAGCCCGCAAACAGTTTACTGAAGACAAGCAGTCCAAGAGCATGAATTACTGGAACCATGTCCTGTGGTCTGATGAGACAAAGATAAACTTGTTTGGCTCAGATGGTGTCCAGCATGTGTGGTGGCACCCTGGTGAGGAATACCAAGATAATTGTGTCTTGCCTACAGTCAAGCATGGTGGTGATAGCGTCATGGTCTGGGACTGCATGAATGCTGCTGGCACTGGGGAGCTGCGGTTCATTGAGGGAAACACGAATTCCAACATGTACTGTGACATTCTGAAGCAGAGCATGATCCCCTCCCTTCGGAAACTGGGCCGCATGGCAGTTTTCCAATATGATAACGACCCCAAACACGCCTCCAAGATGACAACTGCCTTGCTGAGGAAGGTGAAGGTGAAGGTGATGGAGAGGCCAAGTATGTCTCCAGACCAACTGAGCACCTGTGGGGCATCCTCAAGCGGAAGGTGGAGGAGCGCAAATGGGTCTAACATCCACCAGCTCTGTGATGTCATCATGGAGGAGTGGAAGAGGATTCCAGTAACAACCTATGCAGCTCTGGTGAACTCCATACCCAAGAGGGTTAAGGCAGTGCTAGATAACAATGGTGCTCACACAAAGTACTGACACTTTTGGCACAATTTGGACATGTTCACTGTGAGGTGTACTCACTTGTGTTGCCAGCTATTTAGACAATAATGGCTGTGTGTTGAGTTATTTTCAGAGGTCAGTTAATCTATACTGCTATAGAAGCTGTACACTGACTAAGTTATATCCTAGTTTCATTTCTATAGTATTGTCCCTTGAGAAGATATAAATGGTTGCTGAAACATGAGGGGTGTACTCACTTTTGTGACATATTGTATATGCACATATAGCCTACCTATATTATCATCATTTAAACTGGCAATTACCTACTGTCAGGCATATATTTACATTTATGCAAGTTGCTGTCCAAGGAAACATCCTCCATTGCAATATCATCTGTAACTACTATAACATGTTTTTCATCCACTTCTGTGATTGAGACTTTGCCTTAACCCCCTCCTCCCATCAGCTGTATTTTTTTTTCCTTTGAAGCCATTTTCATATCAAGACACTTCTTTATTTCAGTTACAGTACGACCCTCAAGGCGACATAAATAGCACTAATTTTTCCAGTTCTTTGCTTTAGCAGGTCATTTAATTCCACTGCTGATGCAGTTAAGATTAAAGACTTTTCCTTTATGGATTTCTGAAAGTAGGACTTAATTCTCTGAATCTGTAAAGTTCTTTGTACTGTTTAATGCCATTGTCATGAATAAACACTTCCTGACATGTTGGGCATGAAGTGAGGCCTTATACGCTATTATCGGGGTGTTAATTATGCTAATTTACAAGTCTTACGTATATGCACTCAAATGCGCCCAGATGTATCATTTGCATCGTTGTAGTCTGAAATTAAGAGTGTTAGCTGAATCTGACATGATAGTTTTGTGCGAGCCCTTTGTGCAACAGAGAGTAAGATAAATTGTAGATGTTCTTGCATGAGGCCCAGTATCTTTATACTTAAAGATTAAGAACTTGCTGTCTCTCTCTCTGCTGCAGGTGTGTGATCTGTATGATGGATTTTGAGTACAGCGATCCCATTCGGTTCTTGCCCTGCCTTCACATCTACCACGTGGATTGCATTGACCCCTGGCTGATGCGCTCCTTCACCTGCCCCTCCTGCATGGAGCCGGTAGATGCAGCCTTGCTGTCCTCTTATGAAACCAACTGAGCGGCCCCATGATGGCTGCTTTTGCCTAAAAGTAACTGCACCTTTTTAGCCGAAAATGTCCTAGCTGTTCAAACAGGTAGCCGAGGTGATATGGCATTATGCAGATGTTTGAAGGGTGTGTTAAGATGCAGACAGATGTTGAAAACTGTGACCTGCAGCACATTGATTTGGTCTGATATGCACCTATTTGGGCTTTGGAAACTCTTTGCCTTTTACAGTAGGACAACGTGCCAAATCAAGCTAGATGAAGAATATGGAAAGCTGTACACGTAGCAAAATATTACTGCAGAGTAATTTCACTTTTGTATGACTGAAAGTCAATTAATTTAGTGATTTTTATGGTAATTAGATGCATGGCACCAATGTAATTTACTTCCCCTCTCAAGAAATAATGTGCAATATGTTCTATCAATGGAGAAAATGTAGGAAATTTGTCTTGTTTGTCAGAAAATCCAGTGAAAACATGAAGTGAAGTTACTGTGTTTTTTCAAATGGCCTTGAATGTCACAAAAACACAGGCCTCTACTTATATGCAATATTAAAAAACACAGAAAAAGATATGCTATGAGGTCCCATGACCGTTCACATCTACAGCACCAGAAGTTAAAATGGTGCCATCTCAGCTTTTGAAAATTGAATATATTTTATGTGGTTAGGGTCTTGTTGTCTGTGCTGTAGTTTTTTTTTCCTTTGAAGCTGCTTTTATTAATGTGGATCTGTTTTTTTGCCTTTCCACAATATGGATCCTCTCCTTTGCTTTGCCTTGAGTTTGTGCTCTCTGTTTTGTTTTAAAAATCAGTCTTCAGTGTGTCCTTTTCATTGTTTACTGTCAGTGACATTTACAAAGACAAGATATGCTGTGCAATCCCCCTTAAAGCACCTTGGGATACCCCTCATCTGGCACTCTGTAGCTTGTAGATTTCAGAGATGATTGTGTGTTTTGATATGTGTGTATGTGTCATTTTATTATTTTTTAGAGGATGGTGGGTAGAGATTGGCATGTCAAGGAAATGTTGTGAATTAACCTTGTCAGTTGTAAGACATGTTGTAGTTACCTCTCTTTTCCTGGTTTGAAGCTGTTGGGTTTTGTGTTGTGTTGATGGCCTTCTTACAGCAAGTGATGTATTTCCAGAGCTCCTGGGTCTGGTCAGACAAAATGCTTTTACCTTTTGCATTAGATGTGTGCTATCTGCTAATGAAAGATAAAGTTACAGTAAAAAAAAGAATGTATTTTGAATGTAAAGCATTATTTCAGTTCTTAAAGATTTGGACAGTATAGGTGACATTTCTAATTTACTCAGGCTGCTGTGCCTTTTAAGGTTGAGGTAAGCCAATTCCTGTGAAGTACAATCATTTCTGACATGACTTTTGGTTTTCTTTTAGTTGTCCTCTAGAGGGAGACAGATACCAGCACTGCACTGATTTGTGTCACTATGAAATAGGCCTAGGATGAACCCAGAAATTTGCTCTGGCTGCTGTTAACAATCATTTTGTGTTTTAATTTATAATGTGTGCCACTAGCACACATGTTTTAGGAAAATCATGAAACTACAATTAAAGTGGATACCAAATTTTACACAAGTAAGATGTGTATGTCTGTTTAGTACGTGTTTTTCCTCTTACCTATAGTGCTGTTCTGGATAGCTTTGGTGCAAGTTGCAGAGTTTTACAGATATTGGCCATAGAGATGTTTGCCTTCTCTCAAATATAATGGAATGTAACTAATTGGCACTTGGCTTGTGATGCTTAAAGCACCATAAATACAAGTCAAAAGCAATGTCTCTTTCCAGAAATCATGACCTGGTTTCTCAAGATAATCCACAGACCCTGTTGTGAGCAGTTTCAGGTAGAAACTGTTTTCTATGTAGTAAACTACACCTGCCAACCATCTAACTGCACAGAAGGCAGCGTGAATCTACTTGTGATCGAAGTGTTACAGCTAGAAATGGAATTGATCCAATCCAATATCAGTATCTGATATTGTGGTAAATCATTAAATGGGTATGGGACTTGTGTCACTGATTACAAACACATGACAAACAAAAATAACATTTACACTTTAGAACGTCAAATAGCTAACTTAAACAAAACATCATGAAACATTATGCAAATGAGGACTGTCTCATCATCCCATGAGCTGCATATGTGAATGCCACAAGCTACAATCCTACAGCACCCCACAATGCTGGAAGGATGCCATTACACAAGTTACATTACACAAACTAGACAAGCTTTTCTGACAGTGAAAACTGACTGGGTGTGAATCAACATCAGCTGACACAGAACTTTTCACACCATTAAGCTGAAGTTCAGTTTTTGCCTCATAATACAATCACAATAATAATAATAATGAGAAGAAGAAGAAGAAGAAGAAGAAGAAGAATGAGCCCTGGTATTGGTGTGGTATCAGTATTCGCAGATACAAATTCAAATATCGGAAATGGAAAAAAGTGGATTAGTGCATCTCTATTTACAGCTCTGCCGAGGATGACACCGTTAATGTTGACATCCTGCACTGTCACAAGCACGAGCCTCTCGTCTATGAGTAGATGAAAACAAGTACAATTTAGTACCATTATATTCGAGAGAAGGCAGACATCTCTGCTGCTCTATATATCTCCAAAATCTGCAGCTCACAGCAAAACAATGTAAATGGATAAATAACACAGTATTTTTTATTTGTGGGATGAACTGTCCATTTAAAGCTGAAGAGGTCACCGTGGTAAAGCATGACGTCTTTTTATCAATCATAGTTCTTCTTTATGAAAGCTGGCAAGAATATACTGTGATGGGACATAATTACACCAGCTGGAAAAATTTTTAGAGCCTCCAGTCGCTGACAGGTACCAAATGTGCTCAATGAGCTGACTCACAACTTAATGTACAGTGGAAAAAATGCAAAATGGACAGACTGTTTTTTAGCATAGTGGTTGAGCTCCCATTGCAAGAAGAGATAAAGCAATAATGACAGTAATCGTTAGCAGCAGCACTCGTTTCAGAGGGTGCTAGTCTGACGAAGAGAAGATGAAAATAATTCTGTATTTGTACGTAGTTTATCAGCAACTATGTTCATTAATTGTGCAATTGTATGAACTGGGAATCTTTCCCAGTGTTTTACCAGGAACCATTAAAACACTGCGGGCCAAATGAACAGCAGGCACATGGTCAGGTTGGTGCCAGAACATTAGTGCAAATGTCATCCAGCTGGACCCTGAACATCAGCAGCAGTGTTGTACAAGAAAATTGTGTGCATTAGAGGTGCTGTCTAAAGGACAGACAAATATTTAGCAAACAGTTTCTGCAGGTTCTTGAAAAGTCTAAACTAAAATCATCTTAATTTTAGGCCTTAAAATGTCTAAAATACAAGTTTGACCAGTCTTAAAAATTGATTGGATTATGAAGTTGATGTTAATTTTATAAAGTTGAATTAATTTCAGTCTCTCTTTTAAGTGTGTTCGAGATAAAATGTATCGATCAGGTTGTAAGTACCCAACGAAATCAACATGAGCCTGCTCTGTACTAACATTTACTCCTGCAACTCCTTCACACTGAAGACACAGGTGAGCAGTTTCAAACCATGTTCCCTTTCTACCATCGCTAAAACCTTGATACTTTTTCCCTGAAACTGCATTTCCAATAGTCTCAAATTTAACTTGCGGAAACATGCAAAATCCTGAACAAAACTGCAAGATATAGAGTACTTTCTTTTGATAAAAGATTTTATTAAAAAGGTTACATATTTACAGTAATAAAAACACATATTGCACATTTCATTACTAACAGTGTTATACAGAAAATTGTGGTTCTCCGTTAAATTACAACACTATTGCACAGTATTTTGTCATTTACAGACCATTAATATCTTACAAAATTATAAACAGGGAAAGATATTTAATGATCTTATAGTACAAAAGCAAAAAATATTACAACCTTAACATTAAATACATAGTATTTCTTGTTGTGTGTCTTCTCTAAAGAGCATAGATTCCCATACTGACTGTGGCCAGAGCCACAAAAAGTCCCAGGACCATCCTGAGGAATGGGGCAGTTTTGATAATGGTTCCATCGATCTGGAGCAACTTTACTGGTGTGGAGTGTGTCGAACAATTCTGCAGCTTGTTTTCAGTGATGCTGAGCATCTTCTGTAAATCATCGAACACCTGTAAAACAAAAGAAAAAACATCCATCAGCTGCTTTTGGCTTCAAAAACAATTGCAAGAGCAAAGGTTAAAGGGACATTTCATCCCCAAACAAAACTGTAAGAGCAAGCTGTTCAGTTGTTCTCAAAGTGACATTTCTGCCTCTCTGTCTGACTCTCATCACCCCGTACCTGAATGTTGAACTCGAACGCTCTGACGGCCTCCTCCAGCACGCCGTTCCTCTCCTCCTCCATCAGCTCCACGCTGTTCATCCGGCTGCGATACAGCTGTTTGAACAGGTTGGGGCTGGACACACCAGGGAAGGCAAAGAATGACAGACCCTCACTGCTCTTCAGTCCCATGGACTTCTGGGCGATTCGACCCAGGACCTGCCCACCAGACAAGTCACCTAGGTACCGGGTGTAAGCGTGGGCCAACAGAAATTCAGGGTTTTCTTTGCCAATCTGGAAAAACAGAGATGAAGAGTGTTATTGTGGAATCAAACAGCAGACAAACTGTGTGTAATATACATATGTACGATACAAGGAAACATACTTGTCTGAGTCTGTGGCAGTATCTTTTAGTGGCTGCAGGGACGACGATCTTCTCCCTCCAGTCCTGACCATAGAAGTACTCCAGGTCTTTCTCGATGGCCTCCAGCCTAGCCAGCTCAGCGGGGAAGTAAATGGGTGCGACACCGGGATGGTCCGAGTTCCTGTCCAGCTCTTCCTCCAAGGCCTGGTAGATCTCATACAGTGAGCACAGGAGGAGCTGAAGAGGAGGAGGAAAGGTGGTGTCAGACAAGAAGATCATACCAAAGGGCATGAAAAAAGTGAAATTATCTGATAAAAATGGATTTAAAATAAATTGGGCTGTACTGTATTACCTTGTACTGTTTAAGCGTGACTTGTCCCCTCTGGAAGCTCAGCATGAGCTCCGTGTTTTCTGCCCTGACGTGACTCTCCTTTGTCACCTTTTTGATTTGTTCTGACAGATCCCTGCAAAAAGAGAATGAATCATAATCAATGCAGCCAGGTCAATTTCATCTGAAACTTTCTGACCACTTTGGTCACATACAGGTCTGACACAAAAGTTATTATTATTATTAAATGACCTAGAAGAGCAAAGGGTAAGAGGCAAAAAAAACATAAAGAGTAAATATAGGACTCCAAAGTACAAAAGATACATTATAGGAGTTACTGCACCTGTAGATGTTTATCTGATATATGCAACGTGCAGCTGATAAAACTGTACAAGCACATACTGCACTACAAACCCAATTTTGGATGCTACATAACTAATGCTGATATAATTGTTCTAACTCTGTAATTTTAATGTTTTCTAAGGGCTGGTTTTACAGACAGGTCTTAGATTAAACCAGGAGTAGGCCTTAATCTGTATTAGTTAAACTAAGACATTTAAGTAGCTTTCATGAATGTGGCCTAAATTTGGTTTAGTTAGACTATGAAGTCAAAGAGTAAGGCAAGATGCTCACAAAAAACAAAAATGAAGTGGTTAACACCACAAAACAACAGCAGAGGCAAAAAGTATTTGTTCAAAAAAATCTAAATATGTAAAAATGCCACTAAAACTAATTAAATCAAAACTTAATAAAAAATAATTTAAAAATATTATAATAAAATTGCTATTATTATTTTTGATGTAAAAATGCTCTTCAAGGGGTGCCAAAAATCGTCTAAATATATATATGTATATATATATATATATATATATATATTTTTTTTTTTTTTTTTTTTTAATGTAGGATCCCCGATTATTTTATTTCATAATCTAAGCAGGCGGGCAGATTGACACTTGACTGTGAGAAAGTCTTAGTACCATTTTGCAGCTGAACTATATAATACAATATGTGTTTGCTTTTGGTCCACGGCCCACCATTAAGTTTCAGTTCTGGCCCTCAAAGAGAAAAGGTTTGAGCAAACAGCACTAAGCAGAAGTTAAACCTGCCTCTAAAGCTGCATTTCATGGATGAACATTGCAATGTCTGCTGATGAAATGTCAATGAGTTAGGGGAAGAAAATCACAGCAGCTCATTCTTACCTGTCAGTCAGCTGTTCTGCTGCAGTCTGAGTTTTCTTCTCTGTCTCCATTGTGGCCCTGAAATAAATTAAGATGTTAAAAAAATGCTTTCGCAGGACATCCTCCAACATGATCACCAACACTGTTTATGGATTCAAGAGATATAAAACGTAAGAAAGAGGTGATGTGATTCAAAGTGTGACTAACAGAAATGTAAATATTGTGTTTAACTCACCAGTTAGGATGAAGTCCTGTAGGTTTGATAGTTTGGTTCGTATCCTCAGCGGTTCACTGTTCTCCCTGGATGTACTGTACACTTTGTGCTCTCTCTGCTAACTGTCTTCTCCCCCTTTTATATATCCACCTCTGTCTCCTCCCTCCAGCCGCTGAATGAAAACAGGAAAACCTCAGCTAAACATGATACAGCAACTTCAGCAAAAACTAGTAGGAGGGACTGAGAGTTAACATGATGCAGCAACAATGACAGCAAATTGGAGAAGTCATGAGGGAGGGACCATGGGACTTAGCATGAATAAGGAAGTTTTAGCACTGCCCTGGAAAACTAGAGGGAGGAGGGCTGAGTGCTAAACATGACCGTGCAGCTTTGGAATTCTAAAGTTGTACCAGATGGGAGGAGGAGCCGAATCTAAACATGACTGTGTGAGTTTCTGAACCGGAGAGGGAGGAAGTGTTGAAACAGTGACTAATGGTAAAGGAAAAAAAAGAACAATCACATGATTGTATGATCAAAATACACCACAAGTTCATCAGAAACTTAAACAAGTTTAACCACGTTAGAGATTACTGATAAGTGCATGAATGTTCACATGGAAAAAGAAGGTTTCAGTAAAACAAGAGGCAATACTGAGAGAGTAGAGCAGATATGGGCACTGGAAGCTTCTACAATTATATTTATATAATAATATATAATAAATAATTGTATAATTTATTATATTTTATTATATTATACTTTTAAAAGTATCATATCCCAGGATTTAATTTACGCTGCATAGTATGCATTTATTGTCAGTATGATCCCACATGAAATAAAAATAATGAATAAGTAATAAAATAAAAAATAAATATTAAAATAATATATTTGAAGTTAATAGACCATTTTCACTGCAGCTATATTTATAATAAATAGCAGAATAGGATAAACACAGGTGTTACCAGTGATAATAATGAAGGCCCTGTTCTACTCCAGTGAGCCAACATGCACAATAGCAGCACCCTAACTCTTTTGACCTGAATCAAATGGAGCCTTAAGTAGAGGGCAATCAATGGTAACACCTGTGTTTACCTTACTATTTCATGTCAAATGGCTGCTGTGAAAAAAGATCTAGAAATGAATGAGGACGTGAATAATGAAGGTTTTAATTCTTAACCTTCTATGGTATGGTGGTGCTTCTAGGTGACATATCCATCCAATTATATGTCGCTCCCTATGTCATTTACTACTTTAAAAAAGAGGCAGGGTCCCAAGGAAACTAATAGCACAGTGTTTTAATTTGTCCCATGACTTTCTGGGAGTAATGTGGAATCCCTTTTTTGCATCCCTCTTCATATGGTTCAACTCCATCATCTCTCACCACAAAAATGGTCTTAAAAGTCTTTTTGTTGTTGTTGTTGTTGTCATTTTACAATCTGGCAAAAAAAATTGATTAACATCAATAGATGAGTAAAGGTTGATATTTGATAATTAATTGATGGGAAACTATTTAAATGTAAAGGCTGCCTCGAAGTAACACCACTCCATTACGGAATCCCACCATGACAGTTTTGATATTGTGTACTTTTTATTTTTTTATTTTATTGTATTTTATATTTTTATATATCAGAAAAGACACACACCAGAAAACAGAAAGCAAGTATTTAATTTAACACAAAAATCAAATACTCAGATTTGACTCACCATTATGTTTTGAAGAGGGTTATGATAGTTTGGTTTAATGGACTGTTGATGTTAAGGTTGCTGAAAGATTTAACTTTTAACATTTTTCGTTTTAAACTGACATAAACTGGTGAGGCAAATTAAATATTTCCATAAAAAGATCAATTTTCTGTGAAACATCTGTCACAGGACGAATCTGCTCAGTCAGCTGCAGCCAAAGCCATAAATAATTGGTCACCTATTAAATCGGTCTGCCGCTGAAGCCTAACATGAGTCAGCAGACAGAGGAGGGAGGGAGAGACCGTAGGAGAGAGTCTGGCCAAACGCTAAACGTGAGTCAGCACCATTTTATTCACACGGTTCAGACCCGTGACCGACAGGCGGCGAGATTAGCCGAGACGAAAAACATGACCCAGTTTTAAAGTTTTTTTGTTTGAATATGTTAGCTACACGTTAGCTCATTGTTCTGTGGACAAAACCGGATATGTCCTACTCTAAGGTTTTGTTGAACTAACGTTAGTTAGCTTACAGCGAAGGTTACCGTTCCTAACTGTCGCTGTTACCCAACCGTGGCAGACTTTGATATTGAACATGGCGACACGTAGTTAACTGTTACATCATGTCCTCGCAGACTTGTATCCGCTTGTTATCATCGGTTTTATGTCTTCGATAAAAACGCGCTCAGCAGTTGGAAAGCCTGAGCAGACAGCACCAAGTTTATAAGCGACAATAAAACCCTCAACTCTCCTGTAGTTCAACAACCCTGAAGCGAAATCATTGTTGCGTGCTACATTAGGAAGACCTCCATGGTGCCAGGCAGCTAACTAAGTTAGTTTGCTAGCAGCTAGTTTAAAAAGTCCTGCATTTAAAACTTTATTCAAGTAAAATTATGTAACGCTAAGTTTTAACTGCAAAGTGTAGTTTAAGTATCAAAAGTTAAAGTAGTCATTCTGCATGTAAAATGATACCTATCAGTAGTTTAGTTCGTTTAGTTCGTTAAGTTTTTCAGTATGATTGTGCTAATTTTAACTAGCTTGCCACATGTAATGTTGGGTATTTTAATCTACAATTGGGCTGTATGATATGGTAAAGAAATCATATTGCATTTATTTTGACAAATATTGTGATTACAGATTGACTCATGATTAGTTATAATGATCAGAATTTTCATTTTCCTTGGGGAAAAAACTCTTAAAATCATGATGATGTGACATTTGTTTGGGTTTGTACCAAACAAACATATTTTTGTACATCTGGAGAACAAGATTTATAGGCCATGGCACCTGTGCAGCACTGCAGTACTTCTTTCAACACTGAAACTGTTTTTAAAAAGATTTAAGTGATAAAAGTGTCAGAATCAACTGGCAGTGCTAGTCACCCTCCACAGCATGATATCAGTTATTTTTGTTTAAGTGAAAGTTGGAATCAGCGTTCACTTTTGTAATTAAAAGGCCCACCCAAAATTACCGTGGCGCACCCAAAATTGAAATCCTGGTGCCGTGTCTGACATGTAGGTCTGAGGGGAAATGAGGAGGTGGTCACCATAATTTTTTGCCCATTGAGCAAAACGGAAGTCAAGGAAGGAAATAAACTGGAGTAAAGTAATAGAAGAATGGCAAGAGAAGCGGGACACTGAAACAAGGGGTACGTTTTCATACAGTGTTAATGGTAAAGTCTATTCAACAGTCAGAAATATGGATAGGACAAGAAGAGTACATCTGCAACAGAATAATGTTAGGCCACTCCAACTTAAATGGCACACTCAGAATAATAGGAAAGCACCCAACCAGCCTGTATGAGCCCTGTCAGGGTCAGAAAACTTTAACAAATAATCATGTAGTGCACCAAATATGGTCAAAATAGACAATGTATGAAGGAAGAACCATCAAAAACCAAAAGTAGAATTTTTTAAACTCACAAAGGTGCACTTAATCCTGAAGTTTATTCAAACAAACAAACAAAAAAACCCTTAAAAATTTAAAATTTTTTGGGATACAAGACTGGTAAGGTAAGGTAACTGACTGGACAGTAAGAGGTAAAAATTGTAATCTGAAAAGTAACAAGTAATTAAAGTTGTCAGACCAAAAAGTGGAGGAAAGTGTAACACACAATATTTGCCTCTGAAAGTAGCTTAAAATGGAAATACTCAATTAAGTACAAGTAGCTTGAATTTGTACTTAAGTCAGTACTTAGTATGTACTTAGTTACTATCCACCACTTACTTTGGCATTACCATAGTCCTCTCAAATCCCTTAAATAATAATTAATGGTTTGTTTCAGTGATTTGAGGTGTTGGTGCTCTACTTGTGGCAAACTCACACATTAGCAGAACACATTTCGTTAACCCTCCTTCTTGGTCTGGTAAAATTCCTAACAACAAATTCAAATAGGCTCACACATTAGGCATTAGAATATAGTATATTTTATAATGAAATGGTCTTTAAATCATAGTGTGACTGAAATATTTCTGAACTTCTACTTTTCATTCCACGTTTTCATAAATTTGTTTTTTAAATTGGTGTTGCTTTCCTTTCAGTCACAAGGGGAGCTTGTACTCAAGTTACATCACTACTGTTGAATCACCCTCTCTCTCCTCCCTGTCGGTGTAGATGGATGATGAAGCAGACCAAGCGAGTGGATGCAGCCAGAGAGAGAAGAAAAGATCCTATGACTTGATGATGCATGAGGAGGAGCTGGAGGAACCGGATTCAGATTTAGAGGAATGTATCACCAAGAGGCTTTATAAGGTGGACTTCACTGGTGGTTATAGGAATATTGGAGAAACAGTTGACTGAAGAGTATCAACAATTGTGATTAGTGCTGTGACAAATTATATAATATATTATGACATAGTGTGTTGGTATGTGTTAATGATACACTGGCATCAGTGCTGTGCTCTGTTCCAGTGTCAAAGGTGTAGCCTTAACTGCAGTAAAATAATCTCTAAGCTTTGTGGCACTCTGTGGCAGCCTTTTGACAGTTTATGGCCGTGTGTGGGTGTGTGTCTGTCTGTTTCTGTCTCTGTAGATTAAAGGGATAGTTCAGTTTTTTTTTAATTGGAGTTGTATGTGGTTGGGATGGGGGTTAGCACACACCCACCTTGGAGAAACAGCAGGAATAATACTGTAGTAGGCAGTTAAGCAAGTTATATTGTTGTGGACAGGGTCCGCCTCAAAACAAATTTAAGCCACCCTCAAAAAATCAATCAGTTTAAGTGTACACTCCATTTAGGGTGTTTTCACTGCTTGTGAGCCAAATATCACTCTCTCCAAAGCCACAAGACTCCTTTGACAGAAACAGAAATTTTATCTCACAGAAAAAAAGAGTTGTTGGGTCTATGATGGCAAGGTAAAGTGGTTAAAATATTCTACATATAGCCCACACTTAAACTGATACAGATTTTTTAAGCTATATATTTTGCTGCTGACCCTGTCCACAGCAGTACATTGCATAGCCTCTTACACCTGTGCTCCTGCTGTTTTTCCAAACTTGGAGCATGCCAGCTGTCATCTACTGTAGCACATACACTGACTATAGATTAGTATCTCCTACGACCCTACTTCAAAAAATCCAAACTATCCCTTTAATAGGCTCAGACTATGAAGTTTCATACACACTGTTCTATGGAAACCTTCAGTAAAACTCTGAAACAGACAGCTTTTGTAATGAAGTAAATAAATACAATATATAACTGGTTCAGTATTTATCTCTAAAATATACTAGGTGTACGCCTTTGTAATTATGTAATTTGTGATTACACCATTATCTTTACGTATTAGAGATAACTATCTTTTAGTTATTTTATGTTTGGAGTTTGTGTTTCACTTAATTTACCAGTTTCAGTTGTGACAGTTATTATTCACTTTTTTCAGGAACCAAAAGGCTTGCTCAACAAGAAAATGCAACGATCTGGTAAGGCGCTTTTAATGTAACTGTGTGTGTGGGGTGGGGGTACTTATACTGCAACTCTAACAAATCCATAATTGCGTAATATGTTCTCACCATTTACCACAGAGACCTACTGTCTATGGTAAATGGTGAGAACATTTCAGCTCAAACCGCTATGACTAATGTAACAATTATAAGATCGATGATGACAGTGCAGTCTGAAGCTGCTGCTGAACCAATAATTTGTAAGATGAAAAGATAATCAACAGGATAGTTTGATATCCATGCAGGGGCGTAAATGAAGATGTGCTGGCAGTGTGCATGCTCTTGGGGCCATGTAGTCGGTGGGCCCAAAGAGAGAGCAGGCCCTCTAATCACTTAAACCAGCCCATGTGCCACCCATCAGACACAATTTATTACTTCTTTCAGAGCATTTTATATTGTTTAAAACATGGCTGGAGAATGACTTTTAAGATTGGCACCATGGAAATTCACCTGTATTCAAAAAGAATTCAGATTAAATTAAAAATGGTGTCATTTGGTACATATGCCCCTGAAAAGACAAACCCATCTGTCCTGTTTCTGTCCTCCTCCTTTATTAGAGGTAAAATGGTCAGTAATAAATGATAACAAAATTATATACTAATAGTGTGTCTGTTTGCATGTGCTTCGTAACCAGTAACTAACGTGCACTGGGGCCCATCATAACTACCTTATGCCACAATATTACTTGACATGTTGCAGGCAATAGTGGAGGTGAGTCTGGAATATATGGAACAGAGTCGTCCAGCTCCCTTCCTGCTTATCCAGTCTCTGTGCCACAAGACAGGTGGGGAATAAGAGGAGGAGAGGAGGTGAGAAAAGTCATGGGGTGTAAAAAGAATATGGGATTAGGTACATTTTACTCTGCCAGGTTAAGTCTGTCTGTGGGTGTTAAGATTGTAAAAATATCAATGATTTCATCCTGTCTATTCATGCTCGTGACTGATGAGAAAACTGTCTCCTACAAGTTGTTGCATTCATGTTGCACAGCAGAGGGCAGCATCGATCAGATAATTATCCTGCAAGCTGTTAGAAGTTTATTTATACTCTCTTGTCTACTTTTCTGTTTCCTACAGGCAAATCCAAGCTCCATATTTGAGTACTGGGTGTATCTAGATAACCAGAACAGCATGGCCAGCTGTCCTAGTCCAGTAGCCCACAGATCGTACCCGTTCGTACCAGTTCCTCGTTCTGTGACAGGCTCTATAGTGAGCTCTGTAGTCAGTCCCATGGTGTCTGGCTCCATAACTGACACCAGTAGTCCCATTAGTTCTCTGTGCAGTCCCACCGCTTCAGCCTGGGATCCTGTCAGGGCTGCAGCTCACCTACACCTGTTGGGGGAATCCTTGTCCCTGATTGGACACCATCTTCAGGAGACAAGTGTGAGTAAATTCAGTGTGTGTATACAGACTTTCATTTTTGATTTCTAACAATACTGGTCTAGGATACTTTTTTAGATATCAGCATAAATAATAGGGGCTGTGCCTTCATATCTATATGTTTAATCTTTCAAATCATGATGTAACACTAATTATGTGTTACTTCATTAACTCATTATTCTGTTTTTCCTTTTTTTATCTTATTAGTGGTGTTAAGCCTGTTGCTTTCAACATGTTTTAGGGCAGATAAAACAAATGGAGATGAATGGATACAGCTTACTTTACCAGACCTCCAGACTAAATGACCACTTGAAAGGCCCATGAATCTGTGTTACAAAGAGGCAGTATGAGTGCAATAGAGTTAAATAATAGCATTTTGTAGGTATATTATGGCACAATATTTTATCATAGAAAAATGTAAAAAAAAAAAACATCCTAATGGAAATTATGCATTTTTTTCATCATTCAGTATTTTGAAGAATATTGCGATATGAGCCACGATTTTAGAGGGAATGGTAATCCTTGCATTTCATTTTCACTGAAAAATATAAAAAATGATGATGTGGTTTTGGCTGGTGTCTGTACCAAACAAGCATGTTCCCTTGTGTCTGTAATGGTTTGTTGTGACTGTAGGTGGATCATTTGATTTTGAAATTATGACATCGTAGCTGTGACACATTTTACCTTTATCAAAAATTGCACACAATGTGGATGTTGTTCATGGACATTAAGTGATTTTAATCATATTTGAATTCATTTTAAAGTTTTTTGGGGGGCTTTTACCTTTATTTTGAAGTGACAGCTAAAGATATGATAGGAAGGGAGGTAGAGAGAGGGAGGGAGACATGCAGCAAACGGGCCACAGGTGGGAGTCAAACCAGCAGCTGCTGCAGAGGACCAACAGTCTCAGCCACATGGGGCATGTGCTCTACCAACTGAGCTATAGGGGCACCCCATGTTTGAATGAATTTAAACCCGAGTACCAGAACATTTTGATTAGTTATGACTCTCAAAAGGTATCTGTTGTCACTGATAGTGTGCACAATATTAACTTGTCCTATTGCTCAACTTGATTTTTTTTTCCACCTGTCTGCCAGGTATGCATTAGACACAACTTGATTTACAAGACTTTGAAAGTTAACAACACTCATTTATGCCAGAATTTTTAAGGAAAGTTGAAGGATATTTTGAAAGCTGTGAAATATTGCAGTGATAGAACACTTGGCTGGTTTGTCTGCTCCAGTTTTAACACAAACACGAGTCTCTACATGATTGCAGCTGGCTACATGATCAAGGAGGGCAGGTCTCAATAAGCCTCTAGACAATATAAAGTAGATTCACTGTATTTAGGGGTGATAATTTTCTTTCTTTGTGTCTGCAGAAAATGGTGAGTATGCCGAGCAGCTTGTCTCTGCTCTTGGACTCTCTGTTGTGTGCCCTAGCTCCTCTAATCTGCCTCACCGCAGAGATACCGCAGCTGAGGAGCTGCACACAGCACACACTGGTGAGAGATTCAGCCACTTAACAGATCATTAACACCACGTAATTACACTCTGTTTGTATGCACAGGCAAGCACATGAGTCAGTGTATTTTATGTGTTTAGAGGGAAACAACTGTTTTTTTTTTTTTTAATCATTCTTTTTGAAGGCCTCCACTCTGGAAAACATTTCCTATGTGATGCCTGGGATGTGACACAGCATGTTCTGATACGCTGAAAGACACTATAGGTCAGTGTCACACTTGAAAAATAAGTATAGAATCTATTTTGTTGTAAAATAATATTTGTTTACATTGTAAAAACGATTTTTGTTTGATAGCAAATGTGCAAGTTTACATTAATATGTCAAGTTACTTTCTTGTATTAGTTGTTCTGTTTAGAAGGTGTGTGTGTAAAGACTTTCTCTTATTGGCCAGATACCTTCTGACTGTGTCAGTGGACACAATAAAAGTGTCAATTTCTATTTTTTCTGCTTCACAGTGGCATTAATCAGACATTGCATACAGTAGATTTGCTATAGACACATTATTGAGTTTATACTCAAAAACAAAAATTGGAGAAAATATTCATTTGTTAATTTTAAAGATTATAAAAGGCTTTTCACACTGCATTTAGCCCAGGACCAGAAGCACTCTGAAGCTCTTAATGCACTGAAAGTGTCCGACATGCATGTTTGAAGTATTCCTATTGTTTTAAATGGCTGAACTTGCACGAAAAGCATTATGAGGCTCACCAAACTGTCTTGGCTTCCCTACTCCAGTAATGATTTTGGAGGTTCAAATGAGACATAGACTTTTTTTCTGCAGCTGCAGTGGCTGTTTGAAGAGAGCTAAAATGAATAAGAAAGGCATGGGCACGGCATGTAGGTGCTGATGGGGCTGAGTCTGAACATTATATCAAAACTTTTTGTGATTATGAATCATAGTTTTACTGTGCAGTTCTGTAGTTGATCAGTGAATTACACTGACTGGGCTCTCTGTAAACAGTGACAGACAGATCTACATTTTATATGCTTGTCTTAGTCTGTCACTACGCTGTGTTATTATAAATTATAATGAACTGTCCAGATGCTGTCTCTCCCTCTTCACCTCCCTGATTTATGTTAGTGTTCAAGTCTGCTGCCCCGCGCTGGTGTGCTGTCTCCTTCAACTGTTGTAAATTGTTGTTAATAACTATGTTATTGTGACTACCTAATGAATATCAATCACAGGTCTAATGGGGCATGTCACATTTTATTTTCAGTGCAGTTGGACCTTTAGAACCTTCTTAGCCCCTGATGGAGATGTTAACCTCAGGCTAAGAAAGCTTTCAGTGTGGCAAAATCCTGCCACATGCCATTGTGGGCTAACCACAACTTTAGCCTTGGTCTTGCTGTCCTTGCTCCGGAACAGATTTAGCCCAGAGTTTGTGAGGTTTACCCCTGTAAACCGACTTAACACAGGCAAAAATGTGTCACTGTGAAACGGGGCCAGAGTCTATTAAAGAGTCACGACATTCTAGAACATTTAGAACATTAGTTGCTGTTTCAACATTAAACCCAGGGTTAGAGGATGTGTGCTGTGAATCGTACAGCCATGGGCTTAGGTTGACCCTGGGTTAACAATGTGTGTGGGAAAAGGGCTTAAGTTACCCCAGGGTTAACTCGTAACCCAGGGTTAACAATAGCCCTGGTCTAAGAATATGTCTGAAAAGCCTAACTGTATCTTTGCCACTGCTGACAATAAATTTGACTAGATGTGACCAAGAGCCACAGAGGCTACTATTTCATTTCTCTGAAAACTCAGAGTATAGTTGTCCAGTTGGCATCATCCAGTAAGCTAAGACTGACCCTGTATGAGTTAATGTTTTCCCAGTTTTCTCACAGTTTACAGGAGATGTTCATTTAAACCTACAATACTGCAACAAGACCAATTCACTCATGTCAAGCTAAGTATATAATTAGATAGTAATTTCAGTGTTTTATAAATTACACATTTACCACAGACTAGCACTTAAGTTATCATTTATGAAATGTTATTGTCAGACACTTTGATAATGATGTCTGTCATGTGTCTGTAATTGCTCTAAAAATCAATCAATAAAGCCTATGAATTTGATTATAGATAATGCAAAAGTCACAGGCTCTAAAGAACTGAAGCCTGAGGCTTCAAGGCTGTCATGTGCTATGGAGGATGAAACTTCGAAGTACTTATTTGTGTTTATCTGTCCGTATGACGCACAGCATGATGTCGCTCTATGATTTACTTTACATTGTAAACTTGTCATCTCTATCTGTGACCTGTCCTCATTCCTGATTAGGGATGGCAACTGCAGCATATCAAAATATTTACCAATTATCAACCTAAACGACTGTAAACTCTGAAACTCAGCTTAATTGACAGTCATCTATTGGTTTTGACATGCCATGGGTGTGGTAGATAAATCTAAAGCAGAATGAGTCACATGTGCCTCAGGATACACCTCCTCCTCCTCCGCCCCATTTTGGTATGCTTAGCAGCCTGCGGACAAAGACACCTGTTGTGCACGCAAAAACATACTTATGAGTGCGTTCATGTGTGCATGACTTCAAAATTGGGAGTGGTGAGACGGGTAGCTCCCTGAGATGAAGGCAGCTTTTAATAGTTCACTGCAAATCGACATGTACTGAAGTTGTGCTAATGAGAGACATATTTCAGTAGCAGCTGAACAAACCGAGCACACAGAGAAGGCAGTGCATGAACACGACTTCAGACACCTCAAACAGTTGAGTAAGTATGTTTCTTATTGTTTGAATAATACTTCTCTTTTCTAAACTAAGGCATTTTAACTACTAGTTATTGGAAAACTGAGTGAGTTTAACCGAAGCAGCATATTGTAGCTTATTAGTAATCATACAGAGTTTTTGACCATATTGCTATTTAATCTCAATGTAATGTATTTTTACTGTGTGTTGATCTAAGAAAATGGTTGTCAGCGTTTTGTGAGCTTCAAATAAATGAAACTATCAGTGCCTGTTGTCTAGTTATACTCTACTTTCAGCATTAGTAGTTTAATGTCAACTTTGCAATTCACCTTAGTGCTAAATGTGTGAAGTCTTTGTAGGATTCTACTCTTATGTGTGTTGCCATATGTTCAGTCCTTATTTTTGTGTGCATTTGTAGGTGGAGGTGTTAAATGCATGTTTGCATATCAGTCCAAATATAAAAGTCCAGGTAGAATGTAGTTAGACAGGACTGGTGAGGTGTGGCCTATCAGGCACACTGAGAAAAAAGGGATTTAGTTACAGAGGGAAGAAAGATTCCTGTGAAATGAAAGATTCATGTAAGAGCACGGCTATTATCAATTATCTTAGTTCTTGTTAACTCATGCACAGCAGGTGGGATGGCAATGAGTAAATATGGAGAAAAGAAACATGATGCTAAAGGGAAACTAAATAAAAAGGCTGTACTTTGAGTCTAATAGTTTAAACAATCAGAGAAGAGAGGCCATCGTGCACATGTCATAGATGAAACAAGACAAGACAGACATCACAACTTTGATCTTTATTTTTAGAAGTTATCCTGTCCATATGTCAGATAAGATGATTAAACTCCTGCCCAACCTGTCCAATCCTCAGTTTTTCCAGTTTTATTTGAATGGGTTTCATTTTCACCTCAGTCTAGAGACACACCTTTGGTTAAAGCCACATGTATGAGCACACATTCAGCATACATTACTTTTGTTCGGTTGCTTCCTACCAAATAGAAATAGAACTAGTATTCTTTGGTACTGACTTACATTCAAAGAGCTCATTTGACCTCTTCCTCTTCCTTTTCTTTCTTCCCAGCTATGAGTGAACACTTAAGAAGGAGTTACTATGGGTCCTCCCCGCCCCAGGAGCTCAGACTTGTTCTTTTGGGAAACATTAGTTGTGGAAAGACGTCATCAGCGGACACTATCTTGGGCCAACTGTCAAATGTTGTTCCCACTGCCTCCAGGAGCTGCCAGCTCCGTCAGGGCGACTCTGATGGCAGGTGTGTGACCCTGGTGGAGGCGCCGAGGTGGTACTGGACCTGCAGCAAGGTGGAGGACAGTGTTAGGAAGGAGACAGAGAGAGCAATGACGCTGGTAGCACCAGGCCCACATGCTATTTTGCTGCTGGTGCCTGTTAGCCAGTTCACAGAGGTTAGTTGTAGTCCGTATTTGCCCTTCCATCTGCATTTTGGTGTTCTTTCTCATTTACTCATGCAGTGGCATATTTCTGGTAGTTTTTAAAGTATAAGATTTGATTGACATTCCTCTTTTCCAATGCAATATTCATTCATATTTCTTTCTTTTTTTTTTTTTTTTTTACCTTTTTTTCATCATGTCTGTATAAGAAATAAGGGTTTGCTATAATTCTAGTAATTCCCAACATTTTCCATGATAGGTAATTTTTTTTCTTTCCCTGGTGCTCCCAGATGGAGGGTCGTGTGCCTGCAGAGCTGGAGGAGGTGTTTGGGGAGGAGGTGCTGGAACACACACTGGTCCTGCTGACTTGTGGGGACTACTTGATGGGAAGAGGAGTGGAGGTATTAGATTAGTACACTCGTGGCCCCTTTTGTTTTTTTTGTTTTTTTGTACCACTTCCATTCAAGATTCTTGGAACCTTGGTGCTATCTAGCAAAAGAGCCATCATTTTCATCAGTTTTGAGTGGAACTATTGTGATCAAGGATCCTGATCAACAGAGGGTGTTGCACAATGCACAGCAATCTGTAGAAACATGCCACACCCACTTTGGGTCCCAAGGAAAACTTGTTATGTTTTGTTCCAGCTGGAAACCAACTTTTCAGGTTCTGAACCAATTTACTTTTGGTGCAATAAGGTGCATGAAACAGGGCTGGATCCTTGTTGATAGAGAAGGCCTGACAGTCTCTTTGGGGTGCTGGGTAAACAAAACAAATGTGCTTGATTTTAGTATTTTTAAAGTCTTGTATGCACTTTGGTACCGTACATGTACCTTTAGGTGTACAAAAGCTTATAGTTAAGGCAGTACACCACAAGTCAAAACATTACTTGCCCCCTTCTTGTCAGTCTGCTGTCTGAAAGCTATAATATGTAACATTTTTGCATTAAAATGTATCTAAATGCTAATCTTGTATTACATATTTTTTAGGTTGTGTGCTGGCATTACCCCAGATGTTTCAAACAATGTTCAAATGCAGAGAAATCAATCATTTATTCAGGGTAGTGGTGCCTTCCCTGCTAGCCATTGCTAGTAGTTGGTAGCTGCTGTATTTTCTGATGAAATTTGGGATACATCGGATGCATCAAAAAGTGAGAAAGGCAGTCTGAGAACCCGACTAAATGTGACGTGAATAAAACTATAATATTACCTCTGCCATAAATACGTTTTCTGCCTGAGTTAATTCAGATTCAGATAGATTATCCTCAGGTATGGGCTTTCATCATCATCAAACTACATCTTTTGTTATTATTTAAATGTGAAAGAGACCCCATAGTGGCAGAACATCCATATTATACATTTAGCTGGTTTTAACCTGTGATTTGTTGTGGAAGCAGTTCAGATTGAACTTTTGGTCAGTCTTGTTACACTGACACTAATTTAAAATACAAAATGGTTAGGGTTCGTAAACTTCTGTCAAACAATGATACATCATTTTGTGTAAAATGCCTCTTCTGACATCCTTGCACTTTTTCCCCACCATTCTGTGCATTCGAAAAAAAACTTTACAAACCTTAATTATTTTCCACAGGAATACCTGCAGAAAGAAGACCCAGGCCTGAGGGAGATCATTGAGCGCTGTGGGGGGAGGTACCATGTCATCAATAACCGACAGCGACAGGACCGGGAGCAGGTCCGGGAGCTGCTGGAGAAGGTGAGAATACTGAATGAATATATTCAATATTCAAAGTAATATTGAAATGAGTACAGTTTACGCATTTTGCAAGCATTTTTGACAGCTTCTCTGTTTTCATACTTATTATGGTGGCTGTCAATTTTATCGGGTTTGGTGTATACCTAAAAAAAAAAAACATGAGATGAGGTGCAGCAGATTTTGTGATTTTTGTTAAGCATTTTTTAAGATTTTCAAAAAGTGAAATCCTGTTTTCCTGCATACAGCATGTGTTACAGCACTTTGTTTTAATTGTTTTGTCTGCAGTAATTTTTCCCAGCAACGCCCTGTTTCACACACTACAATCACACCCAGTAATAGCCAGGACCAGTCTGGGCATTGATGACAAAACTGATTATGTTGTAACTCTGACTGACATGGGAATTCATTCCACAGTGGAGATCAACTGCACGAATTAGAAAATGTGATACTGTAAGTGTAAAAGCGAGTATGGGGCGATACTTCCTAAATTTTTTGCTTGTTTTTGTATTTATTATGTAACAGGTGGATAATATGGTGGAGAAAAATGGGGTGTACTACATGAAAACAGCTCAGGAGAGAGACCTGGAGAAGCGGGTGAAAGACCGAAAGCGAGAACTAATGGAAAGTTTCAGAGCTCAAAAGGAGGAGAGAAGAGAGATGGTCGCTTCAAGGCACATCCCAAACACAGAAACACTGAGGAGTGTCGAGGGAGGAGAGGAGTACAGCACCATCTTGGAGAGGAGGAGAAGAGAAGAGAGGGATGTGGCGGAGGAAAGAACGGGTGTCAGCCAAGTGTCTAACGGGCTTCATTCAACTCCAGCGCCAGAGCGACAGTCATACTCAGAGCCAAATAATGACAGGCAGGTGAAGAGGACGCCCAGTTTTAGACTAACTGCAGGTAAAAACCAACTCAGCTCAACTTTATTTATATAGCACCTTTACAAAATATATAAATAATAAATAATAAAACATGAAGTTGGTTCATTGTGGGGGACTGCTATGATTGGTGGAACTCCAGGGAAGCTATGATGACTGGTATATTATAAACTCTGGTTGGTAAAAATGACAATAAAACTTTAAAAACTGAAACCAGGAATAAAAAATAATGTAAAAAACAATGATTGAAGCTTAAAAACTAAGGTTTCAACATTATTCCAAATTAAAAGTCAAAAGCCAGAATGAAAAGCTAAGTCTTAAATAATTGGCTCAGTATCCCATTTTTGTACCTAATGTTGTTGTACATCACAATGCAGAAAATAAAAGAAGAAAAATGCACGTAGGCAGAAAATGAGAAGGCAGATTCATCTTTCCTGTCTTTCCTCCATAGATGGAGCTATACTCTCACAAATGTCTGAGGTTAAATCATCACCATCGAAAGTGATTTCGACTTGTAAGTCACAAGAGCTCACAGACTCGTATTGTGTCACTTAATAGTTCACTTCTACGATGGTTGATGTTTAAAAATATTTGTCGTTTTTAATTTTCCATATTAAACGCCAAATTTTCACCCAATTGTTTTCAGTTCACCACAGAATCAACAGCTTTGAGGAAAGATCCCCTGAGGCATCTCCAACCTCTGCTTCTCACTCGCCAGTCTTCTCCTCTTCTTCCCCCTCCTCGCCGACCTTCGCAACATCCACTCCCTCCTCATTCCCCTTCACATCCTCCTCATCCTCTCCGGAGCTGCGTCTGGTGCTGCTCGGGCGATCTGGAGCAGGGAAGAGTGCAGTTGGCAACGACATACTGGGGCAGGAGGAGTTTGAGTCACGCCCAGAAAGCCTCACTGCAATCACTCAGGAGTGTGAGAAAAAGAAAGCTGTGGTTGAAGGAAGACGAGTAAGTTATTTTGATGTTGATTTGTTTGTGTGGTTTCATTTTCCTTTCACATGTTTCACCATGTGCCAAAACATCAAGCCTTTGACACGCTCGTCTTGTTTTGTGTCATGAAAGAATACCAGGTGGCTACAGGTCCTTAAAAGTAATGAACAGTCTTAAATTATCTTTGGGAATGTCTTAAATATTTATTTATTGAGTGCTATAAACATGGTCTAAAATTGACTCCAACCTCAAAATGCTTGCATATTTAATCTTGGCAAAATCACAGAGTTGAATTTGAATGCCTCTGGTATTGTGGGTCGTATACATAAGCAGTCTGTGAGCCCTGTTCCTCTTTCTTTCATTCATTCTTTCTTTCTCTTGTTCTGTTGCTCTTTCTTCCTTTTCTTTATTTCCTTTTCTTGTCTTTCCTGGAACACTGATTTGCCTTTTTTGGCGAAAGACATGACTCACGGTGCACATTGGTCCTCCAGCATCAGCAGTCACTTGGCTTGATAAGCTGCATTTAGAGACGAATCCTATGGACTAAACCATTTTGCACCTTTTGTAAGGGATCCCAGAGAGCTTCAACTGTTTTTTTTAATATACAAACATCAGTCTCTCAATCAATTTGTTCAGCCAATTTCAATGTACTGCTAAAAAAGCTAAATCATGTGAAGGAAACATTGTTCAATCAACTCCACCTATATTTGGGTAAAACAGATGTAAAAAGTGGGGCAATCATCATTCTAATCTACACAAGGAAATGGACTTGTTTCATTATGATGACAGACTGACTGTAGGCTAAATGAGACAGGATGGCATTTACATTTACATTAATTCCTATGGAAGAGAGAACCCCGATAATAATGCAGAGGTTTAATTAATGACTCTGGCTGTAGTGATTTCTGTCATTAACCAATAAATGTATTTCTTTTAACTCAGCTTGTTATTGATATTTTACCTTACTTACCATTTTGAACTAGAAATATATTTATTTTGTTAGAAGAGTACTCATATTCACATTTGATCTTTAGTTTTATTGCTACATTGGCCTTGAATTTAATTTAACAGTGGCATTAAAAGTAGAGCTTGAATATATTGGTCAACTGAAATTATTGGCCCGATATTGGCCTATGACAGTTTATATCGTTATCAGTGTTGTCCAGTATGCACCTGTAAGCGTCGATGTGAAAACTTTATTACTTTTAAAGGAACATGGTGCCAAGAAGATAATGCAGATCGTTTTTAGTTGTTAGTTTTACATTCAGCATTTTGTGTATACTTGGTCCTATTTTTTTTAATTCAGGGTTAATACATACATACATTTGGTCTATTTGTGTTTGTTATTTATAGTTTTTTATAATTATTAAAAAAAACATCTATTGTTAAGCAGTTATGTATCCTGTCTCCAACATATATCATTGTCACACATGTCTGCCAATTTATAGGGATCACTGCAAAGAATGTGTGTTCATATTTATGTTCTATATTATGTAGATATTCAGTATGAAGAATATCATTCAATATATCTATTGCAATTTCTTACTCCCTAATGTCGGTACCGGTATCAACCCCAAAAATCCAATAGGAGCCAGGCCCTCATTAGAAAGTCTTACATTTAGCTTTCTGACATATGGAGGCACCCTGAATACTATCTGGTTGATTTCCCATAAATCAACTCTTTATGTTTCTGCATGTGTCTCCTCTCTGACCTGCAGGTGGCAGTGGTGGATACGCCAGACTGGTTCAATTCAGAGCGAACTCCAGATGAGGTGCGAGCTCAGATCTCTTCCTGTGTGGCTTTGGCCAGCCCCGGGCCTCACGCTTTTCTCCTGTGTGTCCCCTTGGACCAACCTGCAAAAACCGAGCTGCGGGCCCTCCAGGCCCTCGAGACCGTTTTTGGCCCAGAGGCGGTCCAGAAACACACCCTGGTCCTCTTTACCTACGCTGATCGACTGAAGGAGAGTGGAAAGGCTGGAAACAACAGCGTGGAGGCATACATCGCCGGTCAGCGGGGGGATTTGTTAAAGCTTGTGGAGAAATGCGGGGACAGGTTTCATGTGATGGAGAGGATGGGAGGCTGGAGGAAGAGCAAGAATGTGGCGGAGCTGTTAGAGAAGGTGGATCAGACAGTAAAAGAGGCTGGAGGACAGTGTTATTCTTGTCCTGCTTTTCAGGAGGCAGAGAACAGAGTGAGGCAGAGACAGGTGGAGATAGCAAGGGAGAGAAAGGGGAAAAAACTAGAGGAAGACAGACAAGGAGACGTTGGACAGCTCAGCTCTGAAAGGCGGGTGAGTTATTCCTACATGCAGCCTGTGGCAGAGGCAGAAGAGGAAGTGAGAGAAGATGAGATTGAGAAAACAAGGGATGAGGCAGAGATGAGTGTAAGAAAAATGAACATTGAGAGCCTTCCTCCTGTTACGCTTTCCAACATGTCCCCTTCACTTATCCGCTCCATTATGGAGAAAATGGAGTCTAGTGCAAAGAATTTACCCAAGCTGTTGGCAGATAGCTCTGTGTGGGTCAGCGAGGGAGCAAAGAAGGTAAAAGGCAGTCCAGTGTGGGGGAAAGTTGGCAGTGGAGCACAAAACGTCCAGAAGATGGTGGCTGATAGTGCTGTGTGGGGAAAAGTGGGAGCTGGTGCCGGACATGTGTCCAAACTGGTAGGAGATAGAGTTCCCAAGGTGGTGGTGGATGGTTCTGCATGGGTAGGATCTGGAGCAAAGGCAGCGGTAGCAAGTCCCATGTGGGGAAAAGTTGGCTCAGGTACCAAATCAGGGGCCAAACTGGTGGCAGACGGCTCCTTGCGTGTCGGAGCTGGGATTGGAGCCGGGGCGAAGAATTTGGCGCAGAGTCCTATGTGGGGAAAAGTGGGATCTGGGGCCAAAACTGGAGCTAAACTGGTAGCTGACAGCTCTGTGCGACTTGGAGCTGGACTTGGTGCGGGTGCGAAGAAGGTGGCACAGAGTCCAGTGTGGGGGAAGGTGGGCTCTGGGGCCAAAGCAGGGGCCAAAATGGTCACTGAAAGCTCAGCGTGGGAGAAAATTGGGACTACAGCTAAACAGGTGCCCAAGGTAGTCATAGGGGGTGCACTGCTGGGGCTGGTGCTCGGTGTGATTTTAGGTGGTGTGATCGGCGGAGCTGTTGGAGCAGCTGCTGGGTCTGCGGTGTCTGAGGTGGGCAGACGAAAATTCATGAACAAAAACACATCAGAAAAGACAGATGAAGCTGCAAGAAATGTGGAGAGAACAGTGAGGGACAGCATGGACTCTCTGGTCAAACAAGGAGACAAAGTATTGAAAACTGAATGATCGAATGTATATAAAATGTAAAAACATTTATTTGTTTTGAATTGGTATCTTCAGAATGTATAATATAAAAACAAGTGTTGAATATTTTTTTATTTTTATTTTAACTGATTAATCTTTTTTCATTTCTGTCTACACAATTATAATGCAAGTTAAAGGTTAATTTCAAAAATACTTCTGTGAAACTAGATAAACTGTTTTACAGATTTTGACAAAATAAACTCTTATTTGTCTAAATTGACTTTGTAGGGTAAATGATGAGTATTTAGGTGTTTGTCTTATATATTGTGTGCAAGATGTGTCAAATTATGTCAAATTTGATAACGTGAGCCGTGAATTCAAGGTGGATTTAAACTTAACTTTTGTAAGACATATTTTACATAACTATTATGTCATTTAGCACTTATCTTCTTCTAATACTGTAATTTTCTTGAGCACTTAATTAAAACCATTTATTATAAAAAATTATAGCATCTGAGTGTTGTTAATTTAACACAGCATATAATGTATGGAAAAGTCTCAAAATATATTTTGATGTAAATATGATGGGTTTTATCATGAGCTTTTTTAATTTTTTTTTTTACTATTTCACCCAAAGCTGCAACAATGAATGATTTTAGCTTTTCAAATGTGAATATTTTCTTGTTTCTTTAATCCTCTATGACCGCAAACTGAATATCTTTCTCATATGGACAAAACAATTTGAGGATGTTGTTGGGATTTGCAAAATCAACATTTTTCAGCATTTTCTTTTGTTTTAGGGGCCTAACAACTAATCAATCAATTAATTAATCAAGAAATTGATTGACAGATTAATTGATAATTAAAATAATTGTTACTTGCAGCCCTAATTTCACCATTCTACACTTTGTTTTTGCATTAATTAAACCTGCCGAGCGTCTGCATTAAGAAGCTGTATCCTCATCATCAGCGAGTTATAGCAAAGCTGCTGAAGGACCAAGAATCTTCCAGCATGTCCACTCCTCCTCACGTGGGATGTGCAGGTTTAGTCTGTGCATGACTGGTGAAATAGAGCTGCTGGTATTTCTGTGAGCAAGTGGGTGTGACTCTGGTGGCAAGAGGGGCACAACGGAGGGGTGGAGGCAGGGACATTATCTCTAAGTCCCAGGCTGGCCTGAATCACCCTGCTTGGCCTCCTGTATCAGGAGAAGGAGAGAATGTTAACACCCCAGCAATTTAATAAGGTTTCACTTTTTTACCTATATTGCGAGGCACAATATTTAATAATAAAGTCTTGCATCTCTAAACACACACACACACACACACACACACACACACACACACACACACACATTAGAAAAGTTTGCCCTTTCCTCTAAGTAGACTGAATGCAGGCAGAAGCTCTGATGTTTAATTGATTTTACTAAATTCTCCCCAGTCAGGAGATGGAGAAGACTAGAGCTGCAACTAAAGACATATTTTCACAATTAATTAATCTGTTTGTTTTGTTTTCTCAATTAATTGATTAGTTGTTTGGTCCATAAAATATCAGAACTAGAAGAGGTCACTCAGGCAAAAGATGGTGAAGCACCTTCTGCAGCTGAAATTTGTTCGGTTCCACCAACATTAACATGACCTCCACAAAGGCTGTCCAGAGCTGAAACAAGATTTCAACTTGAGGCAGTCGTTGATCTCTCGTGGCCCTAGCAGGCGGTTAAGAAGAGTGAGAAGTCAGCTGTCAGTGGTCGTAAAAAACGGAGCAGTTGTAAAAAATAGAACTATCACCTTATGGTTGTACGTCTCCACCAACCAGTCAAAGTTCAGACATCCATGTACTGTATGTCAAGACCCATATAATATAAGTAGCAAAGACTTTGAAGGATTTTAATAAGCACCCTATCATTATTGTGAAGCAATTTAATAAAAGGTGTTAATATGATTCCAGGGAATAATACCCAGTGAGAAACTTGTTTTCTTCACTTAGAGACTGTTTTTACAAAGAAGTACAGAGGACTGATAGAGAGGTGAACATTATGACATTTGACCTTTTGGATAAAAAGTGTCATCACCTTGTCATTTTATCCTGTTAGATATTGGTGTGTAATTCTGTCATAATTGGCATGAGATGACCTGAAAACAACGCCTGTGTGTAAAATCATAAAGGCATAAAAGTCATTAAAAAATATATTTTTCTAGGTTTTTTAAGAATTCGTAATAACAGATGACCTTCAGCATGCAGTCATAAACGTGCAAAAAAAATTAGGCTGATCGGTTTAGTAGTATTCAAGATAAGCTGCAGATGAGGTGTAGGTTCAGGCATCACACACGCGCACACAGAAGCGATTACAAGATTCAGATTACAAGACTAAATCATAAAATGACCATGATTTGTCATCAAGGATTAAGGAAACATCCTAGTTGAAATACTGGCTTCTACAGCCAGCATGTTCTCCTTTGAGTTTTCCATTGTGGTGCAGAATGTCTGATTTTGTTTGTCCGTTTCACGTTATTAGAGTTAAAATTAATACTGAATGTTCGCCATATGATTAGATGTCTGTTTATGAGTCATAAGACGTATTTAACAATCCTTTAACAGATCTGTTGGTTTATCCTAATACATACATGTCAAACTCGAGGACTGCAGGCCAAATCCAGCTGGTCACCTCATTTTATGTGGCCTGCAATACAACTCTATGCTGTGTTATAGACAATGTGCTTGAACATCATAAAATGCATTCTAAATATTATTACCCATTACATATATACATTTTGGATTTGGATCCTTTCTTGTTGGCTACCCAAATTGAAACAATCCTCATTGTTATTTTGACTTTATTACCACTATGTATATTTCATTTTTTACCATAATGCTGATGTGGCCCAGGATGAAATTGAGTTTGATACTTCTGGTCTAATGCATTACACTTTGATACCAGGAGGCCTGTCATAAGGATGTGCTGTAATAATATCTACAACTCATACATTGTTAAATAACTCCCAAGCAAAATCTTAAGTGCGTGCAAGTGTAGTCCCCCTTTAATATGTGTGACCCCTGCCTCGGTCTATAATCCTCTGTGTGGTTTCAGAGCGCAAGCAGGGAGGGGGCAGAGCAGCCTGGCAGTGCAGGCTGGCACAGCAACGCGGTCAGAGGCAGCCGGAGCAGCGTTGTGAAAGCTGCTCTTCCTGTTGTGCGGACCCGAAACCGGGTGTGTAGGGGTTCCCTGAGCATCCTGCATGGTGGCTGTAATTCTTTTTTCTGTTTTCCCCTCTCCCTCTCTTCCATGCAGCAGTTGCCACCTCACATGTCCGAACACCCATCAAACACCCATCAACATGCACACACACACACACACACACACACACACACACACACACACACACACACCACCACCCCTCCTCCAGGAAACTCGTTGGCCGTCAATGAGACAGCACTAACTGTAGGCATTTCCTGGCCACTTGATAGAGACAAGCACACAGGCACAGACACAAAAGTACCACCACACAGCTGCAACTTACCCACAAACTCCTCACTGATGCACCCCCCATGTCCCCCATCACCTCCACCACCAGGCTGAACCCCATCTCTAACCACAGTCCCACATCCACCCTGACCTTCCTCATACACAACCGCACACCTACAAATGTTGCTGTTACATAACTTTAGGTTCACAGTCACAGTCAAACACATCAAAAACATACAAAGATGAAGATGGAATGTAACTAAATACATTTATTTAAGTACTGTACTTAAGTACAATTTTGAGGTCTTTGTTCTTTACTGTATTTCCATTTTAAGCTACATAATAAGGTACCACTTTCCAATAAGTCTGCCTTATAAATGATTTATAATTAGGTTATTAATTAAGTTGTAAACACTTTATAAATCATTAATAGGCTGTTACAACACATTAGTGACCTGTTGCCTGCCAAACAGTGATCCCACATTTATCTGTACTCTTAAGCATCAGATCACATTACTTAATCAGCTTACTTTGTCCTCTCCATCAGCAGCACTTATACCTGTCAGCTTTATCACATATTTGTTAACCCTGTCTGCAGTCTTTTTTAATTATTATTTTTTTTTTTACGGTGGTGGTTGTTCTGATAATGATTATTCTGTCTCATTTTACAGCAATGTATGAGCACAATATCTTGCAGTGGGATGTGGGAGACCAACACTCCTGACCAGCGGGGGTGAGTCAGTTTTTACCATAAACACACAATAAACTATATTCATAAAGCTGATAAACTCATGGTTGTATTGAGTCTGTTCAGCCAAGATTTATTAAAACTTACAGAGCTGTTTTCTTTTATTTCAAGTGGAGTTTCCAAAGTTTCCAAAAATACTAAATATGTCAGATTGAATTTTGGGAGAGATGTGAGCATAATGATTCACCTTCCAGAATATTTCCATCTGATGAAATGGTGCAGCCATAAAACGTCTTGGGTTTGAATATTTCACTCAGTGTAGATTCAACGAAGAGAGTACAGAATATATTTGTGATATTATAATGATTTTAAAGAAAAATAAAAGGGTGAAACCGGTTGTTAAGGGGTTAATTAAAGTTGCTAGCATTTAACCACTAACAGCATATTTTAATAGTGTCATTTGTCAAGTTATCATATCAAATGATCAGGTTCGTACATTAAGGCTTTGACAATATTGCTTACCTTTGACATTTTACAATAAGGCTCCCTTTTGCCAGTTCTAAATCATATTATGTCAAATGTATTATAACCTGTTATTGTAGTTTGTTTTTGTGTTTGTTGTTGTTGTTATTGTTTTGTTTATGTCATGCTTGTCATTGGCCTGTTGAGCCTCACTCAATTCATACAAAATACACACAATTACACGTTTGCAAAATAGACTTAATTTTACAGTTTGATGTATTTTAGTTGTAATTTGTTACTTCCACCCCTGTATAATATATCCTTTTTTTAATGAGCCTTTCTGTATTTTTCCATTTGGTGTTTTAAATAAATAAATTTGATACTAATCAAGTTTACTAGATGCTAAATGCTAAATAGTATTTTTGCACAGTGCTATTGCTATTTTTACTTAAGTAAAATATCTGAGTACTTTTTCAACCACTGAACACATGTACCATACATTTACAACACTTCCCAAATCTGTTGTGAAAACTCTTCAGCACCTCATCAACAACAATTAAGTCAAGCATTTTCTATTTTTTTTCCCCATGTCTGTGATTGTCAGTGAACAGTTATAGCAGGCTTCAGGGTGTTACATCACCCACTATTCTTATCTTGTTCTAACTTGTTGATTATAGCTCCCTTGTTAAAAGTACCATTATTAATCTCTTTCTCTGGTGAACAGCACAAACAAACATCATGGAGTTTGGCTTTGGCCCCTATTCTGTATAATATGTGGGGACACGTTTGTTATGTTGATCATATGAACATGACTTCTCATTTTGTTGTTTAAAGTGTGCACTCGTACTTTAGTTTGTTCTTTTGATAATCCTAACCCACATTTAAGATCTGATGGTTATTGTGATCATGTCACAGTGAGATTACAACTTACTGAACACTCTGAGGATACACAAATGTTCCCTAAACATTTGGCAAGCACGGCAAAACATTTGGATGTGTTGAGAAATCATGCTGACAAAGAGCAGTCTCTGGAGTGCAATAAGAGGATGTCAAATACGGAACAGCAAACTAAAACACACTTTATTTCTGTCTGGTACAAGTGTGTCACAATGTCAGGGTGGGACCATCGTCCCTGTTTCTCTGACAAAAAGAAGAGCAGGAACATTCAAAACGGCAACTCTGATCCATGAATACATGTGTCGTGCACCTCTCTGCAGGCACAATCACAGTACTGGAGCAATGCTGCTTATATACATGTAAATTTCAAAAATCAGGTTTTTAACTCTCTTGTGAGAAAATTAACACCTGTATCGGTCTACAGAGGCAGAATTCAAGATCTTTAATTTCTTGACTGAGAAAGGATAATTCGATTTTTGATATTATCACAAAGAAATCAACATTTAGTTGCTGCATAAATCCAGTCTGAGATGATCTAATTAGATTTGCAGGATGTTGTTTTGCATAATTCATCCATGGAATGGATTCATATCGTTTGACATTGATATGTTATATTTAACAAAGGAACATTGTGACTTTATTTGGATATAAAACATGTATGAGTCTATCTGAATATTCTGTGATGTTTCATGTGTCTCAACTTGCCCCAGAGCACAGTTCAGTATATTCCTAAAACACAGAGCTTCACACTCAGTGTTTACACATTACTGAAAAAAACATGAAGGCTGCGTTGCACCAACAAGGATTAATTGTTTAAATCCAGTTATATCCTGGTTTAACTTTGAAATTATTCATTTTTACTCTAAATCTAAATTAAATTTAACACATTTGCACCAAACCTTTAACTTCTGATTCAACTTTGATCCAGTATTAACTTTAAGTTTACATTTGAGGAGGTGTCACTTTTAAAATGGCTGCCTTTTTTAGATGGATTGAGCAAAATAATTCGCTGCTGAGCCATCATGAGTAGGCTAACTAGGCTAACCAACTGTTTTGCTAGCTAGCAAACAATATAACTTTTTGTTTTGTTTTTTTTTTAGAACATTTTAGCCAGCTAGCCAGTAATGCAATGTTTTGTTAAGTATTTAGCTACCAAGCAAACAATATAGTCTTTTTTACTTTTTGGCCCCACCTCCCCTCTTTTATGCTTACTAGGTTCCAACAGCACACACATTTATTTTTTATGTATTTATTTTAAACTATTTAATTTTGGTTCACATCACTAAAATTTGATTGACCAAACTTAGTAAACTTAGTTTTTAATTGCACAACAGAGCTCTGCTTAATCTTAAATCTGGATTCATTCATTTTAAACCTGCATTTGCTCTAATGAGGACTAATCTTAGATTAAATTAATCTTTGTTGGTGCAACCCAGTCAAACAGAAAAGAAAAATAAATCTTCTCTTACATATTCACACTACGTTTGACGCCTGGTGATAGTTATGTGTCCTGTTCTGTCCGTCAGTGTGACATTTAAACTCCAGGTAGCTGCACACATCAGTGTTTACTGTCTTTTGATGTCACCGCTCATCATTTGTGGCTGCCACCATCCTTATCTGACCTTTGACCTTTCCCAGAATACCGTGGGTCACCAAAGAGGTCTTACCCCCAAAGCTCTCCTCACTGTCCGTGTCTCCGTAGCAACTCGATGTTGCTGGAGAGGCCAGAGCTATGACTGAGTCAGTTGAGTCTCTGTCTCTGTGGACTGTCGCCAAGGCGGGATGGGCTGAGGATGGCGGGGCAGGGTGAGACGGAGGAGGAGTCTCACACTGAAAAAGAGGGTTCAGTTTGTTGCTGTCCAACCCAGCTGTGGTGTTTTCATCCTCGGCCTCATCCTCTGCTGAGTCCCTGCTCTTGTCCTGTGCCTGGTCGTTGAGCAGAGTGACCAAGAAGTTGATGTACTTGACAGCCAGACGCAGGATTTCATTTTTACTGAGCTTCTTGTCAGGAGGGTGTGTAGGAATGAGCTTCCTCAGCTCAGAGAAAGCACCGTTCACGTTCTGCTGTCGCCAGCGTTCACGGCTGTTGGTGAAGACACGGCGAGCAATTTTCTGAGGAGGACCTGTTAGATATACAGAAACACAGTGTTTAGTGTGCAGGGCATTAAGAGATATAAGAAAATGTTGATATAGTATATTCTTCATATTGTCAATAAATCCCATAAAAAGACCAACACCAACAATTAAGTACTACTGTGTAGCCAAAGCCTGATAGAGCTTATTTCTCTATTAAAACTATGAAAAAACATGTCAGTAAGCCACGTTGTTTCACTGGGATACGTTCATTCATTGCAGTAAACATGGGAACTTACGTTTATTTAGAAGCCAACAAATCTGTCTGTTGTTTCCTAAACAACAAATAAACTCATGTTCTAAGTCCTGTATTTGTATGTAGGTAGACTATGTGTTGAAAACCAGGGCAGGGATGGCGGACTCCGCCTTTAATGATTACTATATACAGTAGAATAGTAGTAGCAGAATGTAAAAATATATTGAATGGCTACTTCAGAGAAAATGAAGACTGTGAATAGTATTAAGAAAGGAGTCTGATTTCCTGAAAATCCTGAGAACTGTAACTGTAACTAAGTAATATAAAACTGTAGAATGTGTATTAGTATAACAGCAGCCAAACTGCAACAGAAAACAGAAAATAATGATAATAATAATAGTAATAATGAGAAGAAGACGAAGAAGAAGAAACATGAGACACTAGGTCAACTAAGTGTAAAAATAATGAGTCAACAATAACCTTTACACGAGAGTTGACAGAAAGATTTCTGCCAGAAAGGGTTTTCTGGTGGAAAGTCTATCCTTCTGCTGTAAATACTCACTAGACTAGAGCACCAAGTCTGTATTACTACACCACTGAAAATAGTCCACCAACAAATGCACTTGTTACATCTGTGTGAGAAACATGCTAATAATTAGTGTCCAGCTGTTTGGGATAATTAACTAACTTTTAAATACATCTAAATATGTATCTATGATGCATAATTTTAAACATTTATGTCAACTGGGCTTTGGGCTGAAAGCCTCAGAAGGAGATAAGAAAGTACTGAGAGAAAGTGATGCTGTTTTTTTTCATAGGACTAGTTGACAAAAGGAGAGAAGCGTCTGGGGAGGCGTTGATCTGATTGGTTGAAGTTAGCCCATGTTTTTTTTTGTTTTTTTTTTCCTGAACTGGCCTGCTCTTTTTCAAACAGTTTCTAAGGACGATTTCCCAGGGGGCTCTGTGTAACAAACCATCTGGCTGTCAGGTTACAACTGTCCAGCACGTTTTGAAAAACTTCTCCTGCGTTATTTTAAGTTATTTTTAATTTGAACTACAGACAACATTAGTTGGATTGGTCTGTGTCAGGGGTCTGCAACTTTTACAATCAAAAGAGCAATTTTTGGCCAAAAAAGGGGGAAAAAAAAAATCTGTCTGGAGCTGCAACTATTAAATGCTCTCTTTTCCCTGAAGACATTTTTTTGGCAGTCATAGCTTATGGAGACTCAAGAAGACGAGTCACCATCACAATTTAGAGGAAAAGACACCGAACCATAAACACAGTCTTTGATGCATATGTTAGTTGATGAAATATTAACACTTTTTTGAAATTTGGTTTACAACATACTGCAATAGATTTTTGAGTTTTGTGCCCAACTCAAACTTTTACGCTGACCTTTTGTTTTAACCTTTAGTTAATTTACTATTCTTCCTTTGATACATTTATAATAAAAGCTAAAGATAGAGAAACTACAAAAAAAAAGGTTTTCAAAATTTGGTCACAGTTAACTGTGAACCTGATTTGTTACTATTTTGTTGCCTTAAAATTAAATGGTTTACACTATATCTTTTTAAATCCAACATTTTCGGATTTCTAAAATTCAAATATTTACATTTATCTAAAGAAGAAAAGTAAATTATCTCAACAAAAGATTGAAAGAAAGTTGGGAAAACCTTTTCAAAACTGAAGAATTTGACTTGGGCTCAGAACTGATGTACTATGTATAAAGTATGTTGGCTTAAAATTTTGAGCTGTCTAAACTTTTTTATAGACCTACAACAATCAAACATGAAAAATATATAAAAAATATATATAATGTTACTCATTTCCATATAATTTTTTTTCCCCAAAGTCACAGGGAGCCACTGGAGAGGAGCTGAAGAGCTACATCTGGCTCTGGAGCCTCAGGTTGCAGACCTCTGGTCTATGTGATGAAAAGCCTGTGGATTTTTATGGTTTGTAAGTTTTTGCAAAGCTAACTGTTTCATTAGCTGCATGTTGAAGCATGATGCACTGTATTCTATATGAGCCTGTGTTTCATCGTTTTCAGAGGCAGCTGTGCTTCTGTTTGCTGCCAGATCGTCAGCACTGTTCCTAATGAAGGCCCTGTAATCTCCATCCCCTTTCCCCACAGTCATACGCCCCTGTTAATCAGCAGTTCATATACGATAACTATGGTTGTATTAAAACTAACATCCAATTCTTTATTTGGTCGCAAAGAAACTTACACTCACTGATCTCCATCTCAAAGTGTGATGAAGGTCTTCTCTTGATCCGGCTGTTGTTGATGACACTATAGTTTCCTCCTGAAGGACCCAGGTAAGAACTAGACATAGAAACAGAACAATTTGTGTGAAAATGTGACTTTTATGTAACTGCATTCACAAACAAAGTAGAAGATAAAATGCAGACGAATACGAAAATATTTTACAGACATCTAAGGTTGTTCAACCACCTCTCCTCTTAAACAGAGAGAAGTCTTGAGCGAATGGCTGGAGAAATCAAGAAGATGGTGGAAGCCATTAACTGAGGTGTGATTATGTTGGTGGCATTGATTGAGTGTGCATGCAGAGTTTTAGCCCAGTCTCATTAAGTCTGGTTACTAGCTGATTCTACCTCAGGGGTGGGTGAAATAGATCAATGCTTCCTGTTATAAACACACCAGAGAGAAGTGAGGAGGGAACCTTATTCCCAGACCTCCATGACAGATGGTGAAACCATAGATGTAGTCACTGTGAAGAAAGTTCTGCTTTTAACATAGCTGATGCTCCTCTGTTACAGACAGAAACTGTGTGGAAAATCCTTTTTGGAGTGGTGAATAGATGAACAGTAGGAGGGCTTTGATAATGTCTGCAAATGGACGCCTTTCTTCATGAGTGTAAGCTAAGAGTTGCCAATTTTATAAGCCCAAAAAGTACTTCACAAGGTCTGTTAAGTCACCTTTTGTCAGTTCAGCAACTAAATTTAGCTGCAATTAAAACTAAATGTATAGTTTCAAAATATCTCCTCAGGATTTTGGTCCTAAATGCACACAAAAGAAATTGCATGATGCAACGTGTTCAGTAGTCACACATGGCCAAACATGAGCATTGTGAGAAATGTGAGTGAATGTCCCACACATCCTGCTGTCAATTTCATGTAACCATACAGCACAGAGACTATTAATCACAATGGGAAGTCACGAAATCCCAGCAGTTGAGGTTTCCTATGAAACAGAAACTTCCCATAGTTACCAACGAAGCAGCATAAAGTAACATCTCAAGAAAGCATATTTGTTGTATTTTGTAGTTTAGAGCAGAGGGCCTCTGTTTTTTCTCAGGCGGTGACCCCTTACAAGAGTAAGAGTATTTTTTACACTTTTACTGAGTTATGTGAAAGAACAACACAAGAGAAATGCATTAGAAATATCAACACAGAATTATTACACACGCGATTATTTTAAAGGTAGAATCCGTAGGGTTTTCTGAGCTGTTTGTAAACACGCCAGAAAGATCGTTTATTATTGTGTCTCGTTCCGACGTCAAATACAGATGTTGTGGGTTGGTAAAGTGTCCCAATCACATTATATTAATGAGAAATACAGGCAGAGGGCAGGTCTCTACAGATATAGCCACCGTCACACACTTTTAGTGGGTCATAAGTGATGATTGAAAGGGATTATGTTTCTCAGTCTGTGCATTGTTTTTTTCAGAAAATGTTGTGTATTTTAATGACATACAATACTATATATATGTGTGTGTGTGTGTGTGTGTGTATATATATATATATATATATATATATATATATATATATATATATATATATATATATATAAAAGTGAAATAAAATAGGTCTTACTAAAAAAACACTAAAAACAACACTAACAAGGCTAGGAAATAGTTTATGTAAATAAGTAAGGATTGCTAAAGTCTTATCATAAAACAAATGCAGGCTATACTGATGGCTTTTGTAAAAACTAAATTAATAAACAAACATAAAAAATAAATAACTTTTGATCATTTTAATGAATGAGTCAAAAAAGCTTTTCACAGACCCCCTGGCTGAGTGCTACAGACCCCTGGGGGGTCCTCAGACCCCTATTTGAGAACCACTGATTTAGAGCTTCACATCTGTTTGCATGCTTAGTGAAGTTAGTGGTGGGACCATGTAATTTTTTCTACAACAACGTGAGTGCAAAGTTTTAAGTCTTTGCAAGTTCCATAAGTCCTGATCGTTGAGTTCTGAGTCATAATCAAGTAATAATGCACTCTTGACCTAACGGTATGTCATTTCAAGAGCAAAGCCTTGACGTGCCGTTCTTTGTGTAACTTTAACTGTAGCTGAGTTGATTAATCAATTAGTTGATCAAAAGAAAACTAGGTCCCAACCATTTTGAAAATTCAATTGTAATTCAATTAATCATTAAATTTTTTTTTTTAAAAATGTGAAATATCTGGTGGTTGCAGCTTCTCAAATATGAGGATTTGGTGCTTTTCTTTGTCCTTTATGATAGTATATGAAGAGTCTGTGTTTTGGACTTATGGACAAAAAAGCAATCAGAAGACATAATCTTGAGCTCATTGAAAGAAGCATCTCCCACTTTTTTTTGGACATTTTATAGACTGAAGGATTGATTGATTCCTTGTGAAAATAATCACTAGATTAATCCCTATTAACACACTTTCCATACTGCAATTAGTTTTTTGTTGCCCACTGTATAGTTTTTGGATACAAACAGATTTGTCTTTGGTATAATGTTTCCAAGCAGAGCTCAGTAACGTAACATTAGTTCTTCATGGTTCTCTCCTTCAAATGTTGGATTGGTTCAAATAAAGTAGATCTGGGGAACTGAATGTTAACTTTCTGAGAACAAATAGCTTTTAAGGTATAATATGCAACAACAATGTATAGACCCATATAAACATATTTCCTTTCATTCATCACATATGACCCACTAGAAGTGTGTGTTGGTGTCTGTAACTGCAGAGACCCTGCCCTCTGCCTCTGTTTCCTATTTTTCATTATTTTGCTGTGCTCATGACGCTTTACCAGCCCACAGTGTCACTATTTGCTGTCCCGGTATCTTTCTGGTGAGTTTATGAACAGCTCAAATCCCACTGATTCTACCTTTGACTCCAGTGTTAGTAGAGTCAGGAAATGAAGGGAAATTTATTGATTCATACATTCACGCTTTTTAATCAGCACACTTTTTAATCTTTGTTTTTTGGGAAGTAAGTATTTTCAGGACAAAAGGCTCAAGTCCAAGTGATGTCATGAGTCATTGTGTTTAAGTCCATCTTGAGTTGTCAAGTCCAAATCAAATTTGTGATTTGAGTGTGACTCGAGCCCAAGTCATGTGACTCAAGTCCACACCACTGATAAGTACTGTCTGCTGATGCTATGGTTCCAAGCTTAAAAAAAACAAGAGCAGTTACAAGACAGTTATCTTATTTTCTTTCTTATTATTCAACTTACTCTTCTTACCTCCCACAGAGGAGAAAAGTTTGGAACCACAATGCTTATGAGCCATATCTCACCTGGTGAAGAAGGGGTGTGCAGACAGGTACTGCTGAGGCAGCAGGGGCCCTGAGGAGGGAGCTGATGAAGGCCCAACAGAGCCTACAGAAGATCCAGAAGCTCCTGGGCTGGTTGCAGGCAGGCCGGTCAGCTGACTGCGGCGAAGCTCCCCATGGGGTCCATGTAGGAGGTTGGGAATCGGGTGGAGGGCAGTCAAAGGTGTACTGGTGAGTGGAAGAGGGGGTTTGCTGTGACCGAGGCTGATGACCGGAATGTGTGGAGGAAGAGGAGAGAGTGATGATGAGGATGAAGGGAAAGACGTGTTGGAGGTAGGAGGCGGAAGAGGGCATGGGGACGTCTTGGCTGGTGCCGGCAGGAGTGGAGGTGGAGAGGAAAGAGTTGGGGAGCCATTGGCAGAAGCAGCTGGGGCAGCTGGGGTGGATGTCGGTCCTCTTTGCCTCTCCTCCTCCTCCTCCTCGGTCTCCATGACGATAGGCTCAGGTGCAGCAGCTGTATCTCCGTGATGACTGGTTAACACCGTCGTCGTGGGGACATTCGTGTGTCCCTTGTGCCCTGTCTTGTTAGTGGGAAGTGAGCTGGTGGGAGCGTCCAAGGATGTCTTGTTCTGGAGGGGACTGTGCTGCTCGACGGAGGCGCAGGATGGGGAGGAGGCGGTGGGAGAGGAGGAAGAGGAGCGAGGTAGGTTGGGGGGCGAGACAGGTGTGCTGGTGGGGTTCAGCTTCTCCATCATGGTGGGGAAGTCTCTGGAGGAATCTCTGTCAGTGCCAAGCTCCAGTGTGTGTGTGTGTATCAGTGTGTCTTGTCCCAGTGGTGTCTTTATATGTGTGTGTCAGTAACTAACATCTTCATGTACCACCTGCAGCTTGTCCTACAGAGTCCTTTAAACCTCTCTTTACCAAATGTGTGGGTATTTTCCATATAGGCAACTTTTAACCCTTTATTTCCTCTTCCTCTGCTCCGCTTTCCTGTAGATTATGCAATATTCTGCTGCTCTACCTCGCTAAAGATGTAGATTTTCCTCTGGCAAACCTGAAATTCATTAGCCTGAATTCATCCCCTCATTACAACTCTGCAGAAGAAACACGTTTTCTGTCCTCTTAGTCTTTAATGGACGACTATTTCTGCGGTGTCGTCTCTGGGTGCAGTGTAGAGTCGGCGGGTGGTTGTTGCGGTCTCATTTGGTGTGGATTTTTCTTACAGCACATCCTGAGCAGCAGACTCTAGGTTTTTGAACGAGTCTCCAGTGGCTGCTCTTAATGAATCTGTCCGTCTGTGTCTGTGTGTATTTTGAGGATGTGAGTCAAAATCCTTTTAAGCGTTCAAAACGTCCCAGACCGCTGAAGATTGGATTGAAATCAAAGAGTCTGTTGAACAAAAGAAAAAGAAGAAAAAAAAATGCACTCAGGATATATATTTGGTGTATATTTAGTGAAAGGTTCAAGACATGAAAACATGCTCAAAGGTCAAGATTTTATAGATAAGCACCATGAGAGCTGGTGTTAAAATGTGACGAGTACTTGTTGGTGCTGGTTTCCTCAGTGACATTAAAAACTGAATTTAATTCATGGACATTTACAGATGCATCTCATACTACGTACTGATAGGGATGATGTTGAAATGCTGGACATTAAGTCAATTCACCGTTTGTTTTAGTCTGCCATGCAAAGGCAGTAACACTCTTATGATTTCACAGGTTTTGCAATCGCAATTGTTCCTGTTTTGTCTTTTCTAGTGGTCATGACTTTATTTTGGACAGTTCTCTCTTTCACTATGTTGTAGAGAGTTTTTTTGTCATCAAATTTTGCAGCACTGTCATATTTAGTGTCATATAAATATCTTAGTGAGAAGAACCCGTAGCGAAGGAATAGTGTAACAATGTAATATTTTTGCACAGTTTTAATTAATTTTGCTGTGGTTGCCCAGTATGACTCCTCATATATTGTGTTGCACTATAGATGATAGAGCGTTTGATTTCAAGCCAGTATTCTCTGGCACAGGTGTTTAAAAATATTTTATATCAAAATATTTTAATTTCATTGCACTAGATTTTATATTTTGTGTTTGCCCAATATATGTCTTTTCTTTCTGACAAATATATTTTTGTTATTGCCCCATATTATTGTTTAAGCCAAATACATGATACGAATATTTTCTTGTTTCTTCACCCCAAAACTGAATATCTTTGGGTTGTGGGCAAAACAAGACATCTGAGGACATCCTGTTGGGTTTTGGGAAACACTGACTGACATTTTATAGACCAAACAACTGATCGATTAACTGAGAAAATAATCAACAGGTTAATGGAAACTGAAAATAATCACTCGTTGCAGCCCGATAATGAATATTTATCATAACCAGAAGACTCTCAGAAAAAATATATTTTCCCAGTACAGTAAATGACCATCCAGCAAACCATCTGGCATGACCTGATATTAAATTTGTGTCTCTTTACCATTAAATAACCACATTTTCATAACCAGTTTTCAACGGAAATTAGACTGCTTCACCAAAAGTACACACTGTCTATGACATATGGAACAAATGACACCGATCACATGCTTTTTGTTGTTTTTATTATTATTTTTTTAAGTTAGCGGCTGCAGACCACTCGCGCTCTACAAGCTAAGATAAAAAAAAATCAAATTTACCATATTAAATAAGTACTCACAGATGCATTGTGGCTTCCAGTGTGGCTCGTCTGTCTGTCATGCAAAATCCGTCAGAGTTGAAGTGATCTGTGAACGCACATGGTGTATCTCCTCAGTGTTTAACGTCCTCCTCCTCCTCCTCCTTCTCCTTAGGTCGCTCACACTCCACTGCAGCCTGTCAGTGTTTGTCTGTCAATCTCTGACATCAGAACTGGAGCCAAACTGTCTGACATGGCTCAAAACATGTAAATCTCTTTAAAAATGGCTAACAAATTAAAAACAAAATGAAATTAAATTAAAAAAATAAAAGTCCCAAATATTCACAGAGGGATGAAGTCAGTCCAAAACGTACTTATTTGTTTTTTTGGCTGTGAAGTTGCTCCTTTGAACAAAGATCTGCCTCCATATATGGCTGTCTCACCTCTCTATCTTTCACTGTCCTGTCTGTCCCTTCTATCTCTCATTCGCCAAGAAGACACAATGCTCCACTTGGTTGCCAGTCGGAGAGCTCTGGTGCTGGCAAATATGAGGTGGGAGAGAGAGAAACAGGGAGAGGAGAGGGGGAGAGAGAGAGGGAGAACCATGTTGCAAGGAGAGTTTTCCGCTCCCTGCTGGACAAGAGGATGTGCTCGTACAATATGGTGGCTGCTGATAAGAGCCTCAAAAGCTGCCTGTGGCCTGTAGATAAGGAACCTCCACCACCCCTCCTCCCCCTCCACCACCAATACCTACACACACATACACACTTTTCATAACACACACACAAGCAGGTTCACGCCTACGTGCATGTACACACACACACACACACACACACACACACACATATCACACCAGACTGGTCAGTCCCCAGACTTTGAAGGGTCTTGGATTGTTTCCAAGAAAATATCCGCAACTGCACTTATATCACAATATAATAAACAGACAAAGGTGTATATGCACATGCTTATTAATAAACACATTGAGTGAATGTTCATACATACTCATACATAGACTGGAAATCACCTTCTTTATCTTCTTCAAAATGTTGGCTATTAATTGACATTTTTACATATTTTTATAACCAATGAATCCGTTACAATATGTATTTGTAGAAGCATTATAAAAACACACGTGTTAATTTATTCTGTATTTTATTCTGTATTTGAGACTAATTGATAAAGGAGGTAAGAAGAAGAGAAGAGGAACAACTGTGGGTCCTAAAATAGGGGGCCAGGGCATAAGATTTATGGACAAATCAAATGACAAATCATGCAGCCTCAATAGATTCTCTTACACACTTGAAGGGGAAGGATGCTGCTAAATTCTGGTCCTTTGTAATGTCTGCTGTAAATGGTACTTTTTACATCGTGATTCAGCGGTGACCTTCTTTTTAATATGTATTTGTAGCAGCATTACAAAACCAGGAGATGAGATAGTTGATGATATTATATCAAATATTGATTTTATCAAATATCTGTCTACACACAAGGAATTGGACTTCCTTGTACTTACATAGGAATAGAACAGACATAACAGCAAAGAAAAGAGTGGAGGTGGATGGTGTGGGTCAATCAACACAACGTGAATGGACAACTATTCTAATTTGTTGGTTTCCCTTTTAAAATATGAAGAATTTGGTAAAACAGTAAATTAAAGATGTTGAGATTTTGTTATGTGTATAAAATGAGTAATTTGAATATGTCACATTGGGCTTGTTTTTTCACTGTTTTGTAACATTTACCCAACATTTTAAAGACTAGATAAAACAATTTGTTGCTTATTGAAGAAAATTATCTGCAGATTATAAATAATGCTTAGGTGCAGCCCAAATCTCCCCTATACACTATAAAAATAAACTTTTTTGTTTCATCTTATAATAGTTGGTATCCAGACCGCCTTAATTTTTTTAAGTTCTCTGAATATGAAAAGACAAATTGAGGTAATCGTGTAATGATTTAAAAAAAAACCCAGACTTTTCTAGTCACAAACTTGATGTTAATTCAGTTGTATGTGAGAAAACGTGTTACAAAAACCTTACAAGAGAAGTGTTTTTACATTTTCTCAGCTTGAAGAGTCGGTTCTTCATGTCACACAAAGAACTTATAGCTGCAGCTGCTCCTGCTGGAGCCACTTCGATATGTGAAACTGCTGTCAGTGCGTTTATTTAAGTGAACGGGGGTACACACTGAATTTAAAGTGTATTAAAGACACACAGCAAATTTTCATCTTATATGTTTTCTTCAAACTATAAAATAACAATGGTCTCAGGAGATTTTTAACTCTCAAGCAATGCATGCTGGGAAGTATGTTAATAGGCTGCTCATGTTTTTATTTAGAAACTTAATTTAATGAGTTGATTGAACTCTGTATAATACATTAATTCAACTCATCATTTGAAGTCAAAAGAATTCAGGTTAGGAGAGGAGTGTTTTGAAAATACAATAAATACTATGTTTACTTTAAGTTACTGAAAAAAGATGGTCCCACCAAATTCCCGTATGATTTTTACAGTGTATACAGTATATGCATGTCACAATATTGTACAAACACAAAGGATCTCTTTTCATTGGACACAAGACAGATTTTGGCATTCATGACATCAGAGAACACCTGTGTTGCTGATGACCAACACACGAGTCGTCATCGTGGTAACTTTCCTCTGCAAGAGCTCCCGAACTTCCTTCCTAAATCTATCTCTCGCCCACTCTCCTCTGCGCTCACCCATTCCTGTTCTCTTCTTCCCAAAGTCTCTCTGTCTCTGTCAACCTCAGGGTCGACGCCTCTTTTACATTCCCTCAGTCATTTCCTTCTTAGACAGACTCAAACACAAACATTATAAAGGCTTTACAGTTACGTGACCTTCAAGGTCCTGGGAAACAAAGCAGCAACTGCTCAACAAATCTGTCATCGCTTTCATCATCCTCATCATCCTCCACCTCCTTGTTTTTTTTACATTTTATTTTGTCATTGTAGCCATCAATACCATCATCATCATCATTATGAACAATAACTGCCCTGGGGTCAGAGTATGCCGAAGTAACAATAGTCTGAGTACAATCAGAGTGCAGACAGTGTCATCTATTGGTCTGTCACACTGCTCTGCGTCCGTCCGGCAGCTGTGGTTCCAGTTGATTACTCTCTGTGAGCCAGAATAACGTTGCAGTGGCACTACTATGCCTGCAGATGCTGCATGAATTTGCCTGAAACATATAAAAAGCTACACGAGGGACAGAGAGACGTCCTTAAGGGATTACATTTTCCAGAGCTGTGTGTGCTCCTGTTAAAAGTAATATAATTTAATACTATCACAATGTTATATTGTCATTGCTGCCTTGGTTCTTTAAAGATGTTCATTTTGTTGCTCTTTAGAGTTCATTCAAAATATAACTTTAAAGCTACCAAAGTTTTTAACTATGAAGCAGTCTCAGTTTTATACTGATGCTTCTCTATGACCTACAGAAGCAAACAAGGTCATTTGTGAGAAGATCAGCCATTTCTACATGGGTGTTCTTAATACCTGGGGTGGATTCTACTTGAAATCAGATGAAACGAGCCTGTGTTTACATTTTCCCCGGCGGAGTGAGTGGCCAGAGGGGATTTTTCTTTAGATAAATTTATTTTTGACTTTGCATGTTGTAATTACATTGGAAACATTACCACTTTTCCCCACAGAGGCCTCAGAAATCAACAAAATATGAACGTTTCTTGTAATTGCTTGAATGAAAAGTGCCTTCAGTGCCATTAGCTCTGTTCACCTATTATTTTTCATTAATTTGTGGCTTTATGTGCTGCTAGATGATCTAATAAAGAAATATTTGTGCATTTTTACATAGTTGTAAATTTCTCATTTATTTATGGTTCTTGGCAGTTTTATAGTTTGTTAAATTGAAGAAATTATAATTCTGACTCATAGAGTTTGTGCTGATACCATGTGGGATAAAGATGGTTCAATAGGTTTTAAACAAAGGCATAAAATAAAGTCTGAAACTGAACGTGGGCAAAGGGTTTGAAAATACAGTTTTAGTTGCAAAAGCCTTTAAATTGCTTTAACTAAAGAAGCTATTGGTCACAGTATGACGCCACAGTTTTCCCTGCACTGTAGAGTATATCAGATGAAACCTTGCGAGCCAGCGGGCAACAAATCAATGTACATTTTGGGTTTCCCCCTTCTTACTGTAACAACCTGACTTCTCAGACAGTCACAGTTTTCTGGGCAGCTGCCTCAAAATAGGAGAGACACAGAAGACAAATCGTTTATTCTCTCATTTAAGGCCCCGTGTGAACACCCAAACTGTAAATGGGGAATAATAATAGAAACAAACGATAACAGACAGCTTCCGCTTTTCCCCTGAGTGAGGAAGAAATCAAGAGAGGATTGTTTTAATCTCAGAGCCGAGCTGTCACGCCCTCCTCCTGGCTCCCTCAAAATACCCCACTCAATAAACGCAGTATTGATGGGAGAGCCTTTGTGCATGACTGAAGTGTGTGTGTGTGTGTGTGTGTGTGTGTGTGTGTGTGTGTGTGTGTGTATGGAAGGCTAAACACCCTTGAGATGTCAAGGTTCTCTCACTTTGTTTGCGTGTGTGTGTGTGTGTGTGCACACCTGCAGAGACAACTTTGATCTTCTTGCTGGGCCAGTAAGCATGTGTGTGTGACGAGTGGAAAATGAAAACCTTGTGGCTTATTTGTGACCAAGAGAAAATATCAGCTGTTAAATTGTAGTCCAGGAACCAAACTGAATAATATACATATGTCACAGGGAGTAGAACTGTGACCAGTTGAAGTAAATCTGCACAATTTTTCATGTAGAGTTCAACTGTAAGAAGCTTTGTCACATAAGGTTGCACAATTAAGAAATAGCAATCCATGACAGAGCTGAGTGGACAACGCCTCTGTCATCACCCCCTTTGATTTGTAGACTTCCATTCTGAACCCTTGAATTTGGCATTATGGAAGTCACCATCTTGTTTCAACCAGAACAAGTGTCGCACCACAGAGAGCATGGAGCTGGCAGGTGACATACTGCAACTTAGGTGCTGCTTGGTTTTGGTTCACCTATATAGTATCTCATTTCACAGCTAAACAGTGTGCTAAAATATGCTTCTGAAAACATTTTGAGTGAGAAAGAGGCAGTGCAGTAGCATCATCTTGATCCATATTTGATCAACACTGCTAAGTTTGACAGTTTGATTTGAGTTCTGTGTGTTGCACTGGATGGACTCAAGAATGACTTGTCAATCAAACTGTAGACCCGCCCTGAATCATGCAGGTTTAAAGGCATTATAGGCAACATTTCCCTAAAGATAATGTATCGACTCACATCAACATAATCCTGCTCAATCATCACTTATGACCCATGAGAAGTGTGTGGTGGTGTCTGTGTCTGCAGAGACCCTGCAGCCCTCTGTCTGTATTTCCTTAGTTTCTCATAATTTTGCTGTGCTCAGGATGCTTGGGGCCAAACCAAAACATTGGTATTTGACATCCTGGCATATTTCTGGTGTGTTTACGAACAGCTCAGACAAATCCTACTGATTCTACCGGTAAGGCACTTCAGCATTAGCTTCACTTTTCAAACCCAGAAGCTCCATCCCCTTCTTCTGCTGTCTGTGGGGGGAGCCTGAAGAGTGGAAGAAGAAGGAAGCTATCGTGGCTTATTAGCAGTGTTGCACCATCGACTTTTATTGAAACCCTCTGCTGTAGTAAAGAAGCATTTTTAGCAGACAGTTATAAAACAGGAGATGATGGTATAAATACATATTTATAAGAAACTGTGGGAACTTGTATTGCTCTCGTTAATGACAGGACTAATAACCCTACTTGTCAGTTCACAAGCTCTTTAGCTTTTTTCCCCTCTTCATTTTATGAAATGACATAAAATCCCAGGAACAAAATGCCAGAACTTAAAAAAAAAAAAGTGTTGGGAGTTATTGTGGCTCAGGAGTGTTAGCATACCCAGTGGATGGGTAGCATATTAACGGTTAACTTGCGTGCTACATTAGTTTACCAGCTCGTCTTGAGAGGAGGTCTGTGTCAATAAGCTTCTAAACCTAAACACATGGATGAATTTTGCCTTTGCAACTTTTTGCATTGTACTGAATTAGGTGGTGTTGCAAAGGAAATATGTGGTAAGATAATTGATTGAAAAAGATAATTGGAGAATGAATTGAGAAAGCAACCAAAGCAATATTCTTATGGCACTTTCCACCCTTACAGAATGTGTGAACTTAGAGTCATAAAAGTCATATGAACATACCGTGAGGATATACACACACACACACATGCACATGCCCAAGAAAACACACACACACTCCCTAAAGTGGGCTCCATGGCCACATTTCCTCCACGTCATGTAAACACTATTGTGTGCTGGGCGATAGGGATCACTGGAACCTAATTGTTTGAGGCAATATTCGCAGTGCATTTCATGGAGAAAGTGACAAACAATGCTGCGAGCGCAGGCCGGGACAGACGCTCTCTCCCCTCCTCAGCTGCGACAGATGTCGACACTGTTTATTTTTCCTGATTGTCCTGGAAACCGGCCATCCTACTACAGAGAACGACAACAAGAAGAGTTTCAGTTTATGTCGGAGATTTGGGACAAAACAGGAGTGTGTGTTTACACTGAATCTGATCTGACCCACTTTCATTAGGATTGACCTGACTCAGCAGGTGTTTGATTAAACCAGATGTGTCAAAAAGGAGCAGGTTACCATATTATAAACACACAAGCAAACATTTATTTCTAATGTTTTGTAAGAAATTAAAATGGTCATAATAGAGGTTTTCTGCCCCAAAAGTTTATAAGAGAACCGTTCATGAACAACGTGCTTTCATCTGTTCAAATAAATAAAGAACAGGTTGAGTTGAGGAGACTTGACTGTAAAAATCAGTGGAGCAACGTGATTTCAGCAATATTATTACACAATAAATATGAGCCAAATAATTTCTTCTTTAAATGTTTATCAGAAATTGTTAGAGAAATTCAGTTTTGAGGTGGTCAGTTTGTGGACTATAATGGCACAATCTGCATATCTATGCATAAGTTCATACAGATAAACACAAATTTAAAAGAGAACTCATGACAGCAGAATGTCTGCGTTATTTCTTTTTTCTTTTTTTATTTCTTTTTCAAAATCTGGTGCTTATATTAACCACAATACAACTCAACAACTGACCGTTCTGTGCCAAACTGGTATTGGCAGAAGTAAGCCTTCAGGGATTTAGGCCAGATTCATAGATTTTAGGCAGAGCAACCAAGTCTTTGTGGGGCCAAACACAGGATTCACCCCAGTAGACTGGAGTTTGTGTCCCATGTACAGCATGTTGATTATTGAGTTATTATTTTCGTACTTTTATTGTTCAGTTCTATCACAGTTTGGTCAGGTTTAGGCACCAAATCTACTTAGTTAAGTTCAGGAAAAGAGACCTACCTGGCAGGACGCTTTCTGACCGAAAACCCTGAAGGCTAACTTCTTCCATTTGCTTTGGAGATTCCAACCCACTCTAATCCATACTGTTGTCATATCCCTTCAGCATCTCATGTAGATATAGGTGCACAAAGTACCCTTTAGTGTCTATGAGGCCCACTGGGCCAACCGTTCACTGTGATATTATCCCATTCACGGTGCTCTACGACGCTGTGAGCATCCAGCCTGTTCACAACCCAGCTTGTCAACTGTCAACGCTGCTTTGTCACTGCCCCCTCAGCATCTCATACTGATGCACAAGGTACTCTTGTATGTGACATGCCATATGTTTAACATTGTGAAATGGTCACAGTTTGAGTAGGTTTAGGAACAAAAACTGCTGGGTTGGGCTATTATAGGACCATGTTTGGGGTTATAATACCTACGTTACGCTATGTAATGTGACATCACTAACTTTTAAAACCATTTTGGTTTCACATGGGACACAAACCCTGGTCTCTTGGGTGAAAGTCCTGAGTTTGTTTGAGCCATACATCCACCCAACCTCCTCCATATGCAGACTTCTCCTTCTTCATACATTAGATTATTTATTGAAGGCCCGGTGTGTAACGGGTACCTGGAGAACCAGATGTGCTATGCTGGTTGCAGCTAATACAGCCTCCAGCCACTGGCCTCAAGCACAGATGAGGAGCCGGCCGCTGACGCCTCTCTACACCCTCTTTTTCAAACTTGCAGTCTTCAGCCCCAATTGACACTAACTTACATTACAACACTTGAGGACATTAATCATTTTTGTCACAGCTCCCTCTGAAGGCCAAAAAGCTTTAAACAACTTTTTTTTCACATACGCAGTAGTACATCACAACACCTGTAAACAGACTGAGGTGTAGATTTGGTGGAGTTCCCCTTTGACTTGAGGGGAGGTGATCACTCGTGAGTGAAGTGTATTCGCTTCATCTCAGTTAGTTCAAACATAAATTATTTAGTTCGTCTTGGTAAAGGCCTTGAGACATCATCAAGGCCCAAACACTGTTGTTTTTCTAAACAAAATAAAACCTTCAGAAATAGGATTTGAAGAGGTAGATATCTAGATGCTTTATTTTTATCTCATTGCTGTATAAAGTTCATGGTGATCTTGATTACTGTAACGGCACCTCGTACAGTGTCAGCCACATGTCGACGGTCACACATTGCTCCGTTCCCAGGATGCACCTGGCCAGGGGCGAGCGGGCGGACGTGGGGGACAGCTGTTTCCTGTGCATGCTTCCTGGTTTGACAGAGCAGAGGGGGGTTTGTGGTGGGGGATTTTAGTAGGGTGGGGAGGGGTGGCGGAGAGGGGTTAAGCAAAAAGGTGGATTAAGGGTGTTTGGTGAGTCCTTTTCCAAACAGGACAGATCTGCCACAGCCACAGGTGTGAAGGTACTCCTCCGCATCATAAATACAGTATATACGCGCATTATTTAAAAAAAAAAATCCCCGTTGATCTGAAGAGAGGGGTTTGGTTGAGGGATGATGGGAGGAAAAGTAGAGAGGGATAAGAAGAGAAGTATATAGAGGAAAAAGAAAGGAAGTAGGGCCAGAAAGACAGACAGACACAGGCAGGCAGGAGAAAGGGCTCTTTTATTGTCTCCTGTCTCAGAATAGAGTCACTCAGCTGGGAGGGAGAGAGCAGCCGGTGAGCTAATCACAGCATAATGGCTTCAATCAATCGTTTCCTTGATTGCACATATACTGTACATTCAACGTCAGCAGCTGAACAGCAGCCAGAAAAGTGGCACGGCAAAGTGTTTTCATGAGGTACTTAAATCAGGAGTGTGAAATATACAAACCTGTGATGATGCTTTGTCTTTATGCCCTAAAGGCACAATACTGTGTCTCTATGGCTACCAAAAAACATTTAAAAAATCAACAAATTCATGTTCAACATTTATGTAAAATTATGTTAGTGAGGAAAATGTTGACTGCTGCTAAAGACACCAAGGTAAATATTGGTCTCTTTGATCCATGTGTTATGACCTGTTGTTTGAATTATTTTAACTTTTAACAGACAAATTAAAAAAAAATCATCTTAACAACTTAGATGAACACAATTGCTTTAAGTCAAATGTATTTAATAATCTGTTTACTTTCAAATCAACAGTTTGCATTAATGCAACTAGAATTTAAGACAGGTCAACTTAAAAGTTACCCAAAAGTAAAACACTGCTCCTTTACAACCTAACAGAATCGTTTAAGGAAATATATTTTCTATCCTAACCTTAGTGTATTATTTCAGTCTGTTAAAGATGAGTGAGTTGAATGATGAATGAGTTTAGTACAGTTTAAAGGGATAGTTCACCCATAGAAAATTCAGTGATTATCTACTCACCCTCATGCATTGAAGATTAGCCTTAGTTTTTTAGTCAACAAAACACTGCTGGAGTTTTACAGAAAAGCAGTGTTGTAGAATCTCACAAACAATACTACTACTACTACTACTACTACTACTACTACTACTACTACTACTACTTATAATAATAATAATAATAATAATAACAGTGCCTCCATGCTGCTTGTCTGGTGTAATCCAAGTTGTCTAAAGCCTCAGCACTCCAAGTTTTTAGCCTGTCGATCCTTAGCTTGGAGCGATGTTCTCATGCATGTGCACACTGTCTGAACTGGGTGTGTGTGGTGTGATGGTGTGCTTGCAAAAGTGAATGGCATGTTTGGGCTTGAGGAGACTTGGATTACACCTGACAAGCAGCATGGAGGCATTTTCCTGGGTTTTTTTCTGTTGTTTTTTCATTTAAAACTGGTCACCATTCATTTACATTGCTTGGGAGATTCTGGAACACTATTTTCCTGTAAACACTCCGGCAGTGTTTTGTGGACTACAAAACTAAACATGACCTTCAATCGGCATGAGGGTGAGAAGATAATGACTCAATGTTCATTTTTGGGTGAACTATCCCTTTAAGACTTGTGCAGCAAGACAGAAAATTAGCGTGAAAAAAAAAAAGCCAGCCCAGTAACTCTCACTGGGAGGACTGGTCTGACTCATTTGACCCTGAAGCCTCAGTCTGGCCTTTGACTCTGAGGCGTCATCACCTGCGCTGGATTACGTGCAGAACTTTACGAGTGCACTGCGGCTTTTCAAACACCAACACTCGCATCCACTTCCACTGCTGGCAGCAAAACTACAAATATTTCCATATGAGATGAGCACTGACAATAGTGTGTGTGTGTGTGTGTGTGTGTGTTTCACTGCACTGTGCACAAGGGCCAAAATAGTTTCTAATTGTGAATATGTGCACGGCTAAGTGTTTGTGAGTGCCTCTAAGCATGCATACATACTGTACAATATGTGTGCGTGTGTGTGTGTGTGGTTGTGTGTGTCCTCAGGTCACGATGACACTGCGTGGAACAACAGTGTATTGTGTCTTCCTCTCTCATATTTCTCATCATCAGCACTGTCGCTGTCCAAATTCCACTGGCGTGTTCGCAGCGTGGCGGAGGACCCGGCCCTGTTGTCAGCCCCCCATCCTGCAATAATAGGAAACACAGCATCACTTTTCCACTTTCTCCCTCTCTTTTCACTGCTAATTCAAAATATACGAGTTCCTGTTTGGATCTGTTTGTTTGTTTTGGATAAAAGCTGCATGCAGGTTGCTCTGTTATCTAAAATGCTGTTGTTGTACATGTTGTTTTTTCTGTGTGTGGGTGGAAGTAGGAATCTATTTGTAATGTAGCAACCACCTCCTCTGTTTTTGCACATATACTGTATATCAGAGCTCAGCTGCATTTCTAAGAGGTAAATAAACTGACTTTACTTGGGTTTATTACTTAATACATCCCTGATCCCAGGGGGCTCTGAATGGGGGGTGGGGGTGAGGGGCTCAGTGGTTGTAAGTGAAAAATGATTACATTAGTTTTAAAAAGGATGTCACATAGAATAGGCCAAATATTTGATTTGAATAAATCTCTTACAAGGAGTTTCTAACATGTTATGAATTTAATAGTGAAGCCTCTATATGACCTACACAAGCAAACAAGACCACTTTGATGTTGAGCTAAATTTCATTTCACTAAGCACAGTAGAGCAATGACATATGCGACCATTTTGTTTCAGTTATTACTAAAGAAAACACTTTGTTGATGATCATGTCTATAATGCACTATAAACATACTTTTATATAATCATCAATTTTATCACTTCATTTTAAGCTCCTAATGATAGAGTAACTTATTAAAACTTGTTTATAATGCATTATAAACTACTACTGTTAATGATGATGATGATAATAATAATAATAGTCACAGTAGTAAGAAGAAGAAGAAGAAGAAAAAGAAGAAGAAGAAGAGTGTTTATAACTATAATTATACAGTGGTATAAGTAGATTGTAATGCATTATTAGTATCTTTATCATTCCCTGTAGACATGGGCATCATAGAAAGTCTTACCAAGAGGCTCTGACTAACTGATGGCCTAGATTTAAAATGTTATGATGACAGTGCTCTATGTTGTTTTCTGCATTATTTGAGTGTTTTGGTCACCTCACCACTAGATGGAGACAAAGGTCAAGTGCTGAACTTGTGCAACTTCTGAGCTATACGCTCGATTGTTTCAAGAGAGAATTTGAATTGAAAAAAATTGAGAATTTGTTAACCTTTTCTCCACATCCTTTTTGTCAAAGTATGGCATGCTGCGTGCATTCTCCTCTGCTCAGTATGAAAGTAGATGACTATACTTAAAACAGAAAAACTAAAGTCGAACCAAGACTGTAAATGTATCATGAGAGACTCTTTTGACTTTATCAGAGCATTTTGAATATTTTGTTGGACTCCATGGAGTTGTTCATGCTTAGGGGTGCATATTTTAAAGATGAAATATTGATATCATGTTAATGATGCACATATGATCATATTGTGTAAATAATACCTCTTAAACATACTGTATGCTCTTTAATTATTTCTTTTTCATTACATGCTCACTTTCTCTCCCTCCCCCAGTATCCCACCACACACACATTTTCACTATCCACTGTGCTCTTGTACAGTTCTGGTTACAGACTCTCTGTCCACTGCCCTAAACTCGTATTCTGAATGTAATTCATTTGCCAAAAAGAGACAAAGCACACAATAAACAAAGTTAAAGATTAGTTTGACTGATGGCATGATTTTATTTTATTTCTTTTTTTTTTTTTTTTTTTTTCAAATTCTCTATAGATATTGTGATAACATCACTATCATCACTTCTTTTGACCATGATAATTATGTAGTGAAAATCAGAGCTCATGACAGCCTTAGTTCAGACCACTGTGGTGATGCTGGTTGACCGTGGTGCTGTGGGAGTGTCTACTGGGCTACTTATGCTGTGTATTCTTGTGTGCTCTGAGGATCTCATCTATATGTTCAGGTATTATATTTATTTGTTTTTCAATTGTTTTCTTAATATGTCTGTATGTAATATAATGTGTTGTTGTATGTTTCACTGGCATCACATGGTTATCATATGACCAGAGTGTGTATACGGCATGTCCGTGTGTATGACTAAGACTACAGAAGAGCGTGAAGCTTGAAACATGGATGTGGATGTGCCAGAAATTTACACTTATAGTGTGCTGACATTTTATCCCCACTATTTTCTTTGTGTCAGATGTTTAATGTACAATAAGTGGTCCATGGTTCTCCTGCATGCACAGCACTGACAAGTTTAATAGTGTTAATGTGTTATACGGTGTCAGTGTTATACTGTAAATATTTCAATCCACACCTTGTACCCACAGAAGAGGTTGAAGGATACTTCAGCCCCAAAGCATACGTATTTTTCCCCTGGCCTCTCATGCTACTTACGAATCCATCTAGATTTTGTGTGTGTGTGTATGTGTGTGTGTGTGTGTGTGTGTGTGTGTGTGTGTGTGTGTGTGTGTGTATGTGTGTGTGTGTGTGTTAGTTGCAGAGAAATCGGCCATAGAGGTATTTGCCTTCTCTCCAATACAATGGGACTAAATGGCTCAACTTGTGGTGTTCAAAGCACCAAAAAAGTACATTTGAAAAATTCAACAGCAATATCTCTTTCTAAAAATCATGACGTGGTTACTCAAGATCATCTACAGAGTTTGTTGTGAGCAGTTTTATATAGGAACTATATTCTGTCTGCAGGAGAATCTACCAGAACTACTTCCTACATGAAACTTCTCACAATAAGGTGTATGGATTATCTAAAGTAACTGGGTCGTGATTTTTTTTTAAATGTATTTTAGTGCTTTGAATGCCACAAGCCAAGTGCCATTTAGTCCCAGTATATTGGAGAGAAGGCAGACATCTCTGTGGCTGATATCTCCAAAACTCTGCAATTCACACCAAAAAAATCTAGATGAATATACAGGCCAGGGGAAAATATGTATTTTTGATTTTGAGGTGAACTGTTCCTTTAATTTAGAGAGTGTTGCATTATAAGTTAAGATCTTGTCCATGTGTCACAGCACTAAGAAAAGGCGATAACTGTTTGTTCTTCATACCCAGCCTTAGATGATTTGTGTCTGTGGCTCTTGGAAAAAACAAAGAAAAAAAACAGATAAATAGACAGCAGATCCTAATACTCTAAAATATAAGAAAAATATCAACAAGGAAGGAAAAATTATTATTGTAGAGGCTTAATTTAAAATGCCAATGTGTTCCAATCACTGTGGGTCTTTGTCAAATCAACACAGTGGAATAGAATATTCTCCACCTAAAATTAACTTTAACAAGTGTTTTCACTCTCTGAAAGGAAAAAACAACACTCTGCTGTTTTCTGTCCATATTTCCATATATTTAACTTGTCCTGTTTGTAAATTGGGGTTGTGATATTTGCTATACAATTGTGAACAGTCAAATATTTGATGTTTAATTGTGATGCTTAATGAGCCATTAAAAACATATATATGTTCTTTTTTAAAAAAATGTTGCTTCTGTGTAAATAAGTTCAGTTCCTCTTTTGTTCTGTTAAATGTAATACACACTCACTCACACACACACTTGCTCTGTGCTGGTGGGCCGTCGCTGCCCCGCTCAGTGTGTGGGTGGTCTGGGCCAGGTGGAGGAGAGAGGGATTAACACCAGGCCTGCCTAAAGGAAAAAGAAGTACAGAGGGAGAGAAAACAAGAGATGGAGGAGAGATAGACATCTGTCCACCAGATGTGCAGCTCGGCACACGGAGGTGGTTTATGAAACAGAGAGGGGGGAATGAAAAAGCTTTCGGCCACGGGGCTCAGTGACAACTGGATGCATTGTGACTGAAATAACATTCAACCTCCCTCTGCCTCTTGCTCAATCACACTCTCTATTCTGTGTTTGCTCTGGTTGTCTGTCATTTGGTTTTACACATAACACAAACACACACACGCACACTCGCTCTCTATCCGTCTCTTCTTCCGTTCCCGGAGGAACTTCTGCAGGCAGCTATTACACAGTATAAACCAGAGATGACCACCTGTCCAAACATGTCCACTTACTGTGTGTGGGTGCGTTTCAGGGGAGTGTTGATGAGAGGGAATGCGACAGATTGAATTTACTGAGGAAGAAAAGAGTGATTCTAATACAGATTTTGTTTTTTAAAAAGATAGATGTGAATTAGCCTCACGATATGATCCGGTACAGTGCATCAAATGGTGATATTTAAGTTTTAAACTGTACACAGTTCCTTTTAAATAATAATATATACATACATAAGTACTACAAGTGTACAAAACATCTTTATCATTTTTATATTACCATTTTTATTCCAATTTATACTTTATTGCACTCTAGATTTCTCAGCACAACTTCAAGATTATGTAAACCTGCATTTCACTGCCCATATTGTTCGAGTCTGTGACAAATATAATCTTTCAGAGGTTAACTTTGACGTCCACAGCTTTCTGCTGCATAATGAAAACTGAAACGCTGACAACTGCAACAAAAGCTTGTAAGTGGAGCTTCGAGTTTCAGTGTGTAAGATTTACAGGGATTTATGGGCAGAAATGGAATGTAATATTCATAAGTATGTTTTTATTGGTGTAAAATCACCTGAAAATATGGACAGGACAAAATAGACAACCCAAACCCTGGCTATAGATACAGCCTTTTGTGTTTTGTGTTTGTTTTGTAGCCACATAGGTTCTACGACACATTAGGAAGGTGAAGGTGAGATGAGGTGTTGTATCTGCAAACTTACCACTAGATGCCACTAAATCATACACACTGGTCCTTTAGGTTAACTTATTTGTTTTTTGTTTTTTTGTTTTTTTGTTTTGGTCATACACAGTGCTTCAAATAACAATAATCAACTTTCATCAAGTTCCTTGTATCACTGTAATATAACTATTTGTTCTATAAATAAATATCATGCAGCTATGAATAACAAGGAGCAGGTTGGTTAAACACTTAAACCATCATCTGTTTACAGTAAACCAGCTTTGAAGACACAGTTATTTTGCTGCTAGTGGTGCTTCCTGACCACACACACACACACACACACACACACACACACACACACACACGTCTGATGGCTTTGTTTCCTATACACATGTATAAATACACACACACACACACACACACACACACACACACACACACACACACACACACACACACACACACGTCTGATGGCTTTGTTTCCTATACACATGTATAAATACACACACACACACACACACACACACACACACACACACACACACACACACAGATCATTTTTGATTTTTTTGCACATTTTGCATTTTGAAAATAATGTCAAACTTTCAATATTAGTTCCAGGCATAAGAAAAAATGATTGAAAGATGAAAGATTTATTTACTGCATTTTGAGAGTAAGGGTTAGGGGATTTCAGCTTAAATATCTTCTTATAATTGAAATAAATATATTTTGTATTTCTTCTTAATGCAAATTTTAAAATAAATTCTCTTGTTTTTCTCCCTTATGCCTGACTCCAATACTCTTGAGGCCAAGCAATAACTCATAATTACTGTAACAATAGGCTATTATTGTTCTTTTTTTTCAGCCAAACCACTTTTTTTTAATAAAGACGTTACAAATTAATTCAATTAAGCAGTGATGTTTTTTATGATTACAGCTTGCACTCCTCTTGCTAAAACAAGCTGTATAAATATGTCACATTCTTCTGCCCTCACCTGCTGTGAGAGATTTCTGCATTTGGCGTGTGCACACAAAATATTACCTGACACTTACACAGTGCTCCTTTAAGGTTCAGCTTAATCTTTTTTTTTTCAGTTCCTATGGATTCACTGTTTCTTCCCTCTGCAGCGTGTGTGTGTGTGTGTGTGTGTGTGTGTGTGTGTGGCTTACAGCTGTTTACATAGCTAACAGTGGGTGAGCCCTGTTCAACAAGCCCCACCTCAGGGATTCAGGCATTTTGAAGGCCTATAAACTCTGGATGAAAGCTGAGGCCAAATTAATAAAGTCTAACAGGATAAAGATGTGGCTTGTTACACAGCGTGACATTAAAATAGCCCTCCTAAATGACACAAAACCATCTGTATTTATGAATTCCTGACCATAGAGCGTCATGTAAAATAGACCAGTTTGTATATGTCCTGGTTGCATTTAATGTTTTGCCCTTTCCTGCGGGATCTTTACCTGCTCCTTCATATTCCTCCCCGCCGGCTCAGCTGACCTCAGAGCTCACTCTCATAATGAGATATTAAGTTAAACCAGTGAGCGTGGAAAGGCAAACACACACAGGGACGACTGAGGCCTCATCCACGTTCACTCCAGCTAAGCTACAACGGCGAGGTGTGTTACCTGGAACTGTTAAAAGTTATTTTCGTTGATGCTCTGGTTATTGGGTGCTATTAAATTTTATCCCACTTGGCACTTTAATAGTTGTTGTTCTTTCAGAGCTGAGCAGTGAAACGGACTGTTCTCGCACAAGTTATAGAGCAATAAATTCTGGAAAATAAAGTGTCTTTAAAAACCCAGTGTTATCTCATGTAATTACTTGGATTGTGAATGTAGAGAAGCTTACCGATATGAGAAATGTGTGTGGCCATATGTGGGTGTTCAGGGTTGTGTGCGTATGTGTGTGGCTATAAATATGTAATATAATATTATGTTACTATTCTACCTTCAAATAACAGCTTCAAAATCATTCTGATGTTACACAGTTTTGTAAAAGGGTGAATGGAGTCTTCCCACTCTGCGCCCCACACGCCTCTTCTCACGCTATAACTTTGATGTCTGGGTCACGTCAAGTGTGAAAAGCTTTATAACGCTAAGCCACTGATTTTGGTGAAACTGGATCGTATTTTATGGAGAAAATGCTTTCTGGTTTTCTCTCACATGTCTTCCGGCTGCTCTGCTTCAACTCGCTGTGATTTTACAGATTCCTGACGGACATTAAAGTAGACTAATGCTGTTACCTAGTTATCTCAGTTAGCTGCATTACCCGACCTGGAGCTCACAGCACCATAGGAGTGTTGGTGTTGGTCGACTGCAGAAAGGGGTAGGGGGTGGGTGGGAGCGGGTTCAGGCCCGGGGCGAGAGGGATTGCTGGCAGAGAGCAGCGCCAGTGTCATGCTAGAATTGGAGCCAGGCGAGCTCAGCGGCCTTTACAAACATCATGGAAGAGGTGAACAGACCGAGGAGGACTTTGACGGGGGGAAGCTAAGAGGAGAAAAAGGGAGACTGACCGAACAATTTTTTTTTTTTTTACACATGTAAGTTCTGGCGCCAAGGGTCTCTCTCACGTTAAAACAGTAACAAAAGATGAAGTTTGATGATGTCTGACGTAGCGTGGGATCATGGTAATTGTTTTCTCCACTGTTTAACAACCACCATCTGAAATGACTCAGGCAGAAGTCATGTTCATGGACAAGGTAATGAAAGTCTAAGATTTATTTGCTTTATGTTTAGTCATGTTGTCATGTACACAAATACATGGCCTTATTTTTCATGGTTGAATGCTGAGAATGACTTTAGGAGTACGCAACGGTGGTACAGTGGAGGTACAATTTAATAAAGTATTCAAGCTTTATATTATATTTGTATGGTGCCACTTTATAGGACTATTTATCTTTTAAATAAACATTTAAAACCAGAAATGTAAGAAACTGTAAGGTACTCTACTGTTAGTAATTAAAGCAGATATAAGAAATGGTAAATTAATGCAATTTTGATGTGAGTGCACATACTTATTTCATGCCACCCCTGCACAAGTCAGTGCCCCACTTGGACACCCCAGTCAAAAAAGTCAGGACGCCCCTGGATGTCAGATACTCTATTTCTATCAGCATTTCTGCAGGTCTTAAATTCAACTTGTCTACACCAGCAGAAATCCTGTTCTTTGTAAATGCAATTTGAGAGCAGCTCTTGTACTTTTATTATCTGTTTGCTTTGGCAGAACACTCAGAATAAAAAAAAAAACGAGACACAAGTTCTGATAAGAGCCTTGATAACTTAATGAAGCCTTTATTTCATCTGTCATTTTGCTTTCATTGCACCTCATGAATCATTACTGCAGCAAACATTAATAAATAGTGAGCGTTTCATTGAGGCACACAGTCACGACAGACAGGATCTGTCCTCCCTGCTGCAGAAACAGATGAGCATCAGGTTCAAAGCATGTATCACTGGGGATGAAGCTGTCCGTCAACTTTCACATATAAATGAGCTGCTGGCCACTCGCAGTTTAAAATGAAACAGCATCCCTCACATCATTACCCCTCTCCCATCCATCCTTCCTCACTCACAAACCAGGAAAGCTTGTATTTGTATGATCGGAAATCTGCTACAAATCTGGCAACCATATGCTGGGACATATTCAGCTTTCATGTCTTTCAACTCCATCTTTCTTTCTTTTTTTTTTTTTTTATGAAAGAGTCTGCTTCTCCGCACATGTGCATCTGCCTTTTTTCGTATTGGTATTGTTTTTGAAGTGAATCCTTGCATTGTGTCGTTGCTGACAGTGCTCCACTTAGCGAGGCCTTCTGCTGTGTGAGTGAACATTTGGAGGGATTATGGTTCAAAGGGGCTGTGCTGAGCCTGCACAGACGACTCGGGCCTGCATGCGCACTTATCTTCTGTTACAGGTTGTCAATAATTGGGAAATGTATCGCAGATTGGTTCCATATTGTTGTTCTCTGGTTCTGACATGAATCTCATGTTGACCTTTGGTTCGAATCACTTTGAAGAGCACCGAAAACAGATACAGCACAGTCAGTTTATGAGACTAGCAGGTCGGGGCAGATAAAGTGCAAATATGAGCACAGAGGTAATATGAGCAGCATTCAAAGATGGTGGTGGGTAGGGGTGGGTGATTTACTGTGAGGTGATATAACTTTGTAAACCAGCAGAATGGGCAAATTCCCTGCTGCCCCAGATCCTCAGGGGCCCCTTAAGACTCATGCTTATAGTGTGGCAGTTAGTTTGTGGAAATTTAGTAAATTACAAATTTGTTTCTTTAATACTGTACCTATCCTGGCCACACCAGACTGATTTGTAAATGTGAATGCCAGAACAAATGAAAACATGAGCTCGGCAGATTTATCTGATTCCTAGGCTAAAACACAGTAAAAAGCAAAAAGACAGGAAACTCTCAAAATGTGACTCCAAATCTCAGTTCAGACCTTTTCGATTAGCAGCTTTTGGATTGACTCCGTCCCCTCGATCATTTATGGATATGAAAATAAATATATAATTCTGATTTTATTTAAATAACCTGCTAAGTTTATGGGTGTTTACATTCTTCATTAGAAGTTCATCATTTTATCCAGTATGCTTAAAAGCCCTTTCATTGTTAATGTCTGTTATTGAGCAAAGACACTATTTTAAAAAGTTCTATCTTAACTTGAATGCAACATTGTGTTTATTAAAAAAAAAACAACAACAACAAAAAAACAAGCTACTTCTAATCTTGCAAAGGTGCACTGGTTTTCCTCTACTTTTATGTAACCTTAGCAATTGTGAAAACTAATAAAGTGGAGAGAAAATAGAAAGGAGTGTTGTTTTACACTTTTAAATTCCTAACTTTATTGGTTAGGCATATGAAATGTAAACATCCACCCCTTGGCACTTTACTTTATTTTTTTTTTTAATGTGGCCCCTCTAAAACTGCCTATCTTAAGTATTTCTATATAACATTATTTATTAATGAGTTTAACATTCAAAAAAGTAAGTTAAATCTGGTTCATTAGGTCTGTGTGACTCAGGACTCAGCAATATGTGAATCACATTTGATTGACAGTAACCAAACAACTTACAAACATCAACACAACCTGATTCAAATGTTGTTTTATGCTGATTGGTGCATATGTGACAGAACATGACAAACTGACATGATGTGACACAACAAAGACACTACTGACAAATAAAGTGAAGCCTGGAAGTTAATTCAGGCAACCAACTCAAGTCTGTTGCTACACTCACATAGCCAGCTCTTCTCACTGCAACATGCACCCTCTTAACAATTTCTGTAAGTTGTCGGTGCTCTGCTCTCTGAAAGCACCTAAGCACCTGAAAGCATCGCCAACACTTGCTCCGACTTGCGCTTGCCATTCATAAACCCCGTCTCCGCCTTTTGCGTCATCCATCTGTGGGCTCTGAGTCTGTTGTGACTCCCTGCTGTGCTGTGATGTGCTTGCTACTTCCTTTTCAAAATAGGTCAGAATAGATGCAAAACACTGTAAATACTCTACATTCACGCAATAATCTATTCCATGTGAGACAGATGAGTGAACAACAGTGATGGTGATTGTTATTTTGATGCTGAGGTAATGAAGATCCGATTTGCTTGAGCTGCAGGAGCTCCGGATTCATCATTAACAACCTGCAAATGCCAGCATGAGGCACAAACAAAATGAACAAAGAAAGCAAGGCAGCCAACTGAGAAAACCAAAGGGTTCGCAAGCTCACATACGAGTGGAGGAAAGAGTGAGCGAGGGTGAAGGGGAGCGTGCTTTTATGAGAGTCAACCAGGGTGGTCCTTAGAGCTGCATGCTCAGATGGAGGCTTGTCAACACAACAGCAGAAAACATCCAAGTCATCCCACTCTTCATAACTTCTCCCGACTGCAGCGGACACATCCAGGGCTGGCCAATTCAACGGTGGGTGGAGGAGATGGAGGAGGAGGAAGGTAATTTGAGTCTTCTACTAAAATAACAAAGCTATTGACACTGACCTTGCCTCTGTCCCCATCTTACTTCCCCTCTCAGCAAACCTCAAGCTAGGTCTGGCTAGCGGGTGTCTTCAAAAGACTTTGCAGCTGTTCGTTTTTGCTGATTCACGTCTCTTGTTTGCTAATAAACAATTCAAACAGTCACTTTGACTTAAATGGCAGCTGTTTGCGTGTATATATATTTGGAAAGAATCTATTTGATCCAAAAATATTCAAGAGTTATCAGGCCAGAGCTCATTAATGATCCCTGTAACTCTTGTATCCCTGGCTTGGGTCTCCAGCACCTGTCAGCTCTGCGTTTTTATGAGCACTGGAGGCAGGAGTGGATACAGAGCAGCAGGGTAGAGCAGTTTGGAGGGAGGAGAAGCCGGGGAATGGGAGGAGGAGAGGAAAGGGGCATATTTGTGATATTTATGGGCTGCAGGGTGGCACACATTGCATCATACAGCACAGTATTGTAGAGAGCAGCTCTTACAGCAGATCTTACCTTCTCTCTCATCCAGTACAGGACCACTTTGAGGCTGTTTTTCTCAAGTTATCATCCATCCATAAATACCTCAGCAAAACATGCACTATGACTGTAACACTTTCCTTAAGTTAGTGTGTAATAACACCGTGTGAAGCAGCAAAACATCTTGACCAAAAAATTCCAGCATATACAGCATTAGTGTGAATGTATTACTGACATTTTCTTTTACTGAAGACTGAGCGACATGGACAAAATCAAAATACTGTGATATAGATATTAATGGATATTGCATCAATATGCTTTCACAAAATGCTAACAGTGAGATTTTTTTTATAAATGAATCATCAGTAACGTGGATGTTATGACTAATGGGACTTATCCATTGGCGTTCTTGGCTGTTCGCCGCTCAGAGTCAAACTGTGCTGATTTGCATTTCCATGACCACATTTAATACACCGAGCTGTGCTGAGATAGAGAGATAGACTGTTTCTGGAGTCGGGCCAAAGCACACTCGACCCACCTCCAAGCTGGTTGCAGTGACATTTTGTTTACCATGGCCAAAACATTGAGAAAAATGTATGTAAAAGTTTTGTGTACTCGTCTCTCTTTACTTCTGTGGCATCTATCTGTCTCTGTGGTTTGAATTTGTACTTTCAAGTATCTGCATTACTTTACTGTTTCATGTTCGTATGGGAGTTGTGTTAAGTTACTGCAGATGAAAACCCAACATTTCCTGATTTTTTTGTTTCATAATAAAAGCTTTTAAATAATAACTTAACAGGGGAGTTTTAATGTAAAGATTGAAAGGAAGTTAAGTGTTTTACAGCAGCTCAACCTGAACTAATCTTGTCTTCAGTTAAAAGACATACCTTCAAGTGGGTAGTCCTGCTGTAATAGAGATGCAAATCCCTGTCATGCTGGGTCAAACTGAGTAACGCCAAGCCAGCACATGTGTATGGAAATGGGTGAAAGTGGCTAAAAGCAAGTAATAGAACAGCTACAACGGTCTGGTATGTTCAGAAAATTGCATCATTAACATTAACATCATGCATTAACTGTAATGCAGCTTTTAAAACCAGGCAAAGACAACATGTACTATATGTCTTATCACAATAAACCATTGGAATTGTGAAGTCATAGGCCCTAAGATGATATCTAGTAGTGATATAATATGGATTTAATGCCTAGCCCTATTTTCTGTACAGAGGTACAGTTTTACTATTCTGTGAATTTAATGATATTAAACATTCACATGCATTTAGAAGAGGGAAACATCAGGAAACCAGGAAGCGTTTTCCCCCGCTTATTTTACAGATATTTGCATATTATGCATTGGTACAATCCTTTCCCATGTTGAACTGTCACACAGTCCTCTTTAAGAATTTATTTTATTGGTTGAGCTTCAACGTAACCCATCTCCAAAATATAAAAATCACTTTGCCTTTGATTATTTCATGTACAGCCCAGTATACAGCCAGTTTATACAGGATCAGGACATCACTACCATCTGCCACCATTCAAGCTGGCAGTACCTGCATCAATGTTTGCATTAGGAGCTGCTCATATCTCTGAATTGTGAAAATCACTTGTCAGTTTATGAATGACACATACACAGTAAAACCAGTTTTCAGCTCTTTAAACCTTCATGGATTCTCCTTGTCCTCTCTGTGATCACCTATACTGTGTTTTAAAGGAGCCAAGTTTGCATAGTAGTTCTCATTAACACATTTTTCTGTTTCTGTAATGAGTTGTGTCCATGGCTCATAAATAATCTGTTGACCTGTTGACTTGGTCGAGTTGTGACAGAGTGGACGATTTTCATGCCAAAACTGTCTCAATGGACAGAGTGAGTGCAGAGGTCAGGTTTTTAGAGCAGAGCTTGCCATTTTCATAGCTCATTAATAACAGTTCATGGTTTTATGTGTGCTATTTAACTTTACACAAAGTTGATTTGCAAATTGGAGATTTTCCTGCTGTCCTTAAACGCTGACAAAAAACATTACTCATTCTCATGGAACAGGACCAACAGACTGTAATATCTCAAGGCAAATTAGCAGAGCTTATTTCCTCTTTTAAATATCTAGAAAGTTTTATTGATTGCTGTCCTTGATTCAATGAGATAATATCTGAATAGTCACCTGCAAACTGTAACTAGCTGTCTTCAGCGATTGTTTCAACATGTAATGGCACATTTTAATGCTTCAATCTTGCGCAGCGTTGACATATTATTGTGCAGGAGCAGTGTAGATCATTGTTTTGATGTGTGGGCGAGGGTAGCTGAGTTACAGACTGGAATGAGCCTTGGGTGGAAGTGGGAAATGCAGAAATGGAAATGCAGAACAAGCCTTTCCAGGAACTGAACCACACTCAGTCCGTCTGACCTTATTTAACAGTTCAGCATTCACTTTAAAAGAGTAGTAATTCAATCACTGACCAGTGTTGTTTATGCTGTTGGGACTATTATCTTTCATGTTATGCCATCCTGCCCCTGGCATTAATGAGGCACATAATCAGCTGCAGGTAGCATTTGATAAGATTCGGTGTCAGCAGTGTGAACTGAGCAGTATAAAATCAGATTTATTACTGGTGATAACTACCATGCTCGCCATTGTATCCTTTGTAAGGTAGGTTGGTCTTTTCTAGCAGAGAGGTGTAATAAGAATTGGTATTTGTTTATCTATAAAGCCACTGTTGGAAAGGTAACATCTCAACGATGCTGGACAGGAACTTTGGACCCTATCAGACTTGTTATAATTACTGCCATATGGAAAGTGAGCCTATTCTTTTAGTGCCCCCAAATTCTTGGAAGGACCTTAAACAAACACGTCTCTTGCTACAGTCACCACATGTGCTTCTTGCCTGTGCTTCATAGCCTCTGTGTTCTGTAACCTGCTTGTTTTTCCCTCCTTCCTGATGTCTTGACTTTAGATTTTCTGTCCGTCCCTTTGTTATTGTTTGCCTGTTTGTACTGCCTTCCCTGTTTTGAACCTTGCCTACTTCATGTTTACATGAGTTGTACCTTTATCTGATCAATAAGTCCCTGAACTTTAACAGTCTGTCTGCTTTATCTGCCTCTCTTTGTTGTCACACCACCATAATATACATGTTGACAATCTGGGCCAGTCCAAAGTGGTACAGAGGGTGACTGACCCAACTTCTGTTTGCCTTTTACTACTCTAAACCATATTCACTGTCCCTGTAGTCATGATGCCAACTCACTCACCAGAAAGACCATTTATACTGGACAATTATTCAAAAGTCTGCATGTATGTGAAATGTGAGAGCTTTTAGATAATGCAAATAAAGGCTTATTTATGTGCCTTCTACATGCAAAAACTGACGCACCTGTTTCAAACGATATGATCATTACCACTCAGGTACTTCCATGCCTCCTTTACATCAGTGTGGGTGTTAAGTAACACATCCACTAGAGCAGGCATGTCCAAACTGTTCCATAAAGGGCCATGTGGCTGCAGGTTTTCATTCCTACCAAGCCGGAGCACACCAGGCTCGACTCATTTAATCAACTGATTTCAGTCTTCAAACAGCTGATTAGTCGAATCAGGTGTGCTGTAGACTGGTTGGATCAAAAACCTGCAGCCACTCGGCCCTTTATGGAACAGTTTGGACATGCCTGCACTAGAGGGTACTTCTCAGGGTCAAAGGTTACCCCAAAGAAGAAGAGTCAAAAGTTTCTGATGAAGCAAACGTGGCGATGCTGAAGGAAGTTGTAGTAATGGAGCTCTTGGGAAAGAGGCAAAAATGGTGGCAGCGTTGTAGATGGGGGTGGTCTGTGTGTCCATTAAATACATAGCAACGTGGACGGAAAATTCTTTTCATAAACTAACTGAAAGTCTTTTCCAATACTTCTGGATTTTTAAAACTTCTTTGTTGTGTCCTGTCCTCATGTCTCACTTGAAATATTGGCTGAACTGCCCCCCACTAGTTTTACTGCTCCGTTTGTCTATATCTGTAAGCTTTAAGAAAATGTGCACAAATATGGATGAAAAAAACAGAGTACAGACAGAGGGCTCCATCTGTATCCCTATACATATATAATGTTTAGCATAAAGGACCCATAAGAGCTCCATCTAATTAAGTATAGCAGTAGGTTTGTGCTATGATTTGCGACTTCAACCCTGCCTCTGTTTTGCTTTAGTTTTAAATTTACTGAGGCATATGATGGCAGTTTGTTCCTCAAATATAATAAAGAGTAAAACCCAATCAAAGATCTTCATTGATACTTTTCTTTGCCTTCGTCTTGTTCTATCTTTTCTAGCAGAGAGGTGTAATAAGAATTGAAAAATCAATACTCTGCTAAACTATGGCCAATTCAAAACCATGATCACTAACCTCCCCGCTTCAATGTGTGATTGTTTTAACTTTGTCTTTATTCTCATCTGTATAAATGATGGTGACCCCATCCTCAAGTTCAAATAAAGGCTTGAAATGCAATGAAATTAGAAATGCTGACAACATAAAGTTTATTTATTCTTTTCCTGTTTTCATGAAAAGGGAACCGATTCTTGCATAACACAGACACACTGTAACTTTTCAAGGAAAACCATCTGACACTTGTCTTTCTTATAAAATATATAAAATATACTGTCACATTCACTTCTCTCTCTTTCTCTCTCCAGACTCTCTATCTGGAGAAAGAATCAAAGATGTTCATTGATACTTTTCTTTGCCTTCGTCTTGTTCTATCACCCAGAGACGGAGATGAACACATTTACACACACGTTACCTACAAATGTTTTCATTAAAGTCGTGTTTTGATTTTGAATGAATTACACTGAATATAGCCACAATAATCTTAACCTAGAAAACTGGTGAGATAGTAAAGAATTTAAAATTAATTTAAGCTGTTTCTCATTATTTTCTTGCTAGCTAACCTGTGTTACCATGGCTACACAGGAAGTTATTAATGTGAATGAGTCAACTTGAGAACATACAAAGATCATGCGTCATCCCTCCCAACAATTATGGCCCTAAACAACCCCATCTGAGTGTTGTGCGAGCAGCTGACCCTGAGTAGAAGGACTTCAGCCACCTCTTATTTTTATCAACTTACTTTATTAGTGTTTGGTTAATAAGTTTCAGTTTCTGTAATAAAGATTCCCAAAGTGCCAGATAAAAGCCCCAGCAGACACACTTTCCTGCATAATCATTTTACGCACAGACAGCAACCATGGGTAACACACCCTCATATCATAACAGGTGAACACAAGCAGACAAAACAGTCTTTCGTTCCAAAGCAAATGAAGTGTACAGGATTCCTGCTCTTTTCTACGACCAAGACAAAAAAATATTTATGGCCTTTGCAGAGCAGAGAAGCACTACAGATGATGCCAGTGCAAAACATCTGGTTATGAAAACAGGAACGCTGAGGATGGAGGAAAGCTCTGATGTGAGGACGATTCAGGTAATCATCCCAATTGCTTTATCACCGAATTACTTGCAGAGAAATAGTTCTGCTTTCTTACACCTCTATTCTTTCCAGTGGTCGGAACTCAAACTGGTGAAGGAAGCTCATCTTGATGGACACCGTACCATGAACCCCTGCCCGGTGTATGAAAAAAACAGCAAAACGCTCTTCCTGTTCTTCATCTGTGTCACAGGCAGCGTCACAGAGTGTTGGCAGAGATTTTGGGGCTGCAACAGAGCCCGTCTCTGCTTCATCACGACTAGAGATGCTGGTCAAAGTTGGAGTGGGGTGACTGATCTGACTGACACACTGCCTGAAATCAAGAACTGGGCCACATTTGCTGTTGGACCAGGCCACGGTATTCAGACAGAGAGCGGTAGATTGATTGTTCCAGCATATGGTTATGCTCCTTGCTCCAGCTCGTGCAATTGCATAATGTTTTATTGCAATACCCCCTATGCACTCTCTCTGTATAGCGATGATAATGGCAATAAATGGCAATTTGGCAAAATGATTAAAACAAAATCAGTTGAATGTGAAATGGCAGAGGTCTCTGATGACAGAGGTCTTGGGTCCATCTACTGCAATGCTCGTAATGAGGGAGGCTATCGAGTACAAGCTCTTGATACAGGAGGTGGTTTTATCACCCTCCCATCTGCTGAAAAGCTTGTAGAAACAGGTAATGGTTGTCAGGGAAGTGTGGTCTCCTTTCCACCTGATGATGCACATTCAGATCAAGATCCAAAACCAAGCCAAAACAAGTGGCTGCTCTACACCCACCCAACCGACAAGAACAACAGGGTTAATTTAGGAGTGTATCTGAATAAATCTCCACAGAACCCAAATGCATGGAGCAAACCCTGGATCATCAACAGTGGACCCAGTGCATACTCAGACCTGGCTTACATTGATAATGGCTGGTTTGCATGTCTAATGGAGTGTGGAGAGCAGAAAGAAACAGAGCAGATAGCGTGTGTAGTTTTTAGCTACAATGACGTCAAGCAGGTCATTGGAATCTAAAAAAAAAAGCTTTTATCTGATGTGAAGACCTTTTTACAGCTATTTTTTGAAAGACTACATTTATTCATTGGATGAGACCTAAAATGATTAATGATGAAATCTGTAATATAGTTACTGTACTAAATCATAAAATGACCATGATATGTAATTGGAGGTTGAGGAATGTTGAAATACTGCCTCTCTGACAACAACATTACAGTCAGTTGTATGTTTTCCTGTTTACCTGTTGTGCATTACAAGTTATTGCACTGACATCTAATTTACAGCCACTACATTTTTTAATTAAATGTATTGAATGATATGATTTACAATTATATACCATCTATTAAAATGACTGATATTGATTTCAGTTGTAATAACCATGTTAATCATGTATGATATGGTATGTTATACCTCTGAGGTGTCATTCAAATGAGTACATACTCAAACCTGTACTTCAAGATTTTTTTTGACAAATAAATTGAGTTATAAGAGATTTCTTTATTGGTTTTCTGATTTATAAGGTTAGGGAACATTCTGGTCGACTGAAAGAAAAACAGAACAGAAAACAGAAAAACACTTCCTGTTTTCAAGTGTCATATTGATTTATAATGATTCATAATCAGTTACAGATCAATTTATTAATCCAAGAGAGTTAATGATGAACTTGAAACTGATGTGATCAAAGTTTGACCTGTCTGACCTCTGACCTTTCCTGACTTTATTCCCATTAAATAAATAACCAGACAGACAGGAGGTGGATTTCTGTTTGTTATGCTGACCAAGTGAAAAGAATAAAAGAGTCTGACTCTCGCACTATCCTTTTTTTATTTTACAGGAGTCACTTCTTCAGAAATGAACAATGAGGTTTCCACTGTAATAAAAGACTCCTCCCTTTTTCACAAACTGCACTGCCCAATCGTATAAAACCGTCACCAGGCAGTCTTTGATGATTGAAAAATTTAAACTCCAAGTCTATCTTTCTTGTCTACTGTATGATCATTTTAGTCCAACCATGGGAGATGTAGCTTTGAGGAACTTTGAACCACAGAAACAAACTCTCTTTAAATCTGACAGTGAATGGGTTTACAGGATTCCTGCTCTTTTGTACGAGAGAGAGAGTGAAACTCTTCTAGCCTTTGCAGAGGCAAGGAAGACTGAAGATGATGCCAGTGCAAAACATCTGGTTATGAAAAGAGGAAAACTGAAGAAGGAGGAAAGCTCTGATGTGACGATTGAGGTAATCATACCAATTGCTTTATCACTGAATTACTTGCAGAGAAATAGTTCTGCTTTCTTACACCTCTATTCTTTCCAGTGGTCGGAACTCAAACTGGTGAAGGAGGCTCATCTTGATGGACACCGTACCATGAACCCCTGCCCGGTGTATGAAAAAAACAGCAAAACGCTCTTCCTGTTCTTCATCTGTGTCACAGGCAGCGTCACAGAGTGGTGGCAGAGATTTTGGGGCTGCAACAGAGCCCGTCTCTGCTTCATCACGACTAGAGATGCTGGTCAAAGTTGGAGTGGGGTGACTGATCTGACTGACACACTGCCTGAAATCAAGAACTGGGCCACATTTGCTGTTGGGCCAGGCCACGGTATTCAGACAGAGAGCGGTAGATTGATTGTTCCAGCATATGCTTATGCTTCTTGCTGCAGCTTGTGCAATTGCATAATGTTTTATTGCAATACCCCTTATGCACTCTCTCTGTATAGCGATGATAATGGCAATAAATGGCAATTTGGCAAAATGATTGAAATGAAATCAGTTGAATGTGAAATGGCAGAGGTCTTTGATGACAGAGGTCTTGGGTCCATCTACTGCAATGCTCGTAATGAGGGAGGCTATCGAGTACAAGCTCTTGATACAGGAGGTGGTTTTATCACCCTCCCATCTGCTGAAAAGCTTGTAGAAACAGGTAATGGCTGTCAGGGAAGTGTGGTCTCCTTTCCACCTGATGATGCACATTCAGATCAAGATCCAAACCTGAGCCAAAACAAGTGGCTGCTCTACACCCACCCAACCGACAAGAACGAAAGGATTAATTTAGGAGTGTATCTGAATAAATCTCCACAGGACCGAGAAGCATGGAGCAAACCCTGGATCATCAACAGTGGACCCAGTGGATACTCAGACCTGGCTTACATTGATAGTGGCTGGTTTGCATGTCTAATGGAGTGTGGAGAGCAGAAAGAAACTGAGCAGATAGCGTGTGTAGTTTTTAGCTACAATGATGTCAAGCAGGTCATTGGAGTAAAAAAAAATGCTGTTGTATGATGTGAAGACATTTCTTTAAGGCTGTTTTAGAAAGACTGCTTGTATTCCTTGTATGAGACGATTCAGTTAAAATGATTCATGGCTCTGTGATCATATCCTAATGCTAAGAGAATGTATGGAAAAGAAAGAAATTGAGCAGATAGCCTTTAACTTTTTTGGCTACAGTGAAATCAAGCAGGGCATTGGAAAGTAAAAATCCAGTGTTTGTACATGACACTTTTCTCTTGTAACTCATCTTCGCTTGTAACCTGTTGTATATTTCAAGTTATACTATTGCACCAAAATCCAAATTACAGCTACTAAATGTTGATTGATATGACTTGCACATCCATTAAAATGTTTGATTTTGTTTTGCTTTTGATTTCAGCTGTAACAACCATATTAATCATGTGTGATACTGTACTACTCTTTTTTATAATTCTGAGGTGTAACTGACATGATGCTGTATTGAAACAGAGTTTATGTTGTTTATTAAATGTAAAAAATAAAAACGGATTTTTTTTTTTGACAAGTGCTTTCGTTAAGAATTTTGGTTTTCTGAATAACATTCAATATCAGTTTCACACACTTGTTTGCATGTGCATCCTTAAAAGGCCAAACATTTTTAAACTTTTATTGTTAATTCTTGTGTTTGACAATGTTGTTGCACTGTTCATACAATAGAAATACTACAGTAACTCCTGTTAAATTGGGATTTGTGGCAGGTAGGAAAGATGTCATTCATCAATACCACATCACTAATTTGTTAAACATGAACTAGTTGTAGTTTCCATACACCATAATTGTAGCAAACAGTTGTAATTATCTAAAATGACACTGTAGTCCACAAAATATCGTAGTGTGGAAAAAAATATAAAGCTAATTATTCATAAACAGTTATATATTATATATATCAATTGGTGACACTTTATTTCAGGGGTCATGCATAAGACTGCCATGATACTGTCATAACCATGTCATCAGAGTAATTTCTTGCCACATGTGGACTTTGTGGTTGCTTAGTGCCCCCAGTGACAAAAGGGGGCCACAAAACAGTGTGATGTAGTGACAGTCTGTGTTGAGTAGCACATCTTCACATGTTCTGGGGATTCAGTATCCCCACTATTACTCAAAGTAAGACTGTCACTGACCAGAGATCAGCAGAGGAGCTTTACTTAGTCACACGTCATGTCACTTCATCACTCACATGAGCACACTTTGCAAGAATGCTACCGGCTAGCTGGAATATTTTATATATATTTTTATAGAATTTGTTTAATATTATTTATTACAAATTTGTTCCTAACATTTAAAATAATAAGCCTAAGGAAAATGCATCACCGTCTTTCTCATTTTGGCAGATTTTATGATGCAGATTCTGTAAACATGCAGCAAGTTTTCTTTATGTAGGGCAGACTCAGTCATTGTCATTTATTATAATTTTCTATAGGTTTAAATTGCAGGAGTCAACTTGAGAATTGTGATTTGATTTTGAGAGAAAAGGGGTGTTTTTCATGGATCTAGCCTTTGTTACATTTAAAGTTCACCAGACTTTAAAACCCTGGATCATCAACAGTGGACCCAGTGCATAGTCAGACCTGGTTTACATTGATAATGGCTGGTTTGCATGTCTAATGGAGTGTGGAGAGCAGAAAGAAACTGAGCAGATAGCGTGTGTAGTTTTTAGCTACAATGACGTCAAGCAGGACATTGGAGTGTAAAACAACACTTTTATCTGATGTGAAGACCTTTTTACAGCTGTTTTTTAAAAGACTACATGTATTCATTGGATGAGACCTAAAATGATTAATGATGAAATCTGTAATATAGTTACTGCACTAAATCATAAAATGACTATGATGTGTGATCAGAGGTTAAGGAATGTTGAAATACTGCCTCTCTGACAACAACATTACAGCCAGTTGTATGTTTTCCTGTTTACCTGTTGTGCATTACAAGTTATTGCACTGATATCTAATTTACAGCCACTACATTTTTTAATTAAAAGTATTGAATGATGTGATTTACAATTATATACCATCTATTAAAATGTGTGAATATTGATTTCAGCTGAAATAACCATGTTAATCATGTATGATATGGTATGTTATACCTCTGAGGTGTCATTCAAATGAGTACATACTCAGACCTGTACTTCAAGATTTTTTTTTGACAAATAAATTGAGTTATAAGAGATTTCTTTATTGGTTTTCTGAATACTAAGGTTAGGGAACATTCTGGTCGACTGAAAGAAAAACAGAACAGAAAACAGAAAAATCCTGTTTTCAATGGAAATACAACGAAATGACAACAAGATAAGCTGTCAACAAAATTTGAAAGTGTCATAATTGATTTATAATGATTCATAATCAGTTACAGATCAATTTATTAATCCAAGAGAGTTAATAATGAACTTGAAACTGATGTGATCAAAGTTTGACCTGTCTGACCTCTGACCTTTCCTGACTTTATTCCCATTAAATTAATAACCAGATAGACAGGAGGTGGATTTCTGTTTGTTATGCTGACCAAGTGAAAAGAATAAAAGAGTCTGACTCTCGCACTATCCTTTTTTTATTTTACAGGAGTCACTTCTTCAGAAATGAACAATGAGGTTTCCACTGTAATAAAAAGACTCCTCCCTTTTTCACAAACTGCACTGCCCAATCGTATAAAACCGTCACCAGGCAATCTTTGATGATTGAAAAATTTACACTCCAAGTCTATCTTTCTTATCTACTGTATGATCATTTTGGTCCAACCATGGGAAAAGCACATTCGAGGAACTTTGAACAACAGAAACAAACTGTCTTTAAATCTGACAGTGAATGGGTTTACAGGATTCCTGCTCTTTTGTATGAGAGAGAAAGCAAAACTCTTCTAGCCTTTGCAGAGCAGAGGAAGACTGAAAATGATGCCAGTACAAAACATCTGGTTATGAAAAGAGGAAAACTGAAGAAGAAGGAAAGCTCTGATGTGACGATCGAGGTAATTATCCTAAACAGCTAATCAGCACTTAATTACTTGTGAAGGTACAGATCCCAATTACAAAAAAAGTTGGGACATTGTGTAAAATGTAAATTAAAAGCAGAATGCAATGTTTTGCAAATCCTTTGTGATGTGATGAAAACAGAGTTTATGTTGTTTATTAAATGTAAAGAATAAAACCAGATTTTTTTTGACATGTGCTTTCGTTAAGAATTTTGGTTTTCTGAAAAACATTCAATATCGGTTTTACACACTTGTTTGCATGTGCATCCTTAAAAGGCCAAACATTTTCAAACTTTTATTGTTAATTCTTGTGTTTGACAATGTTGTTGCACTGTTCATACAATAGAAATACTACAGTAACTCCTGTTAAATTGGGATTTGTGGCAGGTAAGAAAGATGTCATTCATCAATACCACATCACTAATTTGTTAAACATGAACTAGTTGTAGTTTCCATACACCATAATTGTAGCAAACAGTTGTAATTATCTAAAATGACACTGTAGTCCACAAAATACAGTAGTGTGGAAAAAATATAAAGCTAATTATTCATAAACAGTTATATATTATATATATCAATTGGTGACACTTTATTTCAGGGGTCATGCATAAGACTGCCATGATACTGTCATAACCATGTCATCAGAGTAATTTCTTGCCATATGTGGACTTTGTGGTTGCTTAGTGCCCCCAGTGACAAAAGGGGGCCACAAAACAGTGTGATGTAGTGACAGTCTGTGTTGAATAGCGCATCTTCACATCTTCTGGGGATTCAGTATCCCCACTATTACTCAAAGTAAGACTGTCACTGACCAGAGATCAGCAGAGGAGCTTTAATGCATCACCGTCTTCCTCATTTTGGCAGATTTTATAATGCAGATTCTGTAAACATGCAGCAAGTTTTCACAATTTTCCTTACGTAGGGCAGACTCAGTGATTGTCATTTATTATAATTTTTTATGGGTTTAAATAGCAGGAGTCAACTTGAGAATTGTGATTTGATTTTGGGAGAAAAGGGGTGTTTTTCATGTATCTAGCCTTCGTTGCATTTAAAGTTCACCAGATGCGATGTATTAAAGGTTAATTCCATGTCCATGGACCACTTAAAGAGTTTGAAATCCCCTCACTATAGTTTCAGACTGGGTGCTCCAGAATCATACACAGCATATGAGACTGATGCTGGCCACTTTCTCTGGCTGGATTTCTGGCAGCCCCTGGGCTGCATCAGATAACAGGATGGTCAACTAACGTACACTAGCTAACAGCAGATATAGTTAGCGTTCAGTCTGCTTTAGAAAGAAAAGTTAGCTCTCTGTCCATCAGGAAACTCTATGAATCACCTTGATAATGTACTCCTTTGTCACACTGGCCTTATAACATTTAATGACATCCCTTTGAGTTGAAATGGTACAACTTTAGTTCAAGTCCAGGAAAATATTCATGACACTGTTACAAAAGCATGTGACTGTGTAATGAAAAGTGATAACACCTGTAAGACAAGTCCAAACATCATCAACAGTGGATCCATTGGCTACTCAGACCTGACCTGCATTGATGGTGGTTGGTTTGCACATCTAATGGAGTGTGGAGAGCAGAAAGAAACTGAGCAGATAGCATATAGCATAAATTGTTTTAGCTGCAATGAAGTCTTAAAAAAAGTTTTAACTTTGTCTTTATTCTTATCTGTGTAAATGATGGCGACCCCATCATCAAGTTCAAATAAAGGTTGGAAATGCAATGAAATAAGAAATGCTGACAACATAAAGTTTATTTATTCTTTCCTTATTCTCATGAAAAGGGAACAGATTCATGCATAACACAGACACACTGTAACTTTTCAAGGAAAACCATCTGACACTTGTCTTACTTGTAAAATATACTGTCACATTCACTTCTCTCTCTTTCTCTCTCCAGACTCTCTATCTGGAGAAAGAATCAAAGATGTTCATTGATACTTTACTTTGCCTTCGTCTTGTTCTATCACCCAGAGACGGAGATGTTCATAATTGAATGAACACATTTTACACACACGTTACCTGCAAATGTTTTCATTAAAGTCGTGTTTTGATTTTGAATGAATTACACTGAATATAGCCACAATAATCTTAACCTAGAAAACTGGTGAGATAGTAATGAATTTATTATTAATTTTAGCTAAGCTGTTTCTCATTATTTTTTCTCATCATTTTTTCCAGCAGCTGACCCTGAGTAGAAGGACTTCAGCCACCTGTTATTTTTATCAACTTACTTTATTAGTGTTTGGTTAATAAGTTTCAGTTTCTGTAATAAAGATTCCCAAAGTGCCAGATAAAAGCCCCAGCAGACACACTTTCCTGCATAATCATTTTACGCACAGACAGCAACCATGGGTAACACACCCTCATGTCATAACAGGCGAACACAAGCAGACAAAACAGTCTTTCGTTCCAAAGCAAATGAAGTGTACAGGATTCCTGCTCTTTTCTACGACCAAGACAAAAAAATATTTATGGCCTTTGCAGAGCAGAGAAGCACTACAGATGATGCCAGTGCAAAACATCTGGTTATGAAAACAGGAACGCTGAGGATGGAGGAAAGCTCTGATGTGAGGACGATTCAGGTAATCATCCCAATTGCTTTATCACCAAATTACTTGCAGAGAAATAGTTCTGCTTTCTTACACCTCTATTCTTTCCAGTGGTCGGAACTCAAACTGGTGAAGGAGGCTCATCTTGCTGGACACCGTACCATGAACCCCTGCCCGGTGTATGAAAAAAACAGCAAAACGCTCTTCCTGTTCTTCATCTGTGTCACAGGCAGTGTCTCAGATTGTTGGCAGAGATTTTGGGGCTGCAACAGAGCCCGTCTCTGCTTCATCACGACTAGAGATGCTGGTCAAAGTTGGAGTGGGGTGACTGATCTGACTGACACACTGCCTGAAATCAAGAACTGGGCCACATTTGCTGTTGGGCCAGGCCACGGTATTCAGACAGAGAGCGGTAGATTGATTGTTCCAGCATATGGTTATGCTCCTTGCTCCAGCTCGTGCAATTGCATAATGTTTTATTGCAATACCCCCTATGCACTCTCTCTGTATAGCGATGATAATGGCAATAAATGGCAATTTGGCAAAATGATTAAAACAAAATCAGTTGAATGTGAAATGGCAGAGGTCTCTGATGACAGAGGTCTTGGGTCCATCTACTGCAATGCTCGTAATGAGGGAGGCTATCGAGTACAAGCTCTTGATACAGGAGGTGGTTTTATCACCCTCCCATCTGCTGAAAAGCTTGTAGAAACAGGTAATGGCTGTCAGGGAAGTGTGGTCTCCTTTCCACCTGATGATGCACATTCAGATCAAGATCCAAACCTGAGCCAAAACAAGTGGCTGCTCTACACCCACCCAACTGACAAGAACAACAGGGTTAATTTAGGAGTGTATCTGAATAAATCTCCACAGGACCCAAATGCATGGAGCAAACCCTGGATCATCAACAGTGGACCCAGTGGATACTCAGACCTGGCTTACATTGATAATGGCTGGTTTGCATGTCTAATGGAGTGTGGAGAGCAGAAATATACTGAGCAGATAGCGTGTGTAGTTTTTAGCTACAATGATGTCAAGCAGAACATTGGAGTGTAAAAAAAAATGCTGTTGTCTGATGATGTGAAGACATTTCTTTAAGGCTGTTTTAGAAAGACTGCTTGTATTCCTTGTATGAGACTATTCAGTTAAAATGATTCAGGGCTCTGTGATCATATCCTAATGCTAAGAGAATGTATGGAAAAGAAAGAAATTGAGCAGATAGCCTTTTACTTTTTTGGCTACAGTGAAATCAAGCAGGGCATTGGAAAGTAAAAATCCATTGTTTGTACATGACACTTTTCTCTTGTAACTCATCTTCGCTTGTAACCTGTTGTATATTTCAAGTTATACTATTGCACCAAAATCCAAATTACAGCTACTAAATGTAATAAAAATGTTGATTGATATGACTTGCACATCCATTAAAATGATTGGTTTTGTTTTGCTTTTGATTTCAGCTGTAACAACCATATTAATCATGTGTGATACTGTACTACTCTTTTTTATAATTCTGAGGTGTAACTGACACGATGCTGTATTGAAACAGAGTTTATGTTGTTTATTAAATGTAAAAAATAAAACCAGATTTTTTTTGGCAAACGCTTTCGTTAAGAATTTTGGTTTTCTGAATAACATTCAATATCAGTTTCACACACTTGTTTGCATGTGCATCCTTAAAAGGCCAAACATTTTCAAACTTTTATTATAAATACTTGTGTTTGACAATGTTGTTGCACTGTTCATACAATAGAAATACTACAGTAACTCCTGTTAAATTGGGATTTGTGGCAGGTAAGAAAGATGTCATTCATCAATACCACATCACTAATTTGTTAAACATGAACTAGTTGTAGTTTCCATACACCATAATTGTAGCAAACAGATGTAATGATCTAAAATGACACTGTAGTCCACAAAATACAGTAGTGTGGAAAAAATATAAAGCTAATTATTCATAAACATTTATATATTATATATATCAATTGGTGACACTTTATTTCAGGGGTCATGCATTAGACTGCCATGATCCTGTCATAACCATGTCATCAGAGTAATTTCTTGCCATATGTGGACTTTGCGGTTGCTTAGTGCCCCCAATACCAAAAGGGGGCCACAAAACAGTGTGATGTAGTGACAGTCTGTGTTGAGTAGCACATCTTCACATGTTCTGGGGATTCAGTATCCCCACTATTACTCAAAGTAAGACTGTCACTGACCAGAGATCAGCAGAGGAGCTTTACTTAGTCACACGTCATGTCACTTCATCACTCACATGAGCACACTTTGCAAGAATGCTACCGGCTAGCTGGAATATTTTATATATATATTTATAGAATTTGTCTAATATTATTTATTACAAATTTGTTCCTAACATTTAAAATAATAAGCCTAAGGAAAATGCATCACCGTCTTTCTCATTTTGGCAGATTTTATAATGCAGATTCTGTAAACATGCAGCAAGTTTTCTTTATGTAGGGCAGACTCAGTGATTGTCATTATCTAGCCTTCGTTGCATTTAAAGTTCACCAGACTTTAAAACCCTGGATCATCAACAGTGGACCCAGTGCATAGTCAGACCTGGCTTACATTGATAATGGCTGGTTTGCATGTCTAATGGAGTGTGGAGAGCAGAAAGAAACTGAGCAGATAGCGTGTGTAGTTTTTAGCTACAATGACGTCAAGCAGGACATTGGAGTGTAAAACAATACTTTTATCTGATGTGAAGACCTTTTTACAGCTGTTTTTTAAAAGACTACATGTATTCATTGGATGAGACCTAAAATGATTAATGATGAAATCTGTAATATAGTTACTGCACTAAATCATAAAATGACTATGATGTGTGATCAGAGGTTAAGGAATGTTGAAATACTGCCTCTCTGACAACAACATTACAGCCAGTTGTATGTTTTCCTGTTTACCTGTTGTGCATTACAAGTTATTGCACTGATATCTAATTTACAGCCACTACATTTTTTAATTAAAAGTATTGAATGATGTGATTTACAATTATATACCATCTATTAAAATGTGTGAATATTGATTTCAGCTGAAATAACCATGTTAATCATGTATGATATGGTATGTTATACCTCTGAGGTGTCATTCAAATGAGTACATACTCAGACCTGTACTTCAAGATTTTTTTTTGACAAATAAATTGAGTTATAAGAGATTTCTTTATTGGTTTTCTGAATACTAAGGTTAGGGAACATTCTGGTCGACTGAAAGAAAAACAGAACAGAAAACAGAAAAATCCTGTTTTCAATGGAAATACAACGAAATGACAACAAGATAAGCTGTCAACAAAATTTGAAAGTGTCATAATTGATTTATAATGATTCATAATCAGTTACAGATCAATTTATTAATCCAAGAGAGTTAATAATGAACTTGAAACTGATGTGATCAAAGTTTGACCTGTCTGACCTCTGACCTTTCCTGACTTTATTCCCATTAAATTAATAACCAGATAGACAGGAGGTGGATTTCTGTTTGTTATGCTGACCAAGTGAAAAGAATAAAAGAGTCTGACTCTCGCACTATCCTTTTTTTATTTTACAGGAGTCACTTCTTCAGAAATGAACAATGAGGTTTCCACTGTAATAAAAAGACTCCTCCCTTTTTCACAAACTGCACTGCCCAATCGTATAAAACCGTCACCAGGCAATCTTTGATGATTGAAAAATTTACACTCCAAGTCTATCTTTCTTATCTACTGTATGATCATTTTGGTCCAACCATGGGAAAAGCACATTCGAGGAACTTTGAACAACAGAAACAAACTGTCTTTAAATCTGACAGTGAATGGGTTTACAGGATTCCTGCTCTTTTGTATGAGAGAGAAAGCAAAACTCTTCTAGCCTTTGCAGAGCAGAGGAAGACTGAAAATGATGCCAGTACAAAACATCTGGTTATGAAAAGAGGAAAACTGAAGAAGAAGGAAAGCTCTGATGTGACGATCGAGGTAATTATCCTAAACAGCTAATCAGCACTTAATTACTTGTGAAGGTACAGATCCCAATTACAAAAAAAGTTGGGACATTGTGTAAAATGTAAATTAAAAGCAGAATGCAATGTTTTGCAAATCCTTTGTGATGTGATGAAAACAGAGTTTATGTTGTTTATTAAATGTAAAGAATAAAACCAGATTTTTTTTTACATGTGCTTTCGTTAAGAATTTTGGTTTTCTGAAAAACATTCAATATCGGTTTTACACACTTGTTTGCATGTGCATCCTTAAAAGGCCAAACATTTTCAAACTTTTATTGTTAATTCTTGTGTTTGACAATGTTGTTGCACTGTTCATACAATAGAAATACTACAGTAACTCCTGTTAAATTGGGATTTGTGGCAGGTAAGAAAGATGTCATTCATCAATACCACATCACTAATTTGTTAAACATGAACTAGTTGTAGTTTCCATACACCATAATTGTAGCAAACAGTTGTAATTATCTAAAATGACACTGTAGTCCACAAAATACAGTAGTGTGGAAAAAATATAAAGCTAATTATTCATAAACAGTTATATATTATATATATCAATTGGTGACACTTTATTTCAGGGGTCATGCATAAGACTGCCATGATACTGTCATAACCATGTCATCAGAGTAATTTCTTGCCATATGTGGACTTTGTGGTTGCTTAGTGCCCCCAGTGACAAAAGGGGGCCACAAAACAGTGTGATGTAGTGACAGTCTGTGTTGAATAGCGCATCTTCACATCTTCTGGGGATTCAGTATCCCCACTATTACTCAAAGTAAGACTGTCACTGACCAGAGATCAGCAGAGGAGCTTTAATGCATCACCGTCTTCCTCATTTTGGCAGATTTTATAATGCAGATTCTGTAAACATGCAGCAAGTTTTCACAATTTTCCTTACGTAGGGCAGACTCAGTGATTGTCATTTATTATAATTTTTTATGGGTTTAAATAGCAGGAGTCAACTTGAGAATTGTGATTTGATTTTGAGAGAAAAGGGGTGTTTTTCATGTATCTAGCCTTCGTTGCATTTAAAGTTCACCAGATGCGATGTATTAAAGGTTAATTCCATGTCCATGGACCACTTAAAGAGTTTGAAATCCCCTCACTATAGTTTCAGACTGGGTGCTCCAGAATCATACACAGCATATGAGACTGATGCTGGCCACTTTCTCTGGCTGGATTTCTGGCAGCCCCTGGGCTGCATCAGATAACAGGATGGTCAACTAACGTACACTAGCTAACAGCAGATATAGTTAGCGTTCAGTCTGCTTTAGAAAGAAAAGTTAGCTCTCTGTCCATCAGGAAACTCTATGAATCACCTTGATAATGTACTCCTTTGTCACACTGGCCTTATAACATTTAATGACATCCCTTTGAGTTGAAATGGTACAACTTTAGTTCAAGTCCAGGAAAATATTCATGACACTGTTACAAAAGCATGTGACTGTGTAATGAAAAGTGATAACACCTGTAAGACAAGTCCAAACATCATCAACAGTGGATCCATTGGCTACTCAGACCTGACCTGCATTGATGGTGGTTGGTTTGCACATCTAATGGAGTGTGGGGAGCAGAAAGAAACTGAGCAGATAGCATATAGCATATTTTTTTTAGGTGCAATGAAGTCCAGCAGAGCAATGCAGGAAAAATGCTTTTATCTGACATAAAGCCCTCTCTGCAATTTAAAAGACGTAGTATCCCTTATATGGGGCTATTCACCTAAAATGACTAAAGGCTAAATACACCTGGCTTTAAGATGCTGACATAGATTATACTGTATAACCAAACTTATATGAAATTATATGATTTTGTTGACAGCTTTGAAGTGTAATTTAACATATGCAACATTTAGAGGTAGCTTAATAAATTAACAGTTTGTTTATAAGAAATGGATGCAGGAATATAACACAGTTTTACATTAACAATGGTTTCCTCTCTCAGGAAACTACTGTTTTGCCAAAAACAAATACAGCAGGAAAAGTCTTCTTCCTGTTTTCAATGGAAATAAAACATGGACTCTAATCAAATTGTCCTCAGTGTGTGAATGTGTATAAGTTGGGCTGGAAGGAGCAAAGGCGTCTTGCATGGCACCCTCTGACATTAGTGTATAAATGTGTGTGTGAATGAGTGAATCTGAATGAAATGTAAAAGCACCATTTATGTGAAAGGCATTATTAAATCCATTACTATATTAATTTTAAGATAATGGATTCAATAATGGGTTTAATAACTGGCCTTATCACATAACGCACCCCAGTTCTGTTGTTACAGATGTTAATAAAGTCACTAATAAGATTTCTATTTTGTAGTAAGCCAACAATAAAAGTTAGCTGAGTCATTAATACACTTCTAATACAATCTGTATTGTCTTTACTAAGTTGTTGAGAAATGGATTTTGGTCTGGACGCTCTGCAGCAGTAAGTGGTAATATGATTCAGGGGATACTATGTTGGTTGCCTAGCAACTTCATGGCAACAACAAGTCTCCAAGGAAACTTAGAAAGAATTACATCACAACATTCCATGCTCAAGACTTTGGAGCCAGTCCTGTTGAAGCTTATGTGAGATGCGGTGTCAGTCGTGCTATTTGGAGAACAACAGCAAATAAATGAATGCACACATTTGGAAAAATCAATCAGTATGTTATTTTCCCAAATGTGTTTTTAGTTTTTTGAGGCAGTTCTTCATTTTGAGTGCTTTTCCATGCATGCCCCATAGGTTTCAGTAGAACTGTCACCAAGCACAGTATACAATGTTCTATAGTGATATATTACATGGCTTTGTTAAGTACTCGACTGGTTGATTGCAGCATTCTAGGGTCTGTTGTTTCTGTATAACAGACTGTGGCTATGGAGCCAGTTCTGGTCATAGACTGGAGAAATTATAAAATCATTTTTAAATCTATAAAATCATTATAAAATTAATATTTCATGTCAAATTATTTTTTCTTAGAAAGTAGCCATGTAATAATCATGAGAAGGTCATTATTGTCAGGGTTTATTTTACAATAATGACCTGCTCACTGTACATTATCCCTTACATAATGACACTTCCTCTTTTTTTAGTTTCTTTGCAAGTCTCCATGATGTTCCTGTGCTTGGCCAAACAGTTACAGCATGAAACCTTCATTACGTACGGTTTTAAAATTTCAGGTTGTGTACAGATTAAACAAAACTACTTCCCAGAAAGTCTATTCATGACGGATGGAATTTCCCATATAATGTTAAAAAAATCCCCTCATTTAGTTTATTTACTTATCATCAGAGGGAAAACATTGTTTTACTGATTATATCAAAGTGGGAAACTTCTGTTTCCTGTTTTAATGGATAAACACGTTGAGTTGGAAATACAACTATGACTGTTATCAAATTGGCTCTTGTTACAGGCAAATTGTCTTTACTTGACACAACGTCACTAATATATTCACTATGTTGGTTTGTGGTTATTTAAATTATATAAATATGTCAATAGGCAAGACATTATGGGGCAGTGGTGGCCTAAAGGCTAGAGAAGTGAGCCAGAAGGTTGCTGGTTCAATCCCTTGACTGACAGGATAAATCTGGGTGGGGAAAGTGAAAGGCAGTACTTGCCCCTCCATCATTACCACCACTGAGGTGCCCTCAACCGCTCCAGTGAAGCTGCTCAGTGGCTGGCAGATAATACTGTGGTTGGACTGGGCAGCTTCCATGTGTGAATGTGTAACTGTGTGAATGTGATCAGGGCATTTCTGCAAAAGAGAGCATGGCTCTCAGTGTACCTACCATGAATAAATAAAGGTTAAAAAATACACATATATATCAAGACAAAGGTCTTAAGGTTTGTGCTGCTTTACTACCTGATCTCAAAGGATTTAGTGGCCTCTAAGAGTGAGAATATGGATTGCAACCAACTTAATACTACCCGTCTCACCCTTGCCTTCCATTGTGATAGGCTGTATCTAGAAGCAGTGTTTGGTTTGTCCCTTTTGGGCTACTGTATAAACATGGTAGTGCACCATGGCTGCCTCCATGGAAGAGGAACCATGTTGATATAAACCACCCATTCTAAGGTAACTAAAACACAACATCATTACATACACATGAGGACATGCTTATGATCATTATATTTGATTTCTGACACATTCTGCCAACTGATCCTTGTATATGTTACACACTGAAACCCTAAGGTTTGTCCTGCTTTATTACCTGAAAATTAAGACCTGTGGTGGGAGAAGCTGACAGGTTATAAAAATGTGACCGGATCTTATAAGTCAGCAGGTGGTGAAACAGCTGATGAATGAACCACTGCTGATGAAGCATGAATAAAGGATGATGCCAATCAGCTAATGTGAGCTCGGTGTCAGTGCCTGAACCAACACCACTGGCATGTGGCAAGACTGAGAAATGGATATCTCAGAATACTGAAATATCTCAGTAATTATTGGATTTTTTTTGTTGGAAATTGTGTACAGACATTCACAGACATTTTCCACAAGGTCCATGTTTGTGTTTTACTGTGTCATGTCTTGGCTAGTAGACAGATTGCCATGAAATATGGTGCACATTTATGTTTTAAATGTAATTTCTCAAATGATCCATTAACTTTTCCACCTGACACCACCATCAGATCATAATTCCACTTTACCCAATATTTTGTGAATTTTTCTGAATACCTGCAAAGCTAATGACATTCCTTTCTGCCTTAGCTGTACATTGTGTTTAGTGCTAGTAAATGTTAGCATGCTATGATGCTAATTTAAGGACATGAACATAGTAAATATTATACCTGGTAAATATCTGCATGTTAGCATTATCAATGTGAGCATGTTAGCATGCTGGCACTTTGCTGGAACTGCCATTTGTGTCCTTCCTTGTTAGCAAATGCATTGATTACTCTTACATGGTGAACCAATTTGATTGATGTAAATTGTAAAATACACTGCACAGCCATAATCTAATTTAGAATATAACTGAATGACATCTGACTGAACACAGAGTAGCCTAATAGTCAATACTCATGCTTTTTGGGGAGAGGCCTGTGTAATTGTGCACTGACCCAGTGTTAGAAATGAGTTGTTGTTCACGCCCACGCCTTGGCATTCCTTACAGAGCAGACCTAGCATGCGTGACATGTGAAAATTATGCCAACTCACAAAGACATGCAGACAAGAGTATGGATTTCAGCTCCACAGAATACAAACCCAACTGGATCTTCATTTTTACTTAATCTGTGTTAAACCAGTTTTCCAGGCAACATTCTCTGCAGTGTGGATGAATCCTGTTATTTCAAACGGATGTTTAGAACTACAATGACCACATGCTGATGTGATGACAGCATGATGACATTTACATAGCAAGAGAAAATGTACATTACAACTGCTATAAATTACATTTAAGGTGACTCTCCCCTACGTATACTGGGTGGATTATCCAGAATATAAACTTAATTGAAATTTTAAATTTTGTATGTCCATACAACATAGGATGGATGATCAAGTATGTATTTTGTAATTTGGCTGAATGATCCTATAGGATCAGAAAGGTGTCAGAAAAGTAAACAGCACAGACGCCAGGATCATGTTGTAGGACAATAAAAAAAAAAAAGATTAATTGAAACCAAACGCCCCCTCATGACAGAGGATTACTAAGCCTGTAGCAGTCCTGGTGTTAGCTCATGATCCACCCCATCCCCCGTTAAGTTTTTGAGGGAGATTTGTGATACAAATGGGCAAACACAAGCAAGGCCCTTCACTGCAGCAAACACAGAAACACACAAAGACAAATTCAGTGTTGGATTACTGTGTGACTGAGGCTGAGCTGATTATGTCATGTCTCCAACTTTCTGCTTTGGCTGCTCTCAGCGTCGGCTTGTTTTGAGGCAAAACACAGCTGGAGAAAATTGGACTATTTCTGCAATCTTCTCATTTTCTGCTTTTGTTGTAAATCTATCTCATGCCCTGACTATAATCGGACACATTTCTCCCACAGACACATCCACACCTCTGAAAGAGAGCCAGGGATCTATCAAACTATTCTGATTCTGACTGTTTCAGTGAAAAGTGGGGGAAATAAGCTGTCACCTTGACCTTATGTTCATCTGTCATTCCCTCTCTGCCACATCAATGTTTTGTTTCCAAATGTTACACTCACTTTTTCCCCTTTGTATGGAAGCCCATTTCTGCCAAAATTAGTGATCCTGGAAGGGCAGAAGACACGTGTCCACCCAAACTTCTAAAAGACATTTTCATTCAACGTTCTTTTTGCAGCAGGAAGCTAAGGCTTCTGTCTTTCAATTCCTCGTGTTGTTCTCACGTTACGTTATGTGCCGTACAAAAGGTGGTGACAACACAAGCTGGCTCTGTGAAGTGGTGCTGGCAGAGGAGCACAGAGGCAGGTCAATATATGTTAGAGAGTGAATGAGAGAAATAAGACTGCGTCAGCAGTTTTGAGTTTACTTTGTGCATATTTTATTGACATGAAGCGTTTTAAATAATTTGGGAAATGATGACTTCATAAGACAAAAATACCAACATAGGCACTTCTATTGCAGTTAAAACTGTCAAAATGTCTTTCAAATAGTCTATAGTTCAAATAATTTATAGAATGTTGAGAACTATTTCTATTTCGTTTTTATTTATACTTTTAATTTTTTTTATTATTTTGTAAAGTTAGATTATAAAGCATGATTTTTTTTTTTTTTTTTTTTTTTTTTTTTTATTTATGACACAATTTCACTACTTCTGTAAATTAGTATAATTTATTGACATATGTAAGCTTACAGCATGGTTTGTACAGCTTTTAGGGATATGGAGCGTAACAATAAACAAAAATACCAGTGTGGACACTGGCAGACCATTTCACTTGTATGGTTCAAAGGGTTGTTATGATTTAAATGAATTCTCATGGTAAGAAAATTATGATGAAAATTATGATGAAAATGTAGACTTTTATCTCATAATTTTGACTTAACAGGAGCATTTTTTCATTATTTTTGTTTATTTTTATGTTTTTTCTTAACTGATGGAAATGGACTTTACTTTTGCAACACCATTCCACTCCTTCAGTAAAGTCCTTCTCAGACGTGGATAAATTACGAGCTCACGGGTGGTTCTGCTGTTATACGTCTCTGTCATCTGTCTGTTCCAGGCTTTATGGATTGCAGAAGGGCCCCCCTTTCTTCAAATATACACACTCCATCATATTTCCTGTCCAACTCTGGCTCACACACATCACTGACTAACTTTAATGGGTCACACTCCACAGAGATATATGGAGATTTTACTTTTTCAAGGGGACGGGGGGGGGGGATGGGACTGTGAGTGTGCATGTGTGCTATAATTAAATTAAACTCAAATATGATTGACCGTGCCAAGAAAAGCAAACTGCTCCCTGAGGGGGTATTTAGGTGGAAGGCAGCTGTTTATAGACGGCAGAAGACCTGCTACATACGAGCCACATCACACTTCCACCAGCAGCTACATCCTGGGAGAGATTTCCTCCACACATTTACCCACAGTTCTTCAATGACTATACTGCACAAATTGTTCTGACCTCCTCAGCAAGCCTGTATTGTAAAACTGACTGTGAAAGCATGTTATTCATGAAACAAATATCTGTGCACCTTTACACGTTTCAGAAATTCTAGTGTTGTGAACAAAAGGTTAAATTTGAAAAACAGAGAGAAGAAATTGGATATAAAAGATATTCCTTATTCCCCTTGTGAGGCCTTGACAGGACAACACACTGCAGGAAAACAGATTAATAGTGCTTTTTAAAAAAATCTGTCTTCATGTTTCCTCTGTCAAAATTAGTGTTGCAACTGCTTACTCGCTCCCTAATATCTTACACACCCATACAAATACATAATTTTTGTACCCCGGGGCAATTGTAACACAACTCCTCCAATCAGAAACAAACTAAGAGGAGCATGGTCATTTAATCTCATCAGAAGTTTTGATCTTGAGGAATGAGAGTTACTTTTTGGATGTTCAGTATTAAATCAATTTTAGCTTTAGCTTATTGGTTAATAACTAACATGAACAAACTGTACTAATATAACTGTTCCTAGCTAGCATGTAAGACATGGCCCAATGTCAACACCTGTTTGTCTGTACTCACATACTTTTCTTAGAAAATGCACATATTTCACTATATTACCTCAATTCAAATAATTAAAAACTAACATATAATTGTTTAGAAAATATATTTTAAAAATACTAGGGCATTTCAAGTAGTCTGTGAATCATGAAGAAAAACAAACAAACAAAAAAACTACTGCACAAATAGAAAAAGTCTGGGCCTTTTGTACCTCTTCATTGCTGTCTTTTGTTTGTTCAGCACCTGCCTTAAATAGTAGATCTGAATGTGTGTGACTACTATACATTCTTCAATACTTCACAAATAGCCAATTAGTTTTTGCATTTAAAAAAATATGTATGATGAATTTTATACAGAAAATGTGATTAATACACATAAATGCATCACTCAGAAAATAGCTTTCTTCACAATGAATACTTAATGTTACAGTACATTTTACAATTAATCATTTACGCCAATTAATTAAAATTGTGATGGTGTGTTTTCAGTTGTGGTGTTTTTATCCTACCAAACGATCTTCATTTCTAACAAAACAAAAAGGCCGCGGTGCAGTTTTAACTAATGTCCTACTGAACAGTCAGTCTGCTTTGTAATCAAATCTGTCCTAACTAAAAGACACACACACACACACACACACACACACACACACACACACACACACCGAGAAAATGTGCACATGCTCAAATTGTATGTGACCTCTTGTGTTTATATCCACTCAAGTAACAAAGCTGATAACTCATCTGCAGCTAAATAAAACGCAGCGATGTCGTCAGATTTGAACATTTTCGTTTTCCATATAAAGTCAGGCACGTGCAGATACGTTGGACTCATTTACATTTACCTAAAAACTTGGATTGTTGGTGTTTCTAAGTGATGTTGTTCAGTGATCTCACCTATCAGCATACGACTTATAGGCCTATACTCTTTTCTCTTGGTTCTGATCTAAACATCCTCCATCCACCCAAAAAATGCTACTGTCATTATTATTATTGCATAGTCAAATTATTTGTGTGAAATTATTTTATATAGGCCTATTTTTTATTTACTTGTGTATTTTTAATCTGGTGCGCTTAATTTTGGACATTTTTTCTAATTAAGTATAGTCTTAAATTTCGTGGAAACAAAAATATATAAATCAGTCCATCAAAATATAATAAAGTCATAGCTAAAACTGTTTACAGAGTTAGATCATTTGATCATAAATTCTGTGATATTTAATTCAAATTGCACAGACTGTAAATTCAACCATGTTTTATTCCATATTCTGAAAAATGTAAAATATCACTTATCCAAAACATTTGCTTCAATAAAACAACAGCTAAATATGGTGTCCAGTTTGTAAGTTTAGGCCACCATTAAAAGCATTTTACTTCATGTACCACTGCTTTATTCTCAGGCAGAGAGGGAGAAGAATCAGTTTCCGGGCATTATAAGGCTGAATTAAATTGAATTAGACGAAACTTTTATGATCCCAGTGGGGAAGTTGGGCAGGTGAGACACATGGTAGTTGGGAATCACTCCGTGCAGTGAGACAGGATTCATGAACGACGAGTTTGGGGGCAGAGACGGAATCCCGGCGCAGCGTCCCGGGTCGAAGTGTTCAAAGGTGAGACAAGACGGGAAAGTCTTAGAGAGGAGCGAGGAGAGCGCGGGGATGATGCTGCTCACGGGTGGGATGCTGGGACCAGTGTGAGAGCTTCTTATCCCCAGGTCGTGGTACAAATCAGGACCCATGATTCTGTGCGCTCCGACCAGAGGAAACACGGGCACCGCGCTACGCTCCTGCGCCCTGGAGTCCTTCAGCGCTCCCAGATAGAAATGCTGCCTCTTGAAGCGTTTCCTCCGCCGGAGAAAACTCCCGTTTTCAAACATATCGGCGGACATGGGATCCAGAGTCCAATAATTCCCCTTCCCAGGATTCCCGGGCTCCCGAGGCATCTTGACAAAGCAGTCATTTAAAGACAAGTTGTGTCTTATTGAGTTCTGCCACGCAGGGAACTTCTCCCGGTAATATGCAAAGCGCTGGCTGATAAAGTCACAAATCTCACTGAGGGTCAGTCTCTTTTTCGGGCTCTGCAGGATGGCCATGGTGATGAGAGCGATATATGAGTACGGGGGCTTCACCGAGGAGGTTCTCCCGCCTGGACCGTCCTGCAGCCGGACAGTAAAGCCTCCCTCCTCTCGGTCTGCAGGGGTGAAGGAGGGCGCACTTTGCTCAAAGTCTGCATTACTCTCACTAAACACCGAGAAACCTGTGTTCTTTACGTCTTCTTCACCACAGTCTGTCTGTGCCTCCACGTCGATGTCCGTCTCGTCCATGAGTTTACTGTCCAAGGTCATGGTCCAGAGTGTCCGGTGGCACGGCGGCCCCAGCAGGCGAGATCAGTGCCTGTCTGGGACAGAACAGACCCCCTTCTCCTCTTTCATTCACAAAAAAACCTGCGCATCTGCATCTTTGACTTTTACCCTCCCGTTCTAAACTCTCTCCTCCTCCTCCTCCTGCAAACAGTCTGTCTTCATCAAACAGATGCAAACCTGAAGCCAAGAGCTCCGAATCAAACTTTCACATTATGAATGGCACAGATCTGCACAATTAATCCAAATCGCAATACAGCCAAGTGCAAGATGCAATGCAGAAGCTGCAATATTTTGACAAAACATTCATTATAATGAAGTGCAGTGCTGCAGAGACGCCCTGGCCTACAAATCTTGTTCTCCAGAAGTAAGAAAACATGTTTGTTCGGTACAGACCCCAACAAATGTTACACCATTTTGATTTTAATAGATTTTTACAGTGAAAATGACATGGGAATTGTGACGCAAAAATTATCATTCCCACCTGTCGTGAATTATATCACAATTGTAACATTTGTCAAAAAAAAAATTCGCAATATGATTTTTTTTTACCGTATCAGTTCTTGTAGTACAGCATAATAATGAAAATTGTTGTTACTAAGCACATGCAATAATTGTCCTCTCATTTCAAACGCATCAACATGAAAGACAATTTATAGGGTCATGTTTTTACTGGTAAAAAAGACTGGGTCTGGATTTCTGTTTTAAGACACAAAATACAGCTGCATAAATGCATATCTTTATAATACTAGATTCCTCCTCATTTATATCCTGTATATGCTGTATCTTATTTATTTAATATATTTTATTGCATGGTTACTCTATCAAAATTAGTTCCACTGTGTATTGATTGGTGAAAGAAGCAGATTAAGCAATTATTACGTCTTGCATTCAAAATCTACATTAAAGGCATATAATGTAACATTTGTCTTAAAAAATGTAGAAAGTAGCCCCCTTTCAGCCATCACTAATAATGACCCAGTAAAAGTATGTGGTGGTGTCTGTATCTGCCCTCTGCCTGCATTTCTCATTACTTGCTGTGCTCAGGACACTTTAATAACCCAAAACATCAGTATTTTATCCTGGAAATGAGACACAACAATGAACAATCTCTCTGGTGCGTTTATGAACAGCTCGGACAAATCTTATTGATTCTACCTTTAATGTTTTATTATCGACCTGTTGTAGTTCACAGTCTCAACAGTTACTTCCAGTGTGTACTGGTTATGGTGAAATCAGTATTCAGATCCTTTACTTAGGTAAAAGTAGCAATACCACCCTGTAAAAATACTCAAGTACATTCAAAATTCAACTTAAATTTAAGTAATATAATCCAGAATGTTCCTCAACAGTCTGTTTCAAATAATATAGAGGCTACTATTATTGGATTAGCCTATTCATGCATGAACTTGTTAGCAACTATTTGCTGTATTTGGTCAATGTGGAGACACTTTTAACTACTTTATATACTTGGTTTACTTAATCTATAGCAAATAATCATAATTTACAAAGTGATCGTATGTTTTACATGATAAAAAAAAGGCTAATCTGCATAGCTGCCAAAGAAATGTAGTCTAATATAAGGTACAATGTTTGCCTCTGAAATGTGGTAGAGATATAAAGTACCACAGTTCCTGAGTAAATGTACTTAGTTACTCTCCATCTCTGTTCATTATGTTTTACAGTTGATGTTTGAACGATCACAGCAGGTGAGGTTGTTCTGGACTGAAATATAAAAATGAAGTAAGCACATTCGTTTTATTGAGCTTGTTTCTATCATTTTATGTTCTTGGCTTTAAACAAGGCTCATTTCCTTCAGTGTTCCTCTCTGCCGGATGGTTTGGCACATGGTGAGAGAGGCGGCTCTCTCTGTTTCAAATAAGAGGAAGACGTAATCCTTTTTGAAATAATAGCTGCACTGTATCAATCCGAGTGAGGCCACCCACTTGGCAAATGGGCCTGGACTGCAGGGTGGGCTGAGGAAACTGTGGGAAGTCTCATTAATGAACAATTCTTCCTTGTACCTCTCCATATAGTTTTTAATGTGATATGTGTACCATTTTGAAACTATTATACCATTTAATAGTCAATGCATTTTAGTAGAGGATTATATCAAGTGCAAAAAAGAACCAGGAAACAATCTGGATGGTTCATACTGAATTTAATAGACCCATACAAGCTCACACAAAATGTTTTTTTGTCTTCTCACAGAAAACAGCAATGCTATAAGGAAATTCTTACATCAATTAAACCAGCAACATCCCAATTAAACAACAAGAAAAGAAACAAATCAAGCATTAAGAACCAACAATTAGAAATGATGACCAAGACAAACAAAATAAATAGCTTCATTTAACTTGTGCAACCAAATGTGGATCTACTGAACTCAGACAGCCTCACTGTCAAGATCAAGAGAAGTAAATAGTGTTTGCAGCTAATAACAGTGAACACAGTGCTCTGCTCAGGTTGACGTTTTTGGTCCTGTACAGAAATAACTTTCTATTGCACTCCTGACCGTTGGACACAACCAACACAGCAGCTATTTTGATGAAAAATGTCACCAATTTCATGACTAAACTTTCCACAAAATGCGTCTTATAGTAGCCCTTCAGTTTACTTTTAATTTGAGCAAATGATTCTCAGCTCTACTACAAACTGTCTCTTTAAATATATCTCTATGTAGATAGAGGACAGTTCTACGCACATGCTACATCCAGGTTAGCAGGTAGCACAAATAGATTGTTTTTTTAGACACTATCCTCTACTTTAAGTACTTTTAAGAATTTTACAGGGTTTTTCTTCTTTGGTTTGCAGCCTGTTAATGTTTTCTTTGATGTATACAGCCTGAGGTACAACATTGTAACAGTGAAACTAATCTAAATACTCTGAGTCAAGTTAAGATGTAAGGTGCCAGTGCTGCTCCTCCATGTTTGGGTCCACATCTGTAGTGAAATGCAGATGAACTACAGGAGCAAAGAGTGTAGTGTAGTCTTGAACTGGTGAAGGTGAGTGCAAGTGTGTGTGTGTGTGTGTGTGTGTGTGTGTGTGTGTGTGTGTGTGTGTGTGTGTGTGTGTGTGTGTGTGTGTGAACACGAAAACCGTCACATGAAAACCTGCTCTGCTTGCTCTGTGTACGTTCTTTAGGTGGTGTGTTTACGCTGAGCTGAGGTCAGCCTCACAAAGTTTCCACACTTTAGGCAGCATGAGTTGGAGTTCCCCTCTTTCCTCGGGATGTGCCAGCAGTTGACACAGCGCACTCTGTACTTCTTATACCTTCAAAGGTTAAGACAGAACAATAATACAGAGATGACTAAACTATCATGATGAATGCTGTCAGTTTAGGATCACTGTGACACTGATTCAACATCATTCCACAAACTGCAAATTGTTGCTAATTTCTGCAAGGTAAAATTATGAAAAACATGAGACAACCAACACATTAACACAAAGTGCTTCCTATAGTCATCCTCAGATTAATTGTTGCAAAGGTGCAGCATGTATCTCTTGCAAGAAGTTAAGTTTTTGTAACATTTATTTAGACACCTATGAGTACAAATTATAAATGCTTTTTCTTTAGTAAACCTTTGCAAGCTCTTTTTGACACTTCAAAAACTGTGGAGAAGTAAAACATGTTTGACTCTAACCTTCCCACTAATAAAAATCAATCATGACAATGAACCAATAGCAAAGCTGTTGAAGTGTTATGCTTGAAAACCTTAGTTCATTTTGGCATGCCCGAGTTTGTAACTAGCATTTTTATAGAATTGTTTTTAAACATCATAGAATTATTGTTACTGATGACTTGTTGAAATGGAAAAAAAAAACTTGTCAGGAAAACCAAAACGCAGCTGGATAAAATTATATACAGCCAATTTTTATGTTATACATTTTGGAGCTATTTTTCCACAAAATATCATTTGTCCATGATAATTAACTTTATAGGCAAATCATCATCCATATGCATAATAAATCTTCTGGACTATCCGTTGTTCGTTGTTACTGTCATGGTCCAGCTGTGCCTCTCCCTCATTCCCAGTGTTTTCTGCGGTTTCCCCCCTCCCCTGTGTCTCTTGTTGGTCTCCTGTCTGTCTGTCTCTGTGGGTCTGCTCTGTTTCAGTTCACCAGTGCACTGCTTAACACATAACGGTGAGGCTCAGGAAAACTATTTGAATGCAGCTGCAACCAAGTAATTTTCAGCTGACAAAACAAACGTCAGCCTACAGGGCAAAAGCCATGCTAGCTTTCCTAGCTGAGAAATAATAGTCAGTGTGGACAGTAATGTTCAGAATATGATTTTATGTCAGTCTGAATGTCATTCATCAGTTCTCTGTCTGATCAGTCTTCCTTGATTTGTTTGTGATTGTATCAGCCATGTGGTTGAGGAAGGCGTACTCCACTTTCATTGTTTGAAATAAGCGGGGCATCCGGCATACAGATAAGAGCAGCTACACGTCACTTCCTTTGACCATGCTGCATTTCGGGTGAAAACAAACCATCTTAAAGTGCCGGCGCCAAATAGAGAAGACTAGTGTCATTTTCATGCTCGTTAATGTTAGCAATGTAATTAGTTAACTGAAATGCCACAGCGGACAGACAACTAAAACAGCAAAACAGCGTCTTAAAAAGTGACAGACACTCACCAACCCCTACTTCTTTATTTTGTTCTATGTAATGGAGCTGAATGTTGATTGGCAAAGACAGCATGATTGTTCACCTTATGAGAGTCAAAGTCAAATGAGAGTGGTTGTTTTCAAGCAAAAAGGGGCGATATCAAGATGCAGGAGCAAAGTACCTGAATGGGCTGCTCAGATGTATGTGCCGGCTGAGACGCTTGTGAATTTCGAGGAGATTGAGTCACAGCTTTGACCAACAGCAAAGACGTTTGCTTCTTGTAAATGTGACCAGGCTTTAAATGCCCCGGCTCCTCACATGAGTCTTTGCCAGATTGTTCGGTTCACCTATGTGGTGCAGATGCTGTGGCTAAATTTGTTGCTCTGTCTAGTTTATTCTCATGTCAGTTTGAATCCAGCCTAACCTGTGTTTCCCTGTGCCTCAGGTCCACTACTCACCTGTGAAATCTGCCTGCCTGCCTCGTCCAGCGTCACTCCAGTCTGTCTATTGGTTGTCAGCCAGCTCAACCTGTCTGCCCTGCCTGATCTGCACTTAAACCTCAGCTCTCGTTTTATGAATAAATATGCTTTTGAACTTTGTGTTAAGCCTTTTTCTAAGTCTTGCTTTTGGGTCTTGAAAACTGCGTAGCTTAATAGTTAGCAACTGTTAAATCTTTAGCTTAACAATGCTTAAGATCAAACTCTGTAGAAAATATATATTGTTGCATGTCACCTTATAAGTTAAGATGAAATATTGTTAAATTGGGCGGCTTTAATGTTCCCATAGAGATCTAATAGATCAGCACTTGTACACAGCTTCATGTTTGTGCTTTTAACAGCCAGCAGTGTTAGTATGAGCTACCTTATTCCACAAGCATTACAGAGTGGGGTCCCGTCCTCTGCATCCCTCCACATGGGGGTCTTCCTGGTGCAGCATGATGCACAGACTTTACCCTCTTGTGAAACAGAAAAGAAATAGTGTTAGAGTCATTCTGAAGTGAGCGTATTTCAAAATCTCTTTTCAAATAAAGGCAGTATTTATGATGTAATTATATCATAATATTCATAAATTTGCCAGAGATTAGATTAACCTGACCTGGAATGTATTTTTGATGTTGTGCTGATGACTTTTGTAACGGACAAAAAAAATGACTAAAAACAATAACTATTATTGGGTGAAATGGAAGACATTCTCATTTGTAAAAGATCTACATATATACTTCTTATGTATATTAAATGTAGAAGTTCACTGTTACATCTATGTTGCATTTCCCTGTTAACTAACATTACAGAACAAGTCTGTATATCTGGGTGGTGCGATAGATAAGAGTCTTGGTTATCTGGTCTCTGAACTTGCTCATGTTCCCTTTTTGATCAAAGGAGAAGTGTATGCAAATTTCAAATAGACCTTTTTCACAGCAGTCATTTTGACATGAAATGTCGGGTAACCACAAGTGTTACCAGTGATACTAACTTAAGTTCTGTTGTATTCAGTTTAAACAGTCAGGGTGCTGCTGTTGTGCACGTTGGCTCACTGGAAAGGTTCTGTTACATTAAATGGAACAGGACCTTAATATCATAGGTAATGCCTGTGTTTACACTGCCACTAATTCATATCAGTATTGCTGCTGTGAAAAGGTCTTTGGAGAAGTTTTTTTTTTATTTAAAATGTGTCAGGAAGGACAAATGTTAATCACTGAGAGAAATTTTGATTCTGCTGCCACTGGAAATACAGTGAAATAGTAACATAATATCCAGGGAACAATTTGACACACATTATGGCCACAGGATGTTTACATTATATGTACACCACCTGTCCTGAATGATACTGTCAAGTCACACATTTTGATGTGGTGGCGTCCTCTAGTGGTGAAAATGAGCACTTCATGCAAAAACATACCTCCAATGACATTATTTCAGCTATAGAGTAATGCTGATGATGCAGTCATGTTAAGCACTTAACATTGCAGTATTTATTTCTGAACATATATCTGAAACTCTATAAATTATTACACATGTATTTTAGGTGCTCTCACTGGGGGTTATACTTTTATTTCCTCCATTAAACAAACATTCATTTTGGGCTCTATACTGTAAAAAAATTACTTGACTTAACATGATTTGTATATATTTTAGAGATTTCTTCTCTTTCTTTAAAATTACAGGGGGTACACATTGAGGGCTAGAAAGCCTGTAAAAATGACAACATACTAGGGCATTCTTCTCATTTTCACTAAAAAACATATTGAAGAGATTATAGTATGAATTTTGCAGGGATCTGATCAAAGATGTTTTCCTAAGTGTGCACAATAATGATGCGTAGGCTAAGGCATCTCTGCACCACAGCAATATTTATGTTGAAATGGTGCTTCCTGCAGTTTGAAAACTGGCCATATTGCGATTTCAATAAAATTTTGATGAAGTGTGCAGCCCTTGCAGATACTTGAGTGTTACTCACTGGATACACTGGTCACTGGGTCACTCTCCTCATCCGAGCTGCTGGTTTTGAGGGATTTCTGGGATGTCCGAACCCTCAGCCTTGGTTTTCTCACAGTCTTGCAGAGCTCCTTGCTGTGATGGCAAGCAGACACCAATGATGTGTGGAAGTTCAAGTTCTAAATTTTCATATAAAAATACAATGAATCCATCGCTACCTGTACTTTGAAGTTATGAGGAGCCGGCACTGTTCCCTACTGTCATCCAGCTCTGTCTCCATCCTGAACGTCACTCCCTGGAAGTCTGGGTCTTGGATGTCAGCACTCCGGCTGGGATGGGGCTGTTTTCTAGGAGTCTTGGCTCTCCACTGCTGAGTAGACGGAGGAGCAGTTTCCTTGGTTTGCACTGGCCCGGGTTCTGGTTTTGATGCAGCAGAAGGTGAGGGGTTTGTTTCTCCATCATAACTTGAGGATTTCAGTTGTGAAACTGGAGAGGACTTTTCCTCTGTGGGAGTATGTGTATACTCTGGTTTACTTGCAGTGATTCTGTCATCTTGTTTTGAGATTGAGTGACATGTCTGTGTAGTGCCAAATAAGAGTGCTGATTGTGAAGAAGGCAGGATAGAGCTCATAGGGCACAGCTGGGTGTCACATGGAGGCTTTGTAAGCACAGTAAGGTTTGCATTGTGGTCTAGTGTTAGTGCTGGCTTTGACAGAGCTACACTTGCATCTTCATTTGAAATAACAGTCAGCTGGGTATTAAGGGATGCGCTGAGGATATGTGTTTGTGACAAAGCACTTTCAGAGGAGGATGCATTCAATGTATCCTGTTCAGAAGAGAAACAATCATTGCTAGACTCCTGGTTCCACTCAACCTGTCTGTCAACATGGAACTCCATTTTCTCGGTTGCTGATGCATTTTCTTCTGCCAGCTCTGTTTTTTGAGCAGCCTGTGACTGAGCACAACAGCCCACTTTGGAGTCTTTCACACACCACTCTGGTTTATGAATGCTGGCTCCTCCATTGCAGACTCTCACTTCTTTCACGGGGCTGACACAAGCTGGGATTTCAGATGGTCTCAAAGTGCATGTGATACTTGTGCAATCGCCTCCAGCTCCCTGGTCTCTTATAGTTGCTGTTTTGTCTGAGTCTGTAGTAGATGACAGTGAACTTTGGCCTGACTCCTTGACATCACTGTGATGCAACAGCTTCTCACACTGCAGATTGATCAGACTCAGGACTTTCCAGGGGCTGTTGCATCCAGGATGTGGCTCAATCAAAGTTGTGACCTTGCTGCCAAGACCTTCCTCCTTCACTTTTTTCATCTGATTATAAGGCGACATGAGCAGCAAACCATGCTGACAGGAACTATTAGAGATTTGGAATGAATGTGTATCCTCTTCCTCTTTTTTAACAATGAAAGGTCCTTGCCTAGAGGTCTCATTTAACCATGTGGAGGGTGAATTTGTGTCCAGGAAAGTGTTGTGGATGGGGGAGGCTAGCTTAGAAACTTCTTGGAAAAGGTAAAACAGCGCTGAGTGGGATGCATCGTGCTCCAGTGTGCTCTGGTTTCCCTGGATGAAGGCAGCTTGTGTCCTTTGTCCTGTGTTCATGTTGGGGCAGTGTCTGCATCATAAATCATAAACACAATATAAAAAATACATCATAAATATTAATAGCTTTTACATCTGTTGGATGAAGATTAATCTTTTCTCCTTTATTTCCGTATTATATACACATTTATTTATCTTTGTCAGTTTTTATTGAATGTATTCTTCTTTAGTTTGAAAAATTCTCCCTTCCTATTTCAATTGTTTATTTTCAATCTTGTACCAATCCCAAATACAATCCTTATACCTTTATATCATCAGCTTTATGTCTGTAAATTTACAGTAATATAATTTCAAAATTCTTTCATATTATAATAATGAGCATTAACAAAACAGCATACTCTATGCATAATTCATAGTTGTTAACTCTTCAGGCCACTAAAACAGTATGATGGAAAATCAACTCTTTAATTGAGCTGCTCTCAATTTACAGACATGCACTTGGTGACAATCAGCTTGAGTAATTTGGGTTAAAAATGATTGAGATTAATCTATGACTAAAATAATAGTTTGTTAAGTAAATATTTGCTTCATATTAAGGGGTCATAAACTAAAAAGGTTGGCAACCACTATTCTAGAAGCTGAATGTTTTTCAGATGTTGGTACAACACAGAGTATTACATCGTTTGAGCAATAATTACATCCATAGCTCTTACAATTGAGTTACATAAACTACATAAGGTACATAAGACAGCAGATAAACTAGGACTATTGCAATGTTTAACATTTTGTCTCCAAATTGTGTATACGGTGACACTACTGTAAACTCGCCGAAAACATGAACTTCACAATAGTGCTCTCAAAATGTTTGAAATTATTTTAGCCTACAGAGCTAACGTTCATTTTTTTTGGTCATTTAAAAGCCTAACGAGGTCGAGTTGTCATTTCTCTTGAACACTTAGGTATGATATGAAGCTGCCTGTTGTAAGAAAGAAACTTGTTTTATTAAAATGTAACCATATTTAACTCACCGGCAGAAATACAACAAAACGTCGCGGTTTGAATGAGTTTCAGAACACAAATGTAGCACTTCGCGTTCTAGAACGTCGAATAGTTTGGCGGTTGTCTGAGTTCGACTGTCGCGAGCGCAGAATCAGGTCGCTTATGAATGAAAAACACTGAAATTATGACGTACATGTGTATCCTTCCACATTTATTCTCCAATATTTAGGCCTGACATGTAGAGTGGTGGTTAGTTGATTTGATGTTCTAACTTTATGGGGATTATGAAGCATAGCTGCTCACAGTTTTAAGCAGATCTAGCTCATTGCAGGCAGCATTTAAGTTGAAACGATCACATGTTCTGATCCATTAACTATGATCCTACATCTGGCCTCGAACGCTCAGCAAGTTCGCCGATCCTTGTATTTTTAGGCCAACTTGTCTATTTTTGACCTGCCATAGCCTCTATGGCTAACCGCGTTCATATAATTTGGGCCTGAGGAGAACAGTTCCCAATGGGATCGAGATCAAATCCAAATAAAGTCAATCCATTAATCTGTGATCGCTGTGCACTACTGTTGATGCTCACCTTAGATTCCCATATCGATCACGAGCTAACTGATGAAGTGTGCCAACTCACTAGAAACTCAAATCCATGGAGATGGTTGCTATGACCGGGTGGTGTTTTGGACCAGGAGCTCCGCGGGTGTTTTTGATTTGCTAGATTACACCTGTTTGAGAACGAAAGTTCCGGTTTCTCTTGTTAGCTGGTGCAAAGTGATTTTTGCGACAAGAATGTCTGTTTAGATATTTGCTAGGTAAAGAAGGCAATTTGATTAACAATGGAGGCCTGACACTTATGAAAGTAACTACCAATTATTGAAGTTTGAATAAAAATAATGCAAACTTAATTTTTGTCATCTTAGTGTACTTATGGTTGATGCATAATGAGAAGTCTTCAAAAAACAGCTTTTTAAAACTGATTTTATTGCACAACTTTAAATATTTGTAATTTCTAAGACATAATATTCACAATTCACTTATATTTGTGCGTAAGTTGGACAGGTACAGTAGAATGAACAAGTAAAGCGTAGATGTAGTAAACTCATTCCATGGTAACTTGAACCCCACCAGCATCTCTCCACCTCCATCCTAATCTGGATCAGAGCACACCTGAACCAGATCAACTAATCAAGCTTTAATCAGTGGCACCAGGTGCTTTAACATGCATTTCCCATCAGACACCTGAAACACAATTCACCAAGGTGGCTTTTGAAATGTTTACAGTGAATTAAATGTAAGTTTCAGTCTAAAAAACTGTCTAAATTATGATTTGTTACATATCATATTCAAGATTCCACCTTTTAGCTTGTGGCAAATTTAATCTTTTAAATATACTTCATTATACTGCACGGCTTCCTCTGTGTCAGGCTTCAGCACCTTGCAGAAGAAGACTATTTTGAGGTTTATGACTTAGGGTTAAGTATATGGGTACTTACTGGTAAGCCATCACGTCACCTACAAATGAACATGGTACATAAAAATGAAAGTACATGCTACAATATCTAACAAGTGAATCAGTGTGGACTGGCAGAAATGACTTAAGAACACCATCTTGTGATACTTGTGCGTATATGAGCTGTAACAAGGAATGTTCCGTTTAACGGCACAAAGATGAACTTTGTTAAAACTTACCCTGTGATGTTTCATAAACTGTCAGGTGTTTTAGCAAAGAACATTTTGTGAGATTGAATGGTGATGCAATGCTGGCCTGAGAGTGTTCCACATAAATAAATGGATTGTCAGTTAAAACGTCACAGTTTTCTTTCTTGGAAGTAACCATTAATTTGACCTTCACTTGTATAGTGTCTGAGTCTGCCTGATCTCATCTGCAGGCTGGCCCTGTCATTGGTTAACTGTGGAATTTGTCAGTCTGCAAGACATCTTGGGAGTTGCTGCGGACTTTGCTATCTTAGCCGCGCATCTCTTCATGGTCGCATCCCTTCACTCAAGGGGCAGAACAGAGACACCCTCTCATTTTCCTCCAAGCCCCCTCTTCATCATCTGCATCTCTTCTCAGTGAGGTTTGGGGACATGTCCATCCACGTAGAAGTTCCTGGTAACTTTGGGCAAGGTGAACTCAATGCCGTCAAGCTCTGGAGTGAGAATGATCTGGCATCCCAGCCGGGAGTTCTCCTGAAGCATGGGCGCCATGTCCAGCATGTCATCCTCCCTAGAGAGCCAAGATATGTGTCAACATTTACAGTGATCTCCCTTTAACCCCGTTGCAATATATTTGTGGAAATTCAAATGTTCTGTTTAAAGGACCAGTGTGTAGAATTTAGTGGCATCTAGCTTACAGATTGCAAAACACACAGTTTCACTCTCCCCTTCCAAGTGTCTAAGGACAAACTACGGTGCTTGTGCAAAATGCAAAAGGCAGAATCTTGAGCCAGCGTTCGGTTTGTCAGTACTGGGTTGGTGTAGAAACTAGGGCTGCATGATATTGGAAAAAACTGACATTGCAAATGTTTTTAACCCTGCGATATATATTGCGATATGAAAAAATACAGGAATTTTCACCAGATGACTTGACTAGCACTTTATATTATGCTGCATTGCTGCCATCTTGAGGACAATTAACCTGCACTGATCTTGTGACTCATTCCATATGCAGGGGCGTGGTCTGCTTTGGCAAACTGATTAAGAACGATTGTGATTGGTGGATCGCTGCACACAGTGTGTGTCAGGTATCCTTGAAATTAGATGAAAACACGTTTAGTTCATTTGCCTCCTGCATCGCAGGACCTGCAACTGCGCACACGTACATTGCGATGACGATGCTCAAACGATATATTGTGCAGCTCTAGTAGAAACATGGCAGTGTAGAATGGTGGCCTCTGTAGAATGGGACCTATGCCTTCCAAAGATATTAAATAGCTCATTCACAGGTAACAAAAACACAGCAAATCTTATTTTCAGGTGATTATACACCGATGAAAACATGCTTATGAATATCTTATTCCACTTCCAACATATTCTGCCAATAAACCCTTAAACATAAATCTTACACACTGGACCTTTAAGGAAGGTATGCTTTGTGGCAGACCTACCTCTCATCAGGCTCTGGCAGTTTGTCAAAATGGGCGGCGCTCACATAGACCTGACAGGTTGAGCAGGCCAGTGAAGCCTCACAGGCTCCTAAATGAACAAACACAAATAATGAGAAATAACTGTCTTAACACCATGCTTCAATGGAATATTTAAACAGGAGTATTTGTTTAAGCTTTAACTGTGCAAATACTCACCTTCCAAGTCAATTCCATGCTTGTGAGCCAGAGACAGGACATTATCTCCCACTTTGGCTTTAATTGGGATCCTCTGGCCAGACCGATCTATGTAAACCACATTCACCCTAAACAGTAATCGGTTAAGAAATTAGCTTTATTTACAGTCATAAATAAAAGATTTTAAAGTTTAATTCACCATTCTGTTATTTTAATGCTTAAAATATATTTACAAAAAAGATTTTTGATCACACAAGAAAAAATCCCCACACTGTCAATTTTTGTATTTCTTTTGCAATGCAAAAAAATATAGTGTTAAAAATAAAAAAAAACTGTCATCATGGTCAACTTTTTTATGTGATAAATAACTGGATCAGATTTTCACTTCATTAACATTTTTCTTTGCTTCTTCTTTTGTCAGTGTGTGGGCACTTTTTATGTGATGGTTTACCTTGAGTACACTGCTTATATTCAAGAGCACAAGCCACTAAAATAATTTTGATGGACTAACTGTTTTAAGATAATCAACAATTTCACATTCACGTATTTTACAAAGAAGTTTATATAGTCTGTAGTTTCTGCACACCTGAGGGTAAAAAAAAAGCTAAGATGTAGTAGGCAAAGATGGATGATTGATGATGATTCATTTAGTTTTTCTAGTAAACTACATCAGAAAATTTCACAAACATACTCTGACATAAATAGAGCATTTTGCCTAAGAATTTAAATTACATGCTGCCCTGATATTTATCTGCATCCCTTATACTGTGTAGGCTGATGTTTTATAACAGCACTGCCACCCAGAAAAATCAGGTTGGTATTCATGACCCCTGCACATTAAAGATACCAAACTCACATTATATCATTGGTACAGTTGATGCGATGTAAAATGTTGTGAAAGAACACAGTTGTACACAAGGTACAAAAGTAATTTTTATATATTTGTTATGTTAATCAATTTATTTATTTTTAATTAAGGTATTATTTTTGCATCGGGGTTACAAGTGTAACTTGAATTTTTTCATGGTCAGCACCTCTCCTATACTGGTGTGAGTTCCTCCCTCCTACTCATCATGATGTGGTGTAAAAAACAATTCCTAGTCTATGTTCATGATGTGGAAAAAAAAATCGCATGTTCAGCATGACTTGGCAAAAAAGCTACCTTTGCCTAAATGTTACATACAGCTTTCACTGACTTGAACTTAGCTGTTTTTAATGTTTGTCAGTGATCGTTGTAGCAGCAGGTTAGCTGTTATTTAAAGTATAAAGGTTAACAACAACTAAGAACACCATATCCTGAGGACACTTCAAAATAAAAGCCCCTAATAAACTTACACATCGTCTGGGTCCTCGGCATTGGAGCCCCCCTCCTCACTGTGGTAAAGACCTTCGAAAACAGAGGCAGAAATAACACTGTGAGTGTTTCTTCTGTGTGTGGTGACACCAGCACCTCCTGGCAGCACCAGATCGAAGAATGTTTGACTTGTTGCACAAAGTTTCATAAGGCAATCTGAGAATTGTTGAAGTTACACAAGTGTTATTGAGCGGACTTTAGACTCTAATAACCTCTGATATCCGTCCATCACACGCGAACCAGACTTTCCTGCACGGACAATAACATAAACGCTGGCGTAAAGAGATAACTTACAACAACTTATCGCAAACAAACAGTCCGGAGAGGAGAGCCAGCCTCTGATTAAGGCTAAAGGTGTTAGCAAGCTGCGCACTCACCTATACTCGTCTGTAAGTGTCGGTTTATCGTCCTGAAGCTGTCAAACGAACCCTTCCTTTGAGAATTAGCCCCACTGCTCATACAGCTCTTTAACCTGTTCAGAGGACATGTGCTACAGTCCGGGATAACTCGAGAAAGTCTCAAAGTCAGCCCCATGCTGGACCGGACTGCAGCGGAGGCAGCCATGATTCTGTTTTGGTCACATGGCCCAAAGCGGCCAATAGGAAAAGAGCACCGGCGGGATGACGTATCTGCTGTGACGAATAGTTCTGACAGCAGAGGGCGCTGCTGCTGCACACAGCGAGAACATGCAAGGACACGAGGAGATTGTTTTTTTATCATTACACAACAAGGTTGTATAGCGATATTTTTGACGTTTTCCCTCGTCTGATTGGTTGGTTAGATTGTCTGAAGATATAACAAATATTAAAATATAGAAAAAATATAGAAACTAATTTACATGGAGGCTGATACTGCAATGTTTATGTAGTTCTCACTGTATTTGGGTTATTTTTTAAACTACATTTATTTATTGATTATATTTCATTTTCAAGTTAGGTATCTGTATATATCCTATATATTGTTAACAAAATTACAATTCTTCAGTTTATGTAGATTTTTCTTTTCTTTTTCTTTTACAATTGCATCTGTTTCCAATAACAGAAAAGCCCCTTAAACATAGGAATTATGATATTTCGTCAATTGGCATTGGCGGAAGAAGTAATAGCAACAAAATGTTCTTAAAGTATTAGAAGTAAAAGTACTTATTATGCAGAATAACCCCTGTGAGTGCTACTATACAGAAACATGTTACTGGATCATTAATATTCATGTATTAAGCAGTACTTTAAAGTTGTAACTGATCAAGGAAGGTGGAGCTAAACTGCTTTGTTTACTGCTAGGTATTTTAATTGCTAATAAAGGATCATATTTATAAATTAATTTTAAAAATGTAGAATCTTTATCTGAAAATTAACTAGTAACCAAAGTTGAAACGTTAAATGTAAACGTAAAGAGAATGCACAGTATTTCTTTCTGAAATGTGGTGGACAGAAGGAATAAAGTAGCATAACAGGGAAATTCTCCAGCACAAGTGCCTCAGAATTGTTAATTTCTTGAGTTGCTAAATGTACTTGTGACTTTACACCACATGGGGACAGGGTGTAAATGATACTCTATAATGGGTCAAGGAAGAATATATTGAGCACCCAGCAATATTTATACAGCAAAATTAATTTGCTTCTATCTGGGTGGTTTTACCTCACTAGAAGCAGGTTAGAGATATTTTTTTAAACAAAATGTCAGAGGTGAAAAATGCTGTACTTAAGTACAATTTTGAGGTACTTGTACTTGGCCACAAATACAGACTATTTGAAATTGTCTCCACTGCGACAAACTACAAGTCTAAACTGTTGCTTACTTGTTAATGCATCAATAATACTAAAATTCCACAATGTAACAGTTTGAAAGTGATCGTTCTACATAATTAGTTCTTTTTCTTGCCTAATGTTGCCACTAATAGTTATGGACTTTTATTTAAATACAATTTAGGTATTTAGGTATCTGAAGTAAATACCACTTGAATACCTATTGCAAAATGTTATTTGACCCTATTACCAGCTGCAAATGAGACACAGCTTCTATTTCTACTTGTTGCTCTCTCAAGATGGTTTTAATGATAAGTAACCATGATGTTTCATAATCATTGCGGCTGTTTTATTCATTGCTGGTTTTTATTGTCTCTGTTCATTTCACTACCGCCTCTGAACAAAATGTCCCTTAGGAATACTGACCGTTATATACTATACTGTTAATACTTGACCTCACTATACTTTACCTAACTTTATCTCCACTACTCCACTACCACTTAATCTTATTTAGCTTAATTAGCTCCAACTCAACTTGCATCTCTAATATTTTTCCAATCTTATAATAACATGTAATTTAACACTGACTGTATAAATTTAATCTTATCTGACTTATCTGCTGTCTACTGGTAATAGAGTGTTTTTACATCGTGGGATTGCTGTTTTTTCTTCACCATATTTGGTGACACTCTATTTTGCTCTGACCAGTCTAAGCCTGTTAAAGTTATGCCTCTGGTAAAGGAAGCAGGTCTTCCCACAGTTCAAAAAGAGTCAAAATATAATATTTCATATTTCAACAAAGTCCCATTCAGTGTTAAGCTCTGTACTCGCCAGTATCACACAATAATAAATGCATGTTTTGCCTTGCTTGTGTTTGCTGTAGAGGAAGACAAACCTAGATAAGAAATCTGATGCAGCCTGGCAGCAGAAAACTGAGACCACTGGTGTGTGAAGACAGAAGTGATGTTATGACTACAGGAGGGTGAAGTGCTCAGGCGTTCTATTTTCTCTCTCTGTCTGTACCTTGACATCTGCTCAGAGAGAAAGGAAGTTATCTTTAAAAAACTGAGCCATTAAACATATAATCCCTTTACAGAGTAGTAAAACTCCCACAGAGGAGCATTGTGATGATATTTAAGCTGTGATTTATAAGCTTTAGTGACTCTGTCATGACTGATGAGCTCATCCACTGGGACAGCAATGCACTATAATTTTCGTTTCTTCTCTTGTCTTTCATTCAGTGTCTCATAATGATTTGGGGGAAATCCATTCTTAAACTGGGTTTAAAGATGTATACTAACCCCCCATCTGGTTCCTTCCATGGCCATAAAAAGTAAACGGGGCACTTTCATGTCTACGTATTTTATTTTATAGCGAGTGCTGGGAGTCAATTCACTGCATGGCATATAGATTATTAGACTTTATATACTCTAAATCCACATAATGAAACACCATTGCACTTTCATGTATGTACTCTCCCATACACACACCTGCACAGGATTAGTATCCAGGGACAGTTTACCTGTGTGTCTGTTAAGTCTGTGAATTTACTGCACTTATAGTATATCATTGGGTCCTGTGGTCCTCGGGTCCTGCAGGTGTGTGTGTGTGTGTGTGTGTGTGTGTGTGTGTGTGTGTGTGTGTGTGCGTGTGTGTGTGCGTGTGTGTGTGCAGAGGTGTGGTGGGTGGAGGCTGTTACACTTGACTTGGTCATGAAGTGGCCCCTAGCTGTTCGTTCAGATTACATTCCTCTCACTCCCTGATGAGTATGCAGTGCAATAACTCATAAACCCCAGACTGCACGCACGCACGCACACACACACACACACACACACACACACACACACACACACACACACACACACACACACACACTTATACATCCTTAAAGAGATAATTTTGATTTTTTGAAGTGGGGTTGTATGAGGTACTCATCCACAGTCAGTGTAATACAAATAGGAGATGGTGGTCAACACTCTCCCAGTTTAGAAAAGCAGCAGGAGTACCAGCTTACATAATGGCAGTTTCCCACTGGAAAAGGCTGTCTGATGGCACAGTAAAGCAAGAAAATATTCTAAATATAGTGTACACTAATATTGATTTCACTAGATGGCTCTTTTTTAAGGGCAAAATCTGTGATATACTGACTTTTATAAATCATAAAATGAAGATATGTCATCAGAGATCAACAAAACATGTTAAGCTGAAAGACTCACTTCTCTGACATCAACACTGCAGTCATGGTGTCCTCCTTTGAAATTTCTATACCGGGCTGGAACAACAATCATTAACAATCAACAGTCACTGTCACTTTACAATGTTGCACACGTCCTCACTCCTGCAGACCTCCTGCAGCCTGCAGAGCTTCCCTGAGTATGAGGAGGAGGAGGCAGGGGAAAACAACTCACTTAAACCACAGAATGTACATTAAGTTAAGTATTTCAGCCTATTTAATATACAGTCTGTGACTCCATCTTGCTATTTGGACTGCAGTACTTATTTTTGCACACACAATTGCTGCATATTGCTCTTTTAAGTGGCTAAAATGTAGTTTGCTGCTGATTCTGTCTGCAGCAGTGTACATAGCTTGGCTTCCATGCTGGTACTCTGGTAAGTAACACACTGACTACGTGGACAATCCCACTTAAAAACAAATCCAAACTATTTCTTTCAGTCAGTCACATTGAAATACTTAAGCAAGACCTTTGAAGACAGACATGCACACACAACACACAGTTAGCAGACACAACATATGTTGCTCACTCAGAGCTCAGCAGCAACAGCCTGTGCAGACATTTTAGGAGTGATGTTTCTCCCCAGAGTACATGATATGTGTGGGTACAGTGTATGTTTCCAAGAACAGATTGCATGGAAAAACAAAATTTCCCAGCAGCCCTTTGGGGGCCATATAATTCCTCCTATCAGCACACACATTACTATATTATATTATATATGATACAGTTTATTTCTCTGTGCCACAGGCCTTCAGTGTTGTTGTATTGTGAAAACTATTACAAATATCGATGAGCCACTCTTTTGCATTAGATGATGTGTTCCTTTATCACCACAAACATGGGCACTGTAGTTTATTTTGAGTCAAACCTTTACAAACATGGTCCTGCCGCTGTAAATACTCAATAGAGCACCTGATGCAAATTAATCTGCAGCTAAAAATAGTCCCCAGGAAATTATGTATTAATTTCTGTTTGAGTTTCTTTTGCAAGAAAACAGTAGCAGTAACAGTACCCAGCAGTTTGAGGAAATTCTTTGTCATTCTTAAAAATAGAACTATGCATTTGGGAACAGTTAATAAAAGAACAAATGGGGTTTAGGTTTATAAGCCACAGACCAGATATGGACGTTGGAAAGTATTGAGAGAGGAACTAACACATTGTTAGTGGTGATATTTTAATTAGATTTATTGACAATAAGAAAAATATAGAGTAGAACCAACCTTATTCTTTGATTTGATCCATTTTCTGTTTTTTTTTCTTGAAAAGGTTTATAATGCCAGTAAGTTCAGGGACTTTGTATAAATGGATCAATTTGTATAAAGTTCAAACATGAATATATCCAAAGTTGAAGTTGCAAAGTTTTTCCAAGCGTGTCAGTGTGCATGAGTGTGATTGAGAATGTCTCTTGCGTGCTTACTCACTGTCTGCACACAGATTTTAGTTCCCCTATTTAATTTTATTTCTGTCCTCACTGCAAGTATATCATCAGTTATGATGATCTGAGCCACCAAGTTCAATGACAGCAGCAGTCTTATTTGATTTCACTTGTTTTATTGGCCTCCTCTGGGACCAGTCTGCTCAGAGTCCAATGGACGTCATATGCCTGTTCTTAAGGGACCACACAGTTTCAATGCTTCATGCCCAACATTGCCTTTAAAGGGATAGTTTGGGTTTTTTGAGTGAGGTAGTCAGTGTATTATCTACAGTAGATGAGAGTCAGCACACCACCAGTTCAGAGAAGCAGCAGTTGTAGCAGTGTATGAAGCTAAGTCATGCACTGATGTGGACAGGGTCAGCAGCAAAACATATTTTAGCCACCCAAAAAAAACCCCAAAAAGATATTTATTGTACCCTATATTAAGAATGTTTTCACAGCTTTAGCTTGGGTCAGACAGCCTTTTCTGATGGGAAACGCTGTTATATCACTCTCTCTCCAAAGCAGCTAGACTCCTTTAGCAAAAATATTTTTGTCACCTCCTAGAATACAGGAGTCTATTGCTGCTTTTATCAGTTCTGTGTTTTGCTATTTAAAGTGAACGATTCTGGAAATGGAGTCTGGTGTCTTTGGATAGAAAGAAATTTGCCTTATATGATCACAGTGTGTTGTCAGAAAAGGTTGTCTGATGACAGAGTAAAGTGGAGAAAATATTCTAAATATTGGTGGTGCCTAGGTTGGTTGAGTTTTTGCCCCACGTGCTGGGGCTTTTCATCTTCTTTTGCCCTCTTGGGGTTCTTGTGTTGTGTCGTCTCGTCCTTCCTCTCCTCCCTTCCTGTCCTCACTTCAGCCGACTTATCATATAAAAAAATCAAAAATATAGCATACACTTAACGCTATGATGTGTAATATTTCTGCATTCAAATGTCTAAAACCACTAGACATATGTAATATTTTTGTTAAGTTGTGTACATTATCCCAAATATTTCCAACAATGGTCAAATGTAAAGAAATCCATTATTTTTCCAAGGTTATAGTTTATTTCCTGTTAGCTGCTGCTACCTAGTTCCTATAATGAGATATATGAGGAGGGAAGTCTGTGAATGTGACTAAATATAATGTGAATAAAATTTGAATATCTCCTCGTCCATGAACATGATAACAGATAAAAAGGTAAAGATAAAAGATAACAACTCCCAGAATCTCACGCTACTTTACAATGTCATCAAACGATTTCTTTTGTTACTGTTTTAATGTGTAAGAAATGCCTTGTGGCAGAACTTGACTGACCTCAAAGAGAAAGTATTGTCACCAGGACATGTCTGAACTACTTTAACTGAGTTCCATTTAATCTTATCATCATCTTTATATCAGAAACTACTGCGTGCGTGTGTTTCTATACATGTGTCTACCTGCGGTTGTGCAGGTGAGGGGCATTATGCAAACAGCGTTGTGACTCTCTCGTCTTGGATGACTCACAAACTTCTGAGAGTTACTAATTAGAAACAGGTAAAAAGAAGAAGTGCCCCTATGCCCTCTCATGCTTAATGTGTGTGTGTGTGTGGGAATTTTTGTCTCTCAGCCAGACAAAAGGGAATCTTACCATCAGAGTGAGTAAACAGAGCCTGGGATCTGGCACTATTACAAGGAAAACAGCGTCTTAGTCAAACTCTTGTGATATTTACGTGTCTGGGACACTTTCTCTATTGTGTGTCACACATTTAAAAGTAGGAACATTTTAGGAGTCTCCCCGGGACTCCAGGTTGTGTTCAGTTGTTTGCAATTAATGACCTTTTTCACACACACAACACTAAAAACTGCACAGCGGCCAGTGGTGATAGTGTTTGTTTTAGCTGGAGGTTTAGTGGTTTCAGGCTGTGGTCTGTGTGACCACCGTCTGGCCTGTGACAGACAGCGCTGACTGCTGACTGTTGACCTTTGACACCAGATAAAGAAAGGCTGCAGGGAGAGGTCAAAGACTGGGGAGGTCACAGAGGTGCAACCAATCATGTCAACAAATCCAAACACACCGAGGAAGTCATAGGCAATGCAACTGTGCTTTTCTCTTGCTAAATTTTGTAACAGTTTAGTGGAAAGTGGATAAAATTTGGACTCACATTCACATAAAATCACCACTTAAAGGAAGGTTAAAGAGTTTATGTTGGTGTTTCTCACATTTTAAGACCAAAAGCATCAAGGCTTTAGCTCAGATCACTCTGGGAGACCCTGGTGTTGGCAAAGGAGCCCATCAAGGTCTCAGGAGCTGACCATATATATATATATATATATATATATATATATATACAGTTGATGCTGTGGGCTTGTCAGCTATGACCCTGGCACTGCCATCTTGCAGAGGTGTCCTGACCCATTCTAATAGTAGAAAATGACAGACATTTGTGCTGCTTTTGTTTGTTCTAATGAAAAGAAAGCCAAGCATCAAATAATAAAATTCAACAGGTGAAAAGTTTTTTTGTACAATAGTTTATTCTTATTAATGTGTCAAATTTGATACATCACAATAAGTTATCCTTATTTTAAGCTAATATAAAGCTAAGTGACTGTCCTGATTCAAAGTTTAGTTAAACCTACACTTTGTGGCTACCCTAGATACCCTGTCTGTGGCCACAAGTCCATTTGCTGCTACTGGAGACATTAATCTTTAAAAATAGGTTAGAAATACATACTTTCTGGTACCCCTATGGGTCAGCTGGTAGGGTGTGTGCACTGTTTGTTGAGGCTATCAGTCCTCTGCAGCGGCTGCTGGTTCAATCCCCACCTGCAGCACATTTGTTGCTTTTCATCCCCCCTCTCTCTCCCCCTTTCCTGTCATATCTTCAACTGTCCCATCTGAATAAAGACAAAAAAGCCACAAAAAATAATCTTAAAAAAGAAAAACATACTTTCATTTTGCTAAAAGGTAAAATAATTTGCTGAAACCACTGGGACATTAAGTTGCTAAATAAACTGGTCCTATGTGGTATATTTCTTATTGTCATATATATTGCATTAGTTGATGTCTCACTACTCTCTGTCCTCCATGCTCTCTATCAGTGGCACTCAGATCTAAGCCTACACAGCAGCAGGAGTCATGCTGGATTGACTCAAAATTAATTACAGGCCCACCCAGTGTAAAAGTGTGGCTCACTGATGTGTTTTTAATAGTTTCTAGACAACAATGGAGGTCTGGCACAGAGGAATATCAGGCTATATCAGGCTTTGGCCACACAGACAATACTAATTAGAAGCAATTCATTGTTAGTTTTGTCTTTTCATTGGATTTGTTGATTTGAACAAAAGTAAAATATGGAATGTCATCATCCTTCTTTGAAGTGGCCATATTATATTCATTTTCAAGCTCAAGGAATACTTTTATTTTGGGTTTCCACTAGAATAAGTTGATGTGATTTCATGTTCAAAAAATATTTCTCATACTGTCCACAGCTGCAGCACCTCTATTCACCTTCTGTCTAAAACACTTACTGTTACTGTAAGTGTCTGTCTTACTGTTTTAGTTGCTGTCACTCAAGGAAACAAAACAAAGTAGAATTTAGTACTGTGGGAACTTCTTACAGAGACCACATCTGGCCAGTTCAATGATAGTGAGACTTTACGCAGATGTTTATTATAACCAAATTCTTTTGTTTTTCCTTAGTTTCTTTGGTGTCTCTTTTTGACCCCAAGTCCATTACAAAATATGTTCCAAACTGTCTGCACATTATCAAAATGTGTTTCAATGTGATATCACCACATAACGGAACAAAGGCTGGATTACAAAGTAGGTTTATCAGGCAGTTCAGGAGTGTTTTCTTTAGGAGAGAACAGCTCCCTTTGCTGTGAACTGGGTTTTTGTAACTTTGCAGATATTTTATATGCAGAAAAAGCTATAACACTTACAACTAAACAACTACAGAAAAGGCAAAAACCCAACAAACATAATATGGCCTTCTTAAAGAACTGACTCATCAGTTGCAGCATTAACAGCATATCATGTCTCCTTTCCTCTCTGCCCCTATTAAAGTTTTCCTATCGAACACTAACCTGTCAATCGCTAAGTGGTTACCAGGGAAACTTCAGTATTCTGGGACTTGGAACATCATAATGTGAGCCAACCGCAGGCCGTCCTCATGGCAGCAGAATGATTGATAGGCTCCTCTGGAAAGAACGCAGCTCCAGGCTTCCTCTCTGCTGTGTTGACAGCAGGTAAAGATCACTTTTACTGGGAACAAATGTGTGTGTTTGTGTGTGTGTGTGTGTGAGACTGAAAGTAAGAGTGAGAAAGGGTTTTATATTATGCAAATAACCTGAAACATCTGTATGCCTGTGTAAATATGTATTTATGTGTCTGCAAGTCCAAATAAAAATGATTGCTGCTTGCCCGTATGTGTGTGTGTGTTTATGGAGTTGTGTGTGTTGTTATTGAATTATGGCTGTAACAGCAGCTGTAATTGACCCTGCATGATCCAGACCTGGCCTCTGTGAAACATTCTGTCCAAAACAGAGTACAATGTCTCTCTGGGGACTCAGAGGTGTTAACTCCATGACAAACTGGACTCTGTTTCTCTCCACAGGATCCAACCTTTCACTGCTGCTATAAATTGTCTTTATTTTAACATTATATTTCAAAATAAATAATTAGCCTTTAGAAAATGTCATGTCTGTGGTCACAGTGGGTTACTTTTACATTTAGAGGTAATTTTCTTCTAATTAAGAAAAATTAAGTAGGCCTTTGGGTACATGCCAGGGTGTAGCCTGTACACACACTGTCCCAGTCAGTCCTAATGCTGGATCTAGTTGAGTATTTCTCAAACTGTCATGTCACACTATATTCAAGGCAGAGGGATATTAAATCCTGATTCTCCACTTGACCAAGACAAACACAATGTCTTGGCTAAAGTGAGCAACTTTTAGTCCCAGGAACTACTTCCTAAAGATTCCTTCAGCCGGTTTTTGTGTGACAAGCAAATATTAGGTAAATTAGTCAATTGATGTATGAAAAAGCAATTTCTACACCTCATTTTTGAGTGCGACTATACAACAACAAAGACAACTTCTTTTAAAGCAACCGTCAGGCTTCGTTAGTCTACTTTTGTGACACTGTAACGACACTCAGCATTTCCTGCTGGATTTCATCCTCAGCATTAGTCTAACGCTCAATAAGATCTGTTTTATACTTCTTTCTGTAACTCCATGTTGATGTGTCAAAGCACCGTGAACAACAAACAAACTGGTTTGCAGTTGAAGATTTTTAAAAATGGTATCAGAAATAAAATGCTGCGAGAACTTGTTCAGTGTTGCGAGCCCCACCCCCAACCTTCCTGTACTTTTGGAAAGTACTACCTCCCAATGTCCCTGGAACTTAATTTAGACCCTGGTCCTTGTCCCCAGGGAAAGTTCCTGTGGTGGAAACATGGGTAAAGCCTCTTATTCTAATCTGCCTAGTCTTATGTATCCATTTGGAGTTTTATTTTTATACACAGGTCACAGTCTTAAACAATTTCTTCCTCTTCATGCTATACAGGACATATTTTGAAACAAAAGATTGAATAAATCCGTTTACTTTCTACTGCAAAAGGAGACAAGTTCACTAACTTTCTCCTTAAAATAAAGTGCTTTGCTTTCATGCCTTTAAAGCATCAGCATCAAAACAAAAATGAAACTTTAAAGAGGACCAAAATACATCCCATGTATGGCATCAGGGTGGACACGCTCCAGCCTTTCTGATTATTATTTTAAACAGTTGGCTGCATTTGAAGTCTTCTTCTTGTTGCCCACAAACTTCCTAGGAAAAGCATCATTCTGGTATCAGACTGAGTCATTACATCATTTCTGCTTTTCCTGGCATACGTCTCTCTTTTTCTTCCTCCACGTTCATTTTCACTCTTGTCTCTCAGATGAACCCCCATCCCTCATCCACTTCGTGACCAAAACAAAACAAAACCACAAATTCTTTTTAATGAATTGGACAGATATGTCTATGGCCCGTCTAAACAGTGTTATCAGTGCTGCTTGCAGACCAAAACAGCCTAAAACAGCAGGGAAACCTATTTTGTGCGTGTGTGGCTCAAATATTGTTTCATTTTTGCATAACTTGATTGCAGCCACCAAGCAAATGTGAAGACTTGTAACAGCAGTTTTGGAGAGTTTGAAATTATTTATTGTTTGTCTCTTTAAAACGCAACGCAGTCCTTGGGAACACGTTTAAACTTCAAAGGCGAAAAAACAGCCATTTATTACTGATTCAATCTGCATCTGGACATTTCTGAACAGTGTTGAAAGTGCCACATCTGTTCCTCGCCATTAGTTTCATAAGAACTACAGTGATGTGTAGTAAATGGTTTATTTTGTTATCCAAAGAGTATGATGTGGTATGTGAACCTTAAATGTGGTATATTTTTCTTTGCATGTGTGTGGTTTGTGTGTGTGTGTGTGTGTGTTGTACATGTTGGGGTTGTCGTCTCCTGCCCCGGTGTCGTTATTATCTGGAGCTCAGGGCTTTATCGTTGCACAGCAGAGATGATAAGAGACGACTCAGGCAACCAGTGGTGTAGAACAGTCCTGGATGTGTCTCCGTCCATGATACACACATGACTGTTCACAATGGCACACACACACACACACACACACACACACACACACACACACACACACACACACACACACACACACACACACACACACACACACATCCAGTCCTCAACTGACTAGTTTAAAGCACTAGTGTGTAGGACTAAGGTGAAAATACCAGTCTAAATTTAGCAAAAAAATGCAGCAGTGTGCAGTGGAAAACTTGAAGCAGCATCAGCTTTTGGAGAAAAGCAAGCTATTGTCATATTGCAGTGGCCAGTCATGAGTTGGTGATCAGACTGCTCCACTGTCAGCCTGAAATATCTCTGAAAGCAGGCAATATTTGACTGGAGTTTATGGACCAAATGAGGATGCTCTTCCACTTGTGTCCTTGCGTTGTTTATTTCCTGTACCCAGCCTCCATGTCTGTGTCTGAATACAGTTCAAGCTGCAGAACAGTGTAGCAAAAAGCTTCCTTTGGTTTGTGTCCATACGTTTGTATGAGAGCGGGAACGCAGCTGTGTTCGTGTAAGGTTGACACTGAATGAGGCGAGGGAGCACTGATAGCGAGAAAGCTGGTGAAGCAGAGAAATTAAACTTTGTTTCCCGATTGTTTCACGGGAGTTATGTTCTACACACAAATAAACACCCCCATACACCCCCACCCCTCCTACTGCACAATGCTGCAGCTAATGCCTGATTCTGTCTGAATGTGGCCTATTAGTGGCATCTAGCTCACAGATAGCAAGCATATTGTCTCAACCTGCCCTTCCAAGTGTGTAGGAAAACCTACAGTTGCTGCAAAACTCGTACAACATGCTATCTAGAGCCCATGTTTGGTTTGTCTGTTCTGGGCTACTGAAGGAACATGGCAAAATATAGTGACCTCTATGGAAGAGGACCCATGCCCTCTGTAGATATAAACAGTTCATTATAGGATAATGAAAACACAATAATTCTTATGTTTGAGTGATTATACACTCATTAAAACATACTTATGTATATTTATACTTATCAATTTCTGCCATATTCTGCCAATAAATCCCTGTCAGTCACCTTTAAAGTTTAATCTGGTTCCCAAATATCACACTGTAAAAACAGTACACAAACTTGATCACCTCATAAATCTTAAATCTAAGAGCAGTTTTCATTTAAATGACTTATTATTGAGGTTATAGTTTCCCAATAATGAAAACTGCTGACAACTTTCTGTGAATTATCCAAAATAAAGGGGCAAAGTCTGGAAAGTCTGGAAAGAAATGGTGCTGTTGAAATTTTAAAATGTAACTTCAAGGCTGCAAGCACCACAAATGATATCCCACGCATCTCCACTGGCAAAAAAACACAGAGGCAGATCTCAAGACCCAGACAAATTAATCCCAAACCATACCACTAGAGTTAAGTGAGAAAATTTGGATTTGTAATTTAGACGAACCAAAACCGACCCCTTAAGAGGTCATGTGAAATCTCAAGTTAAATCATTTCTGACAGCCTAATGTGGGGAAATTCCTACACATGAGTGTGTCATGTGTGTCGCTTGGCATCTAATTATGTGTGCAGCTCATCTTTAGCTCTAAATTAGCTTCTCCTTCCTGGATTTAGATTGTCAGAATGTGGTAAATTTATTTTACAGTTTTTTTTTTCAGTTGCTCGCAGGCATTGGTCAATACTGAAGCCATTTTTTTTTCAAAACATTTCATACAGTCTGCATTACCAACATACATTTTGGCCAAACAGTTAATCTCACCTCTAAGACTCACTCAAACCACCAAAACTCCTCATCCATGTCAGATTAAGCTCATTTGAACAAAACACCGGCAACAATTCTCAAACTCTGTCATTCATAACACACTGACCCAAGAAACACGAACAACAGGGAGCATTATGTAAATGATTAACTTTTATCTTTTAAGTTTCAATGATTTATCAGATAAATTAGTATTTCATCATAAAATCATAACCTTTATCAGCTGCACTATTGCAATAATAATGCAATTACAAAAAATATATACTTCACTCATACTGTACAGTACTGTGCACCATCCCCCTTTGTCTGTTTTTGTAATAAGAGTCCTACAAACAACTTCAAACATGACATCTGTTGCAGTCAGCTGTGTTTTTAATTATTATTATCATTATCTAATTGTATTGTAAATATTCTGCTGAGATTTTTGCTATATTTAAATATGGCTAGTACAGAAATGCACAAATTTTGCAGTCATTCTGTTTTGAATGTGTTGTGTTACTCATTGAAAAATGTGCTGCAAACATAGCACTTTGCAGGTGGTGAAGTATGAATAAGAGAGGAGTTTGTGAATTATGGGATTTTTGTCATTGAATTTAATCACTGAATGAATTTTGTGTGAAAGCAAAGACAAATGAATCACAGTTTGGTCCACTGGACTTCTGTTTCACTGACAGTTTGAAGAGTTTTGACAATGTGACTTCAGTTTTGACCAATGCAAGTCAGCAGTTGAAAAAAACTGAAGATACCGTGCTTTAAAGGCTGAAAAAAGCTCAACATAGTACTGAAAGATAATAAAAGCACCTCTTTTGGACCAAGAAAACCAACATGTGTAAAATCATTTTAAGTTCTGCATACAAACAATCTGTCCTCAATTTGTTTTGCAGTCTTGCAATGAAATGCACGCCAGCAGAGCATGAACGAGCTGCTGAGGATTTTGTCTTCTGCACTTCAGATTTAATCTGCGTCTCTCTCTGATGTTGGTGTTCGTACCAAATGCTCTGCTGCGGTTGCAGACATGTGAGAAGATTAGTCTCTCCAAGCTGTAAGAGAGCTGTGATGATATAAGATTTAAGCAACGCTTAAGTAAAGTTAAACAAAGCCTTCATTCTTTTTTACATCTCAGGGGTTTATGCAGCCGGCTGGAGGAGGATTAAGATGGGACAGATTTATGAGGAGATGGATTGGAGAGCATGCAGAAGAAGAAGAGAAAAGACCCAAGTGGGTCAAATCAGACTCCGGAAAAGTCATCTAGTTCAAATTGGCACCAAATTCTCATTTGTGCTTTCAGACCAGACATGTCCAGTAAAAAAAGATATTATATTACATGAGGTGCGATCCAAAGAACAGCCGAAGCTTTCATTCATTTCACATGATAATTTGTTAAGTAAATGAACATTACGCAGGCTGCCGTGAATGTGATCTCTTCTGTGGAAATGATTAATGATCTGGCATGATTTTCATTATGGAAATTATAACACACACACACACACAGCTACACACACACACACACACACACACACACACACACACACACACACACACACACTCACACACAGCCACACACACACACACACACACACAAACACACAGATATCTGCTGTCACTGTTACTCTCTGACCCCGAGCCTCTGAGCAATCTGAGGGCAACTGGAAGTGTCGAAATTTTTAAGCACGTATCTCTTCAACCTGGATTTCAACCTGGAGAATGGTTTATAGACATTAACTTTATTGAATTTTACTTATTAATTGTATTCTACTTTATTTTATTCAACATCTGTTATTTTATTATTATCAGTATTGTTTTTGTTTTATTATATTCATTTTGTTTTGTCTTTTAATCTATTTATCCAACTCTATTTTATTATTATTGCTTTTAAATCATTTTTATTGTAGGTCATTGTCATCATTTTTATTTTTTTCTCCAGTTTTTATTTCACTCTGTTACCATTTTACTTGTTATGTCTCATTTTAAGTTTGTCAGTTATCTGTTTAGCACTTTGCTTTCACAATTAAAGTCTAATGTTTGAAAGGCGCTGCACAACGTAGAAGCGGTCAGTCAGTAGAGTTCAGGTACCCGCCAGACAACAGATGGTGAAGCACTCACCGCAATGTCACCACAACTGCCAGATGCAAACAGTGCAGATTTGTGCTGCTGACATAAACATTACCCTGACATACATTATCTCAAGCTGAAAAAAGTTTTCAAACTGAAGCAGCTGTTGTTGTCACTTGCAGGCATTGAAGAGTGAGATGTTATCCATCCATGGTCGTATAAAACAGAGCAGTCAAAAAATAGAATTACCGTGAATCAGAGGTCCTTCAGGGCACAGTTCACTTTATCTCCTACCAGTAGCCATTTTGCAGCCCTTCCCCTTTGTCTCCACACACACACACCCTCACACACACACATTTTCAGCAGGACAGGGAGCTGATGATAAAGGTTTGGCAGGTGGCAGTTGAACGGTCTGGTGTGATAGTTCCTGGAAAAGTGGGGCAGTTGCCTCAGACGGGATGGTGTATCTGCACTGGGCATCGCTGCAGCTCCTGTCACCGCTCTGTGTGAGTTATTACTCTGGGGTTTCCTGCTGACACGGTCACGACACACATATTAAAACACACAGACACACTTGCTGTCAGACCTATGATGTATACATACACTGTAAATGCACGAAACCAGAAGGGGCTTTAATCACCTCTTTATCCCTTTATAGTGATCCACACAGACGTACAGTACACTCTTAGAAATAAGGGTTACAAAAGAGTTCTTCCTAAACGGCTGAGGTTCTACCCAGAACACTTTTTGGTAGAAAGGGTTTGTCAAGGCTCTTTGTAAGACTAAGAGTTCCATTAGGAAACCTTTTAATCCTAAAAATCCTTTTTGGAAAGAAAGAGCTCTTCAAGGATTGCTGAAAATAAAACCCTTGGAATATATAATGATTCTCTGGGATGGACTGATAAAACACTTGGGATATTCTATTCTCGGTGGAACCCTCTGGACGGGTTCTTGACAAAAGCCTTGGACTAATAATTAAATAATTTAAAAGGGTAAAAGCGTAAAAGGGTTATTAGAAGAACCCCATGGGGGGCATTCTAGATAAAATCCTCTGAAGTAAAAAGGATTTCTGCAGAACCCTCTGAGTTTGGTTCTAAACAGAAACCCTTGGAATATAAAAGGGTTCCCAGTAGGGTGGTTCTTTTTATGTTAGGATATTCTTAAAGGGTTCCAAGTGGAACTTTTACAAATGGTTCTACCAGGATCCACAAAGAGTTCTCTTACAATTAAAGCTAAAGAACCCTTTATGGTTCCAGTTAGCACCTTTATATCTAAGAGTGTGTAATTGTCTTCGGTGTCCCCTCATAAAACAGTCGAGTCAAAACCAGACACCTGAGGAGATGACGTGTTGTGAACAGGTGTGTCAGACACCACTTTGTGTGTGTGTGTGTGTGTGTGTGTCTACTGTAACATCGAGTCAGAGCATAATGCAGGTTTAGTCATACACATTCCAAGACATGAACACTCACCCGTGCAGCAAACATCTAAACAAGCAGTCAGACACACACAGACAGACAGTGGAGCATACGAACCCCTGCCACACACATAAATATACACAGGGTCCTTTAATTATCCTGATACACTTACCTCATCCTTTCTCTAGGAGTCTAGAAGGCAGCACCTGGTTACATTACTTCATAGAGACTAAAATAAACCTGCACAAACACACGAACAGGCAGTAAAACTCTTGGTCATGTCAAGTCATGTCAATTTATTTATAGATTTACAGATGTTTAAAATGCATCAATTGCTTAGCCAACCCTCCACCCCACGCCCCTACCACCCAAAGATCAATAAAGTATTTCTGATTCTGAATACAGAGAAATAATAAAAAAAAACGATAAACAACAACAGTTCAGATGAAAATACATAGAGAAGTAACTTTACTGAGACAATCTCAGACAAACACAGACAGAGGAGATTAGATCCAACCAATGAAAAAGATGGAGATGATGACGATGACTGTATCATTACTGGAAATTTAGCCACAGAGAGCGTCTGCCAGATCTATGGTCGCACTGTCATTGGACCAAAACCCACTGAGTAATCTGGTTTTTAATTAAAGTTGTTGTATAGATGGAGGAGTTTTATTTCTCATAGTCGGGGCTCCATACATGAAAGAGGAGGGGGTATATGCTACACATTCCACTGACATGAAACATATTTTAGACAAGTCTAATAGTAACCCACCAGTATGTGGAAATTCCCTGCATGGAAAGAATTCATTACAAATTACTCTTTCATTTTCCTCAAGGCATTTCCTCAAAGTACTAAAGTTTCTCTTGGTTAGGTACAGGTTTATGATGTACAGACAGGTCCAAAATATAACTTTCATTTTGGCCTATTCATTTTCCTCCTCTAATTTTTCAATTCTGATCGTTTTCCTTTTTTATTTAGCGTGGCACATATTCTATCATTTATCTATTTCCTATTTTCCCTCCATAACATTTCCCATTTTCCTCACCATGTCAGACTTTCCTGTGTTCATATGATAATGACACAAGGGTCCCTGTGCATGTTCAGTGTAGTAGTAACTTCTTCTATCTTACTGTACCTAAAGATGGCACCTTATCAGTCCCATGACAATGGAACAGAATATCCAAGTTAACCACATGTTTTGCGATCTACTAAATAACCCCTGTGCAGTGTTTCTGAGGGCAGGCCCACAAGTTCCTGTTTGGCCCATAGACTTTACATTGTGATGACATCATATATTTTTAAATTGCTTTTCTCTGCGCCATAGGAAAGCTACAAAAATATAAAACCTCTGTGGATCAAAAATTCACAATAAAAAGAGCCATAACTGAGCTTGTTTGCAAGTTCACACACACCATGCTTCTGTTTTCATAACATTTTCTTCATCTTCAAATGTAAAAGATAAGACAAGAAAAGATAAGATAATGTATAAGATAAGATAAAATAAGAGAAGATATAACTGTATTTATTCCAAGTGAAGTTGTTGTGCAGCAGGCGCAGTATAGGAAAAAATGTCTCTTGTGTTCAATGTGAACTATGGGTTGTGTGTATGTTATTTAACTAACAAATATTTAGGTAGATACTATCAGCACCCAGCTGTCATTAGCAATGGGGCTAATAGTCTAAAAATCTTAAAATGAAAAGTTAACAACAACCTCTAGTTTCACACAAAACTGACACCCCAGTGTCCTGGTTTGGGACCCAAACCCCAGCCCTGTGTTTAATCCCTTCATCCGCTAACCTCCTCTTTACAGAAGCCGGGTGTAAATAGTCAAATAACTGCCATGTGATTATTCTCACCCGAGTGCAAATAGGCAATCCATACTACATGTATTCTGTTATATTTTTGATTTGTTTATGTGCTAATTTAGGTCTTCAATGCAGGCCAAGTTAACTTTTGGTGATTTTGTTTCATTCATGCAGGTCATAAGCACCGTCAAGAGTGTTAAAAACAAAGATTGCTTGGTCCAGCAGCATGGCTTCTAGGATCATGTTTCCTACTCTCTGGCACTTTGCCACCTTAAACTCTCCCTCCTGACCTTTCCTGTGTTGCAAATGCCAAATGGCATTAGCACACAGAGGTGGCGGGCTGTCAGTCAAACTCCTCTAGCGCAGTATGAAAGAGACACAAGCAGATGTTTTTTGAAAGCTGCATTTTTCATGAAGCTTTTTCGCTGATGTAAGTTTTTCCCCCTCGCAGAAAATGAATAGTTTGTGCCTTTTGGTTTGGGTTGCCTCTACCCGAGAGGTCAGATTTGCCATCTGTGTACAATATGGAGACGTGCTTGATGACGAGCCACAATACCAGGCATGCAAGCAGAAGCAGCAGGCAGATGAAAAACATGATGTGTGTCCTTTTAACAGGTTCATTCTGTGAGCTTGTACAACCAGCTACAATAAAAACTCCATGTGTGAGAAATGGAGGTGAAATTTTTCTGTAAACTCTTCTTAATGATTCACATGAAACCGCAGAACAGGAGGATATGCCAGTTACGCAGACTGCACTCCCACATGACTGTATGACTCCTACCGTGCCAATAATTACTCTTGTTCTCTTCCCAACTCCCATTTCCATCATGTGTTTCATGTTGCTATGTTGAAAGGCCTTCAGTGGAAAGCCCCATGTAAGGAGTAGGACTCACCATAAACAAGTTATGTTCAAACACTGGTATCTCTTTTTCTTTTCTCCTCCTGTCCTTCTTTATTCTTTTTTTCTCACTTGATGAATGGAGCGCGGCACTGTGCCCATCTCCCCCGGACCCATCTTTAGGACTTTATAAAGCAGATACCATCTACGACTCCATAAGAACATCATCCATCACTGTTATCAACAAAGGCTCATTCAGACCTCCTTCATCGACATCCACAGGGGTCCATCTGTCCTCCCACACTCACACACTGGTCGTAAAATGTTGAGTGTGTGTAGGCCTATGTGTCCCCTCCACCCTCAAAAGCATGCCTGCTCCTTATCTATCCCGGCAGGTTTCCATGAAGTCAAACACGCAGACACTTGGAAACAGGGAGGAATTTTCTGGACCATTAGTGCTGAGTTGCTCTCGAATTCACTATAAAAATAAACTGTTTGTTTTAACTTTAACTTCTACCTTAAAATCTGAAGTTGGCTGAATGTGAGGAAACATGTTCAGTGAGTTTAAGATATTAAGTTGAACCAACAATGATTCAGGCACACTGACAGACCCTGCAAATAAATTTGATTTCCTTTCACATTTTCTCAGTTTGAAAAGTCTGTTCTTCATTTCACATGAAGAACTTAGAGCTGCAGCTGCTCCTGTTGGAGCTACTTTGTTCCAGCATTGCTACAAAGACAATATGTGAAAATGCTCAAAGTGAATTATTAATTTTTATGTGTAAGGGGGGTATGGACTGAATTCAATACAAACTTTCATCATGGTTTTGGAGGTTTTCATTATTATGAAAAAAAAAACAACAACCATGACTTACCTATAAGTGTATTAGACACACAGCAGGTTTTCATCAAAAATGTTTTTTCTGCAAACTACAAAAGAAGAGGGGTCTCAGTAACTTTCAAACAATGCATACTGGGAAGTTTGCAAATATGCTGATTATGTTTCTTTACAAAAACTTAATTTAATGAATTGATTGAACATTCATTCAACTCATCATCTCCAGTCAAAAGACTTTAAGTTAAAAGAACTCATGTTAAGTAAGTTCTGAGATGTTCTGAAAATAAATACTAGAAACTTTAAGTTTATTTAACTTAAATAAATGAAACTTGTATATATACATTTAAGTTCCCATGAAGTCAAAATCAATGTTTAATTATTGTTTTTTATCACATATGTATTGCACCAATTGTTACTTATAGGCCAGCATCTGAAATCACAGCAACAAAAAAGTTGTTTTGTAGATACCCTTGGGTATTTTTAATTGAATTTCATAATTTTTAATTTCATGCAAAATGATTTGGAACTGTTGATAACTTATCCTGCACTTGAGGCCAATGTAAGACTTTTTCGTTTATGATGCAGCAGAACATTGAAGGAGACGATTCACCAGAGTCGACTGGAGAGCAGGCCTCACTGTATTAAAGCACCACTTTATAATTTTAATGCCCAGTATTACTGACTATTGTATATGTCAATCAATGTCTGCAACAAGTCCCTCCGTAGCTGTCTTTTTTACCTGAAACGCATAAACAATAAGCACTCTGATAACTGTTTCATGGGATGTTACTTAACAAGTTCATGAGAAAAGATGAGTTGAGTCCACTAAATTTCTGTGTAGTCTGTTTTTTTTACAGTGTTTAGTCAGGGAAGAAAAAGGAAATGGAAAGTTTAGAATATCAGTGTGTGTGTATTATTGTTCTGGCAGTATGTGTGCGAATGTTTTTGTGTGTGCTCAGTCTGTGTGAGGTAAATCACTCTGTTCCTGGGTAGAGAGAACGGCGGGCCGCACCCACAGACCACACTCTCCTCTGGCTGGCTCACAGTCTTCACAGGGTACAGGCCAGTTGGAGTCCATACATCTTGGCTTCCTGTGTTCTCTCTCAAACTAACCTTCCCTCATTGTTTCTCTCTGACATGTGCTTTGGCAAGCGCCCCCCCCACAAAAAAACATGAACACCCAGTCCCAAGAAAGGGAGTGAAGGCAGGAAGGAGAGAGGAAGAAGAGGGGGAGTGCAAAAAGAGAAAAATTGAGAGAAGGAGAAAGAAAAAGTAGGCCTCAATTTCTGTGACGCCTCACACTCGCCAACCCCAAACCCACAAAGAATGAGATTGGAGGAGAAAGCGAGGAAGGGATGGAGAGGAGGTGGGAGGGAGTAGAGGGGCTTATGAAAACGACCGTGGATGAAGGCAATCTTTAATAAGGAGAGAGCCTTGGGTTTCTGCGGTGGCTGGTAATGGCTCCAGTTGTCTAGGAGGAGGACTGAACAACACAGTTTGTTTATCCAGAGTAGTGGGACTTCATAGCTTTACAGTTTGAATAGTTAGCATTTATGATGACAGCATGGATTGGCTCAATGGTCACTTGATTTTTTTTGCTTTTCTCACAACAACAGTCAATTATCCACCGCACAGATTCAGAGCGATATCAATTTGTGGTTCCCACTTTGCCAGTAAGACAAGATTAGGAACGAAATCCACATAACTTGCGCTGTGTAGAAATGCATTTTAATGGCATCAGAAACACCAGAAAGTACAGCACAGCAAAGCTGTGGTGCTTGAAGCCTGGTGACGTCAACTCATAGGGCTCCTTAAGTGGTACCATGCTATTGTTCTGACGGGCCATTATTCCAAAACCGTAATAGTCTGAAAAATGTACCACTGGATCGAAAGCAGTGCAGGAGTTTCTTGCACAACTTTGCCTGCATGGGGAAGGGAAAAAGAGAGAGGAGGGTAGGCCTATATAAAATTGGATGGTGTTTCCTCTGTTATGGACTCTTAAAAACTGTCAAGATGGTTTAATCTTCATTGTCAACCAACTTTTGCATTACGGAGGTTGCCATCTTGTTTTTTGCAGCCACAGCATGTGTAGTACCAACAAGAGCATGGAGCTGGTGGGTGGAATGCTGTGACTTGGGCGGTGATTGGTATTGGCTCATCCGATTGGCAAGAAATAATGGCAGCCTGCCTGGTTGTGACCTTTCTCATATTACAACTGAACAGTACACTAAATTATGTTTATGAAAACATTTTAGGAAATGGGCAAAGCAGTAACAGAATATTGATCCTTATTTGATCAGCACTGCCTAGTTTGACAGGTTGATCTTAGTATTGTGTTGCACTGGACAGACTCGGCTCTGTTTTATGATCTGTTTTACTTTATATGGGTCCATGATTTACAAAATGAACATCAAGTTGTGCTGACAAAGACTACAATCTAGCAACTGAGACCATAAACTCATGAGGAAACTGCAGTCATGAGTCAAATAACAAGTAGGGACCATTTTACTATTAGGGCAGATATAATCAGACTTCTTCTTGCCAGCACCAAGGTTTCGCCCTTCTGCCATTTAAAAATTGCAGCTTTAAGGCAATTAGCTTTACTTTTCAGACAGTAACCATTGTCCACTGTTTAATTTACAGGCTATGGTTTTGCCATAAACTGTAGCAGTTTTAAATTCTGGTATATTACTGAGCCTTAAAGTTCAGCTGAAGCTAAGAGACTTCAGCAATGTGAGTTAACGAAATCCAGAGCATATCTTTATCCTGGGAGTCGTGCAGGTTTTATTGTCAGTGCCGGCAACAAACCTAAATGCAGCTGCAGGAAGTGAACCGTCCAGCCAGTTCAACAAGGAAACACCGTCTGGGGAAACACAAACACTATAACTTCAAACCCATTTAATTTGGATAACTCAGACTGCTAGAGCCTTATATTAGGTGTTCAACAGCTGAACTTTAACCATTTCTGACAAAAGTGTTGCAACTGGGACAGTATTGTATGAATTATTACAGTAACTAATAACTTTTCCATACACCATATTTGACATGTAAGTATGGTATTATACTTTCTATATCATCACAGTAAATTCAACTAAGCACTAGAAACATCTATGATAATTTTTCCAGTCAATGGTTTCTCTGTGTCTGCTACTTTCCCATCAACAGTGTGGCTAAAAAACTCTTCTCAAATTGGTCTCTTAAAAAAAAAGCCTTAAAACGTGGGGCTCAGTGGTCAAGAGTGGGTCAGGCTGTGAAAAACAGCTGCAATTCAATGAGATTTATTGCACAGTTTTCAAGCAAAGATCTGTTATTTTGCCAATGATAAGACATAGCGGTGAGGAACGCAACCTAACCATGGCCATAACTCAAGAACAGTAACTCTGCAGGAGGAATGTAGGGAATGTGTGTCTCTCTCTCTGTCTGTCCATCTAATGTGTCTCTGAAAGGTTCATTAGAGGAGGATGTGACATCAACTAAAGACTGTGCAGTCACTTGTCTGTCAGCCAACATGTTATATACTTGACATTAATTCCTTGTCATTGAATTGTCACCTAACGGATTTGGATTACTTAAAGTGTCGTTAATGTAAACCTTGGATCTTGTGACACCATTACAGAGTCATTCCTATGTTTAATGTCAGTAACAGTCAAAGGTCATTAATGACCAGTGTCACTCCCCACACGCACTTTGTCTTCAAAATGTGCTTACACTTGCAGGGAGTGAAAAGTAAGCAATTTGAGGGAGTTGAGGTTGGGAATGAGGCTTGTCATCACTCTGCACTGTGTCAGTGTAACGCTGCTGGATGTGAGCTTATATAAAGTCTCTCTGGGCACATAAAGCCTTTTGTTTTGTTGTTTTTTGCTGCTAACTTGCTGCTTGCCCCAGATATGTTAGCTGAGGATGTTTACACAGAGTCTGAGAAACCACCATAGTATGTTTGTCTAAGCAGATAAAAGGTGTTGGGAGGTTTTGACCGACGGTGAGATAGAGAGAAGAGAGACAATGATCATACAGAGGTCTACTGTTCCTTTGTTTCTTGTTTACATCAAGCACATTGCATTCAGTTCTTCATCAAATTGGACCTGTTTTACTGCCAGGCGAGCAGATGTGTGCCACATTAGCATCGTTAAGAACATAAGCTACCCCAATGACTGCATCATTAAAAAACTCCCCAGACGCCAATTCTTCCAATTACCTTCTACTTAAGCTATGATGTGGCACAATCTTCTCTAAATTCGAGATCTGCTTAAAATTTAAGATTTATAGTTGAGCTGACTGCTTAAGGAGCAGTTAACTCCAGAGATCAGAGCCACATAAACCAATACCACAAGAGAACACAACCAGTGTTAATGAAGCACAGATGAGAAGATGGACTCATAAAAACCACATTTCCTGACACAAGAGAAACCGCATTTGCACACTGTAGAAAAGCGTCCCGGTGTCAGTTTGGACTGTAAATTGTAGTATCTGTGTTATCTTTAAAGGAGCAATAAGTAGCTTTTGCACATCCAAAAATAATCCCTGCATTCCAAATAATAGTGAATTGGAGGCATAGTTAAACAGGCTGAAATCTTATTTAACATATGATCTATGGTTGAAGGGAGCTTTTTTCACCTCCGTCCTCCTCCACAGAAACAAGGAACCTCAGACAGGCTGCAGGAACACTGCAGGAGTACAAGACAAGAGCAACACAGTAATTTGACAATAACAAGTGAGGATAAAGTCAGTGTACGTTGATCAGTTGTTTATACCTGTCAGTCGTCTGTAAATATAAAGCTTAGCCTGTTATCCTGAAAACAAAAGCCCCCTGCTCTGAAAATACACACTCTGGAGTTGGAGTTCAGTGAATGTCTGCCCTCTGTCTGCCAAACTCTGTTAAAATATTGCTTGATTTAATCATTATAAATAATAATAAATCCTTCTAAAAAAATATTGATGATAGCAAGAGAGTATTTAAACATGCTTCAGCATGCTTCCTTAATTTCTGATGACATATCATGGTCATTTTCCTATTATATTACTGAATAAATTGAGGGAGTGGCATTAGCAAGTACAAAGCCATAAATCAGAGAAAAAACATTGTGTGTGAGTGTGTGTGTGTGTCTGCAGCTCTCACAGACAGAGAACAGGGGAGAGAGACTGAGACAGCGATGTAACCGTTGGTCACTACATTTTTATATAGTTCCGACTTCACAACCTTTGCACTTGCACTCTCTGCCTTTAACTTGTACATTACAGATTTAATTGCCCAACACTATATGAAGTAAAAGAATTTTGCTCCACCTCAACCTACGATAACATTAAGGGTGTTTTCACACATGTTGTTTGGTTCAACTGGTCTGGACCAGAATAATTTTTTGATTTATTGTTGCATTTAAGTTCGGACGAGGTTCATATACACACTGACCTCTTCAAATGAACCAAGAGGAGTAAACATGAAGACTGCCAGGAAACTCAACTCAATCAAATTCTGGTGACTGACTGGCTTCATGCAGCACTTTAATTCTTTCAATGTGTATATTCATGGTCTTTGCTGTCACAAACAGCTCATGAAGAAAGGACTAGTGAGAATTATATATCAGATTGCCACGTTATAAAAAAAAGACTAACAGGTAGCGACAGGCCAAAAAAGAGTCATCTTGTGCTTCAGGTGTGCTTTATAACTGTGGGATCTCTGTCACCCTCACACAGCAGTTTTAACAGCTTTGGACAGGGGAATTAGGGAAAGAACTTGCACTGACATGCATATGTGTTTCATGATTTGCAAAAATATATAAATGGCTTATACAGATTAGTGATTGGATCGCTTCCTGAACAGATTTCATGATCAGCAGATTGATTTATTTGGAGTTTAGCTTTTGAAATCATGATAAACTCAAATATCTGCTGTCATAAAATCCTATGGTTGGTGTGTTTTCTTTCCTACCAGAAACAAGCTGCATGAGTCCACCTAGAACTGGACTGAGCCCAGCCTTTTCAAGCGGCATCAGCCCGATTGTTTGGTCTGCACCAGGGTTCAACTGACAGCTTTCACACCAGGCCAAACAAACCACACCAACCAGGCAAATGCACCAGAGTCTGTTTTAACAAACCAAACAGGTTAGGTGTTAGAGCACCCAAAATCACTGCTTACATATTAATACATCAATAATAACAATACTAATCCTTAACCAAACATTTGAATGAAGGACTTACTTACTTGTGATGTAGTATTTTTTTAGTGTTACAACTTTAGAATTATTTCTTCTTATGTTGGTTTTCCTCTCCCAGTTTCCCACAGAAAAGGGTATGATGACGTACATGACCATAATAGACCAGAGTTTATGTTGATTAAAATACTAACACAGTACCCTGCAAGATCAGTTCTGAAATGTGAAAATGCATTTTTCTTTCCTTTTCAAACATTGCCATTATTTTCTGTAGAATATTCGATCAGTTTTTGTTTTTTGTTTTGTTTATTGGTTTTGTTTTGTTTGTTTGTTTTGGCATGCAAAAATAAATGGAAATATACCCATCTGGAAGGTAGGCGACACATTAATTAACATTAGCCAACTCACTTGTACGATCTTGTATGGCTGCTTTTATTGAATTTACAGTAAAAGAAATGAGTATTTGACTGTGCTGCTCTCCTCCCTCTGAGTTACTGAAATGTCTGTTTCACCACATGTCTCTTATTTTGATGAGCTGTCATCAGCCCTGAGGCCAAGCTAACCAGCATGACTAATGACACCAAAACTAGTGATGCAGCAAAACAGACAATTCATGCAGGTGATCTGAAATATAGGAAAGAAGAACGTGTCTGTCTGATGTGCTGCTGGCTTCAGTGTTTTCACTGCATCTCTCCTCTGTTGCTGTGATTTCCCCGTTCTGCAAACACGTTAGTCTCACCTGGAGAGTTGCAACCCAGTGTGACAGTTGACCAGTTAGTTTAACTACCCAGAGTACCTCTGAAAATCCTGAACACAATCAAAAGGCCATTTAAAGACATGAAGACTCATTTGCCATTTGCTCATGGCAACTACTGTATGGTTAAGGCTCGGAAAAAATCATGCTAATGGGATATAAAATATGCACATACATGGTCAAGGTTTGGTTAAGGTGAGGCAAAACACTGGGTTAGGGGAAGATCATGATGAGGACATTAATTACATGTCTTTGACTGAAACCCTTGGATGAAAGTCAGGTGCTTAAACCATCCACCTCTCCAACATGCCCCTATTTTTTCACCCTTCAGTGCACTGACCATTGAAGAACATTGCTATTCAGTGATTGTGCAGAATGTCCCAATATAGAAGTAATTCCAAGGGACACTAAGCTGAAAATATTATACTGAGTGCATAAAAGGTAGTACAATGATATAACATAATCGGACAGAGCTTAAGGCTCTTAGGGCTCTCATTGGGATCACTTGACAAAGATCCTAAAAAACACTAAGCAAGCCCTAATAGTTTGATTCCATTATGATTGCAGCACAAACACCAGAGCTCATCGTGGCTGATCTACACACTACGCGCTACAGCTCATCCCAGGAGAGGCTCTCCTCTCTGCTCCACACAGAATACATGCTGAGTCTATTTTTGATGGAAGCTGCATCAAACATCACAGAGTCAATCAAGGAGACAGGAAGTCAGACACAGAGAAGACACTGAAAATCTGGTGGATTTTTTAAATAAAGTACTATTTTAACTATGTACCCTACTTAACCGTGGATGAAGCACAAAAAGCAAGGAAAAATGACCGAATCAGCAACATCTGAGCAAGTTAACATAATCAGGTGGGCAAAACACTTTCACAGGACTGACTTCCAAAATGTTTGAGCCACGTCCAAACAGGTGCAATCAGTTTCTGGTGTGGTGCAAATACAATCAACAAGTCTTCATCAGAGGATGTAAGTTAACTTACTGACTGTGCAAAGTTTGAAAAATAATAACACTGACTTAAAGTCTGAATCTGATGGAGTGTCAAGAATATAAACATTGGTGTCATACAGGAGTTTGTTTGTTTTTTTGCTAAAATTTACAAGAAGCCCAGCGGCAGTATTCTGGATTACTTATAAACAATCAATCAGTGATGTGAAGTGAAGTGCATGAATAATCATTTCCATCTGGCTGGAGATTCAGTGAGTTTACAGTATTGGAAAGGAGAAATCCTGAGTCATGAGAGAAAAGTTTGAAAGCTTGATTCTACATGAACTGCCTAAGGAGAGTGGTGACGATAATAAGTTTCCCTTGAGAACACAGCTGTCTGATTTGGACAGAGTTCCCCGGCAGTAGGATCTGCAACACTAGTTTACATGCTGCTAATCAGAGGCCAAGCTCTCTGCACAAACAATGGAAATTTGTACATTTGATGAAATCACTGGAGGATATGTTTGTGAGACAAGACAGCCAGACCAACATCCATTTAACAATAAGATGAGCAGGAAAATCACATTGATAGAGGAGTCTCCCTTGATCATCTCCATTCTTGAGCTGTTTACATCTCTCCACCACAAATGTGACTCAATCACAACCACAGTGCGCTCACTTTCCCAGAACCAAAATATAATAGCCGAAACACCGAGGTGTTATCATTTGGACAGCTCACAGGACATGATTACACAAGAGGATTTGGTATTGAGAGGACGTCTGATTTAATGCAGGCCAGTAGGTTCAGACCTGGTAAAAAATAGAGCTCCTTTTAGGGTCTTTAAAATCACCAGGGACGACTCTCATCTTTCTCTTGTGACAGAAAACACATCTCCTCATCTCCTCTGTTGTATCCTGTGAGGCTTTTTTCACCGCCATGCAGGCAGAGAACATCTGGAGCCAGTCACTCCACCGCTGGCTCATGAGAGCAGCTCCTAATGGAACATGTGAATGTGTTACAAGATCCGGCTCAAACAGCTGCTATTAGCTCCATTACATGTTTGGCTGGAGAGCAGCAACGTGCTAACTCTTCACGCATTCTCGTTTAATTGTCCAAATTGATGCTAATGCAGCCCTTATGAGCCAGAGCAGAGGGTCACAGAGGAAAATAAGCGGTCACATCTAAACAACAAAGAGTCTGACGCTGAGACCTGAGGCACCCTCTCCTAACAGGACAGGGTGGGGCACTCAAGAGGGAATGAGGTAAATGTAAAGAATGAAAACAAGCTCTCAGGAATCACCATTAAGAGCTGAAGGTCAAAGTTCAAAGATATTGTTGCTGAACTTTGTTTCATGAGAATATTTTGCAGTTTTTGGAGACTCTACCTGTCTCTCTGCGCTGGAGAAGCATTACAGCCACACACGCACAGGAAAACATACCCTAACACAAATATACATGGTCCTAAGTGGGCCAAAGGTACAGCAGAAACCCTCTCACCCTTCACTTTCCTGTAGGAACCTTTAAGGTCAATCATGATGACGTATATATCTTTATAAACCAGTTACAAACCATCGGAAAATCACATCTGCTCTTAGGGAGATTTTTGAACAAGAACCAAAATAAACAAGTAGTCCCAATTGGAAAAATACACAAACATGGCCTGGAGATATAATCTGCTTTGTTCACTTAATCATGCTTCCATGTCCTAGTGGCATGCCATGTGTGCCTAGAAGGAGTAATATGGTGGGATCAAGCTGCTGTTTTGCAAGTCACAAGTAAGTCTACTTTCAGACTGAACCAGGAGTTGTAGCGAATACGCAGATCATCTCATTCATTTTGAATGGAAGCAGTGCGCTTAGGCTGCAGTGCTGGGAGCCGCAGGTGATGCTGGAAAGACAATGTAGCAGCATGTGGTGGAAAAGTTAAAGCAGCAACCCACTGTGGTGGCCAATCACAAATCAGTGATCAGACTGCTCCACAGTCAGCCTGAAATATCTGTGAAATTGACCACTGTCCAGGCAGATTTCATGGACTAAACTATGACACGCTCCCAGTTGTGTCTTCACTATTTCGTGTACCCAGTTTCAGCACCCATGTCTGGCATGCAGGTTATGCTGCAGAGTAATGGCACCAAGAAGCTTCCTTTGGTTTGTGTCCTTTTGCAGTGGTGCAAGGTAGAGACTGAATGGGGAGAGGGGTAACTGGTAGTGAGAAAGTCAATGAATCATATAAATAAAACATTATTTTCTATTTTCTACAGCCATTAGGTTCTTAGCACTCCCTCACACCCCCAACACCACTGCACAACCCTGCAGCTAATCGCTGCAAAGCTTGATTCTGTCTGAATGTGGCCTTAGTTCAACTAGTCCGAGTGAAGAGTGAGAAATCCAAAATCTTAAACTTTGAATTTCCAGGCCTAAACAAGTCCTAATGTGCTCTGTACCAAATGTAATGTCATTTTAAGAACAGATCCTGAGTTTATAGTTCTTTGTGCAACTTCAAATGTTGGACAAAGTTGGTAGTTGTTGCATTGAAATGAAAATATCATTGGTATCATTTTTACTAGTAACATTATGTTAGTTCTTTGTGATGTTCTCCTGCAACATGATTGGTTCAAACAAAATGGATGTAGGGAGATAAGTGCAAACCTTCTGAGAACGAATCTCATCAATATTTGTTGATTCAGAAAATGACGGGAAATTAATTGATTCATTCATTGACACTTTTTAAATAACATACTTTTTAATCATTGGAATTGGGTGAAGGTGACAAGTATTTTCAAGTCCAAGCAAAGTCATAGGTTACTGGTGTTAAAGTCCAAGTCAAGGTGGAAGTCTTTTTGACTTTGTCAAGTCGAGTTTAAAGTAATTAAATATGTGAGTCAAGTCTGACTTCAGTCCAAGTCATGTGAGTCCACACCTTAATATATTCTGAGCCTGTATTTGAATATATGATTCTCACAATCTGTTTCTGCAGCATTTTAAGTGAGATAGACAAATGTGAGGATGGCAGTTAGATTGTTTTTTTCAGTGTAGCGTAGATACCCAAATAGAGTTGTCCACAAATGGCCATGAAATTGTCAGCTGTCCTGGGCGATAGCCTGGAGGGAGATTTGGTCACCATCTGTATTCTGTTTCCATCAGACTCATCCAAACATTACCAACCAGCACAGTTTTGAACTGAGCTGGATGGAGAAGCAGTAATCATCATGGGAAAATAATGTCCCATAAACGTTTTCCTCTTTTCCTCATAATTATCAGACCATCACTGTCCTTTAATTTCATTAGGATTCGGTTCCTGGCTGTGTGCATATATTCTGAATAGATTTGACACATTTTCCATTCGCTGTCCCTACTGATGGCAATGCTGCCCACCTAAATCCTGATATTTGGGCCTGCAAAAGACATTGACAAAAAGAACGGAAAGATGTGCTGGACCACAGTGTTGTAGGCTATAGAGCAAGACAGAGGAAAGACAGAAGTATGCTTGAAATGAATTATGACGTGGCGTCTGACCATGTCTGAATGTAAAAGTTTTTATAGCTGTTCCAATCAGTCAAAAGCAGGAGAGACGTGTGAGATGCAGTAATTGGACATTTTCAGGCAATCTCTCTCAAATGCACCTATATGTTGCACTTATTTGTACCCATGAAAAGTGACAGAATATTTGTGTGAAGAATGAAAAATGAGGGTGGCGAAACAGAGCGAAGTTGAAATCCTGCGTATTTTCTCAGGTCTGAGTGGCCATGTGTGGTTTTCTGTTGGGACATGCAATGACTTAAACAAGTGGTGAGTAAGCAAAAGTATAAATAATATCATATAATTTGAGTACTGTGAGTAGAGGAATTCGTTGCTAGGCTAATTTATGTAATGTAAAATGCCACAGACTTAAGCTAATGGTAAATTGCAAAAACAATTGTTTTGTCTCCTTTTTCCTCTAAACACATTATACACAGTAGAACATAGTTGCTAAAAATGTGAAAAGACTGAGAGCTATAGTACTGAATTCTGAAGTTACACTGGTGGACTGTACACTGACTGTAAACTGTTGTTCACAATTTCTGAGTTCAGAAGTTTTTGGACAGATCTGAAACATGCTGGAGCCTCGGTCCTCCAACACTGCAGGGGGGCCATGGCCTCATGAACTGACACACAAACAACACCGCCTCCTCCTGCCCTCACCCTCCCTAATGGTCAGTTATGAGTGTATCTTAAACAACTTGCAGTCCAAATCAGTCCCGCAGTTCACTTCCATTTATTCCAGTTCCAACAACCTGACACAGAAAAAAAACCTGTCACTGTCCTCACCGCAGTGGTGTTCGACACTGAGACAGTGTAGTGGACACGCCCCCAGTGTTCCAGAGTAGAGAAAACAGCTCATTTATTCATGATTTTGAGACCTAATTTTATATACTGAGTGATTTTAATCATTCAAATGTTTCTGTGGTGTGCCAAACTCAGAACAAACTTTTATTGTTACTTTATAGTAGATTTAAAATTATATAGAATTATTTATGTTGTTTTTTTCCTTCTTAACTTGAGAGCAGAAAAGAAAGGAACTGCAGTTTCTTCTGTTGCTGATGTGTTAAATGGCCATATGATGACATTTCATATGGATCACGGGCACCTGTACTGAATCAAATGAAAACTTTATGATAGCAGAAAATATAGTATTGTTGCCTCAAGAATCAATCAATCAATATATCATATTGTCATGAAACCTGTGATTTCAGATGTCATTCGTCACTTCAACAAGCACTACATCACAAATATACTGAACCACTCAAAAGACAATCTGAATGTTAATGCTGGCATGAGCATTCAAGAGCATGTTGAGTCAAGAGAAAGACTCCTGTGTGGGTTCAAAGAATATGCAAAGCTGAGAAAATACCAGAATGATCTGAAGGGTTAAATAAGCTAGAAGAACGTAAGAGAGGGACACGAGAAAAGAGCTGGTATGTGGGGGAGAAGGAGAAGTCGAGGAAACAGAGGGAGAGAAAGTGGGAGGGAAGCGGGGGTGAGAACGGACGTGCAGAATAGTGGACTGTACGGTAAACAAACAACTCCCCACTCCTCTGCGGTGGGGAAATATCCCTCCAGCATGTCCAGCTGAGTTCACACACACACAGACTAACTGCTACCATAATACTGTATTTCGTCACACAGATGCATCCCAGTCCATTCCCACCCTCCTCTTCTAAGCCCTCTGTCTCCATGTCCCTCTCAGCTGGCAGCCTTACACACTGTACCCTCCTGCAGAACATGTAAATACACTCTACAACTAATTGATTTATAGTCAAACACCAAACCCATGGACTTTCTGTTCTGTACACTGTGTATCCTTTTTGAGGTAATTAAATACCACACTAAAAGATGCACTGCAGCTGATGCAGCACATTGGTTTCCTTGATCAATCACCTAAAGGGACAACAAGGGATTTATGTTTTCCCGTCCAAACATACGCACAGATGTGCAAGACCAGATATTTCACCTCAGAGCCTTTTATATAGGGAGTAGAAACCAGAAGAAAGGATGATCATGGAGGGAGAAAGGTTTAAGTTGGAGAAGAAGAAACGACACCAGATGACAGCGTGAGGAGTTATGGAGGCTCCTTTGCTCCCTAGTCTAAACAAGCTTGAAAGAAGAGTGCCATTTCTCTTCAGGCACTGGCATATTCTTGGCTATTCACCGAGTGAGGCACTCACAGCTCTTTTTCCATGTTTTCATTAAAGCTGTTTTATGTGTGCATGAGGCAGGAGAAAAGTAATGTGCAACTGGATAATGTTTAAATCTGTCGGTCGTCGTCTTTGTTGTTCTTTTTATGTGTCCAGCTTTCTATTCCTCTCATGTGAAAAATTATTTGAAATATCTGGTGTAGCATTGAACTGTTTGCCTCCTATGTTTTGTTCTATCTGCTGATGACAAGGTTTCCTCCAGTGCTCCTCTGTTTTGCAGGGTGCCACAAGGATCGATTCTTGAACCCATTTTTATTTTCCTTGTATATGCTCCCCTGAAGGCACCTGATCCATCAGTTTGGTTTTGTGTTTTATCATTGTTATGCTGATACGCAGCTCTACTTGTCCACTAAACCCAGTGACTTCAATTTTGACTGCTCTCCACAAGTGTAGCTGAAATTAGTAACTAGATGCCCTAGAATTTTCTTCAGTTAAATGACAGTAAAACGAATTTGCTGGTTTTTGCCCCAGGTCAAGTCTCCACTAACATCCTTCAACATAAAGATTTTTGCCAAAAATCCTGGGGTCACCTTCGACCACCAGGTGAAATTTGAAAAACATGTTAGGACAGCTATTAAGTCCTGCTACTTTCTCTTGAGGATTATTGCTAAAATACAGTCACTGTTATCCTTTCAGCAGCTGGAAATGGTTCTTCATGCTTTTGTGTCATCCGGTTTAGACTACTGTAATGCTCTTTTCTCCTGTCTGAGCCAAGACGCTATTAATCGGTTACAGTTAGTCCAAAACTCTGCAGCAAGACTACTCACTAAGACCTCATTTTGCTTCTACATCAGCCCGGTTCTGATGTCACCTCCCTGGCTTCCAATTAAATTTAGGATTAAATTCACTATCCACCTCCTCATCTATAAGTCTTTGAATAATCTTGCCCCAGGATCAGTGAACAAATAATGTCATATACCTCTGTACAGCTTCTCGGGTCTTCTTAACGAGGCCTGCTATTTGTTCTTCATTCAAGACTAAAAACACAAGAGTGCCTTCACTGTTCTGGGTCCCAGGCTGTGGAACAGTTTTCCACTGGGAGTCACAGCTGTTGACTTATCTTCTTTGTGTTTCTGTGCTTGAGTCATGTAAAATACTTACAGTACAGTACCTTGCCTTTGTTTTTATTGTTCCTATTGTACTCATCTTTTGTTTTTTTTAGTCTTTTTATCCTTTTTGTTAAGCACTTTGTAAGCTAGGTTTTGAAAGATGCTATAAATAAAATGCTACTTTCTTACTCTTACCATCAAATTGACTTTCTTTTATTCTTATTTTTTCCACTGACTGGTCCTCCCTCTTCCTTCATCTACTCCTCTATCCCTCTAAATTGCTCCCGGCATCCTACCTTTTAGAGGGGGGAAAAGGGGAAAGGTCCCAGATGACAAGTCCCAGTGGGAATGTCGGAGGCACATCAGGAAGCTTGTGAAATCCATCGCCTCCTTTATGGCTCCTTGTCTAGCTTCTCCACCACATGTAAAGAAGCCCTTTGCCTTATCAAACCCTCTCAATACTAGCATTAAACATAGAGGAGCTTGCAAACAGAGGCCTAGCACAGTGTCTACAGTGTTAGTTAACAGTAAAATGGTTTATAGCAGCCAGCAAAGACACTAGTGGCTCTTTCACCAAACCCTAGCAGTTATAGCATGGCCATTAGAGGGGCCCAAAGGGACTCATTTGGAACCAGTATGCTGCCCAGTCGCTCGTATAATTGTGCTTCCGTAAACAACAAAGCCTATCAGTCACTGGGAAAACTAAAATACCCTCTCTCCTGAAAAGCACCCAAACAAAACACCAAAATAAGACATGGAGCTGAAACTCACAGTGACCTGCTGATCTCTGCAGTCCCACAGTGCTGAATGGTACTGACACACTATGAAACTATGTACAGACCAAACACGAACTCTATTATTCCCATTCCCTCAAAATTCCCCTGAACCTATTACAAAATGACACCAAAACTGGTTTTACAAAGAGCTTGATAACATCACACACACTGCATCTGCTGGTACCAGCACATTATAGTTATGTTGATTTCAATATTTCTACAGAAAATGGAAAGTTTTTGCATCATCTTTTACACATTCCCTTGTAATTGAACTTGGCTTCTTTGATATCTTTGGAAACATTGTGTCTAGAGTTTACAAGTTCTGTGGGTTTGAGCGAAGCTTATGAGTAATCTCCTCAGTGTGAGGATATTTGGTAAAAGGAATAGTTTGAATTATTTTAAGGGGGGTTACATGAGGTACTTATCCATTGTCCAATCTGTTAGTAAACACACCAGAAAGATTGTTGATGGTTGAGTCTCATTCCCAGGGTGTCAAATTCCAACATTTCAACATTTCAAGCTGGCAAAACATCTCAAGCACACCAGAATAATGACAAATAAAAAATATATAGGCGGGGGCAGGGTCTCTGCAGATATAGACACCACCACGCATTCCTAGGGCATCATAACTGATGATTCAAGTTGTTATGTTTACATAAGTCCAGTTTTTTATGAAAATGTAAAATTTGTTATGTATGGGACTTTCATCACATTAATTCCATCATGTGAGTGATGTCAACCAGCAACTTTTCCAAAACCAACCAAGCAGTTTTGTTACCTAAACCTACACAAATAGTTGTGTAATGTCACATTACTTATATAATGTCGTTAAGGTCCACGAAGCCTATAGCTGCTAGTACTCTCCACCAGCACTAGATGTCATTCTGGGGTCACTGGCAGTTGACCTGTTCTGTCGTGTAGGTATGAGGATCCATGTTTCTGCAAACTGGGATCATGTTGACCACCATCTACTAGGTAATACACTGACTACTGTATGTCATACAACTCCACTTCAAATAATACAAACTATCCCTTTAAGTCAAGTGAGTATCAAAGCCACTGCTTGATTTGAAACCCCTCTGCTGAACTGACTCAACAACTTTGATTGCAAGTGCACATTGCTGACAAATGAAACAACTGTATGACTTGGATTTGTCCAGACATAAACTGTAAAGGAACTTGATCTGCTAAGCAGTTCTGGGTTGCAATCAAAAGAAAACTGTTTAATCAGGAGTCAAGACTGGTTCCGACACAGTTGAGAACATGAGAAAGTGATGGATTTCCAACAGAAGGAAGTCTGACTGGGAACTCTGTGACTCTGGAGATTTCTCCTGTCCCCTCTGGCTGTCAGCTGGGTCTATTTCTGATCTTCTAAACCATGAGGGCAAAGAGAGGGGTTGCCTGAAAAATGAGGAGTCAAACATGGCTTTGGAAGAATTTACCCTATTCCCAGTGGGTGTGTGAGTGAGTGTGCATGCCTATACATGTAAGTATTGCTGGTCGATGTGATTATTCTGCTGCTGCTGCAATCGCTCAAGGTGGAAGGGGAGCCCTTTTCAAATAAAATTAAAATTCCCTTCACTTTTCTTTCACTTTTCACCATGGAGCAAATTAGCTGAAAGGGGCAGCTGGTTTTTATCTGTATACAGTCTTCATGATACCCCATTTAGTGAAACCTGCTCTGAACTCGGCACACTGAAACAGGACCCAGCTGCTGCTGCGCTTATGACCTGATGTCTAATTGCTTGCAATGGAACAAGCAGCTTGGAAATGTGGTTTTTGGATGAAGGGGGTGGTGGAGATGGTGGCGGTGGGGTAGGGTTGGGGGGTAAAGAGACGGGTGACTGACACATAGACGTGGAGGCTCAGAAACCGAGGAAGACATTAAGTTTCTGCATTTGAATGTCTCTGAACCGCACGTAATTGGTTGCAGAGCTTGAATGACATCAGAGCGTTGACTTCCACTAATGGGCTTACTGAAAGATCCTGAGTGTTGTTCAAAACAAAATCGGCAATCAGAGATCATACATGAAGCTTTACATACAATAAAACACGAGCTTTTATAGTCTAAAAGTCTATATGAAAAAGCATTATGAGAATTTATATTGTACCTTCACCGTTTATCTTAATCTGTTGTCACCTCAGGCATCTGTTGGCAGGCAGTGTGTAAGACGTGACAGATATTACAGGCACAGTAAGAGGTTGAAATGTTTGCTGCTGCTCTGATAAAACATCCTATTATAAAACTGAACAAACCAGCTCAAACGGGACAGCAGCCCATGATTTATGGATAACAAAGCATATCAGATGGCAGGACGCCAAATGTGTTAACATCAACAAAGCTCAGATCTAAGACACATGTTTAACTTGTTGCTGAATCCTGCAGCTTTGATTCTGGCAAGTATCTGATGCAGCGATGCTTTGAATTAAGTTTTAAGTGAGTGCAGTCAAAGATTTACACTTTACAAGACGTGCTAAATAGGACTGAACAAAGAAGCAAAGTGTTAGACAAATTCAATCAGCAACTTCCAAATCCTTAATCCTATCCTTATCAAACAGGACAAATAGATTTTAGGATGACCTAGTAAGATACCAAAATAACAATATTTTAGGAAATATTCACTGGCATTTTGGGTCTGATTGTCCTCTCCTAATAAGCTCTGTGCTCCAATGACAATTATTTAGACATGCTACAGTATGTGCTAGTCTATGTTTAATGATGAACCTCTAAAGGCAACATATTTACATCTTAAGTTAGCTAATGTTAGCAAAACAGAAGCTAGTTAGCGAGCTAATTCTACATCAATCATTAGCTCTCTAGATAGCTAGCATTTGGCTTTACATTAGCTGACTTAAAATTTTATGCTAGCTCTTATATGTCACAATTACAGAAAAAGGTGAAAGTTGACCAAAGTACCAAGTTAGCTCAGCTGTTACTAGAGCACAGGGACCTAGGAAAGGTTAGATCTGGGGCTGTTCCCTATTTGAGGCTGGTCTGAAAAGATTATCTACCCAAGATGATCCTTTAGTGTAAGGGGTTTACAGACATAATCTTAATGTAACAGACTGGATAGTAGTCTCCCCAATTTCAAACCCTAAAAATCTGACATCTATTGTGGGTCCTGTAGAGTGACCCACAATAGTCAGTGAGAGCAATGAGAGCAAGCTGACTAGAAAGTGTCACCAGTCGGTGACCAGACTTACAATGAAACTGACCTCCAGCTCGCTCTGCAGAACGTATAAACCTGTATAATTCTGTCTTCTTGGCTACGACATCATCCAGTTTAATACTTTCTTTTGTTTTTCAGTGCAAAGCATAGCACACAAGTGGAACCAGCCTCTGTGTTTGTTTGTTTTTTCTGCAGTCACATTTGATGATGGAAGTTTCTGTGAAATCCAAAGTTTACAGAGTAGTCATTCTAACATCATTTAAAAGCCAAGTTTGTGGTCCTGTGTCTGGTCTGAATTAGCTTGTGTGTGCATTGTTACAACTAAAATATTAAAAATCAGTTAAATCTGTTGTTATGCCTGTGATCTCCCACATTTTTAAAATCAGTGAAGATATGAAAGTCCTGTAGTGAGCATCAGGCATTAGATGAGAAGATCAATACGTCTCCTGATGGAGAAAGCTGCAGGACACAATTTGCTTAACTTTGCATAGGCTAACAAAGGGAGGTGGCTCACCTGGCTTTATCCAAAGTTCAAAAATACACCTACAAACAGTAAAGCTCACTAACTAACATATTGCATACTTACACAAGGAGTCATAAACCAGTCTTGATGCTAAGCTAGGATAACGTAGCTATGGTCCTTTCCATTTGAACTTGGAAGTAGTTTCCAAGTTCCCGGTTTGGAAAAAAAAAATACTAACTGGATTGCCCTCTAAAGTAGGATGTTTGATGTGGAAAGTTAGAAGAATTTCACCAAACCCGACCTCAAAATCCAAGATGGCTCCTTTGCGCATCAACAGATGTGACAGTTGTAGTAATTTTCTGTTGTGCATTTCTGTCTTTTTTGTCTCATTAAATCAGCTGAACACACAGTACTGTCCAGCTGTGAACATGTTGCAGTGTTTGGTTGCACAAGGTGGACCTCAAGAGCGAGCAAAACAAAGGTTTTCCTGGAAGCGTCACTCTTGGTTTTCCAACTCATTGTACTGGAACTTGGGTGTGACATCATTTTCAACTCCAGTTTCTGATTTCCAAGGTAAAAGGAATGCAGAATTAGTACACAGACATGATAGAAGCATCGATCTTCTCATGTAACTAGGTGAGACAGGGAATCAGTATATTTTCCAAAAAGAAAAAAAATATTCCCTCAAGTGATTGTCATCTGTTTGGACTGGCACCAGTTAGCCACGCACATGCTTGCTCTTTTTTTTAATGACAACACTGAGCTGACTGAACCACTTGAAGGAAAGATTCTTTGAACCATTATTAATGTCGTCACTTGGTTTGGTTTGAAGGAGATGTGAGGGGCTAATTGTTCAGCTGAGGTCAGCAATTTCTTGAGTGGTATATGCTCTTGAAGAATAAACACTGTAAGGAATGAAAAAAGGGGCAAGCCAAACTTAATTTTAAATCACTTCCAGTCACGCTAACCCTACAGTCTGGTTGATTGAGCTGGTATTCTGCCCATTTAGGTCTTTTACTTTATAACCTTCCAGCCAGAAGGTTATAAAACACCTTCTGGCTGGAAACATAAGAGCGTTACTGAGGTCAAACATGGCAAATGTGAAGGAAGACTAAAAACAGGATGAACAGAAATGAAAAGCAGAAAGAAAGGACAACATTTCAGGCCCGAGCTTGTCTCGTGCCCTTCTCCTCACTCTCACCTTATCAGCGTCTTGGCTGCACTTTTTTTCTCTTAACAAATTATTCCAGGGTGCAGAAAGGGGCCAAAACTTGAGATCTGGCATTCATTTACATTCTTACTGGTTTTTGCTTCTCTTGCTCTTGTTTTTTCTTCAAGAACAGAGAGCGAGATGGAATTTCAAGGGGCCAAAAAGAAACAGAGCAGGAATCATTCAGGCAACAAAATCCCTGAGTGAGCGTCCCACAGGGATCTGTATGGCTGCCGTGCGGTTGTAATGTCTTTGTCCGCCCATCTCCTCTGATTACCATCATGTCTCTAGAGAGGTCTATGAGGGCAGAATTTGTGTGTGTTCATGGGTGTTTTTTGCAAAGATGTGTATGAAGAGTCAAGAAGATATAACCACTGCAATTATTATATCATTTCACTTTAATATGAATTTATACATCCTACTGGATGAATAGTCCAATATTCACTCATTTTGGTTCTGTTTTGGTCTCCACCACCATGTTCACCAGCTAGTCTCTATTTTTTTCTGCCATTTGCTGCTCCAGTTGGTTTATGAGATAATTTAATTGAAAACAGCTCCATGCTGGAAACAACTCTGATGAAAGCAATGAGACTGAACCAAAACAGTAAAGTTGCATCCCGTAAACCCAAAACAATGAGCTGAAGGACACCAAAGTGCATAGCGGTGACTACAGAGACTGATGATAATTATCTGTGTGTCTGTTGCTTCCACATTTCTTTCCATTCATAATACAAAAGTATTGATTAGCACAGCTATAAATGACAAGTGTGTAGGATTTAATGGCATGGAGGTGAGCTTGCAAATTGCAAACTTTGCCTCACCCTCCCCTTCCAAATGTGTAGGAAAAACTATGGTGGCTGCAAAACTTGGCGACACAACATTGTGGACTTTGGAAGAAGACCCATACTATCTGTAGATAAAAACAGCATAGCAACATAATGAAAACATAACTATTCTTATTTCCCTTACCTTTAGAATAAATTTCTATTAATGTTAATTCAATATTCATTCTTTTTCACTCTGTGGTCTTCACCACCACTATGTTCAACAGCTAGTTGCTAACTTTGTCTCCTCTTTTCAGGTGCAGTTGGTTTTCAAAGCTTTTTCACTTAAAACAGCCGCATGCTGGAAACATGATGAGAGCGGTGGGACTGAACCAAAAAAAATAAGCAAGATATGGATGACAATTATCTTTGGGTCAGACACCTTTGACATCACATGTTGTAAATGTTTTCCATTCTTAATATAAACATATTGATTAGTTTGGCTTTGCAGTAAGATTATCTTTAAGTTTATCAGTGAAGGGTTAGAGTTTTACATAGTTAATGCTACATTCATATGGATTCAGACAGACCATAGAAACCAAGCATGATATAATTTTAGTGAACAAAAATTATGTGGTAAAATTTGTGAGGGTAGCAGAAAATCTTGGCAACGGTAATGATAGATGGAATTACAATCCAAAGGTAAAATTTTATTTTTTTGTCATCCTCTGTGACACCTGTGACATCTGGATGTTATGTATTTCCCTCACAAAAGGAGAAAACTTGAACAATCTGGACAACAAGCTAATCATTTTGGTGCAACAAGAAGCATAAACAAGGAATACACCATGTTGGAAATGACTAAATGACCTGACGTTTTACATTCTCAGTTTGCAAACAAATATTAAGACCACAGTAAGCTGCATATTGCATGCATTTAGAAATGATTTAATGATTTTATTCCATGCTTTGAAAACAATACACCATCATCATAGCAAGATATCATCATGCCTGTTTCATTCTGCCATTCTGTTGGGCTGTTTGTTTGTTTGTTTTTCACATTCTGTCCAGAAGGTGTTCGTCTACCATCTGCCTGATTCCATGTGAAGTTTCAAGGCTCTTCTTGTTCAACTTTTTACAACATGGATTTTACCTGGGGGATGAACATTTACTTTTAAGGTTGAGTTTATCAGTAGCTTAGGTTTGGATAGAGGGTTAAACACATATTACACACACAAAGTTAAAGACGTTAGGCGCAGCAGTGATATCAAAGTCAGTTATTATCCTTTCATGCAGAGAGAGATTTGTGTGTACATGTGTGAAAGTGTGAGCGTATGCAAAATCTCCAACTGACAAACGCTGCTGGCGTTATGTCAATTATGCCATCGCCAGAATGAACACATCAACCTGAGGACTAAGGGGTGAGCTGGTTACAGCCCTGTGGAGCCGAGAGGGGTGTCAGTATCACACTCTAAACCAAGAAAGTTCTCGAATCTGGATCTCATTAGGCCTGAAGACTGCCAGGGCTGGAGTGAACACATCCAGACTGCAGCCACACTCACCCAACAAAGCTTCAGCACGGAGACACAGCCAAGCCAAGAGAAATAGACCGGATCACCAAATAGAGAGCTCAGTGACCTGAATCGAGGATGGAAACCTCTGGATGAAAACTGCAGATGGGTTCAGATGTCTGCCGACTGTGTGCTGTGAAAAAACACACAGAAAACAGATGTAAATAGAGAACCTGCACATTCAGACACACTTACGAACACACACACACAGATCGTTGGTGTTTCTTTGTCCAGGGTGTTATCTACTGTTATCACTGTAATTGGAGCAATAGGGGGTCATTTCCTGCGAGAAAGGAGCTTAATTGTGATGACTCATTGCTCCTCCCAGTAACCACTTGACTGTAGTCAGAACAGGACCAGTTCGCCTGTACCCCTTTCCCACAATCCCCTACTGCCTCCCTGCCTCAACTTTTTCTCTGAACTCATTCCTCAACTCATCCCTCCTTCTGAAGCCACCGTGCCCTGTGAGCACTTCAAAAGAACACAGATCCTCATAAATCGCCCTTGAGCGGCCCCCAAACCGCAGCCAGTCGGTTGGAAAATCCAAACAAACAATACACTGATGAGTGGGCTGGGCTGTCTTAGGTCATGCTACGCAACCCAGAGAGCCCATCGAGTGATCGGATACTGGAAAGTAAACATCACGCTTCAGTGAGGCAATATGGAAATGTAAAGGGTATGCCACAAAATCAAAAATGCATAGTCTTCTTCATACCTGTAGTGCAATTTATCCGTCTAGATTCACTGTGAAAAAAATAAAATAAAAATAAATAAATAAAAGTAAAGAGTTTACTGCAATAGATTTGTGAGTTTTGGGACCAACTTAAACTCTTAAGTTTTGAAATAAATTAAAATGGTTTGCTGCTTTATCATCTTTAGATGAGATAATTTATGTTTCTTCTTTAGATCTCGTCTTTGGAAACTAAAAATGTGTATTTCACTTTCACTTCAGTGACTTTACTGAGTAATTTTTGAAATACATTTTTGGGGGTTTCGAAAACTTAAAGATTCAAGTTTTATCTAAGGGAGAAAAGTAAATTATCTCAATAAAAGATTAGTATTTGATGAAACGTTTTTGAAAGTCAAGACTGAGTTGAGCTAAAAACTCAAAAATCTGTTGTAGTTCATTGGCTTGAAATTTTTAGTTTTCTCAGCTTTTCAGTTTTTTTCAGTGTTGTATTCTGTGAGTTGCAGAGTTTTGGAGATAACAGCCATAGAGATATCTTTCGTGAGAATATAATACAACTAAATGTCACTCAGCTTGTGGTGCTCAAAGTGCCAAAAAAAAAAAATTAAGAACTTAAAAAGTCTCTTTCAACAAATCATGACCCATTTCTCAAAACAATTCACAAACCTTTTTGAGTATGTCTTTATTTATGTTTTATTTAGATAGGGATAATACACAGAGACAAACTGTAAACAGCAATGCAAGTCTGGTTTATAGTCAATGCTAATTTGCAACACTCCTAGAAGGGCTTTTATGAAAGCAAGAGATTTTGTGAACAGAAATGTTAAAAAGAGGGTGATTTTTTGTTTGAATTAAGTGTTTTACAGTGGGTTAATAAGGCAAATAAACTTGGCTTATTTCTGTAAAAGACATAAATTTGAATACAGTTTTTCTGTTAATAATGAAAAAAGAGGTAAGATTTCTTCTTAATGTTTCTATGCTGTTTATATCTACAGAACATATCACCCAACCCTTTTCCATTATATTTGATTTCTCCAAAAACAAAATATTTTGATTTTGACAATAAACTCTCCCTTTAAAGAGGAGAGGGACAATCTGCTGCTGTGTATATCTCTGTGACGGGAAAAAAAGGACAAAAAAAAAATAGATACAATTGCAAGCAGTGAGGAATGTTTTCTTATCGCCACAGAGCTGGTCTGGCTGCTCTGATTTGGGCGACTTATCAGTGGATTAGGCCTGAGCACTGAGTGGTGATAGATTGCAGAGGGGCAGCGGTGCGATAGCCCAGAAAGACCCCGCTCTGAAGTGTTCATTTGATGAGGAAGAGGAGTAGGGGAGAACTTGGCAGGCAAAGACCATTTAGATGGTGTTTTGAAGTCCAATATACCACACTCATATCTTTGCTTCTTAGGTAATCAAACCCTGATGAATGTCTGACAGGCAACAGTTGAAGCTGTGAAATAACGTCTGGGATGTTTTATAAAGTTTTATAGTGCTGGGAGGAAGTGCAGGTCAGGTTCATGCACAGGCCAAAATTCACTGTGATGCCATGAGAGTTACGTTTCCAACTCTCCAACTGTAGGTGGTCCTGAATATCAGACTGTACTTTTGACAACTCGGCTGAGAAATATCAAGGCTGTAAAAATATTAACACTACAGCTGAAACTTGTAGCCACCAGCGCTGCCATCATCATTTACCCCCGGGGTAGACTCAAACCAGCAGGGCAGCTGTGGGTCAACCACAAAAATAAACCCCTCGTGCACCACAAACAGGTCTTGTTGGTCACATAACCGGTCCATCAAGGTCAACATTATGTCCACACCCAAGAGGAGCTGACTCAGCTGAAATGCAGTCATCATCACAGCAGTGTGTGTGTGTGTGTGTGTGTGTGTGTGTGTGTGTGTGTGTGTGTGTGTGTGTGTGTGTGTGTGTGTGAATTAAGGATACCAGGGAGGGAAAGTGTTGCTGTAACCTGCAGAAAGAGGAGCATAAAAAATACATGATGAAAATAGGGCTGGGTAATGCTGACACCTTTAACTTGCTATTAAAACACACAAAGCTTTTGGATTTTTATTTTACAGACGCTGGGTCCTGACAGTTTAAATGATAAGCTATTTCTAAATGTGATGTTGTGTGATGTTGTCTGTGATTTTTGTAAATATTGCCTGCATTGTACCTTTCCTAAATAGAAAATTTTGCAATATGGGCCTTTTAAAATGTATTTTATCTTCTTTAACTTTTTCATTTTCAATTCATTTACTTTCTTTTCTCACTGAGAGACGGACTCTAAACACATTTTTGTCAAGCATTTTTGTCAGTCATATATTTTAAACATTTTTCTTAGAATGGTAGTTTTTCCTATGTGCTCTTTGAACTACATATGATTTTTTCCTTTATGAGTTTCTATACTTTTTAATACACAAGTTTATATATTGCTTCATATTTAGTTTGTAGAACTATAACATCATGAAGTATTTATTTAAGATGCATGTTTAATTCTATAAATTATGTCATATTGTAGTGTGATCTGATTAATGCAAATAGTTTTCAGATTCAGTTCAGTCTAAAACTTGCTTTCATCAGTGTAATTTCCACCACGTTTTCAGTGGAAAAAGTTCTGATCTGAAAGTTAGCAACTAGCTGGTGAACGTAGTGGTCATAGAGACCAATACGGAGCAAAAAGGTATAAATATTTGAGTTGAATAACTTAGTGATGTCACTGAATGCAGGAAGAAGTGCAGATTTTGCAGGGGAATCACTTTTATTGGGCAGAATAGCTCATGCTGAGGAAATTATTGCTTCAGTTGACTATATTTACCGTCAACACGGACGCAACATCCATATGAAAAGGGCCAAATTTTCCCTGTAAGTGTGTTAAACAATAACCAGCCCGAGATGGAAATTATAGTGAAGAATAAAAACATGCAGGAAATGTGTGATAAAGAGAGAGACAAAACAGTAACAGGAAAACTGGGATAAGACACAGTAACACAGAGATAATCAAGAAGAAGAGATGAAAGAGGACAGTGTTTCCTTCCTGTGCAGATTTGTGTGAGTCCTGTCTGTCTGTTAGATCACTCATCCTCAGTGTCAGACCCCTGTTTCTCTCTGACCCTTTGATGTGAGGCTTCTGCACTCACCCCAACAGGATATTACTCTTTAATGATCTCCTGATAGGGCTCCCCTCCACACAGCGGCAGAGACAGCAGGAAGTGTTGGTGAGACATGCATTTATACACACATACATTCAAAACCTCATAGAGCCAAAGAGAAAGTTCACCCACCAGCTTCTTCACCAGCATTCTTCACTAGCTTTACAAACACCCAGGAGCACAAACAGCATGCATGCACATACATGCAAATATAACGTAAGCCTACTATACACATTCATTTGTGTGCAGGAACAAAAATTGGAACAATAAATGTTTTGATTTCAGCCAACGCCTCGGACTGATCCTGTTTTTAGTAGAAAGCCCCGAGCATGTTTTCAATAAGTCGGCCCAGCATGTTGTGACTGTTTGATCTATTGATTCGCTGATGTGTGTCAGTATGCCAGCTGTCACACTCAACTGACATTATCAGCCTGAGCAGCAGGCACTTGACCTTGTCAGACAAGAACACAAAGTTTTGATGAAGGCCATGTGACACAAAGTGAGTCAGAGTACAATATGGAGGAGGAGTGATGGCAGAGAAAGAAACAAAGAGGGGGGAGATTTCCCGTAACCACTTTTCAAGACCAGGCCGTACGTTCCTTACGGCTAAACCCGTTCCTTCTGGAACCTCTGCCAACTTTCTCCTTTCCTGTTTTAAGATATGCTGTGCACTAGGCTCAAAAAGAAAAGCATTTTGAAGATGGTTACAAGATGTTGCTGTGGACTCTGTATAGTCACATCTTCAGTTAGATAAGGTTAGCAAAACACTAGCAACTAAATACCAATGTTTTTGCTCACTTGCTAACTATCTAGATCTGATCTGTTGGCAAAGCTCTAGCTAACCAACTAATTAATAAAACTAGTTTATGTTCTAAGCTGGGCTACATCTTGAGTTTTGTTGAAGATTGATTCAGACTGACTCAATCCAACTGGCAGTCCTTGGCTGAAAAGCTAGTGTGTATGCAAGTGTAAGTTATGGATCATTACAAATATCTTTAAAAAGAATGAAGTTTTCACACAGTGAGAAAAAATAAATCATGTATAGAAATCAAAACTTTTGATTCATAAAGATGCATCGATAATCACATCACTGCCTTCTGAATCGGCATCTGAATTGAATTATAAGGTTCCAGGAGACTCCCAACCTGAGAAACAAGCATGTCTGAGTATCTCCCACAGTCAGTCAGACACAGACACACAAAGAGGAGCCAGAGGACTCTTCAGCTAAACCAGGTAATCCGACAACAAACAGGCTTAGCTGAAGGAACCCTCTGTTTGAATAGCCAAACACTGCAGCGTAACGAATCAGAGGAGCAGCCGGATAAAGAGCAGGATTTCCAACTGTCAAAACACCATGAGTAAGGAAAGTGAATGAACTATTTATCTGGCTAACAGAAGTGTAACTGTAAAAGCAAAGTCACAGTTTTTTTTCAGATGTGCTCAGGGGACAATGAGTTTGTGTTTCTGTATGTGCAATCAGGAAAACATATTGCGCTGTATGGTGCATATGTTGGCCAGGCACTGGCTTTGAAACATACAACAAACCAATAAAAGCTCTATGCGAGGCTTCCTCTCACCTCTCACCTGCTTTGTTTTGTCCTAATAAGCCTTCTGCAGGCCCTGCAGGGGAGGCTTTGCAGGTGAGCCGCTGAAGCATGTCAAAGCTTGCTGCAACCTCACTGACAGGCTCTGGGAACTGGGTTGTCACCATTACTGAATAAACCATGTGAATTCACTTCCCGCATTACATAAATACAGATTATAGAATTGATAACCGTGGGAGTAATAAATCTAAATTCTCAGGAACTTAAGTAACACAAAACCTTGGAGTCCACATTTCAGATGATGCAGGGAGTCAGTCAGGGAATTGTTACTGAGCAGTGCCTTAGATAATGACTACTTCCTGTTTATTTGAAAATAAAGCTGAAAATAAACAGCGCTTCCTCATAATTTACCATTTTATATATTGTTCTTGTGCCCTTTCTGATTATCATCATTGTCATTATTTTGCAATCTGGAAAATGTTTCCTGTTTCCGTGCAGTTGACTATAAATGACTTTTTGTAGCTAACACAATATATTGCATGTAGATATTTACATATTACATGAAAAATCCAATAGGGGGCTCAGCAAAAGCAAGATCAACGACTTTTCTTTTTCCAGGATTTCTGAGGGTTCAACAAGTGAAAATGTAAGACATTATTAAGACCATTTTGAATACAATTTAAAATCTATTTCGTGTCCATATTGCCAAAAAAGTATGAAGGTTTAGCCCGGCCAGAATCAGGGAACCTGCTTTGAAACAGCTCACCCATGTCCTCAGTTTTATGTGATTGATGTTTAACTACCAGCATTTTTTAAGTCTAGAGCACCACTACCTTTAATGTTGACAGAGATCTAAACATAGCCAGGAGGCTGCAGGAGTTATATTGGGTGATGATGGCAGCTGTTTGGTGATGGCATTTTACATTTTTCTGACTTCCCTAATGCATTTACAGTTCCTAAATTGAGCATTTACTGGTCTTTCTTACTTACTGGATGAAGTTTACTTCATCTTCAAACAAGCACTAAATGCACCGTTCTCGAGCCAGATCTGGCTGAACTTGCACCTACCCGTATTAGATAAAATTAATGGTAACAAAAAGACTTTTAACGTATTACTTCTAGAAGTAGTTCTTTTTTGGTGGGACCAAAGGTTAGCTCACTCTTCACATCACCACATTCTAGCTAGCAGATTTTAAAGAACTTTTTAGTATGCAGCTGAATAATGCACTGACTAATGAACACAAATGTCTGTTAATGAATGTGTATGTGTGTGTGTGAGAGAGAGAGAGAGGGCGAGAGAGAGAGAGACAAAGAGAGAGAGAGGGAGAATGTGAGTGGGAGAGACAGAGAGTTTGGGTAAAGACCAGCCCCCTTTTGAGCTGTTGCGTGTTTAAACTTAGGTCTTCCTTCACTCCCTCTGCCTTGTCAGTTTGACTGTGAGTCACTTGGTGCTCTTGTTTGGATTCTCCTCACTGAAAGGCAGATGAAGTGCAGGATAAGGGCAACGGTACAACAATTTCAAGGTAATTTGTTTGTGAGGCATATCGTATGCGTGATAAAATATATGAGATCGATGATGATATTATTATTGGGAAATTTGTTGCAGATCATTTTTATATGGTTGTGTCGGGGTCATAACAGAAAGTTAGGTGCCTGGTTATTGTTTATATCATATCATTTTATTTTCCTTGTTTATCTTGCTTGCTTACCTATTTATTATTTATTGCCTTTTTGGTGATGCTTTTTTTTTTGCTGCCCCCTTTGCTGCATTAATACTGCAAATTTCCCCTGTGTAGGATCAGTGAAGTATTATCTTAACTTACACATTATCACTACCTTTAGAGTTTTATGATTGTTTGTGATTTGTTAATAGAAAACTTTACTGTGATCAGTCCATTGCTTTATGATGCTATTTACACCTGACAAAAAGAAAGGTTGCTAAAACTTATTAAAGATTAAACTATGAGCAACATATAGTGTAAAAGTCACACGCACTTTTTGAACTATTGTAAGTCTGTTTTTTTAAGTAAAATCTAAGCACAAATGCAGATGGTTTTGATCATGATACACGCATTCTCTCCATCATATCTCATCATGTATAATTTTACACTACAGATATCAGTTTTCATTCATGATCTCCATTCATATTTTCATCCATTGGCGAAGATTTGGTCTGTACTATTGTGGGACCCGACACTCAGCTGTTTGCTTCAACATGGACAAGTTTCTCCCAAATTCTTGGCAGCAGCAGATTGAATGGCTTAGTCTCCAGACCATTTGTTAAATGTTAACATATGACTCAAGGAAGCGAGAAAAACATTCCCTCACGCGACAGAGACTCAAAGGAATGCAACCCTAATCACCCAAGAGTGTAAGCTAAAATAATTGAATAACATATTGTATTTCTGATTATGGTTCACAAAGGCCATAAAGTTTGGACATGCTCTTTAAGTGTATTTGCATGTGTGGGCCACTTCAGAAACACCTCATCTAAACTGTGTCAAAGCAGCTACATGTGTGCCAGATTCATGTGTTATGATGGTTCCTGTCTAACAACCTTTACGATGACTGATGTACACTTAAAACACAATTGGAAAGACTAAATGTTTATTTGTTTAAGTGATCTGCGTATCATTTTTTTATCTTAATATTCTGCAATAATTGCTCGGTCTTATCTGTTGAAGTGGAACTGTTGAGGTTATGACTGCAGTTTAAGATTCATATCAACTCAGTTTATACACGTCATAGGAAAGTGCATTCAGCTTATCTTTACGACTTACATAGTTTACAGTCAGGGTAAGATATTGATGCTTTCAGTTTTAGCATTCTGCACCACCAGCCTATGCTTTGGTTTTTGTGGAATTGTGAATCATTGATTCATGACTCGATGCTTTTAAGGTGGCTGAAATGTCTTAAATGTCAGCATAACATAACTCTTAAATGTTTCAAAATGCATGCAAGGTTAATTTACTTACTTTAATTTAGGAATGTGATGTTTTAAAGTGCTTCTGCATCCTTTCTTTTATGTCTTTCTGCAGTATCTGGACCCTCTAACCAGGACAAACAGAGCTCAACAGCACCGTCTTCTGGCCAAAAAGAAAAACTCTAGGTATTCTTGTGAAGGAGGTCAGACGTTTCTGTGTAACAAATTCTTCACACCACCTGCTGCCAAAAGGATGATACCAACAATGACTTTATAGCCACTGACGGCAGGCAGAAAAGAAGTAAAGCAACATAAAGAATGGAGGTTTCAAGTTCTGCTTATGTGGGGACTCCCCCCTCTACACCCACATTCTCCATCTCCCCTACACCCTCCTCTCATGGCTACCTGCAGTTCTTCTGGGAGTACATGGACAAATCGGTCATCATGGAGCATTACAACTACACTGGCAAGCTGCAGCAGAAAGACCGCTACCGTGAGGGGCTCAAACCCGACGGCATTGCTTTCCTGGTGGTGTGCCTCCTCATCGTCCTGGAGAACGCGGTGGTTCTTATCGCCATCTGGAGGAACAAGAAGTTCCACCTGCCCATGTATTACCTGCTGGGGAACCTGACCCTGTCTGATCTGCTGGCTGGGATTACATACATGGCCAACATAATCATGTCTGGACCTAATACTTTGAAACTGACGCCGTTGCTATGGTTCCTCAGGGAGGGAGGGGTCTTCATCACACTGGCTGCCTCTATAATTAGTCTGTTGGCTATTGCAATTGAACGGCATGTTACTATGGTGACTATGAGGCCATACCATGGGGCAAAGCGGGGGCGGATGTTGGCGCTGATTGGTGCAAGCTGGGCCCTGGCAGGGTTTTTGGGGGTCCTCCCTATTTTGGGATGGAACTGCATCCACAGACTGGACCAGTGTTCGACAGTCCTCCCGCTTTATGCCAAGAGCTACATCCTCTTCTGTGTGTCTGTGTTCAGCGCGGTGCTCTTAGCCATCGTGGTGCTGTACGCCAGAGTTTTTCGCATTGTCCGCACAAACACGCAGCGCCAGCGGCTGGGCCTGTCAGGCAGTGTGAGGAAGGGCTTGGCAAGGAAGTCGCAGAAGTACATTGCCCTCCTCAAGACAGTCACTATTGTGCTTGGCGTCTTCATCGCCTGCTGGCTGCCCCTCTTCCTCCTCCTCCTCCTGGACTTTTTCTGCCCCACCCGCAGCTGTCACCTGCTCTACAAAGCTGATTACTTCCTAGGAGTAGCCATGGTCAACTCGCTCCTCAACCCCATCATCTACACTCTGACCAGTAAGGACATGAGGAGAGCTATTCTGAGGCTGCTTTGTCGGCCGTGTCTCATGACCAGAGATGGACAGGTGAAGAAGATTGGGATGCCTTTCCTGGAGTGCAGCTTCAGTAAGACTGAGGTGGCATCCCAGAAGCTGGAGGGCGGACAGGAGACGACCATCTCCTCTGGGAACGCTATCACCACCCCATCGCCTATCAAGGCCCTTTACCCCAAACTCTTCAAGTCGTAAGGACTTATACTGACTGATTAAATGTGTGAATGGGTTTCCCACTGAACAGAGGACATGTAGCACATCTTCTATAAGGAGGAGCAGTTGTGGCAGCCTCACATTTTGAGCAGAGCCAGAAAGAGAGTGTGTGTGAAATATTATACACAAGAGACTCATATTTAGACAAACGTCTAAATCACAACTAAGACGAGGTGCAGTTACATACTTCATTGTGAGATGGTTACAAAACAAAATGCCATAGGGATGCCACTCAAATGTGAACAAGCAAACCAATTTTTTTATGACAAGTCTCCTCAACTAATTTGCACTGAAATATCACAATGAATGAATGCGGCAGCCTTGGATTCAATTTTCCTGTGGTTTTGTAGCTTGTGTCGAAGCCTGGAAAGAGACTTCCATAAATCCAAAGACTCTTGTGACTGAAAAAATGTATCATTTTCCACCAGATGTGCTGCGTTAAAGGTGAATGATCATGGTTGGATTTTTGTGTTTTTGCAGTTTCTTATTCAAGTGCCTTAAAGAGACACTTAACATTATTTGGAGTGGGGTTGTACGAGGCACTTATGATTGTCAGTAGATGAAGGTTGGCACAACCCCAGTTTGAAGGAGAGGAACCAAAGCAATGTGCTGCTGCGGACAGGCTCAGCAGCAAAATGTGCTCAAGCCACTTCCAAAAAATCTACATCAGTTTAAATCTATGCTATATTTAGAATATTTTAACCGATTTATCTTCTGGTCAGCCTTTGCTAAGCACTGTTATGTAAGCCAAATATCATTCACTCCAAGGCAACACAACTCCATTAGCAAAAACGTTAATTTTATCTCACAGACCACAGGAGTAGCAGGTCTACGGGTGCCTTGATCGGTTAGTTAGTTTGTGTTATTGTGTGGCTTCATTTTTTTTTTAAAGGTTAGCTCAGATCACACAGTAACACAAAACAAGCTAACAGAAGTAGTCCAACAACTTCTATGTTTTGTGTGGTAAACTTACTGTTACTGGTTGCATCGTAAAGAGTGATATTTGGCTTACACAATGGTAGTTTGGTCTGACTGCAACGTAAAGCAGTGAAAATATTTTAAGTATATCGTACAATCAAACTGACTTGCTGCTGACCCTGGTGAAAGCAGCACACTGCTTAGCTTCTGTGCTGGTACTCCACTCTGCTGTTTCAATCTGGGGATGTGCCAACCCACCATCTAATACACAGACTATGGATAAGTACCTCATGCAACCCCACTTCAAATAACCCAAACTAAATGCAGCATGAACACTTCTAATAATGTGTAGAGTGTAATCTGTGCATGCGCAGACACCTGGATTTCGCTGGTTCGAAAGCCCCGTGGTGTGCTAGATTTGCTCAGATAAAACAGTGTAGAGCACCCCTGCATATAGCTGTGTACAAGGTGCAGGGGGAATTGCAGGGAAACCGACCGATAAAAGGAAAGACAGAGGTGGCAAACACTCTTAACAGCTCAGTGAAAAATGCCACATAGCTGTGGGTGGGAGCCACAACATTAAAATCCCCCGCTGTTTTGAAATGACAGATGGTAAACCTATTTGATACCAAGTGGAAACTTGTTGGGGTTTGGGTCTGATTTAAATGTCAGTCTGGCATCTGCAAGAAAACTGCTGCAGAAAACAAACACCAAAATGCCATCATATAATCTGATTAACTGACAGGTTAAAAGAGGCTTTCTTTCCAACCTGGCATGCTGATAGTTGCATATTGCATAAGTTGTCAGTATAAACTCCATAAATCATTACTTCAAAAGATGTGGATGTAATGAATCATCATCCAGCTGCATCAAGACTTTTAAGGACAAGAATTTGCCCGCACTTGTAAGCTAAATCATGCAGAATCAGTCCAATTACTCCAGTACTTCCCGTCACCATCCATCATGTTAACAGAGTATTTAGGTACTGAATTTTTCTTATTATGAAATGAGTTTTACATCAGTCAGTTTTTATACAGATGTTTTCAGTGCAGTCTTTTGGACCTTAATTGATGAATGAGGAATTGTGCTTCTTTTTTTTGTACTGTAATTCATGTAGTGAACTTTTTGTATTTCTGAAGACTTTTTATATCATCTGTATTGTAAATTATATCTATTTTGTATCAAGAAAAGGTAAGCAAACTTAACTTTTCTTTTCATAAAAGAAATAAATTGTTTTCTTAAAAGATTCTTAAGAGTTTTTGGTTTATTCTAACTGTGTGTGCCCTGTTACAGTAAGTGTGTCTGTGTGTATTTCTTGAGGTTGTGTGAGTGGAACAGTTCTCAAAGAAGAACCACAGGAAGTCAGGCCCCTTGTCTCACATCTGGTAATGACATTGGCCTAGATACAGCATTTTTCTACAAGCTATACATGTGTCAGGGCGGCTCCAGCACTGCACAATGCACCTTTTATTTTAAACACTGAACACTCAATTTGTCTTTTTTCCTTATTCTGTCAACCGGTGGGTAAGACTAGCCATCACCTCACTGTGACCTGCTGTCCACACTTGTCATGGCTGGAACAGGGAGAGATCACATGCAGCTGGATTTAATGTTGTTGCCTGGGAGCTGTACCTACTGTAGACAGGAGGAACTCAACAGGCTGTTAATTCAACAAATGTCTGTGTATTTATATACATTACTCAGGGATGAAAAAGACATTGTAGTTATATGGGCTGTAGTTCAAGAGAAATAATGTGTGGCTTTTTGGATCATACATTGAAGAACTATATGTGATTTTTAGGAATGCTACAGATTCCAAGACTGACAAATTTTAAATGATCTTGATCTGATTCATTATTTTTGCAACCACAATTGCTGGAGTACTGCCACTGTTTGTTGGACCTTCTTCAACTCTAAACCTGCATTAATATTACAAAGTGAGTGTAGCATGACTAAGCGAGTATCTTTAGCTTGTTTTCACACCTCTCAGAGCAAATTCATTTGCAAAGCAGCTCTTGACAATCAGTGTGCTAGACCAGTGTTTACCAAGCTTTTTAAAGTTCCATACCACTTCATATTCAACATCCAGCTGCTTACCCCACCACTCACACACAGACACGAATCAACTCTTATATGATTTATTTTCATGTTTGTAAGCCCTCTCACATATATTGACATATACAGTCTTTATATAAAATTCCCTTCAAACTGTGCAATACTCAACAAAGGTTAAGGAGGACGATGTGCTTTAGGGGATGCATCTAACTCTGCATTTTTTCCATATACCCTCTACACCACTTAACATACCCCTGGGGGTGCATGTATCCCAGTTAAAGAACAGGGGTGCTAGATAAATAATAGCCCTTGCAAGTGTTTACTACCTTAGAAGTCATGTTACTATGCCTAATGGTCTGTGTGTACTCCATAACTAGCAACTAGTGTGCACTAGGGGCCCTCATAATAGCCCTCTTTTCTCCACTGGCCAAATGGATAGTGACTGTTCAAATTTTATCAGGCAATCAATAGATTACCAGCATTTCATAGGTGGCTGGTGCTAATTTTGTGCCCTGTCTCAAAGCAACACAACGATTGTCTTCATGGAAACAGGCAGCCTGACAAACTATATAGTTGTTTCATTTTTTGGTTTAACCTTCAGTGACCCAAAGCCATACTGATCTAGAATAAAAGGTACCATATGGCACAGACCTACCTTTGATATGATTTGTATGAGCACAGGTGTTCCTCCAGATGTTGCCTGTATCCAGCAACACTGTGTCTGCTGACAGAGGTCAACAGGTCAGGGAATCTTTCCTGGCCCCCAGCTTCCTTCCTGCTGCTGAAGTCATGCAACAAACTGGACAGGTAGGAGTCATAAGTCATCTGTCATGACCACCGAGGATAGTCCCAAACACCAGCTTATATTACAAGACGTATACAGAAACTGTAGAGTAGACTGGAAGAGTAGAAATGGGACTTTTCCCAGTTTAACATTACAGAGGAAAATCCTAACTTTAACTTTATCTTCATCCTATTTTATCTCAGGTTAGGAAATCCTAAATACTCAATCCAACATAGTTTAACTTTCATGTTTGTTATCTAATTGAAACATACATTGAAACACAAAACATTTAGTAAAAATAAGAATGGGCAGATATGTTTTTGAGAGGTTTTGCTAACATCTGTGGAGAAAACCAAATACTTGAATTTGCAACAATGTTAACAAGACAGCAGACACAGTGTCTGCCATATCTGGCATCTATTTTGTAAAAGCAATAAAACAGCAACAACTTTGCTAAAACTACTGTTAGCCAACAAAACTACACTACTGTTAAGTAACTCCACTGTTAGCCAACCAGTTAGCTACCAATACCATCAGCTAAGCCTACTGTTAGCTAACACTACCATTAGCCAACCCTACTGTTAGCAATCAATACCACTGTCTAAACCTACCATCAGCTAACCTTACTATGAACCAACACTACTATTAACGAACCCTACCATTGGCAAACCTACTGTTAGCTAACAATACAGTTGGCTAACCCACTGTTAGCGAACTCAACTGTTAACACTGTTATCACTACTGTTAGCGAACTCTACTGATAACTAATACTACCATTAGCTAACCCTACTGTTAATTAACACTACCATTAGTTGACAATACCGTTGACTAGTCCTACTGATAGCTAATAATACAATCAGCTAACCCATTGTTAGATAATCCAGCTGTTAACTAACACTACTGTTAGCTAATCCTACTGATGGTTGGATAATACTACCCTTAGCGAAGTTTTCCAAGAGCAACTGACACCTACAGTTGAGTATACAGAGCAACTGATCATTTTTCTTTTTTCCCTACCTTTAGTTAGCTGCTTTTAAAAGTTGGAAAATGAAAAGACAGCTTAATATTTATTTTAAAGTTAAAGGATACTATATTTTGGGAAGTTAATGCCTGTGTACTTCTCCTAACTTAAGTTAAGATAGGAGCATTAATTCAGGAACTGTTTATCTGTATTTTTTTTTTTTTATTAATTAAGTCCTAATCCCATTACCATGATTACTAAACAGTTATGATGATTGAGAATCTGCAAGTTAGGAAGTGTCTGTAATACAATCCCAGATTTACTGTGATTTGCTCCAACAGAGCTTCAGGGAAAATTCTCAGTGGTAACATGTAGTTGATAAACCATGATAGAGAATATTAAAGTAATTTACAAACTGATAGAGCGGTCTGTGGTTGCAGTTTCAATATCAGATGCAGGAGAAGCAGACAGACATAATGAGTCTCGAGTGAGTGTCCATTTGGTGCCCTAAGGCTAACCTCACCTAATTCCTCTGCCTGGAACAGTAGGCTACACAAAGTGAGGGGGCAGAGTCACCACTCAGCTGGAGAATTATTGTTGAAGGCTGATTCAGGGCTTGTCATATCATATCAGGGAGTTTTCATGACTGTGAATGCTTCGTCATGCACTTCAGGGACCCTGAGGGAGCAGAAATTTAATCTCAGCAGGAAATATTTAGATTAATCAGATGTGAATTCTAGCTCGGGGGCTCAACAAATCTTAAATATTATTATTTAATGTATAATTACTAGTAGCTCATTTCCAAAGTAATTTGGCACCATGTCGTGCATTTTGAGCTGGAAACTTGAAGTGGGTCTTTGCGCTTGCAGTGTCACAGTTGGCTTTTGGTGCCATCTTGTGGCCGTAACACAGAATAGCATATGCTGACCTGAATGAATTACGTATTTACCAAGAGGAGGGTAAACTTACTGGTGTGTCAGCATTTGCTTCAAGCAAGCACAGGTCCCTCCAGCTGCTAGAAGCCATTCACAAACATGTATTTTTGGAGGAAGAAGTAAGGTTCACAAGCAAGGTGAGTTACACATTAAAATGGGGAAGGAACCTTGGGTTAGGAGACTTTATATAGATACAGGAGACAGAGCATGTTAACTCATAATATGAATCTTATTTATTTATTTTGTTCTTCTTGTTTTATTCTTTTGTGTCCGTTTTAACCTTTTATTCTTGTTTTTTATCATGTCATTCATGTTTTTATCCTATGATTTGTGTTTTTATCGCGTATCTTGTTTTCTATTACTGCTGGTCTTCAAGAGTTTTTTCGCACATAATTTTGTTGCATGCCTAAAATAACAAACACACGTGTGTTGTGTCTCATGGAAATGTCTCTTTAGTACCATTATGTTTCATTTTAAATCACTTAATAATAGCATTTTTGTAATTTCCTGCTGGAATTGCAAAATCTAGCCACACTGCTTGAAATAGGCCCTGTTACTGTATTTGCTTTATGTCTTCTCCTTTATATCCTATTATACCAAGATTCTTTTTTTTTACTTTTCATAAGGGAATAACCATTTCAACTTGTTAAAAGGTGCAGTGGACATATGTGACAAGTTTTTTAATATAGGTACTATATTGGTATTGTTTATAACAGATTTGATTGACGTTTGCTACAGTTTTTGGCACCTTGCCAACCATTGGCCTTGCTTTTCCTTCACTCTGAGAACTCCTTCACAATAAAAGCCCTCTCCCTCGGGACGCGTTTCACTTCCATTACTCTTGAACGGAGGCGAGTCGAACGCTGTGGCTGTGGGCTCTTATTGTGAAGGCTAGAAGAGGCCGGTACAATGCTTAGTCACGGTGAGTTACAGCTTCACCCCCCCCCTCCTTCCTATGTGGCGCACAGCTCGGCGGAGAAACCGCGATGGAGGAATTGAACTAGACTACGTGAGTTTCTTTTATTAACAGATCTACGCTCTCAACAACGATTAATACGAACTGTATTTTGGTTAAATTTGAAAGCGAGGAGGTAGCTAGCTGCGGGAATATGTTAGGATAGCGCTTTGTTCGCATCTTTGTGCTGTGGTCGGCTCTCAGCCGTCACGCTGCTGTCTATTATTAGGAGCCTATTTTGCTGTCAGCTCTATTTCCGAAACGTATAACTTAACTTGTTATTCGTGCTGTCTCCGGCTGTTTGTCATGGATAAAAATGCAGTCCTCCGTATCAAGCCAAGCAGAGGATTTAATCGAGCCTGCTTCACCTGTGTTACTCTTATTTTCGGTGCATGCCAGCGCTTTCTGGATTATATTTGATCAAAACAAGCGTAGAAATGACGGCGCTTTGTGCGAAAGCTGTTAATGTTGGAGAGATGGCGCGGAAATCTAATTCCGTCTGGGTTTATGTAAGGACTGGCTTCACTTCTGGGTCATGTTTTGGTACAGCCAGTTCTACTGTTTGCTCGGTGAAGAGTTCACGATGAGTCACTGAGGAGAGCTCAGTGCCAAAAAATGCCCATGGAGCACGTTAAACTGCCGTGTTTGTTTGTAAGTCCCATTTAACTGTCCAACTTTTAAAGTGTTGTGAATCAGCCCAGTTCTTGTGCAATTCCTGCTGAATGGCATCCAAGGATTGCAGGCCTGGACTGTGGTTCCCAAAGCGGGGTGCAGAGATCTATCAGGGCTCCTTGAAGGCAGGGCACTAAATTAGCATCAGCTAAAGTGGCTGGTAAACAATGGTAATCTATTGAGTGACTGGTTAAATGTGAACATTCACTAGCCATTTGGCCGGTGGACAAAAAAAGTTTGCAGGCTACATAAAGGTGTTAAAGGAAGTCCCCGGGTGCTTAGGAATAATTAATGGCATAATATAGGATTTTCATAAAAAATGTGAGGTAGTGTCTGTATCTGCAGAGACCCTGCACTCTATCTGTATTTTCCTTTTTACTCATTATTTTGCTGTGTCTGTCCCAAACACAGCAAAACGTTACCAACCAAAAGCATCTGTATTTTACAATGTGGGAATGAGACTCAACAATCAACTATCTTTCTGTTGTGTTTACAAACAGCAACTGACAAATCCTGCATATTCTACCTTTAAATCAATTATCCTTAAATATCGTGAGAGAGTGTGTGTCAGTGTGGATTTGGGTCATTGGTTTATCCACACCCACTTACTATGAACTACGTTTAATGAAAATGTGCATCAAGTTTAGAGCTGCAACTAAGGATTGTTTCCATAATCAGATGATTATACCTCATTTAAACAATTAGCTGTTCATACAGCTGAAAAGTTAATTGTGATTTTATTGAAATTGCAATATGGCTTGCTGCAAAGAGGCACAATATTTCTAAAAAAACACGAAATGTGCGTGAAAATACCATTTCAAATTAAATACTGTCATGTTGCAGAGATGTCCTGGCCTGCACAACATCGGACTTATGAAAACATCTTTGTCTGGTGCAGATCCCTGCAAAAAAATCACACCAAATTCACTCTGTTATCTCAATTGTGTCACACTCTGTCAGAAATGGTAAACAGATATTTTTCCAAAATCGTTCGGCCCTGGCAGTTCTTAGACTTGAAGCAATTCCCAAAAATTGATTTGTTGATTGACAAAAGGAACTATATCAAATAAAAGTTAGTCATGTTTCAAGAAAATATGCAAAATAGTCTAATGTCTCTCCAGCTTCTCAACTGTGGAGATTTGCTGCTTCTCTCTGTTTTACATCATTGTGAAGCATTGTAAACTACACTGGCTTTTGGTCTGTTGCTCAGACAAAACAAGACACTTCAGGGGGATTTCACACAGACCCGAGCATGGATCCAAGCACACGTGACCCCAAAGTCCAGATCATTCAGTAAGTGTGAGCGCTGCATACTGTGCTGGGGCACTGTTCATTGATCCATTTGAAAAGGTGGTCTGGAGCATGGTTGGTGTGAGCTTTGGCACGGTCTGCATTGGGTGTGAAAGCAACTGCACCAAAACATGGAAATGAACTGCCATGTGACGTCATAACATAACATCTATTACTGCGTAGGTAGCTAGTCCACACTTTTTCAATAATATTGTAGAAGGCATCTCTCAATGCAGTCCTACTCTGGCATGGTACAAATCAATTACACCAAGTGCAAAAACACCTTAAGATGTCACCTTGGAGTTGAGGAAATGGTGATGGACATTTTTTGATTGACTGAGGAAAGAGGCCACGTAAGGCAGAAACCAGCAGAATCAATAAGACTACCAAATGAAACAAATTTTCTGTCAGTAGAGTTACATTCAACAACAATATCTTCTCCTGTGGGGCAGTCTAGTTTGGACCAAAGTATAATATCTTGCACTGAAGTGCTTGTTTGTTCAACTTACCATTAAAAGAGCGACCACCTGCTCTTGTATCTAAAGAGAATCAGCCATCAGTGCCATTCCTGAATATAGTATATCAGCCTGAATGATCACAGATATGCACTTTGTCCAAATGTACACTCAGGGAGTCTGTTTGTCAGCATGCAGTTTCTGTATGCCTTGGAGAGGGAGCGAGTTGAGCAATATGTTCTCCAGTGAAACTATTTTACCCAGAAACCTGGAGGGGGAAAAGCACAGCAGTAAAGCAGAATCGCAGTGTGTTTCATATTACAGTGGGATTAACTGCTGGCTGACTGCCCTTATGACAAGCTCCATGATGACCACTGACGTGTCACCATCTGTTCATAAAAAATGAAAATGCCCAGATGTAATAAATATTTAGTTTGCTTAATCTTAATTGATCAAGAGCAGGACACAGTAACCTAGTTTCAGAATTAGTAACAGCAAGGCCATATAACCTGGCCTGTGCACTGCGTCCTCTTATCACCACTCCAGGTAATGATTTGTCTCTTTGTGCATGCACAACTTATGTGTGCTTTGTTATATAACTCCAAACACTCACATCGTTACTGGGTAACTCTGACTCTTTCTGATCAGAGAACGTCAGACAGACAATTAGTGACCGTGGACTGCTCTTTGTACTGTATGTCACTGTTACAGGCAGTTCATATTCTGAAATACAGAAGTTAGACTAACGGAAAAGAGATGCATTTATTTTTGTAGCATCCCTCTAGGTAATTCTGATGGTGCGCAACAGAGCAAGTGTGGACCAGAGCTCATATATTCCCAAAAGAAATATTCATATCAGTCTATCCTCTGCTTGTTTCATCATCCACTGCAGTGAATTTCTTGAGTTTCTTAAAGTATTCTTATTGAAAGATTTTTATTTTTTTTATTTTTTACTAAATTGTGTTGCCATCATTAGATGGTTGTGTTCACACGTTTATTCTGTTGTTAGAAAGAATCAGTAAAAGTGTGCTCAGATTTTGTAGGCTGTTGCACAAACTCTCTCCTCTGTTCCAAGCCTCAGCTGGACTGGTCACAGGACAGAATAAAAACACTCAGTCATGCTGGCCAGCTAAATTTCAAACCTAATTAAAGTCACTCAATCGTCCTTCAAAACGGATATTTCTCCCTTGCTGTTCTTTACACGCTCACTTGCATTCACGTGTTTCTTGTTTGCCAGTTTTTGCAAATTGGAAGACTAATTTCATAATACTGAAAGACTCTTTAGTGGTGCAATCAGTGCCTATGAATCCAGTCTTATGTTTAGATGTGGAAGCAAGAAGTTTGTTAAAGGGATAGAATGGCGTATTTGATGCGTGGTTGTATGAGGTACTTCTCAGTAGTCAGTGTTTTAGCTACAGGAGATCCAGGTGGGCATACCCCCCAGTTATGAGCAGCAGAAGTGAGTTCAGGGAGCACAGGAGCTAAGCAGTGAACTGCAGTGGACAGGGTCAACAAGAAAATAAATTTTAGTCACATAACCAAGTACACCTAAAAAAAAAAAATTCAGTATCATTTTAAGTGAACACTACAGAACAGCTTTTTCTGATGGGAAACCACCATTACATTTATGCCAAATACCACTGTCTCCAAACTAACCAAACCCTATAGGCAGTACATTGCTTAGCTTTCTAGGCATGCTGACCGACATCTACTGTACGTAATACATTGACTATCGTTAAGTACCTTGTACAACCCCACTTCGAACACTTAGGACCATCCCTTTTAAGTTTCTTTTGATATTGGTGAAGGTGAGATTGAATCTTCTACTTATCAAAGACACATAAACAAAAATGAGAGGAAGTGTTGTTTAAATCATGTACGATGCCTTAAACAGCACACTCATCATGAAAAGCAGGAAGCCTTGACCTCGGTGAAGTGCTCCAGGAAGAGTCCACCGACACCATGGGTGTGAACAACATGATGACAGATAGGACACAGTGTCTCTTTGCGTAGATAAACTTTGCTGCGTAAGATCATAAATGGTGACTGATGTTGAATCAGCAGCAGTTATAAACTGTGATGTTAGAAATTGTTTCAGTGCCTTAGTAAAGTCTGTGACCACTGTGCAGTGTATACATACATGCTCACTGTCTCTCTCCCTCTTTTTCCCCCAGTTGTCAGCTGAGCCTCCTGCTTCCTAGTAAACACAGCAGTGCAAACAAATTCCTTAGCTGGACAATCTCAAGGAAAGCGTCTCCGGAGAAAGCCACCGGACTCCCCCAACCCCTCATTCCCAAGGGCTCCAAGTAACACTTATGACACTTTTGGCACTTGACTCTGTTTTCTTTCCCTTTGCGGAGTCGACAAGCCCTCTACTGCCTCATCTACAGTGTCTGACTCTGCAGCTCTCAGCACAAGTGTAGCACTCTGAAGGGAGCTTTAATTATTACCTCTTTAAAATGAAGCAGTAAATCAGACTCTTTTTCCTTTTTAGAATAATCTATATGCAAGACTGATCTGTCCCAGTGGAATCTCACGAGCTTTTAGGTTAATTTGTCAGACTCCAGAAGAAACTCCAAAAAGATGTCTCCTAGATAAAAGACAGTTTTTTTTGTTTTCAGGACTGGTTGACAAGTTACTAAAGACCCCCCAACACTTCTACTGACAACACAAACAGTCGGACTGAAATTACTTCAGACTTTACCTGTTGTTCTCTCCCCCTCTGTTCTGTAAAGTTAATCCTCGGACAAAGTCAGAGGAAGCCTGAACTTAAAACATTTCAAATATGTTGGAACTGCAACATGTAAAAGTGGAACCAGCCATGACTGGCAGCTCACACAGAAGTCTGTAGTGATGCCATAATGAGCAGGATGGCTGGACTCAAGTACTGAACAGAGCAAGGAAATCCTCATGTCTGCATAAATCAAACTTAAAGGTGAACTCTTCCCCACAAACAAAAGCCTGGAGCTTTCTGCCAACTTTCAGTTCAGACTCTTCTTCTCTTTTACCCATACCTGTGCCTGGAGCAAGGATGCCCCGTAACGCCGCCCACTGTTCTTGAGAGAGAATTGCAAGGAGGAGGAGAACGTGTAGGAAATGACAGAGTGCCTGACAGAATGCAAAGCGCTGGTGACTCCGTCCACGCGCAATGGCCACCGTGTCTTCAGCTACACACTGGAGAGCCACACGGCAGCCGCCTTCGCCATCATGAACGAGCTGCGTCTGGAGCGCCAGCTGTGCGACGTCACGCTGCGGGTGCGCTACAAAGACCTGGAGGCAGTGGACTTTGTCGCTCACAAGGTGGTGCTGGCCTCCTCGTCCCCGGTCTTCAGGGCCATGTTCACCAACGGTTTGAAGGAGTGCGGTATGGAGCTGGTGCCAATCGAGGGGATCCATCCCAGGGTGAGTCGGATGTCATTTGCTTATGTTTAAGCATTTGTTTGTTTAGTTCTGATACGTTAACCAAAAAGAACCAATAAAATTAACAGAGAACTTAAACAAATTATCAGTAAACAACATAAATAACCTAAAAATGAGTAGACTGAAGCTTATAATGCCTAGATTTTTAACCACACATCTTGTTAATATCAAAAAGTAACATCAGAGAAAAAACACAAAACTAAACAGATCGGTTCTTGATCAAAATGATTACTTCCTTTTTTCTGTGATACTGTTCCACTCACAGACCATAAACAGATGCAGTGTCTCATCAGGTGATTGGAGTTATGTTGTAACAATTTAATACCAATAAATAATAAGACATCAGAATAATGATCATAATGATGCATTTTTATTTGTTTGAGACTAGGTACTATTGGCACAATACTATTTTTTAATATTTTCTGTTGCACAAAACAAGATATTTTACAGTACTAAACAGGAATAAAGCAAATGTTCTTCTAGCATAAACTTGTGCAATCGACATGTCTAATTGCTTTGAAAGTAGTCACCCTATCTTGTTGATTATACCTCAGTCTAAGGAACACAATCACACTTGCTACAAGAGCAACACTCTCTCTGAGTAATATAACAGATAATGTTACAAATTAACATATCAGTTAGATTTCACATGAAATACACCCGTCAATACAAATTATATCACAGGGATATTACAGCATTTGATGCAAAAGTCAAGATGTGACTCTGTGCAGCTGAAGTACACACAGTGAAAAGTACAGTAAAACTTGGCTGAGTACACTTAGTTTGACCTCTCTTACTCACCCTGGATGTTTACAAAGCTTGTTCAGATATACACACGAACACAGTATCGGCTTCTTGTTTGCCTACAAGATGCCAATCTGTCTGTTCCTTACAGGGAGAAATGAATAGTCACACAAATGAATGCAGTTGTAGCACCACAGCCTTATTAAGTTAACTTTCTCTTCTGTGCACTGTTTTAACCTTCTCCCAAACCCCTCTCCACCCCCTGTCCTTCTCCCTCCTCTCTACCCCAACGTTTCATCTATTCTTTTTACTCACTCGTTCAGGTTATGGACCGACTGATAGAGTTTGCCTATACGGCCAGTATCTCCGTAGGCGAGAAGTGTGTGATTCATGTGATGAACGGCGCTGTCATGTACCAGATAGACAGCGTGGTCAAAGCTTGCTGCGATTTCCTCGTCCAGCAGCTCGACCCCAGCAATGCCATTGGCATCGCCAACTTTGCTGAGCAGATTGGTTGCACGGAGCTACACCAGAAGGCCCGCGAATACATCTACATGAACTTCAGCCAGGTGAAGCAGAATTTCAAAAGAAAGCACCACTATTTTATCTGTAATATGTTTTGCTTTGTTTTACAATTATTTTTTTGATAGAAACAGACATTAAGCGTGGGGAGAGAAACAGGTATTTGACATGCAACAAAGGTCTACAGCTGGGGGATGTTGTGGTTATGTGGTATGTATCTCAACCATTAAGCTACCAGGACGCCCCATAAACTATACATTAAAACAAGTGGAGTCACAAGCATTAGATTAAACTGGCCTGCTGTTATGAACAGAAGTTGCATCCGTCAGGTTATGCTAGGTGCTGTGTAATTGTCACTTAGCTGCAAATGAGTTGTCTATGAATTTTAATGATACCATTTCGTGGCCGTTCCGAGCCAGTCAGCAAAAACAGTTATTGGGTTGACTTAATTTGAGGTCAGTGACATGCTTATTTCAAGAGTTTAAACAGCTGAAGTCGCTCATGTGATCTAAAAGTAATATGAAATAATCAGTCAATCAGTGTTTTTACTACTAAAACAATGACATGTTGTAAGTGTATCCACACAGCTCATGACGGAGAAAAGAAACTGAGCTTCCTTTGTATAGTCATTGTTCTACCAGGGGATTTTGCATTTAAAGTCTTTCATGGTGTGAGTAAATGCTGTTTCACTTGTTCCATTGCGGTTTCTGCTAGGTGACTTTCCACTTCAGACTTGCTCACAGCTGGCCCGTGCCCTTGTGCAATGATTGTCAAGAATGCAAGTTATGAGTCATGATGAGAGTTTATCTGTTGTCAGAGTGCACCTTACTCTAAAAGAAAAAAGTACAAAGCAGCAAAGAAGAATAATATGTCAGTCAGTCCATCACATATTTTTGCTTTTCTTTACACAAACAAAACATCAAGTGATTAAAATAGGGTCTTTTCATCTAGTTTCCTTAACAATAAAATATTAAGTTAGCCAAATTAATTCTTTTTTAATTTCTCATAATAAAAGATACAGGTAGTGTAAAGTTTGATTACATATACAGTGCCTATAAAAAGTATTCACCCCCTTGGATGTTTTCCCCTCTTATTGCTTTTATAAATTGAATCATGGTCAATATAATTTGGCTTTTTTGATGAAAATTTTTACAGAAAAAGAACTAATGTCAAAGTGAAAGCAGATTTCTACAAAGTAATGTCAATTAAATAAAAATATGTAATGTACAGTAAGAGACTGCATAAATATTCACCTGTTACAAGTCAGTATTTAGTAGATGCACCTCTGGCCACAATCACAGCACTGAGTTTGTGTGGATAGTTCTCAGTCAGGCTCAAGCACATCTGGACACCGCAATTTTACTTCATTCTTCTTTGCAAAACTGCTCAAGCTCTATCAGGGTGCACAGGGATCAGGTGTGAACAGCCCTTTCAAGTCCAGCCACAAATTCTCTATTGGATTGAGGTTTGGGCTTCGACTCAGCCAACCTGCTGTATTCTTCAGGTCATTGTCTTAACAGAAAAAAAATATGTTCCACAAGTTGTAGTTATCTTGCAGACTGAATCAGATTGTCCTCCAGTATGTCCACCAGGTGTCAGAGGATGGGGAAGGGGATGGTGTGTGGTGATGTGCAGTGTTTGGTGTCCAACAAACGTAGCGTCTAGTCTGATGGCCAGAAAGCTCCATTTTGTTGACGGCCTGCTCTGGGCACATTTACACATGTGCCACATTTCTTCCATTTCTTAATGATGGATTTAACTGAACAGGGGATGTTCAGTGACTTGAATTTTTTTTGTATCCATCCCCTGACTCAAACTTTTCAATAACCTTTTCTAGAAGTTGCTTTTAGTGTTCTTTTGTCTTCATGGTATAATTGTAGCCAGAAATACTGATCAACGGGTGACTGGACCTTCAACAGGTGTCTTTATACTACACTTCACTGCACTCAGGTGATTTCCATTTTTAATTGTGAGAATTAGGTCAGTCACTTTAGAGGGCATGAATATTTATATTAGATATTTTTATTACTTGATATTACTTTTTAGAATATACATAGTATATATGAAATTCTACAGGCATGTATGCCTCGGTGAAACTGGTTTCAAATGTATTATGACTCTCACAGCAGGAAGCCAGATGTCCTGGGTATTCAGTCTGTGTGCTAGTCTAAATAAACCTTATCTTGTTACTGTATTGTCTCCCAAATAATCTTGACATTGACATGAGACTTATTTAAACAGTCTTTAGTCGGGCTGTGCAACATTACCAAAAACATATATCCAGATTTCATTTCATATAACGATAGAACACATTCTCTGTAAATCCAATGAATAAATAGTTTATATAAAATGACCATGTAGAAAGGTCTATTTCAGTAAAGCATACAAACAGTTATATTAACATTTAAGAGTATTAACAGATAAAAAGGTAAATACAAATCACTTTGTTTGAGTCAGGGGTTTGTTTTGTACTTTCTATAGACTCTCCATACTGTTTGAATTGATTCATGCGAAGGTGGTAAAAGAGGTTAATGGTGGTTGAGTCTGTTGTGGAGACCAGTTCCAGTGCTGATATGATTATTTAATATTTTTATTTTCACTGTATTATCTTAATTTATGAGGATCAATAGATTAAATTAGAAAATAATTGTCAAATTAATTGTTGGTGCAAATAATCTTTAGTTGTACCTTTGAACAGGAATCAGCTTCCATCAGCATAGTTGACTGTTTCTACTGGACACTTAACTATAATAAGTATAATTTACTTGGATTCGCTCTATATTTGATCAGGGCTCAGCACTTTTTTAAGTTTTCATCCCTTCTCGTGTCTGTAGGTGGCAACCCAGGAGGAATTCTTCAACTTGTCCCACTGCCAGCTGGTCACCCTCATCAGCCGTGATGAGCTCAATGTACGCTGTGAGTCTGAAGTCTTCCAGGCGTGTGTGGCTTGGGTGCGCTACGACCGGGAGAACCGGCGACCGTACGTCCAGGCCTTACTCCAGGCTGTCCGCTGCCATTCCCTCACCCCCAACTTCCTGCAGGCCCAGCTCCAGTCTCTGGACTGGGACCCCCAGTGTAAAGACTACCTGGCCCAGATCTTCCAGGACCTCACCCTCCATAAACCCACCAAAGTCATTTCTTGTCGAACACCCAAGGTGCCGCAGCTTATCTACACGGCAGGCGGTTATTTCCGTCAGTCTCTCAGCTACCTGGAAGCGTATAATCCCTGCACAGGAGCCTGGCTGAGGCTTGCTGACCTGCAGGTGCCCCGCAGTGGCCTGGCGGCGTGTGTGATCAGTGGGCTTTTCTACGCCGTTGGAGGAAGAAACAACGCGCCTGATGGTAACATGGACTCAAATGCATTGGACTGCTACAATCCTATGAACAACTGCTGGCTGCCGTGTGCTCCAATGAGCGTGCCCAGGAACCGGATCGGAGTTGGTGTTATCGATGGCATGATATATGCAGTTGGTGGATCTCATGGGTGTATTCATCACAACAGTGTTGAAAGGTAAGAGAACGGGGGTTTTAATGGAACAGACTGGTGTTATTTTATATATGATATGAGCTTAAACAGTTCCCTTAAGAAGAGACCACATCTTATGCTTATGCTTTATTTGCATGTTGATATTGTAACGATACATTGACACCAGGGCTACATAATAAATCACAATTGCAATAAAAACACAATGTGGCCAAGTGCAATATCCAGTATCCAAAAAGGAAAATGTATGGGAAAACAGCATTATAATGAGGTACTTTCCTGCTGCATAGATGACCTGGCCTAAAAAATCTTGTTCTCTAATAATAGAAACCATGTTTTGTTTGGTACAGACCTCAATAAATATATAACTATATAATATATAACATGAAAATTGTAATGCAAAACTGATTATTTCTACTAATTGTATCACATGCAGCCCTAATTGACGGCAAGTATCAGTCTTTTGTGTAACGATGTGTAAATGACGGCACCAGTAGGGACCAGCCAACGCTCACATTACTATGAAGTAAAAGTATCATGGCGAACAGAGTGTAACAATCGCTACATTACCACTGTGTTGATTTTCAGCTCTAGAGCCACGATCCTCAATATACACATGCAAAATTCAGTCAGTGTGTGCAGAAATGTAGCAAACACCACTGATGGTTAAAACTGTAAACCTGCACAAACATTATGGTTAACAGCATAAACCACCATGTTCTGAAAAAAACACCTTACAAATACTAACCTAGCCTAAAAATTAGGTTACCATTTGTATTTTGGAACATAAAATAGCAAAGTAATAAAACTCAATATATCACAATTTTTGTTAACACAGTAGTCAGCATATCGCAGAATGGCAGTAACATTGTATTGTGACTTAAGTATTGTGACCCTCTGAGTATAGTCAGTGTAGCTGCAGCCTGATTTATTGTTGCTAATAAAAATGTATAACACCAGCTTTATCTTTTTCTAGTAATAACAGGTACGGCTGCTGTCAGTGTGCTGCAGGTGTGCCTTGATTTATGCTGGGCTCTTTTAAAAGCCCATTGAAATGAGATTAATTTGACTGCCAATATGTCCGTGTTTCTGTGTATTGATTCGGTAATAAATAAGCAAAAGGGTATATGACTAAAGTCCAGTGGGGGACGTTTATCATGCAGGGTTATGCTCTGGTGTGTTTGCTGCATATAACTGATGAGTACCACAAGAGCAGGAATCAAGTAACTTCCTGGAAATTAACTGGTTTTGTTCCACTTCCTTTAATAGATTTTAAGTTCACACAAAGCTTCAATGAGGAAGTTTTAATCTACAGGGAAATATTTTTGATATCATAAAGCCAAACAGTAAATTATGTAACGGCTAAAAATAGAAGTTTTCCAACCTTTAGCTGTCTAACTAAATATATTCAAAATAAAACATTGAGTTAATAACTACCCACACAGTTTATAATCCACAACTTAAAAATGGCATTTTTGTTAATTCAGCATCTCCTTGACAGTTCGTCTGGACTGTGAGTCGGCACAAACGTAAATTTTAATCAACAATAAAAGCCTGGAGGATGAGCAGCATCAATATGTCCCACCAACAAGTGTTTAATGTATTTATGCTGCTGTGTAGAAGTGATTCAGAGCCAGAGGGGAAGCTGTGGCACAATATTTAACCTGACATACTGTACTACAGTAAAGTATGGAAATTGTCATATTTCACAGTTGAAGATTTACCCAAACTCTGACTGTGGTCCTAAGATCACGTGGACGGAGAGAAGTGACAAATGGCAAATAGAAACCACACTCACCACAATGACTGTGAAAGAGGAACACGCCTAACCTTTCTGAAATGTGTCCATGCAACGATTCAGTACAAAAGATGACTTAGGTGACTTATCAGTGTAGTAGAGTGGGATTGTTGTAATACTGGAATTTAAAACTTTGATGCAATACCAATATAAAAAATGATTCTCAATACCTCTTTCGATACCACAGCGTGTTACACCCTCTCTGTGAAGCAACATTGTGTGTCACAGAGGAAGCACGTGTCCATCTGCAGCTCTCACTGGGCTAGCAGTCACTCAGGTTAGCTGTGCAAAGGGAATTTGATTTTCCAATTTAGGAAATGCAGAAATAAATCATAAGAGTAGAGAGCAATAACAATAAAACAAATCAATATGTGTTTTTTCTGCTCTGCAGATATGACCCAGAGAGGGACCAGTGGCAGCTTGTAGCCCCCATGTTGACACGGCGTATCGGTGTGGGTGTTGCGGTCATCAACCGGCTGCTTTATGCTGTGGGGGGATTCGATGGGGCCAACCGACTTAGTTCCTGTGAGTGCTACAACCCTGAGAGGGACGAATGGAAGACCATGGCACCCATGAACACTGTGCGCTCTGGAGCTGGTAAGAAATCGATAGAAAGCTGCTTTTTAATGAAAAACTTTTCAGCTTTGAAAGTTATGCAACTCTTTAATTGGCCTCGTTTGCATCCACGTATTTAAAAGATAAGTGCAAGGTTTTTTATCTGCTTCAATAGGCCCACTTATTTGTGCTTTTGAGATCAAAAGATTTGAAGTGGTTAAGACATATGACTTATTAATGAAATGTCAGTGGTTTGTTTTCAGCTGGAAACCTTTGTTGCATGTTGTACCTTGTTTCATAGCACAGAAAACAGCCAGGAAGGAAAACAATTGTTTTGATCTTACCAAAGCCGCAATATCAAGCAAAAATCATGTATTACTGAATGACAGATAAGAAAAAATAGTAGTTATTCTATTGAAAGCATTAATTGTAGTTGGTACACAGGTGTAGTAGCAGCTGAGCAGGAATGAGTCTTCATGTATCCTTAATTACATGTATGAGTTGTTGTTATGATAGTTAGATACATCATTTTGATTATGATCTTTTTTTGACAGTGTTAGCGTGTCTTTGATGGATACAGTTGTGTTAATATACTTTTTTTTCTTGCCATAAGACAGCCAAAACAAAGCTACTGATAATCTTTAACTATTCAGTACAAGTGTCGTGAAGAGTGTATTTACAAATCTCCAGAATGTCAGTGCCAGTGACGGTCTGCTGTAAACTCACCTTTGACCCATTTCAGGCGTGTGTTCACTGGGGAATCAGATCTTTGTGATGGGCGGCTACGATGGCACCAACCAGCTGAACACAGTGGAGCGCTATGATGTGGAAACTGATACGTGGAGCTTTGCTGCCTCCATGAGGCACCGACGCAGTGCTCTGGGAGTCACTGCATTGCATGGACGCATCTATGTAATGGGTGAGTAGTAGTGTAACTGGAAAGAACCTGCTGAGACTAAAAGTGCCAAACTAAATTATTATTTGTGTCTGTATCGTTATGAATGAATGACACTGGTTATATTTCTTTGCATGTGCCATTCACACCAAGAACAATAGTGAAAACTATAACAATAACAATAATGATGTGAGCATCCACACTGATGAATGATATTGTTTTGTAAACTGGTGCCAAGCTCATGCTACGTGCTTCACCTGTGTCGGCAGCTCAGGAAAATTGATATTGATGACCTGTTACTGCTGTAAACAATTCCCTCTGTGACTGTCATAGAGGACATCAGCAAGGACCAAACAAACCTGATCAACACTAAAGACTGTTTTGCAGTATATCTAATTTAAAATGACGTGTTTCTAATATGAGGTTTGTAGGTTAATATTAAGTTTGTAAGTAGAACAGTTTTTAAAACAATATATTTTTAGTTGTTGTTCTAGTTATAAGGTCGTCTTCTTGGTGTGGAAGATCCATAATGATTTGCCAATCAGCGCCACAGGCAGAACTAACATGATCGTTTTAGTTTTGTCTGATATCAGGCAAACAAAACTGTTCCTTTAACAAAATGTCAACATTATGTTTACAGGTGGTTATGACGGCAACACTTTCCTGGACAGTGTGGAGTGCTACGACCCCGAGAGTGACAGCTGGTCAGAGGTGACGCACATGACGTCAGGGCGGAGTGGCGTGGGTGTGGCTGTTACCATGGAGCCGTGCCAGAAAGAACTGCCACAGTGTCAGCAGTCTGAGAGGGAGAACGGTGCTGCGTCACCAGCCTATCAGTCAGCCATCTCCGGTTTTAGCTTTCACCAGCGGCACAGCGGACCCTTCGGCAAAGGCACATGAGGCTCATCGCTCAACCCTGTCATGCACACACACACACACACACACACACACACACACATGCACACAGACGAGCACCCTTAAATTCCACTCTGATCAAAATAAAGCCCCTCACAGCTGATTAGAGACAGAGGTGAGCTGAGACACCACCTGCTGCCTCACTGGTTCTAGAAGTCACACCTGATGTGAATTTAATAAAAACAAAATCACTAACACTTTATTTTAAAAGTGCAGTGTTGATACTCATCTATAAGGTGACAAAAAAAAGTCATTTGAGTATCCACATTGGTCTATCCAGTTGAAAATAGACGCCACATCCCACAGTCCAATTTTCAAAACATAAAATAAGATTTGTGTTAAATCTGAGAGACCTCAGTCCGTCTGTGTGTGTGTGTGTGTCACTGATACGCAAAGTCATCAGTCGGATCATCATCTCCCAGGTTTGAGCCATGGGAGGAAAGGGCTGCAAACTGAAAAGGGCCATCCACTGGCTCGAAGAGTCATCAGGGCTCCTTATACTTCAAGAGCAACCCAAAAGTTACATCTGAGGGGAAAACATTCAAATGATCCCATTTTCTAAAAAAAACAATAAAGAACAAAGAAGTAGCATTTGTCAGCATAGGCAGTAGAGTTCAAAGTGCCATTAACAATGCCTGTGGGCATTATTGTCATCAGTATATTGTCTTGAGGTGCTTTGATGGAGAAACAGAGACACTGTGGTGTGTAGAGACTGATAAAGTGAACCCAGACGGCCACAAGATAAAGCTCATACATGACAATGAGCCTCATGCAAGAACATTTTCTGTATTCTCATCCTAAATCTCCTCTTTACATTTTTCTGAGGTTTCCAAGTTAGATTCAGTAAACCAATAAAAATCAACACATTCATTCAGATTCAGGAGCATAACAGTGAGGGAGATGGACAATAAAATATGTTCCATTTACAGCTATGACAGTTAATTGGGTTATGGATTATTAATTGATTATTAAATTGATAAGAAACTATTTTGATAGTCGATTTATCGGTTTGAGTACTTTTTTTAAGAAAAAAAAATCCAAATTTTCTGATTTCAACTTCTCAAATGTGAATATTTTCTGGTTCCTTTAGTCTTCCGTGACAGTAAACAGAATATCTTTGGGTTGTGGACAAAACAAAGATATTTAACGACATCATCTTGGGCTTTGGAAAACACTCATCATTTTTCACCATTTGCTTATATTTTATAGACCAAACAACTAATCAAGAAAATAATCATCGAATTGATTAATGATGGAAATATTTTGTTAGTTGCAGCTCTAATTCCATTAAGGTGGAAACAGACAACTTTTGAGTCCTCTTTTTAGCGTTTCCAAGTGGTGGTATTACTGTACCACTATGTTGTGTTGAACTGTTTTCCCATCAATATGTGTTCCCTCTTTCCTTAACTCTGCTACACCAAACCAAAAACACGACCCCTCGACCACTGAGGGCACTGCTACGGGAAACAGGAGAACACACTAGGTCACTTTCTGTTTACTCAGAGACAGAGCCTAGCTCCATGAAGAAATTATCAACACCGCCTTGGAAATTAGAGAGAAGAAAGAAGCATGTTCACTGAAGAGGTAAAATGAAATGGTAAAATGACAAAGCACTCTGCATTCATTAATTCAGAAATTCATTCTATGACGGAGATAAAGTTTTCACATTAAAACATCATGCCCAGATTTGCATAGTGAAAACAAGGCTTATAGGAAAGCAGTCTTTATGTGGATGGTGTCGTTACAGTGTGCAATTAATATTTACTTCAAAATGATAAGTCAAAGCAAAACAATTGTCTGTTTCCACTTTAAACAGAAATGTAGGGTTTTATAACGGAGGGTGTTCACCTGCATAAAGACCCTGAATCAGCTCTCAGTGTTTTTCCATTAAACAGCTGAATTGTATTAATTCAAAATATGGCTGTAAAATCCCAAGAGAAAAAAAATTCAAGAACAACTCAGTAAATTGGCAAGCCGTGACACAAAACACACCAATACAGTAAAGATATTTTAATAATTTTGCATTAAATTTGTTTTATTTTTTGCAGCCACATATTTAAACTCCATCTTCATTCATATTTAGGCATTATAATTCTTTAAACTAGTCCCCCCCCCCCCCCCCCCCCGTAGAGAAAGGCAGCTGTACGTGACTGTGACAGGCCTGGACCACCCCGACTTTACCGTAGAAATTTGGAACAAATACTCTTGCTTCACTCGTAGCTTAAGTTTTGTTTGTTTAAGTGACTAGTTCTTGCACGAGGCCCACAGTCTCAAACTCAAGTGCTGGTTCAAGAGAAGCAGGATCTTACAGTAACTGCATAGTAACAAATGTGTCTTTTCACTAACAGCCACTTGTAGTTTAATTAAAATGTGAAATTTTTAGGATAGGTGTGGGGATATTATTGAGTGTCGCCTCTTATAAGGCTGTCAGAGTCTGGTCCAGGATAATTGGTACATGGACTAAGAGAATGAAGAAACCGGTTGTCGACTGTGTTTAGAGGAAAGGAAATACTGTAGCATTCAAAAAACTTGGACTCAAACATCTCACTGAATGTGTTTTTATAAATAAAAAAAAAAAACACTAATTACTGACACAATTGAGAACCTCCCCTCCGTACAGTCGACTCTTTGGTTTTCACCTCCACCAGACCTCAGAAACAGAAGTGACCATGTTTGTGCATTAGTGTTCAGATATTGTATGCTAATGACAAAAAACTTGCTTAAAGAAGTGTATTTGTAACAGCAATTTAAGCTACAAAGGTTTTTAAGTGATGTTTTGTACATTGATATTCTAAGAAGTCTTGTACAGAATTTCAGAGCTCACTTTTTTATTTATTTGTTCAGATCCTTTTTGGTTTCTTTTCTCGTTCCTCTAAACTGACATCAGCTTTGTATTGAATTGGACTCTGGTGTTGTGTTTTTGAATAACTAGCATGCATTGTAACAAAGTAGAAATGCCTGTTAATGCTAATTTTGGATGTTTGTAAAAAATCTGCTTCACTTTGAAAGGGACTTCTTTTTCCTGTCCGTCAGTAGTTGGAATGGAAATTAGAATATTTAAGGTCTGCTTTGTACATTTTTTCCAGCAAAAAATACCCTGTACAATAATACATTGTAAAGTAAAATATATGTTTATGTACTGCTGGAGTTGGGTAATATTTTCTTATCTGTAGACATCTTTTGTTATTTTTATTAAGTACATAACCTCACGAACATGTGTGTATATGTGTGAAGCATCTACTTAATGGGGTCTGTGTAAAGAAATTTGGGTCATACATTTAAGTTATGCAGGTTTTTAACGCAGCCTTGACCACCAGAGGGAGCCAAAACTCTTTACTTTTTTATTATCATATTATTTATCTTGAACAAGTTACTGCTACCACCAAGTTAAGTTTCATTACAGATAAATAACAATAGGCCAAGTAACGTTTTTCTTTGTTTGTTTGTTTGTTTTTTGTTTTGTTTTGTTTTTTTGTCTTTCACTCTAAACCTGTGGCAAGTGTGCCATTAATCGACCACCCATGACTGTTGCCACCTCGTCTCATTTCCTTGCTAAACCTGGCAGGTGGATGAGGTAGACCATTATTATATCATCCGAGAGGAAAACGTCCCTGATTATGAGGTTTACAAGAGGATCGAGATGTAATCCTGTTAAATATAGAAAGCAGCTCTCAACAAAGGAAATATCTTTGGGTAAAAACAAAAAGAAGTTTGAGCTGTTGTAGTAACTGTGCCCCACAGGGAAAATATTTTATTAAACTATTATACAGATGTATATTTGAAATTACTTTTTAATTCAATTTTAATAACACAAATAAATTAATGTTATATCTCTGTTCCTAAAGTTGGGCGGAAACACCTACATGACTGTAGGTCTGACCTTACCTTACAGTAGTATAATATTTAAAGTAGTGTTTAATACTTTTTTTTTTTTTTTTTTTTTTTTACAAATATTAAGATATGTCTGAAAGGACACGTCAACATGAATCCAACGTAGATAGAATATATATTATTTCAGGAAACTTTTATTTCATAATGACAAATTTTTCTATTACAGGATTTATTTCATCACCTTATTTATATATTTATTTATTCATTTAATATTGACTAAAATGGCATTCCCTGCTCAGTTCACATCAGGCCATTTAAGGGCTATCTTTATTTATTGTTTGTAAAGTTAGCGGCTCTTGAACGTGTTGAAGTGGCTTGTTGAGGATGGGTTTATTTTGAAAATCTTGTCCGGATGTTGTCTCTTGTTAACTTGACACCGGTGAGCTCGTCTTTAACGATGAAAAATAGGCTCCGGAGTCCCGCCGGACACCAGTGGATCGTCTTCGGACGCAGGTAAGTGAAACTCACCTGGTTAAAGCTGAATGCGACACTTTTATAACTGCACTGTGTGTGATGGTACTTTACAGACACACTGGAAGTACTGTGAGGACATAAAAGTAAATTTACTGTAGTTTACATGGGACAGTGTAAGTTTTTGTGATTTCGCAATTATGAAGTTCAGGATCTTTAATCATGTGCTGCTGAAACGTCTCTTTTAATCAAATACAAAAAATAAACAATGTTTATTACGACTAGCAAAATTCACACAAGAACTTTAGGAAAAGCTGCATTTTTTCACTTGTTACCATTGTTTATTGTCAGGTTTTTTTTTATAACAAATCATGTATTAATACATCACAATTAAAATAGGCTAAGTTATCAGTTTGGTTGTAGTGGTTTTACAGCGGCTGAGAATTTGTTAGATTTGTCTTTTGACCTCATAACTTACAAAATATCAAGAAAATAACTAAAAAAAAAATCAGTCAGCCCTTTACTGGGGAGTTTTTGTTGTCAGACGTTGTCAAACTCGTTCATCCAGCTTGAATCCACCCACAGTGTAGGAGCACACTGTTCATTCATTCATTCATTCATTCAAGGAGACTGATACCTAATGCTCCAGCGTGATGAAACCAAACAGTGCTGTATATATTCTGTGTCATATAACTTTAAAACCTTTGACAAGATGTCCTCCAGAGACTGTGTTCAAAGCCTATTTTAGCCTCCATGTTCACAGTCACTCTTCTGTCTTTCATCAGTGTGCAGCAGCAGCCAGGATGATCCCAGTGGGTGAATTCAGAAACCTCGGCTCAGAGCAGAACCAAAAGTTTCGGGTCCTCAAACCGTGGTGGGACGTTTTCTCAGAGTACCTGTGCATTGCTATGCTCATGATTGGAGTCTTTGGGTGCACCTTGCAGGTGAGGCACCTACAAACCAGCCACGTTGTCATGAAAAGCTCTTAAATCCGTAAATGTTAGCCTGTGGGAGGAAACAGATTTTGAAACATAATTATTATACTAACCCAAGACAGCCTATCCTGCCTGATGAGGCAGAAGTATTTGCATCATTTGTATCTATTGTGGAATATTTTGTTCCCTCTCTGTCTACTGGCACATGCCAAAGCAATTCCTACATTATCTGACCTCCAAGTCAGGCAAAAACACAGACAGTGTAACTGAACTAACTTGTCTCTCCTGACCCACTTACTGTGGATTCAGATCACTAACTTGCTGCTTAATGTGTCTCTCAGCACCTGATTATCATTTCTGTGTCATGTTAAAATAGCACAGAAGGAAAGAAAAGAAATTAATATGTAATGAGTCACAATAGCTTCTGAGTTCTGACATTTACTGTCTTGTTTCATTGACATACTGTCTCTGTAGACAATGCGAAAGGTGTGTGTGTGTGCGTGTGTGTGTGTGAGCGTGTTTACATGCACACTAGTATCCTTGTCATGATCAGGTTTTTGGAGTATCTGGGCTATGTTTTGCGCATATAGACAGTAGGGATGCACCCAAATCTGAATACATTATTCTGGAGAGCATAAATAATATAATGGAACTTTTATTTAAATACAGTTTTACACACATACTTAATTTCAATATCATTATATTGTTCTAATAAAAATAAAAAAGCAAGATAGATGAAAAGTACAGTTTGAGCCCAACAATTGCTTTGCCAAGGAATATTAATGTGACTTCCAGCATAAACCCTAACCCACTTCTCGTCCTCTATCCGATTACAGATATAGAGACCGGTAATTATGTCTATGTGCACCTCTAGTAAACTGTTTATCCCAGTTTCTGAACTATCTCATAGTGGCTGAGACGCACCTGCGGGCAGGTTATGATCATGTTTACAGTAATATAAATAACATTTCCTAAATATAATCTAAAACCGAATAAGGCTTACAACCAGGATAGTAATCAATATGTAAAGACAATCTGTTGTTTTATTTCAAAACAAAAGAGAGACGGTCCATTCTTCTAATTAGTGCAACTTTAGTGAGACAAACATACTGACAACAGACAAACAGCACAGAGTAAACAACAAGACCAGTAAACTGGACCCTCGGGTGTTTGTCTAAACCACTTAACCATCTATAGGCTCTACAGGTCCTACTAGATTAGAAGTTTAACTCACAGTTAAAACACACAGACTACACTGAAAAGATCGGAGTGAAGTAACATAACGTATAGACAGTATTTATGAGAGAAAATGTATGTATCCTAAATGTTCTCAATTTTATATTGCTATATAAATATATATCATAAAATTTTGGGAAAAACAGTTTCAGAATCAAATAATAAGTGTCTTGGCCAAAATCAACAATAATTTGATCTAATTTAGAAGTAACCAAAGCCTATTCCTCTGTGCCACAGACCTTTATTGTTGTCTAAACAATATTAAAAATATATCAATAAGCCTCACTCTTACACTGAGTGACACATTCCTTCATTATGATGAATGTGGACAATAATTTATTTCAAGGCTATCCTATATACACCATCCAGATGCTATAAATACACACTAGAGCACCAAATGAATATTAATCCGCCACTGAAAATAGTGCCCTACAAATGCACTATTTCTGTTACAATTTTGTGTAACGGATGATTGACAAATTAAAAGAAGAACCTAAATAAACTGTGAGAATGAGCCCCCCATTGATGACCATTCTTTCAGAAGATATGCTCTCATTTGATGTTTTGATCACTCTTTCAGGTTCAAAATGTCTGAGTTCTGGTGACAAAGAGCACATGACACGTTTCATACACATCAGACCATTCAGTGGCCATTCATACCTGGTATCACAACAAATGAATCTACTGAATCTCTCCATGGTTCCTCTGATGCAGTGCTAATAATAGCCATCTTGATGCTCACTTTTAGCATTAAACCATCCTAACACAGGCAGTGGTGGTTGGTGGGGCACAAGGCCAGATCCAGAATTTCTAAATCAGGGAGAAAGAGTAGATGCGCTTCCAGACCCTTTTCAGAGTGTTTGTTAAAATCTTTTTATGTGGGAAAACCATCTTAAAAATATTAATCATAATATTATTTTTACATAATTTAAAAACTGTCTGTAAGGGAGCCTTAAATATACATTGAAAAGTTGAAATACTTCTGGAGTTCGAAATTCCTTCTTAAACAATTCTGGTGCAAGGACATCCTATAGTTGTCCTTTCAGATATACTTAGACTTCACTGGTACAATGAAACACTCTTGTCATGGTTTTTGCTGAGAAACACACTGTTTTGTGTGTGTAGTAAAAGACATTGTCACACACTTCTATTATTTTTCTTTCTTTATTTCCCACAGCTCACCCAAGACAAGATTGCCTGCCTGCCAAGCCACTTCACCAGTCCAACGCCTGAAGCCATCGACTGCAGCCACATCCGAACCTACAGGGAGAATGAGACGTCGCAGCACACACTGGTCAAGCCTGTCAACCCCATCATCCAGGAGGTGGTTGGCCGCAAGAACAACCTGGACATCCACCAGTATGTGTTTGTCAACCACTACTGCTATGAAAGGTTTGTCCACTGGTTCGCAAAGTTCTTCCCGTACCTCGTTGTAATCCACACGATGATCTTTATGGTAGCAAGCAGCTTCTGGTTCAAGTTCCCCGGGACTTCCTCTAAAATCGACCTCTTTGTCACGATCCTTGGGAAGTGCTTTGATTCACCCTGGACCACAAGGGCCCTGAGTGAGGTTTCAGAGGAAAGAGGAGAGGAGAAACTGGTTAGCTGGAGAAGGAACACCATGTCAAAAGATCCTGCAGATCGACGAGCAGATGACGAAGACACTACAGGGCTTCTTCGCTCCTCGTCTGTCAAGTCTAATCCAGAAAAAAAGAGTCCAGAGCCTCAATCGACGCCCTCTGTCTTGGATAAGAAGGAAGGAGAGCAGGCAAAAGCTCTGTTTGAGAAGGTGAAGAAGTTCAGGACTCATGTAGAGGAGGCAGACATCTTGTATCTCATGTATGTGCTGCAAACATCACTGAAAGTCTTCAAGTTCCTGTTAATCATTATCTACACTGCAGTGCTCGTACCAAACATTGAGATTGTAGTGCGCTGCTATGTTCCTCCTGAGCTAACTGGTTTTGATATCTATTGCTGCAACCACAACAAAGCTAACCTCTTCTCCAAGCTGGCCTACTGCTACATCTGCTTTGTGGGAGTGTACGGACTTCTGTGCATCTACACCCTCTACTGGCTGTTTCATAGACCCCTGAAAGCATACTCCTTTGAGCAGGTCAGATTGGAAACGGGTATTAATGACATACCGGACGTAAACAATGACTTTGCATTCCTGCTACACCTTGTGGACCAATATGATGCTCTTTACTCCAAAAGATTTGCTGTCTTTCTCTCTGAGGTCAGTGAGAGCCATCTGCATCAGCTCAACCTCAACTATGAGTGGACCATCAAAAAGCTGCGCACCCGTCTCACCAAGAACACCAGCAACCGGTTGGAGCTCCACTTGTTAATGTTGCCTGGGCTCCCGGACACTGTCTTTGAGATTCCCGAAGTGGAGTCTCTCAAACTGGAGCAGGTTAAAAATGTAACCATCCCAGCTGGCGTGGCAAAGCTGGAGTCTCTTCAGGAGTTATCGCTGATCTTCTGCCCTGCGAAGCTCCAGCTGCAAGCCCTCAACCACCTCAAGGCAAATTTAAAGGTTCTTAGTCTAGCTTTTGAAAGCTTAGAAGAGGTGCCTATGTGGATGTACACTCTGCACAGCCTGGAGGAGTTACATCTGAATGGTCCTTTAACCAATGAGGTGTCCAGAAGTGCCACTCTGGACTCTCTTCGAGAGCTTAGAGCTCTGAGAGTCCTCACCCTCCGCTCCAACCTCACTAAGGTTCCACCCAGCGTGGTGGACGTTGCGTTGCAGCTGCAGCGGTTGTGCATCTACAACGAAGGTGTCAAGATCCAAGTTTTTAGCAGCCTGAAAAAGTTGACCAACATAGTCTCACTGGAGTTAGTGGGCTGCGAGTTGGAGCGCATCCCCAGTGCCGTCTTCAGCCTGAACAACCTGCAGGAGTTAGACCTGAAGGAGAACAAACTGACCACTGTGGAGGAGATTCTCAGCTTGCAGCACTGCCAGCGTTTAGTGACACTCCGACTGTGGCACAACAAAATCACTTACATCCCTGATCACATCAGTAAGCTGCACTCCCTTGAGACACTGGACGTTAGCTGGAACAAGCTACGAAAGCTTCCCTCTCGGCTGTTTTATTGCACCAAACTCAGACACCTCGACGTCTCCCACAACCAGCTCACCACTCTTCCTCCTGAGGTCGGCATCCTGCAGGGCCTCCAGTTCTTCTCCGCCGATTTCAACTCATTAGAGACACTGCCAGAGGAGCTGTTCTCCTGTAAAAGGCTAAAGACGTTGGCTCTTGGAAACAACTGCCTGTCGTCTCTCAGCTCCAGAGTGTCCAACCTGGCCCAGCTGGTCCGACTGGAGCTTAAGGGGAACCGTCTGGAGTCTCTGCCTGTGGAGATAGGGGACTGTCCCCTGCTGACTGCCAGTGGACTGATAGTGGATGACAATGTGCTGGATCTGCTTCCATCAGATGTACGAAGCAGGATGAATAGAAGCTGAGTCTGTAGAGACAAGGGCTGTCATTGACTCATTTCTTCTCAGTGTAGCATGGTGGCTGATGTGGTCTGATTTGCATGGAGAAAACTGAGTATTAACAAAGAATTACCCCATGCCACTGGGTAGGACTTTTCATATAAAACAGGACAACAGGACATGGAGACCATAACTGGATGTCCAAACACTATAAAAAAAACATATTTATAAAATCAGTCATCATTGAATGTGTGTTCAGATTATGTCAAAGAGAAAAAAATCAACTTGCACATGTTTTTAATGTATTTTCTTAAAAATATCTTTTTAAAATAAATATTTTACAAAGTTTGTTGGTGTTCTGTAAATACCACATTTTCTTGGTCTTCAACCTCTAGGGGGTCCTCAGAGTTACTGCAGGGAGGGTGTCTAATTATTGTTTGATAATTTGATGAACATTTTTTGAAAATTAATTGACATATGTCTGAAAATACACGTTAAAATGAATCCAACATATCATTACATTTTAACATATTCAGATAAGATGGCCTTTATTTGTAAATATATATACATATTGTACACAACATTGACGTAAGGCTACCTATGACTCCTGCAATCATGTGAGCTAGCACTAAATCACTGCGAAACCACAGTGAAAGCGCACGTACACACACCTTGCTCAGTAGCCCTGCTACACCTGCTGCTGACTTAAAAAAATAATTTGCTGGTTTTACTGGTTTTGATCACTGGTTTGAACAACAAATATTGTAAATTCAGGGTCAGATTACTGTTGACTGGATGAGGCCAGGTTTGACCTTCAAATTGTTCTGGGCCAGCATATTTTTACTCAAACACTGTTTTGTTTACTGAATATTTTGTGGATTCTTCAGAGCACAAGTCAAAGCGATTTTCTAACTGCACTGTATCCTGTTAGACAGGTTTTTTTTTACAGCATGAAGAGTTTCCCACAGTGCAGCGGCTCATGTTGCTCCCTTTCAAAGACTTAACAGGAGGGAGAGAAAGCCTTTCAGTAGCAGAATAAAAGGTATTCATCTCCAGTCTGTAATCGTACAAGGGGTTATGAATCAGTAAAAGTCAAGTCAGCCTGATATTTAGTGTGCAGAACAGGATATAGTAATTAATCATTTACAGAGAGAAGGAAGATACACCCATTGTCTTTAAAAATGCCTTTCTGAGTAATATAGTGAGTGTGGGGACGTCTGTGATGATGGGTGATACATTGTGCACATTTTTTCAGCACATTACTTACTTTTCTTATATTTCCTTGCACAATTGACCCTTCCTACAATCTGCCCCTTTTGGAACCTGGATCAATTTTCTCCTTTCCTGCTTCTTGTACATATGCTGGACTCTTCTTTTTTGAAAAGGAAACCAAATTTCACCTGGCAACAATTTAAAAGATGTTGGTGGGGGACCTGTAAAAGTGACATAGTAACATCTTAAATTAGCTAATGTTAGCAAAACACTAGCTAGCTAGCTAGCTAGCTAATCAGGGCAGGGGTGAATGGTTGAAACACTTTGAGCAGTGAACAGACTAGATGTGCAAAAAAAAGCAGGTCCATTTACCACAATCTACAACATACATCAAGCGCTGGCTAGTTAGCTAATCTTTTGTATGGTAGTTAGCTCAGTGGTTTTTCTGGCATGCTCCACTTCAGAGGCCTACACAATTTGTTAACAAATCATTACCAATGATAGGGGAAGCAACTAGTGACTAGTGAAATGATCAAAGCTGAAATAATGGGAAATTAAGGTCAACATGGTTGCATCAGCAAACTCTTGTTTATTTTCTACACATAAATCATGTTCATCAACTTGATATTTTTCCTCTGGTCATCCAAGCCCCACTTGCTGTTGCTTCATGCCCCAGCAGTTGGACCTGCCCCACAGTTTGAGAACCACTGAGCTAGCTTATCAACAACAGTGGCTAACTAGCTAGTTACATGTGATAGTTCATGTTAGCAAAACACTAGCCAATTAGTTTGCTAGTCAACATCAGTCATTAGCTACAAAGTTAGCTAGTGTTTTGCTAACATTAACTAGAACATTGAATCAGGTTCCTTTGGGTACCAAGTGTGCTCAACTGTTATTGGAGCACAGAGCAAAAAGGGGCATGATTTTAAGAAGGGTCAGTTGAAATTTTATAGTAAAATATGCAGAAAATCTCATTTCCAGACAACTGTGTTAAGCAAGGTGAATTTAAGTAGTAAGATGTGAAGTTGTGTGATTGCACATGTTACACATTACAGTCTGATGCAGATACATTTAAAGTGCCTTTGAACATGTTTGAAACAAGGAAACAAAAAATCTCAAAAGCCTCTGTTGCTAAACTTGAGGTCATTTTGGCCGCACATTTAGTTTTAGCATCAAGGAATCAGACGATGTAAATTAGATGCATTCCTCTGTTCAGTCTCTCACACAAACAAATACACATCTTTCTTTCTGCATTCTTTCTTTCTTTCCCCAGTGTTCCCTTTTTTGTACCTGCAGTCTCATCTCAAACTCACACACCATAAAAAAAACTTTTCAGCCTGAGCTGCAGTGCAGTCATGTCTTGGCTTGCAGGAATACGAGTTAAGGACATACCTCAGTAATACTGGAGCACACACTGACCTGCCCACACTTCCACACACCCCCAACACTGTGAGAAAAGCTTTTTCTTCTGATGTCAATCATTTATCTTTTTCATGGCAGTCAAGTGTGTCACCAGCAGTCACCCGTGATTGCATCATTGTGGCTGAGGCTCCTCTGGAAATAACAACATCTCTAAGAAAGTTTTTTTTTTTTATGTTGCTAGGGGTGATATCTTCAGTCAAAAGCGTTGTACTGACTTAAGCGTGAAATGCTGGACTGCTGCCAAGTCATACTTGTGGGGTGTGCCTTCAGATCTGAATGTTCTTATGCAGTATTTACATGTGAATAGGAAAATCAGATTGTGAAGCTTCTTCCTGTCATGTGAGTCTAAATGTCAGGATGTAGTTCCTGCAGGCTGTGATTCTCTGCAGCTTGATGAAGACAGGTTGCAGGTTTGCAGGGCACGTTTCGGTGCCTGATATGTTGCTGGTTTACATTAACTCACTCACTTTGATTTCACAAGCCATTGGTATAAAAGTTGATAATTCATCAAGCATTTGATATAATCTCACCACTGAATGCCAGTCTTTGATATGGCACTTTATTTTTAGCACCCATGAAGGAGAAATCTAGGCAGCTTAAAGGATAGGATCAATAGTCAGTGTATTGGCTACAGTAGATGACGATCGACACGCCCCCAGTTTGAAGAAGCAAACAGAAGTACCAACACAAAAGCTAAGCCATGTACTGTTGTGAATAGGATCAGCAACAAGTTATTTTAGCCACTTAAGAGGGTCCACCTAAAAAATCAAGATCACTTTAAGTGTACGCTATATTTAGAATTTGCTTCACTTTGCTGTCATACAGTCTTTTCTGACAGGAAACCCTATCTGTCAGTCAGTTTGTGTTATCATGTAACTTTGATGTTTAAAAGTTTGGTTTGGATTCACTTAAGTCCACGATAACACAAATGAGAGGCAGGCAAAATTCCATTACAATGTCCTACAATGGGTGGTGCAGTGATTAGCACTGCTGCCTCACAGCAAGAAGGTCCTGGGTTTGAATTCCCGAGCCGGCTGGGGTGCTGGGGAGTTTGTGACTGGGGCCTTTCTGTGTGGAGTTTGCATGTTCTCCTCGTTTCTGCGTTGGTTCTCTCTGGGTTCTCCGGCTTCCTCCTACAGTCCAAAGACAAGCATGCTAGGTTAATTGGTGACTCTAAATTGCCTGTGGGTTTGAATGTGAGTGTCTCCCACTTCTTAAGCATAATAATCTATAATAAACTAAATATATTTGATTATTATACTATATTAATTATGAACATAGCTGTTTTTCAGTGCTCATGAAAAGTTGACTTTCTCACAGGACAAATTAACACCATAAATATGCAAAAATATCTACTTTTGATACTTTAGGTAGATTTTGCTGATATAAATTACACAAGTACTACTACTAAGTACTACTTAAGTAAGGTTTTGAATGCAGGAATTTTACTTAGTGGGAGTATTTTCACTATGTGGTGGTTTTATGTTGCTCATAATTAAAGGGATAGTTCACCGAAAAATTCAGATTCAGTCCTTATCTACCCACTCATCGCAAGGTTTACTTGCCTCACTTTATTCTCACATTCTTACATTTTATAATCTGGAACCATTGATTTCTTTGATGTTTTTGCTTGAAAAATGACTTTCTTGATTACTAGAGTATCAAAATAGTTGTCAGATGGATTTTTGTCCATTGATTAATTGATGCAGCTCTAAAAGAGAGGGCGTCTTAATGGAAGATGGGTCTTAGATGCTGACCATGCAGCATTCCTGTCTTTGAGTCTGGTGGGCAGCTGTTGTTTCATGTCAACTCCCATTTCTCTCACTTTTCTGCCTGTCAGCTTTCTTCTGTCCGTTATCCAGTAAAGGGAAAAAAAAATACTTAAAAGAGATAGAAGTCACGTTGAGTAAATTGTCACCACTTACAGTATATGCACTGTGTATTAGACAGGTCATTCTTCTGTCATATTCTGTCATCTCTAACAGGACCACATCTCTCTCCCACTGACTCACACCTTACTCTCCCTCAGTGTCATTTGGTTTTCATGCGTATTTGTCTGTCTGCTTGACCACATGAGGGAGGGGATGGGCTGATACTGGTTTTTCTAGTCTACTTCTACTACTTCTCACAAACTTTGCCATTGTAACTGAATCTCTCCCAGCCAGCAGAACAAACGAACCACAGCGGTGTTTATACAGCACAGGGAGTATTTGCACATCCAACAACTCACCTACACCCGTGTCAGTGAAGTCAGGGAGCTCTACCTAGTGGCTGGAGGAAGGTCTGCCTGAAGCTGCATTTTTTGCACTAATATCGTTACAGCTGTTCTGTGGCTGATTTAGCTGTTATGGTGTGAAAATATTTTTGAATATTACTTGTAGTTGTGTGTATTTATTACGCAAGATGAGGGAGTGACTTCACAAAATCTGGAGTAGCAGACTTCTGACTGGATGGTTCCTGTTTCAAAACCAAAGACTGGCTGTGAAAATATGGGTGTGGAAAGTAAATGACTCTTTTTTGAACCCTTCAACAACTGCTGCTAAAGTGCCCTTCAGGGAGGCATTTGTCATCAAGCTGCTCTAGTAGAGTTGTTCACTTGTCCAAAAGTCAAATACTGTGGTTGGACTGCAGCTCCCAGCAGGTGTCCATGTGTGGGACCATGCAAATCTGAAGCACTGGAAAGTGAAAACATCATGAAACTGCTGACTGTGGGGTATTAAATTCAGTGGTGGGAGATCTGAAGCTCTTACAAAAGTCCTGTGTTCAAATTTTTGTCTGAGTAAATTATATATTTACAAAATGTACATACATTTTCAGATAAAGTACTCATGAGAGCTGTTATATATATTTCTATAATTAATGCATTCATGTGTAGGTTGCATTTCAAAGTTGTAGCTCCTGGGTCTTCAACAGGGACAGACAAGAGTCTGCCAAGTTTTTTTTTTTAAATGCATTTACATAATTTCAATCATTTAAATCAGCCTGTTTGGAAAAAAATACAGACAAGTATTTACTTTACACAACACTGACAAAAGGCTACACATGCAATCATGTGAGCCTGCTGTGCGGCGCCTATCAATGAAACTGAAAAATGTTGAAGCTGTTGCAGCTGCTCAGGTAGAGCCAGTTTGAATTACTTTATATTTTGAAGGGTCCTCAAGTGTTTAAAGGTAAAGGCCAAATTTATTGTGATCATACAGTCAGAGAGAGAACAATTATACAGTCAAATTCATTCTCTGTCCCATTCTAGCAGCACACAGGATCCAAATCCTGGATGAAACCTACGTAGGCCGTGTCTGAACTAGGATTTGAACCCTTGCTGTGAGGCAAAAGTGCTAACTACTGCCCAACCATGCTGCCTTAAGATAACAACCAATATAACCCATAAAAATAATATAATAATAATGTAATATAACAACCAATCATATTTATATTGGGGTTGCACGATATGGTAAAAAAAAAATCATATTGTGATTATTTGATTGAAATTGCAAATTGTGATTACAATTTTCATTTTTATGGAAAAAAATTACAATCATAATGATGTGCTATTTGTTGAGGTCTGTATGAAATAAATATGTCTTCTTTCATCTGAAGATTTGTAGACCAGGGCATCTCTGCTGCACCACAGTACTTCATTATAATGCTGTTCTCACACATTTGATCTTTTCCAAAGAATTGTGATTTGGTTCTGCGATTTGGATATTGCACTTGGCCATATTGAAATTTCAGTTCAATTTCTATTAATTGTGCAGCCCTATTTTATATTATATAGTTTGTACGCTTGATCAAGTGCAGTGCTGCTCTACTTTTTGCATCATTTGTGTTATGTAGTCTTTATACTGCATCATTTTTTGAATGTAAAAATACATTTGCAAGTTAATCCAACTTTATATTCGCATTTCTATGGTCATTTTTGAGTGTGTGCGTGATCTACTCAATGTTAAGAGCTTCAAATGTCTATCTTGGATTGAAACCTCTAAAACCTCTCTCGAAACCTGACCTACATTGTTTTCCACATGTGCTGGAGTCATTCTTACAGTTACTTACATTTTCTGTTAGTATTATTTATACAGGGAAAAAAACAGTTAATTACTTAAATAATTATTAACTTAAGTAAAATATGAATAAATAAATAAATAAATAAAAGACAGGTCATGTGGTGTGTTAGGGTTTTAAAGTACAATTTTTAAAAGGTACAGTATTTGCCTCTGAAGTAGTACAAATGGAGACAGTAGTAAAGATAGTAGTAGTAAAGTACAAGTACCTCAAAACTGTTAAAACAAACTTGTGCACAGCAGTGTTTCTCTCCTTGGTACCAGCTGGTTTCATGTAGATTAACACTAGTGTTAATATAAAGTTAGTATAAAGTTACTTTAAGTAACAGAGAAAGCTCAGTGAAAGTTTCTGTGATTTCTCTGTCAAATCAGTTCAGAATTTATATAAATGTGTTTCAGACTGTATGTGTTAATAATATGTAAAAATGTAAACAACACACCAAGACTTTCTGTGACATCATGAGTCTCTGCACACAGCAGCACAGTGGTTGAACTGTATCTCCTGTCTGTGCTGCAGGAGTTGGCCCGTGGCACACCAGTAAACAGAATAGCCATTGTACTGTGAGAGCCCTGAGCACAAACATCAGCAAACTGTCCCACCGTTACCTACAAGCCTCAACACAACAGGGCCCTCATTCATTTTGACTCACAATCCAGCTATCTGTGTGACCTTTTCACTGCACAGTGCATTCCACTGTGGAGTTATTAGAAATGCCCTCCACGAATCACCTTGAGGAAGTGCTCAGCACTTGAGGATGTAACAAAGTTGGTTTGAACAAATTAAGGCCCCTTAAGCTTCAGCTGAACTTGTAGAAACCAAACTATCACGAACTGGTTTAATCCATGAATCGAGTGTAATGTGTTAACTTTTATTTACTTATTGCAAAAAAAATTCTAAATATAATATAAAATGTATTTATATATATATATATTTTTTTTTTTAAATATTATCAATATAATATATTCATAAGATAATTACTGATAGTCTTTTTTAATATGCCTTTAAAACACATAGAAATTCAGGTCTTTAAAGCCCCCAAATCCCAGAAAAATATAGAGGTGGCTCTACTGTCTTGCCAACTTCACAGCAGCTATGTCACTGTTTAAAATGAAAACTGACTTCAAAACTTCAAGTTCAACACTTTATTTTGTGCTTTCTCCTTCAAATATTAAAGTGAATAATCTCACTTTTGTTTTAAAAGTATTTATATAAATAACATTTCAACAAATCACAATAAATGTTGCTATTTACAAAGTCACAGGAATATTCAGTCCTATTCCAACAATAAATAAGAGTAAATTCAAAGTCTAAGGACATCTAATCAAGAGAAACAAAACTATGAAAAGCAATCAGGGTGCACCATGTCAAGTTTTGTAAAAAAAAAAAAAAAAAAAAAAAAAAAAGTTTAAAAACACATCCAACTGTTACAATTCTTACACATAAATGGAAATAATGCAATAATTACAAAACACTGGGGAAACTATCTACAAATGTGCACTCCCAATCAATAGGGAAACAGATATATAAGGTGCCTAAACTGCACTGTGCAAAAGGGGTGTCTACTGTACATAGACACCGATCCACTGAAAATAAGCTGCCAAGACAATATGTCCTGTGACAGACATTAATGCTGAGCCACTACTAACAAAACAAAATAATCCTTTACACAGCAATGAATTCAAGTCACCAGGTTTGAAGCAAACACAAAGTCAGGTCAGGGTCACCCAGGAGGTACCCAGCAACGAGACGTTTGACTAACTATGAATGTGAGCGAAAAGCAAGTCAATCATATCAGGAACACACGAAGCTCGGGCCACGTCTATCGCCGTCTGACCGCTGATGTTGGCATGCTTCAGGTCGGACCTCGGTGCCAAGAACTCCACAACATCTCGGTGGCCTTCCCGGATGGCGATATGGATAGGCAGGGCGCCGCTCTGATCTGGGGTGTTTACAGAAGCACCGTACTCCACCAGAACCTGCAGAGTGTCCAGGAATCCTGTCCGAGCTGCATCATGTGCAGGCGCAATCCCATGTTTGTCCTGCACGTTGGGGTCGGCCCCTTTTTCCAACAGCAGACTGGCAATCTTGGAGTTCCCCATCATCATCACCTGCAGGAGACGAGGAGGAGGGGAAAGAGCGCACAGTAAATTCAACGTGTGTGTAAATGAAAAGTCGTGACCCCAGATTCCCTCAAATGCAAAGAGTTTTTAACACATTTATGTCAAGAATATCTACAGAGATCAGTGATCCCCGTTTTATGTTTCATTTTACTCCTACCTGGTAAACTGTAATTAAACATCGTAACTGTCTACACTGTTCATGAGACGGCACAAATCTATATTGACATCAGTGACAACAGTTTTTGTTGAAACTCTTTGGGACTTGTTGAGCTATTTTAATCATTCTGAGAGGTTTTAATATGTAGTGCAGATGGAACAATTAGTTGACTAATCAAGAAGTTAATAGGTTGAAAAATAATTAGCAACTATTAGGATCATTAATTGACAGTTAAAGTCAATTATCTGGCATAAATTCCAAACATTCACTGGATTCAAAATTTCAAATGTGAGAATTGGCTGCCCTTTTTTGTTATTTTAAAATATTATATGTTTTATATAATTGCAGCCTTACCATTTAGTCTACCTTCACTTACATAAATAGTGTAGGGATGAAAAACTGAATCAAAATTTAAACAAAATCAAACTTGTCTACTGCACTTTTCAAATTTCAGGAGGCACAATATGTCTTAAATTAAGTATTTGTCCTGCTGCTGAGATGTCCTGGCCAACACATCATATTTTATAGAACATAACAGAACATATAGAATCTTTATTTGGTATGACCCCCCCACCCCCCATTTGAATATAGAGAATAATTATGTCAAAATTATTAATTTACTCTAATTTTGCCACTAACACTGCAATAGCAGTCAAAATAATTACCAATTTTAACACATACATACATACAATTTTCTAATTAACAATTGTTTTTTCCCTTCAAAAATAATTCAGCAATAAAATAGGGTGGACAAAACATTACAAACACCTCTCAGTATAACCACACCTTAATAACAATTTCACAGCATCAGAAAGTACAGCTACAGCCTCCAGAATGACCATAAAGTTGGATCAACATCTCTCTATAAACAGCTTCAACAAAAACTGAGCATTACAACACACTATTAGCACATATTAGCATATAAACAAATTCTTACTATTATGAATTAATTACTTAACTTATTAACTGCTGTATTAGACTGCAGTTTAGTTAAAGTGTTCCTGATGAAACTATATCAGCATTCGTTATTTATTTCCAGCAAGTGAAATCATCTTAATACACAGTGCTATACAACATATTCATAACTGGCTGTTCGAGAGGAAAATTAAGACAGCCTCGTGGACTGTTATGTTAAGAGGAAAGAAGGTAAGTCTGTAACCTCTCTTAAACAGTTTACAAAAACTAAGATCTATAACCTTCATGAATGTAGAACTTAAAAAAGGGCTGCCGTATTTGACTGTCATTAGTTTAAAACCCTCCCAATAAACTGGCAACTGCGTATATGTCCTGTTTTTTTTTAATTAATACCTAGCAAGTCAAATAATCAAACACTCGACGTTTTGGTTGAGTTGACCTGGTTTACAGGAAATCTCAGGTACTGGGACATGAATACAACTAGATTCTAATAAAAAACTATGTCTTCATACACAGTGCTGTGACATATTCATAACAGAGAATACAGTTCAGCCTTTGGTACTGTTATGACAAGAGGAAAGACGACGAACCAAAACAAACCCGCCTAGCGTTCATCTATAGTATGCGTGTATGTTTACAGATAAATATGAATCATGTATGAGTATTTTTGTGAAGTGGTCCTTACCTGTAGCGCAGTCCTGCTAAATTCATTCATAGTATCCGGATGCACTCTGCATTCCTCCAGGATCCTCTGCACCTCGGCTGTGTTCCCTTTGGCTGCTGCCGCCGTCAAAGCTTTACCGGCATCCATCTGGCTCAGGACCATTATAGTCGCTCTTTCTGCCGGTTCAACACAACAACAGTCAAACCACACTTCAACCACCGGCTCTTCCGCGATGGTTATAACAGTATAGTGAGCAGTAAAGAGGTGAAACCAGAATTCAAGAAAGCTATAGCTAGCTACCACAGCATCCGGCTAAAGTAAGCTACAGCTCCCCGTTGACGCCATGTTATCTGAATTGCTAGCGTGATGTAATAGCAAGTTGTTTTACCCCACTTTAAACAACAAAGCTGTGTGGAAACAGTTTCTCTACCGAGAGAAAGAGAGAGAGAGAGGCGTCAACTGAAACAAACAATTAGCATCCGGGCTAACCGCTAACACTAAAAAAGCGAACAGACGATAGCGGTTGGAGGCTTACCTTCTTCGGTTTCTTGAGATCCACAACGTCGCCGAGATGTTCTATCCCGCTGTTTCTAGAGTCTGGTAATTTTTAAATAAAATCTAAACAAGGAATGTTTATCAACATTAGAAAAATACATTTGCGCGCTGAGATCTATACAGCGGTGTCTGCAGACTACAATTTACAAACATTGGGGAGAACACACGCTGACCAATCGCCGCTCGCCCATAGGGTGTTGCTCTTCCATGTATGGGAAAAGAGGCGGGGTTACAACTCGGTTACTACACTATCACTGTGGTAACAGCGGCAGTCGACCAATCAGAGCCCGCAGCGAAGAAAGCGGGCGATTCGTATACGTTGATGTCTTCAAAGGCAGTTCATTCACATTTCGGACCTTTTTAGTTGTATTTCTCTAGAAGCAAGTGTGGAAAAAAGGCGGGTGTAAGTTTTTAATTTTAGGCGCAATTTAGTGACCGTGATTGTACAATGCATTACTACAATATGGGGACTGACACGGTGTTGCAAACTCGTGAGAAAAACAAAATGACAAATGTTACTATTGACAAATCGATTTAAAAGGAATGATTTAATTAAAGATTTAAATAATTTGCAGTGGTCACACATTAGAAACATTACAATCAAGCTGGACATACATTTGATAAAACAGGATCACTGACATTTAATAGAGCAGGTGAAATTTAAAGACATTCTTTCAGTCGAGTTAAAGTGATCATTGATGCTCCTCTGGAGATGCTGAGATGAATAAACAGCGATCCTTCAGGCTTTACACATTAGTCCTCAGCTGGTAGTCTGAATAAAAAGATAACACATGTAAGGAGAGATTATATAACTTAAATGTGAGTCAGCTGCTGACCTGTTACTTAAAGGGACAATTCACCCCAAAATCAAAAATACATGTAATGTAAAAGAATACATAGTGCAGTGATATTTATCAATCATCATGGTTTTGGTATGAGTTGCAGAGTTTTGGAGATATCAGCCGTAGAGATGTCTGCCTTATCTCAAATATAATGGGAATACAGTGTCTTTGATGTTTTCCCCTTCTTATTGCTTTTATAAAGCACTTTGTCAGCACTTTGTAACCTTGTTAAGAAAAGTGCTATATAAATAAATAAATAAAGTTTATCATTATAAATGGAATCATTGTCAATATAATTTGGGGGGTTTTTTTTACATAGAAAGCTACAAAAAAAAAAAAACTCTTCTATGTCAAAGTGAGAACAGATTTCTACAAAGTAATGTCAATTACAGAAAAATATGCAGTGTAAAATAAGTGATTGCATATATATTCACCCCCTTCAAGTCAGTATTTAGTTGCACCTTTGGCCACAATCACAGCACTGAGTCTGTGTGGATAGTTCTCAATCAAGCTTGCACATCCGGACACTGCAATTTTACTTAATTCTTCTTTGCAAAACTGCTCAAGCTCTATCAGGGTGCACAAGGATTGGGTGTGAACTGCCCTTTCAGGTCCAGCCACAAATTCTCTATTGGATTGAGGTTTGGGCTTTGACTCAGTCAACCCGTTGTATACTTCGGGTCATTGTTTTACTGGAAAAGTCTCCCAAGTCGTAATTCTCTTGCAGACTGAATCAGATTGTCCTCCAGGATTTCCCTATATTTTGCTGCATTCATTTTACCCTCGACCTTTACAAGCCTTCCAGGGCCTGCTGCCAAGAAGCATCCTCTAGAATCTATAGGAACTACTTCCTTGCTACTAGAAAGAAAATACTTCCTACTGCTCACAACAAAGTTTGTGAATTATCTTGAGTAACTGGGTCTTGAAGAGTGATTGCTGTTGATTTTTTGAAATTTATTTATTTATTTATTTATTTATTTATTTATTTATTTATTTATTTATTTTGGCACTTTAAGCATCACAAGCCAGGTGCCATTTATTCCCATTATAATCAAGAGAAGGCAGACATCTCTGTGGTCTGTAATTTCCAGTGGTGGACAGTAGTGAAGTACATTTACTCGAGTACTGTACTTAAGTACATTTTTTGAGTATCTGTACTTTACTTGAGTATTTGTTTTTTGGAAACTTATGACTTTCACTCCACATTCCAAAGACAAATATTGTACTTTTGACTCCACTACATTTCTATGAAGGTTGTTGTTACTTTTTGACTAAGCTTTGAAGTCAGCTGTTGGTGTTTTTTCTTTTCTAAAATGCAATTGGTCACATGCTGTGTTCCTCACAGAAGGAGACCAATCACAGTAGCTCCTCTCAAATGGGACTGATGTAAAAGTGGAAATATGTCATCCAGGCGCTCTAACAAGCACAAGCAAACTCTCCCTCTTTCATTCAAACAAAAAGCGGTAATGGTGATGGCAGGAGAAAGACAAAATAAAATCTCAAGATGTTTTTATAATTATTCACTATTCCAGGTAGCTTTTAAAGTTGGATTGTTTTTATCTGAGTGAAAAATACCACATAATTAATGTATATATATACTGCCCCTGAAGCCAGAAAGAAATCTCAGTTATTTAACAGACTTGGAGAACTCTTACAGTTGGCTTCAATCTGCTTTTACGATGTGATTTTAATACAGTTACATCAGAAAATGACAACAGCTGTCCTTTTTGTTTTAGATTGTATTTCTATGCAGAAGTTTTTATAGGTGTTTCTATAGGCTTTGTGTAGCAGAGTGGTTCTACAAGCAAATCATCATTAGATGGTTTCAGAGAGTTACAAGCTTCTGTAAATGCATCATGAAAACAATACAGCATGTATTGATATTAGAAAATGTACTTTGTAATTTATACTTTTGAATACTTAAGTAGTTTTAAAAGCAAGAACTCTAGTACTTTAACTCAAGTAAAATTTTGACTGAGCAACTTTCACTTGTAGTTGAGTAATATTTGACCAGGAGTATCTATACTTTGACTCAAGTACTGGGGTTGAGTACTTTGTCCACCACTGGTAATTTCAAAACTCGATAAGTCACATCAAATCAATCTAGATGGTTAAACAGCACTACAGGTAAGAGGAAAATCACATATTTTTATTTCTGGGTGTAAATCTAATGGGAAATTAACATACCTCCACTCTGTGTAATGTACCGGACCCACGGTAAAGCCTGGTAACCACTTTTTTCAATGATCTTCATATATCGCACCTGGTGAAAGAGAGTGAGTGAGACAAGAGACAAGAGACACATGTTGAGGCAAGAAACATTTAAATGTGCATCACCAATTAAAATTAAAATAGTTTGCCAGTCTGCACATACAATATCAGCTTTTACAGGACCTGACACGACTGTCCACAGGCTGTAAACCGCACTATGCAAAGCACTGATCTTCTCAGGTGATATTTAGAGCATTAAAATTGTCCACACTGATATTAACATGCACTGACAGGTTTATAAATGTTTTCTTCTCCAATGGACTTGCCTCATACAGCCACAGGCAATACACTTGGGTTGTTTGAGATTAAAAAAGTATAAACACACAGACCTGTGTGCACGCACACGCACACACATGCACGCACGCACACACACACACACCTGTATTCCTGAGACTGTGAAGTATGGGATTTCAAACTTGACAGTAATGGGAGGTTTGCCCTCGACCTCATCGTTTTCCACACTGGGCAGACCAAAATGAGCTCTCATTAGAAACTCTTTTCCTCCCTGGATGGATGGATAGATGGATGGACACACAGACATACAGACAGGTGGACAGACAAGCAGAAAAACGCACAGTTAAATACACATGTGTAGAATGTAACTACAATGTAATATACATTAAAGGTCCAGTGTTTAAGATTTTGGGTGATCTATTTGTAGAATATAACAGAAATGGAATATAATCTAATATAATAAAAGCAGAGGTGGGAAGTAACACAGTACAAGTATGTTTTTACTGTAAATAAGTAGTTTTCAGGTATGTGAACTTGAGTAGTAATTTTTCTGACAAATTTTTACTTTTACTCCCCACATTTTAACACAAATATCTGCACTTTCTACTCCTTACATTTTCAAAACAGGCTTGTTACTTCAGTTTTGATACATTCGCATTTATTGATTATTTTTAGTTTACATCATTGCGTATTGCCTTCCCAGCATCAACACCAATTTTAACCTAAATGGATGGGACAGTAACGCATAGAAAAGATGATTCTTTGGTGTATCTATCAGTGCATATCACACACAACAGATGGAACAAGATGAAAACAATGTAAAGAGACACTGGTCCTTTAAAAAAAGTATTATCAGTTGTGAATTTCTTACAGGGAAAGACTTGATGGTCCACACCACCAGGTTCTTCTCAGGCACATACTTGGCGTTGCCTGTGCTGGTTTTGAACTTGGGTGAGTCGGCATCACTGGGCACAGGGACCCGCACCTCCACATTATTTGCCACAGACTGTTTTTTAAATTGTCCCTTTGCCTGAAAATACAACACAATATAACAGGATATGATGTAAAAGCCTCTTTCTTGTTACTGTAAAGGTAGTTAATGGTGTAACTGTGTAGAAAGTGAACAACAGCTGGACACACCAAAGTGAAAAAAGTAGTAAAAAGAATCATTTTTGCTGTAACTCTTGTGCTCTTCATGCTTTTAAACACTTTTCTTGGCAGTGCCCACAGCATATACATCTCCAGACACACAAAATATTCAGAAACAAATTTGTAAATCTGGTGCCAGAAAAGTAAAAAAGACAGTTCGGTCGGTACCTTAACCATGATTTCCACTCTACTGTGAGAGAATTTCTCTATGACTGATTCAATCCATATCAGAGGCTTCACCTATAAGAGAAGAAAGAATATGGTTTCATCAAACAAATGATTTTACAATTAAACCAACATAAAAAAAAATGCTTTTCTTGAGTTACATGGATATTACATGGATATTATTAAGTGTGTTAATTTAGGTCATGTTTTACATGCAGAGGACTATAAGGCTCAAAAAGGCTTTCAGTGTTGCCCTATTAGACTCATTATTTATGTACATATACATTTTCTGGCGGTGTCTTGTAACCCTTTATAGAATTTTTTCTTTTTCGTAGATCTTTCAACCTTCTTGTGTTTAATTTCCCCTCTGGGAAATTAATAAAGCCTTCTTTATTAATTTATATATCTATCTATCCCTGCCATTTCTAACAGGAAAACTGTGGTACTAACAACATCATCACATAAATTTTTGTACTCCAACCTTCTAAACTTATATGTATTTACAGGTCTAATGCATGTTACTAATGCACCGTGTGAGCCAAAAATATGGTACATGGTGCAAGTGACAAATATAAAGAGTTTGGTGTGAATACTGAATGAGACTAACATGGGTGTTGATGCGGTAGGACATGAGTTCAGACTCCCCGTCTGGAGGAATGAAGGAGATCGTTCGATCACTCTCAAAGCGTGAGAGACGGACACACTGGTGGAACTTCACATCCTCCATCGCCACTGTCTTTCCCTTGTCACCTGAATACAACACAATACAATAAGGGGTATTAATTTAAATATAACTACAGCAGATGGACAAGCTATGTGTGATAAACCTGTGTAGTTAGACGGTGCCTGCATACGTACGTCCAGTCAGAGCAAAAAGCACTCGATCGTTGAGACCCAGCCGCAGTTCAGGCATCCCAGAGAGCATGGTTTTCAGCTTGATGCTGCCCACAATGTCACTGCTCATCACACTGCCATTAGCATTCACCTGCATAAACAAAACACACTGGTGAATAAATCGGAATAAATTGTTTGGCTGAATAAACCACACTGATGTGATTTATTAAGCAGAGTTATTACAGATTTGTATTTTAAATTGTTTTTTTATTTGTGTGTATGTTTGCTCATTTACCATTTAGTTTTTATTGTGACATGTTTAGTTTCAGTTTAAATTTAATTTGTGTTAGCTTTAGTTTGTTTTTTTTACTCTATAATATGGGGGGGGTGGGTTGTCAGAGGCAAGATTTTTAGGATTTCAGAATAGGTTTCACAATAAAAAACACAACACTTTGTGAAGGCTATTGATGAAGTCATTTTGATATCCAAGTCTCAATAAACACATGCACCAGTGCCTACTCCTGCTTGTTGTGTTGACAGATTTGACCAAATTGACAAAGACTAAAACTAAAGTAATTTTCTGTATGTTTTTATTTCATTTTAAGTAGTTTTGTAAGTACACAGTATTGTTTCAGTTAGTCTTCATCTTTTTCTAAAGTCTAGTTTTTAATTTTTACTTCAGTCAACTAAAATGTTTTTTCAGACTTTGACTGAGCTTTAGTTTATTTTTAGTTATTAACTATCATAACCTTGTTATTAAGTCAATTAAACACTTAACACAAAAAAACAAATACATATGGGTGGTGTCACAGGAAGCATGAATTTACCTCATCATCTTCTTAAACATAAAGACACTACGACAGTACCTCCACTGCTACACTACTGCTGGTTAATATGAATGGACTGAGTGTAACAAAAGTAACTAGGACGCTCAGTGCGAGTGCAGTCTCTGCCATGACCTGTTATCTGCTCTTCTATGCAAATCTGCAATTGCAAACTTCATGGTAAATGTTATTGCTTGTTCTTGTGAGGCTTAAAGTTTGAACATTTTTCCTTGATATCCCTGGTGGACTTTATTGCAGACAGTTCACATTAGCATGTGAGTAAGAGTATAATTACTTGCATATGTGTGTATTTATATTTAGAAAGACACACCTAAGTCTTAGAAAAGCTTTGCTGTAATGATGGCAATGTTACAGTTCTGGTTCTCCCGTGCCAGTAGATTGTGACATGAAGTCATTAGTTGGCTGTTTTGTCACTACTGAATGTGATTGCTGGTAAAGTTTAGCTTTATCTACTGGATTTTAAGATGGATGGCATTTATTCCACCAAGGCTAATGCCCTATCTCACAATGTTAACAAAAGTGAAAAATCATGTATATTCTTTGGCCCATGTTACAATCCTCCACCAAGTTTCATGACAGTCAGGTGAGTAGTTTTTTGGTAATCCTGCTTACAAACTGACAAAAGGTGCTAAAAGCATAAGCTCTTTGCAACACTTGAATATACTTACTACTATACAGACAATTCATGCAGTACATGCTCTATTATAGCCTATTCAGCATAACAACTAAGTCTAAAGTGATTTAAAGACAGCCCACATGAACAATCTACCCTAACTATTATGAGGAGGTGGTTGCAGGTGATTTAACAGCACTAGACATTCAATCTTTACACGCCAAGCTGATTCTTTAAGGTGGTGCAAAGATCTCTGAGTGACATGTATAATAAAGGAGCCTTGTATCTCTTCTTACCAGCACGTTGATTGACTCGATGACGTCAATAAAGACCTCGTTTTTCTTGTATTTGATCCCCTCTGACCTCCAGGAGACAGCGTTGGTGACGGTGGTCGGCACCTTGGACTTTGCCACCTCAAGCTTGGTACCTTCCTGAGTGATGTATCTGCAAGAAATGAGATAAGAGGAGATGGTTCAACGCCACACTCTTTTTCAAATATACATAGTATTTATACATCTGCATGTGCCTTCTCTGAGTGCGTCTGGCAGTCTCACTCCTGTAGGATCTTGCTGTCAGTAGTCTGAGGGAATCCAAAGTCCATCAGCTCATCCAGCAGTTCATAGACGACCACGAAGTTGTCCTGAATGCTCTCTTCCTCCAGCTCTTTGAAGTACTCTGTGAACACCTGCATAGTACACAGGACACACTTATTAGCCTGACCTGTAGAGGCTCTGAGTAGCTTTGGATTATCACAATCTTTAGCTGCCATCCTCACATAAACACAACTTAATCTTTGAACACTTTACAGTAAACATAAGACTGTACGTGTGACTCACCTCCACTAGTTTGTATAAGAACGAGTACACAAGGGAGGCATTGGAGTTCTTGTTTGTAGTGGCCACCACTGTGCAGAGATCAGGTCAAGGAGTAATTCAATAACCAGTGACATTATGAATGAAATTCTGTTTAATGTGTTTTACGTGTGGGACCTTGTACCCAGTGGCAGAAGAAGTATTCAGATCCTTTACTTAAGTGACAGTACTAACACCACACTGTGAAATTTCTCCACTAAACATCCTGCATTCAAAATCCCACTTCAGTAAAGGTATGTAAGTATTATCAGCAAAACATATTTGTTTCATTATTATGTAATATGTGTTGTTTTTTTCATCTCATTTCATTACTTTTTTTTTGTTCTTCCCATGTAATGCAAATCTCCAGCAAAAGTAAAGAGATCATAAAGTTGTTTACAATCACTACACAAATCTATTTGCTCATCTCATGTATGAAAAGGAACGGGGAGAAGATAAATCTTGTTTTGCTCTTTGCTCAAAACATAAATAAACAGTCAAAATAGATGGTCTGCCCATTATGGTTTCTTAACAATTAGAGTTGTCATGATACTAGAATTTCAAGCCTTTATACAATTCTAATTTATTTTTTAAAAAAAACACCAAAAAACAATGCTGGAAACTTTCCTCAATACCAACACTAAAATAAAAAACTACTTTATATACTGTTGGGTCGTAATCTATAGCAGCGCATCACAGTCTTTTCAGTTTTGTGACAATGCATTTTATAACTATTTTAAACAGTTCATAAGAAAATGCCAAATTCAAAATCATCAAATTTGGAGATACATGATTTTCTCTGGACAGAAAATGTCTTTAAAAACCTGTAAAGTATATAGTTGCATTAAATGAAAACACTCAAGTAAAGTACAAGTACCTTAAATTTGTATAATACTTTAGAAAATGTACTTGATTACATTCCAGAACTGCTAGTGTTACCTTTCAAAGATGACTACATTTCTTTACGACTCTCAGTAACAACAGTAACAGGTACAGTAACATGCAGGAGAAGGATACGGTACAGGTTGCTGTGTTTGATCCACATGAAGTGAACGCTGCCGTGTGACAGCACAGGGCAGAGGAGACCCTCCTCTTCATGTTGCATGAGTAAAGGAAAGAAGTGGTCGATTTCTGCCATGTCCACATCGCCTTTGTAGTTCCGACAAATCAACACCTGAGTGGGGAGAAAAACACCACATGGTTTTCAGATAACTGCATGTTAATCTAAATATACAAGTGACAGGGTAGAAGACACCTTTAAGTAGAATGTCAATGCAACATGCAGATCATGTGATTAAATAATGAAAAATACTTCCTACAGATATTACAAGTGACAATGTAAATCTACTTTTTGATTTTTAGTTTCAGTTGAGTTTTTAGAAGTTGGCATGACGGCATCAGCAAACTCTTGTTTACTTCCCCAACATAAATCATATTTATTGTACTTTTGTTTTCTTAGAAACTTAGAACTTAGAAAATGCTAAAGAAAATCAAGTCTGTTTGTAGTCTTTCAGTGACTGAAGAGATGTTGGTTCAACTTAAAGAAACAGTTCACCCAAAATCAAAAATACATATTTTGATACAGATTTACCTCAACTTTTCTTTTCAAATTGATGCAATTTAAAATTCTAAGGCAGCACAGACACTATTTTTTAGGTTAAAACAAATGATTTAATTTTACAGTGTATACTAATAATTTATATATATAATACAATGTCTTCAGATTAAATAAATGTAAAACAGGTCAAACCTGCTCAAGATGCAACAACCTCAGGTTATACTAGACTACTTCAAGTCAGATCAAATGAGATGTCACAATTAACACACACACCCTTTTATCTCACACACACACACACACACACACACACACACACACACACACACACACACACACAGAACACCTGAAACCATGTGTGTGTTTCCATTTCTCAGTAACACTAACTTGTGTGTCAGGTTACAGTTTGTGTGTAGAGAGAAAATGATGTTTGAGCTATGCACTGTGCAGGACAACAAAAAGATGGTGAACACATGCCAGAACTGAACTATTTACAGACACACAGCTGCTGCTGCAGCTTTCACTGAAGTTATTTAAGGCTGCTGTCTGTTTCCACTGACAGACATGAATCCGGAAGTAAAGAGGAAGAAATAGCCAATGAATGAGTCTGTCGCAAGTTCTTATTAATTTTTAACGACGCAGACGCCATTAATGTTTAACAGTTCAAGCAACAATTCAAAACACGACCCGAACAGCCAAAATTAAGGAATAAGTTTTGAGTTTTGAAACTTGCGTCGCCGAAGGGCCCAATGAAGACTGAGGAGTGTGTACAAGGAGCTCCTCCAGCATTAATCTTACCTTCCCCTTGAGGTCCAGCACGAACACAGCGGAGGCAGACATCGTGTTTGTTTCAGCAGTGAGTCTACAAAACACACATTAAAGTTTAAAGTCCAGCCCGGGTCTTCTTCACTGGCTCGAATCTGGTTTCATTTCATGCAAACTGGAGACTTTCATCAGCCTGAGGTGTTCGTTAATCCACCGTGTCTTTTTCCTGAAGGTGCCGTGACGTCATCGCGCGCAGGTGAAACATTCACCAGCTCACCTGAGCACAGAGGAGGAGGAGGAGGAAGAGGGTGTGCCGCTCAATTTATCCGCCAGAGGGCGCTACAGACACACAAATCACAGCAGAAACAGAGCTGTGCCTTCATGACCTTTGAATCTTGTTGATGGATGAGTCTTTTTTTTTTTCTTTTCTCTCAGTAAGAATGCTGAGCAGGATTACTTTAAAAATGTGTGTCAATATAGTTACTAGTTACCTGTTTAAAAAAATTAGTAATCAATGTATTATAATATTGATATAAGTAATGTAGCATATTACTTTCCATTGCCTTTGGATTACCCAGCATATGGTGAAATGGTTTAGCTTAATTTAATGTTTTTAGGGCTGCAACTTTCATAATTGATTAATCAGTCAATTATTTGCTTAATTTTTTGATTAGTTGTTTGTTTCATCAAAATGTCAGAAAGTGGTGGAAATGTTGATCAAAGCTCAAGATCCTCAAATGTCTTGTTTTGTCCACAACTCAAAGATATTAACTTTACTGTCACACAATAGTAAAGACACCAAAATATTGACATTTAAGAGCCTGAAGTCGGCCATTTTGAATTGAGTGGTCAATTTTTGTGTGATGTTGTAATTTAAGAAACTCCTACAGGGTTAGATGAGACTAGTTTATGATCAAAAGTTATGGAAAGATTTAATTCATTCAAAAATCATTGAAGGGTGTGGCTGTGGCATCGAGTTTTGATGTCTTGTTATAAATTATCCAATCAGCCCCAAACTTCACTTGTTTGATAAGAATCCCTTCCTGATCACTGCTGATCAGGAGTTTTACTCATTCCACCACTTACTAGCAATAGGAAGTAAGCGTCATGTGACAATCATCATCTGATTTTTACATAAAATTTTCATAGTGCAGTCTACACTCAGCACTGAGTGCAGATAACTGAGTGAGCACAGGAGAAAAACATTCATTCACCACCATGTGGAGCTTCTGGACTGATGGACAACTGTAGGTAGCAATGGTGGGTGAGAAACTGGTGAGGGATCCTGTTCTTGTCACACCACCAGAGACTTCCTTAGTTGATTTATTCACATGTCTGTGGTGAAAGGAGACAATCCAAATTTACAGAAAAAGGGGAAAATGCAAAACGTGGATCGCAATATTGGGATTTTTCAGTATTATTTCATCTCTCCCTCTACAGCTCCCTCTTTGATGATAAGTCTCCTTGGGGTGTCCAGACCTAGAACAAATACTGATTTGTTTCTTTCCATGCATATTCTGCAAAGTCTACAAATATTGCAAAAAGGCTGAAAGAAAAGAAAAGAAAAGAAAAGAAAAGAAAAGAAAAGAAAAGAAAAGAAAAGAAAAATAGAAATGAAAAGAAAAGACAAATAAAAAGAAGAGCAATAATAACTAAAAAATGTATATTACATGTTCTTTATGGGCTGCTTGAACCTATGGATCACAAACTGTGAGGTGAGCCCCCTAGTGGCACATAGAGCCTCTGCAGGTGGGGCCTGATTGACACAGTAAAAGAGTGAAACTAAGTCAAATGAAAATGATTTATGTAAGTAAATTAACGAGCTTGCTGACTATCGTGCTGACTTTTATTTTAACTTAAATTCTGCTTTTTTATTTAGATTTTTATTCCCCTATCATTTGTAATGACTGACAAACTGTAGTGTGGGGACTCTAATTTTTTTTCAGCTTCTGAAGATTCATCCCAGAAAAGGTACCACTGCCTTTTAGCCCATTATGTGTTTTCTCTTTATACAACAAATTTGTGTTTTTGTACCATGTGATCTCCTGCAGTAATTGTAAGTGGAACTGTCATTACATACATACATTCATCAAAAATTTTTTGTCAGTTTGCAAATTTCCGTTCACTCTCCTTATTCAGTATTCCCTCATGATCATGCCATTGTTTAAAAGTAGACTAGATGTTCTCAGTAAGTGGGTTACAAAAACCGACTTGCAGGAAAGATTATCTTATTGTATTTCTAAAGGGGTTTTTTATGCTCCAAAAACTTGGTCTACTTTTATCTGAGAGTGTGTGACCCGCAGCCTCTGGCCTCAGGGTTGTTGCAGAAACACTTACTGACGGTCACATGCTTGGGGAGCGTCTTAAGCCATAAAGCTTGTTCTACAAGATCTCCACGTATTACCAGACCCTCCACGTATTACCAGACCCCCCACCCTACCCCCAGCCCCACCTCGCCTTTAGGCCTCTCTGAGTGGTACTATGCCCCAGATCCCTGCCTCTGTTCATATTCCTGTGCCTGCTTCTTATCAGCCATGTGTAGGAAGGCAGTGACTAAGAATAACACCCTGCCATAACAGAAGCATGTGAATGTGTCTCTGAGGGCCAGATGGAGATCAGTCTTTCCAGTATCCCACTCCTTTTGTCCATATTGGTTTGGTTTCCTTATCTGGACTCTGTTTATCTAATGAGACATGAACATATCTGAGCTATAAATGAATAAACCACACTTAAACATGCCGTCTTCAAACAGGATATCAGCTATAAGACTGTCATAGAGGCCTTGTTTCTTGTGCTACATGAAACCAGGACATTTGACCCATTTCCCAGTCCATCGGCATTTTGTTGCTTTTTCCAGTCGAAGTTCATATCTTCAAATATTTGGATTTTAAATGTCGACCTCACAGCCCAAATAAATCTGAAGCTACAGGAGGAGCATTTTTTCCTCAATGTAAACATCATCATTGCTCCCTTTGGCTTTGACCATATGTAGTGTGTGTTTGATTCTCCCTCAGTGGTTCATGTGATCTGGATTATACAGGATCCCTCTATAGTGGCTAAGTTCCAATACAAACATATGGTAACACTTCACAGTCAGATCAAGATGAAAAAAGAACGTGACTTTTCTTTTCTTTACTGCTGCAGCTCAAAACAAGCTGCACTATGTTTGACCTACTCTACTGCGAGACAGAGGTTTACCCCACTCTTTCCTTACTGTAAACAGATACAGCAGGCAAATCCACTTTAACAACCCATTGATTATTCACAAACATGAAAATAAAAATATACAAAAATAAGTTCAGCGCTAATTAGCTCATTTATTGGTTAGGTCATGTTATTAAGCACAGAGAGGCTTATTTTATTAAAAAGTTTTAACTTAGGCTGTTAAACTGAATGAAAAAAGATGTTAAATGCAGCGTTGTGTTTTTTAAAACAACAAGCTATGTGTAAGGTTACAAAGGTGCATTACTGTTTCATGTACTTTTGTACATAATGCTTCATAAGTAATCAAGTGGAGAAAATAAAAATAAAATGGCAACTGTAACAGTAACTGAATGGGTAAGTGTAGTATAGTAAGATACATTTTTTTAACATGCATCTCTTGGGAAATTGAATTCATGTTAGCTCAAGACATGTCCATTAACCAGGGATGAATTTACAGCAGTCTCTGTCTTTAAATGCACCACAACAACTCAGTCTGACATGTAACATCACAGCTGGGTCAAATGACAGAAGATAAAAAGAGGAAAATTGATTGTCAAAAGTTATTGGCAATTTTTTGATAATCACATGATTGTTCTCTGGTTCCAGCTTTTCTAATGCGATGATTCAATGCTTTTCTTTAACAAATATGAGACAAATATTCGGTTAGCAAGTGAGGATCAGATGAAACAAGGAATTTAAAAAGGGGATGGGAATTATATTGGCATTCATCACTATTTTCTAACATATTATAGACACAACAATTATTTCATAATTCAAGATCTTAATCAATAAGTTATGTCCCTAAACAGGGCTAAAGCTAATATCTGCAGTTACATTGGGATTATTATAGTGAAGAAAAAGTTAGGGCAGGAGAATATTCATTCAAATGGGCAAAATTTCTGTCTATGCCCCTGGTAATAAGGTTAGTTATGAATAACTATGACCCCTCTTTCTAACCCTGTAAAATAGTTGATTATGATCTAATAAAGCTAATCTAATATTAGGCTGACGGAAGTGTATCTACATCCAGTTGAATTAAACTGCCTGCTAGAGAAAATACAACTTCGCTTGCATTGGTAAAGTAACCTCGCCCTGGTTGATCACTTCCTTCACAATTTTGCAGAGGTCTTCCAACATGTTGCGCTGGCCATTAGCCTGAACAGTGTCACTGGTTAAGATAGCAGTTGCTTTGTTTGGTTTCACATATATATTACATAAGATAGCATGTGACATGAGAGATAAACAAGATAGACATAAAGAACAGGCAGCACATACAGACAATAACTCAAAGCAGTTACAGTGATGATCTCCAGGAATAGAGATCTGAGACGATTAAGTAGGGTGTTGGTAATGTGTAAGTGTGTGTATATGTGTGTGTGTGTGTGTGTGTGTGTGTGTGTGTGTGTGTGTGTGTGTGTGTGTGTGTGTTTGGTTATAATATAATAAAATAATTAGAATCATTTTGCTTTGAGCCACACCCAGAGCAGGATGCTGGGCCACTGCAGATCTTATGCCTTGTCCTTCCTTGAAGTTTGGGACGGAGTGCAGTGACGTTCTTTGCTGTCTTGTTTATTTGGGTTACATTTTTTTTTATCAGCATTGGACAGAAAAATGATCAATCTAGTAACACAGATATGGGGTCATGATAACTACAAGTGAAACCCATCCAAAGGTCACAAACCATTTAATGGCATCTAGCAGTGAGCTTGCAGGTTGCAAACACTTTGTCTCACCCTTTCCTTCCGAGGAGGACCTACAGTGGCTGCAAAACTTGCATAAAACACAAAAAGACTGTATCAAGAGCAGCAAAAACAAAATATATAAAAAGGTACAATACATGTGTCTGTGTCTTCTGTGTCAGTTATTTATGCTTCACCTCTTTCTCTGTGTTTTCAGCTGTATTGTATTACTGATACGTTTCAGTCACAAATCCATTTTCTTGATTTTCCCCCGTCATTCAAGACTGAAACTGCCTTCCTGCTCAAAGCGGACAATATTGCCTTTGTTGCGTTCTTCCTTTATGAGGTTTTAACAAATGCATTGAAAACAGGAATATTTCAAAATATGTGGTTTAATCAAACTTACTTGACATTTTTTCTTGTATTTATTATAGTCTTATTTTAGGAATTATGTATGACTGATATTTTCTAAATTAACATTTTAAAAAAAGTCTCATATAGACCCTTTTGTACTCCGCAGTACCCCTAGGGCTACTTGTACTCCTCATTTGAGAAGTTAACAAAAACATAATGATTCTTATTATTTTATCATATTCTATTTCTGCCATATTCTGCCAATAAATGCCCCTAAATCTCACACACTGGAAATTGAAGTAGGAACAAAAATCAGTCTAATAAAACCAGTTCATCAACTACTTTTAACCACTTTTAACCGCATCTGTTCCCTGTAAGAGTAGTTCCATTGAGGTGAACCGAGTTTATTAAAACACCTTAAATCCTTCGTAGACCAATGTTGTGGTGTGATGGGAAAGACTGAACTGTACTCTGTGACCTCGCTGGGGTCAGAGCGGTTAGGCTCAGCGTGGTGACTCAGAGTGAAACGGATATTAGTGCAACTTCCTGTGCAACGTGCCTTGATCATCATTGTGAGTGCTGGTTTTGGAATCGATATGGGATACCCAACAGAGCTGCTCGTCACTTTCACTGATACAGTAGATCCACCCTCAGTCTGCGGCTGATTAAAGCAAACAGATTAATTATTTTCACAGCTCAGGTATCAGATGGATCATCCTGCCTCCTGCAGCTGGGGATGCTGTGGAGCTTGTTTGGCCCTCAGGTTGTCAGGCAGAGACTGAACAGTTTGTTGTTGTAACCTTATCATCAGGACAGTTAGTGCCCTGCATTGTAACCTAACAGGGGAATATCTGATCTCACCACCTCCTCCACTGTCCGCTATCAATTTTTGAGGACACTCCCCTTTGCTTACGAGTCAGTGGTGTGAGATGCAGCTCCACCCTTTGACGGCCAGCTGGCCAATAGGAATCAGAGAACAGTATGTAAATAATGAGGTGATGAGAGGATTTGGATGACAGAGTGTATAGCAAGGGACAGGTGTCATTTGTCACCTACGCCTCAGGTGTATCTGCCTATTGTCTCATGGGTTATGCACACAATGACTCGCTAATTTGTTCTGAATAGCAAACCGTCAACAGCGGTGCTGGTAGTGATGAAACATAACACCTTCATTTAGTCACAATCAGCCCCATTACTGGTTGAAATTACCATTTTATCAATAAAGTCGAACCCAATCAAAAAAGAAGTGGCTGTACAAAACTGCAGATGCCATTCAGTTTTCATCAGATGTGATGCTGGGTGTGGGCGTGGAGTCCTCTACGCAGGAATGTGGCTCCCAGTTCCTGACAGACAACATACCAGTGATGGTAGAGCATCATGTCCGTGAGCAGGGCCTGTCCCTGACGTCAAATCAAGCTCTCATGCACACACACAAAAACGAGAGCCTGTTAATTCCACTTAAATGCTCTTATTTTGTCTAATTTATGAAGTAGGCTAAAAAAGTCCTGTATTGCTTTCCTGATGAGAAGAAATAAAAACAAGGAGGGTACCTGTTAACTCAGCCCAAATAAATATATTTCTCATTTATAACATATATAACATGTATATGTTTCTAATAACGTGTATAAATAATAAGATGATGCTGAAATGGCAGTTAAAATGGTAAGATATGTTCATTTATGCACAAATTAACTTTTGGTTAAAATGGTTTGTAATTTTTAAAAACGTTGGTCCCTAGAAAAAAAGAAGTACTCCTCCACACCACTGATTCCAACCCCCTTTCGGAGTCACCAAAATTCATTTCTGTGAGGAAAACTAAATGAAATTGATCTTATTATAGTTGAGATTATTATTTAAAATAAAAGACCTGAACACAAGCTATATATTCGAAGAATCTTCACTCTTTGCTTCATCCTGCATTAGAAAGGTATGCAATTAAAACAAGTGTCAGGGAGAAGAGAACACTGAATATGGCTGCACAATATGATAAAAAAAATAAATAATAATATTGCCATTATTTTGACAGATATTGAGATTATGCTACAATTCATGGTAGTGGGAATGATCATTTTTTGGAAAAAAAAATCAAAATCATGATCATGTGACATTTGTTGGCGTCTGCGCCAAACAAATATGTTTTCTTACACCTGGAGAACAAGAGCTGCCAAGAGCTTTTTTTTTCTCACAGTTTTGTCATGCATTTTTCCTTTGTCCAAAAATTGCATTTTTGCCACATTTAAATTAATTGCACAGCCCTCATATGCATGTTTGTTAAAAATAAAAAATACATCATTTAGATAGAGAATAGCTTAAAAACATCCTAAAAATATCAGGCAAGTTCATCTCTGATGCAATATTCACAGGAAATAATCTGCTCATATAAACTGCTCGTTTGACAAGCTACCTGTGTTCACTTTTCTTAGTTGTACAATTTATCAATTGTTCTGTCATGTTATTGTTATTAATTGAATATTATATGAATATCTATAAAACATGTCACTTTTTTAGGTGAACCACTGTTTTTCAAAACCAACTGTAAGCCACGAGAGCTTTTGAATAAAAAAGAAAAGTGTTATCAGCAACACACTTTCTTTCTATGAAACAGTTTTCCTGCAATCATTATCCTGCTAGCTTCCTCTTTTTGTTACTCTGTAAGCTCTCCTCTACAGATTTATTGCTGCGATACAGAAGTGAATTTAGTGAAAGGAACTCCATTCATGGCTTCTGGCATGAAAATCCCACCCCTCTAGTTTTTGGGTCATGCATACACTCACACAAGCATCTACTTACATGATTTATATCCTGTTTTTTTACTATTATTATTACTCAGCTACTCTTTTTAGTGTTGCTGGGTTCCACATTTTGAAACTGATTAAAAACAATGCACCTTCCCTTTCTGTTAGGAGGCTGTATCTGGTTGATAAATCACTTCTCAGTTGTTATTGATCCGACACCACTGCTTCCTCACTGTCCACCCCCGCTGCACTGTGGCAGACAGAGCAGTACTGGGGCTTTTATTTTACAGAGGAACCATTCATCTGCATAAATTATGGAGGAGGTTTATTAGATTAGTGAGAGGATGTTTGCCGTTTTTTTGCTTTCTAGGATGTATCAGGCCATCTCGGACTCTTCAAACAGAGCTCTCATATGATTTGACATCTCTCTTACATGACTTCTGTTCAATTCTACATCACAGTTTAAATTCAGTTTATTCTAGTGGGAAACATGATCAAATGTTAGACAGAGACTCCATTCAGGGATTATGAAATAGAAAAGAAACTGTTCATGACGTCTTTTCCAAACCTAAAGCCAAGTCAGTTTTAGTCGTTTAAAATGACATGACCAGAATGAAAACCACAAACTCACATCAGCAAAATATTCCCCCTTTTGATCTTCAGAAATCCAGCAGACATTCTGGGTACTTCCCAATCAAAAACTTAGAAGGAAATATTAAACACTACAGCACGCACATTTATTACTTGCTTGTGTAATTGAACTAAATCAGCATCTCTGTGCCTTGTGATGAATTGAGGCGAATGGAGAGTCTATTTATTTAAAGGTGCAGTGACCAATTCTGGAGAAAGACAGTTGACTGTTGGGTCAATATGTAACGTTTCAGGAATGAGACTCAATAATCAACTATCTTACTGACCAAAAGCAGAGTCCAGCATGGATCCACACCCCAAAGCTGGGTATCAGAACTGACTGGTTACCCATAGGTCAAATCTAGACCCACCCAGAACCATTTATAGTAGTCCTGTGGTAAACACACATAGATTCACTTGTCACTCACTTGTGTTCTCAATTAACCCTTCGCTAAGCTCCACCCTCCTCATTTACTGTTGCTACGTCTATAGCAAATTGACAGAAGTTTTTAGAAACTCAGAGAATTAAACAGAAACAGCTTCTCATTTCAAGCTGACGACTGTAGATTGTGTCAGCTAAATGATGACTCTTGAAACACGTTAGCTAGCCAATATAAGCTAAGGGAAATGTTTAAATTCCATTAATCTGTTGAGAAGTCTGCTTATGTTGGAGCAGGTATATGTTCTCTTGTGTTTTACATTTTTGAAAAACTACAAAAAAGATTGCACCATCCAAACTCATGAGACTTAGTATCACTCCTCTCAGAGCCCTGTGCACACTGCTTCAACATGCAGTGAGAGGAATACAGATCTTGACAGGCCTGCAGTGCTTTGTCATGGCTGCTAATCTATCACTGGACAGTGGCTGTTCAGAGGAGGGGCTTGGTGAACGGTCATTTATTCCAGCATCTGTGCTCCTGCATCTGCGTTGTGTTTCCTCAGTGATGATGTGCCTAGCTTGCAGCTATGAAAGACTAATACTTTTTGGCAACAGTCTCTGATCACATCAAATTTCTCCCAAATGTCCAACTATCCTTTAACCTTATGCCATCCATTTTAGCTATCAGCTTGATTAAATTGTTGTCAGTGACATCCCACTATTTCACAACTTAAAAAAAATTATCCTGGCAGTTGATTAAGACTGGTATTATTAGTTGATATTATTGATATTAATATTTCTGAATTCTCCAGGGGGAAAAACATACTATTGTACTGTATGTGTTTGCCAAGTGACACTAAAAACAAACTGTCTACCTGAGCTTTAAAAGTCACGGAACTAAACCAACAGGTGATACCAGCAGATTATTCAGATCAGGGGAGACACGTTTGTTTATGTTGGCCTAAAGACAAGAACATAACATTCCCCATTGTGTGATAACCAATCTTCTTTAGCCAGAAGCAAAGGAGAAAGACATGAGTCTGATGCTGATTAGGTTAACCACTCATCCACTCTCTCTCTCTCTCTCTCTCTCTCTCTCTGTCTCTCTCTCTCTCTCTGTGTGTGTGTGTGTGTGTGTGTCATGTTGTAGATGTAAAGCGAAGGCAACGTTTCCAGGCAACATAAACAGGTTTCATGGATTTCCATTGTGCCAATACAGTTAGCTTTGTCAGTGGAGAGCTCTGTATAACATCTAGTGCTGAGATCAGTTTATATCTCATGTTCTAATATGATCTGTCTGCTGTGAAACTGACCTGCATTAAAGTGAAAGACAAGTTAAGGTTTTTTTCTTTTTATTTAAAAAAAAAAAAAAGACACATGCATTAACAAGCAGGCTGTCGTGCATCAATCCTGGTCCACACATACACGTTTCTGTGATAGAGGATATCGTGCTTTATACAGTACAGTATGTGCCCAAATCTCAGTGAAAACAAAAAGCCATAGTAACAGAAAGGCAGAAGCAAAATAAATTATGTAGTTTATCACTGAAAAAACAAACAATGGTGGAACACAGAGAGCTTCTTCAGTATTTCTCTATAACATTTAGCACATACAAAACTGAGCAGGTGTCCAAAGATTTGATGTAACAGAAGTTAAATAACAGCTGCACAATGTAATGGTTAGACTTGCTTTGTTGGAATAAAACAATTCACAGTGGGGGTGCTAACATATAGGGTTGTGGTATTTAAAGCCACATGAAAACAATCAGAAACCTTCTCTCATATATTTCCATAAATAAATAAAAGAATCTCTTACATATTTACAATATTTCTTGATTAAAATTTACAATTGTAAAAAGGCAACACCAGAGTGAACTTAAGAGTGTTTTACAAAATATTTACAAACTATTTACATTATTATTATTAGAAGTAATCACCTACAATCATAATTTACTTAACTTTCTTCATTTAAAAAAGAAAAAATTCTTCATTTTGGTTGACTTCAGAAAACGCAGCAGCTTTTCCATTTGCAATGTAAACCATTTGTGACTCTTCACACAGGGTGGGTCACAAATTGACAAAAATAATAACAGTACAGTACAACAGTACTGTCTTAAATATGACTTACAGACTATGATGAATGTACAGACAGTACAGACAAATGCCTCTGATATGGAAGCCAACAAAACATGCAACTCTGTGCCCAGGAGAAGAGAAGGCCACAGTATAATTACAAAGGCCATTGCTGCCTGGGATTAAAGGTCAGTAAGGCATTTATGTACATCCAATACAGTTTATAATTATCAGAGTGTGGATGGAAGGCACACATGAATTTTAAGACAGTATAGGACAGGCTTTTCAAGTTACACTTTCAAAACTTGGGACTTATCTTATGTGTACAGAGTGCTGCAGGGGATGACATTCTTGTAGGCCAACCCAGAAGTTAGTATCGCTCTGTTTCCCTCTACAAAAAGCCAGTGGGAATTCTCAATTGACCTTTAGTAAGTTCCTAACAATCCCTTATGCTCTGTGCTCCAATAACAGTTGAGCAAGTCTGGTACCTTGGTCAACTTTCCCCTTTCCCTGGAAACGCTCCATATGGGGCCACACCTTAAGTTAGCTAATGTTGGCAAAACACTAGCTAATAGTTGATGTAGATTAGCTAGTGAGTTTGCTGGCATTTTGCAAACATTAGCCAACTTAAGATGTGAGTATGTGTCTTTTGCATGTCCCCCTGCAATCTTTTTTGAGCATCTTTAAATTTGGTTTTCTTTTCAATATAGACAATCCTAGCACACAGCATAAAGTACACAAAACAGGAAAGGAGGCTTGCTTAACTGCCATTGGAGCAAAGAGTGAAAAGAGGTGGAACTTAGCAACATACACATTTTGTTCAGCAAGATAATCTTCACAAATGAACACCATTTTTGTGATGTCTCATTTAGTCACTTGTTAGCAACTTCCTTTTTAAAGACATGTAAAAGCTTAAAAATTGAGTGCGGTATTTACTGACACGTTTTAAGGAGTAGAATAAAATGTGAAAATCTCTTAAGTAACCAAAAACCCATTTAAAAAAAACTATTTCTAGACAAGGGAATGGGAAATGCTAAAATTCTAACTCATTTACTGGTTTTGGGGCTCATTCCTGCAGCACTCTATATTTAGGTAATCAATAAACAATCTCGGGCAATGTATTGGTAGCAAAGTAAGTAAGCATTTGCATCATGTTAAATAACAGGATGCTTAGATAGACAATTTTCAGAATAGTCAAGGCTCTGAGGTTAAGAACATCATCCTCTGCAGATGTGCAGTGGTCCTTCATTTTGTGGTCTGACTAAATGGCTTCCTTCAGTTATGCTCTAGTTTGTCAAACTAAAGTTTCAAAGATTTTATTTTCTCTTTTTTAGTTCTTTCTTCAGACTTGGACGGCACAGTACTGAGGTCAGAAACACAGGCCACAAAATTAGCTCAACAAGGGGAGGGAGGGGGCTGTGAGGCAGCAGCAGTAGAAAAAAATGGCCTTTGTCCAAAAAATAAAACAAAAAAAAATTACTTCAAATAGCGTCTTCTTCATCTTTGGGTCATGCAACATCCAAGTCCTCAGTGCTCAGCATTTGCCTCTGCAAAAAATCAGGTTACATTAAGTAAGTAATATTATATAAAACCATATACCTTCAGTCCATTTTTAATTCAGACTTTATTTAATTAATAATAAAATAACTTGGTATTGAAGTGAAGATACCTGAGGATAAACATAGCCGTCATTGCTGTTCCTGAAGATGTGGACCTCGTCCTCTGTGGTCTTCTGGTACACAGGATTGTCAAAGTGGATGGTGTTTGTATTCTTCAGGCGCCAGTGTCTCCATAGCAATGCTCCTCCAAAGATCAGCAGGGCTATGACCACTGTGGAGCAAAAGAGGAGTTTAAGGTCATTTGGTGAGATCAGGAGACACAGTGAAATGACTGCAGACTAGCCCAATAGGCTGCAAGTGTGGGATGGTATTCAACAGAGTCATGAAGAGCTGACAAGTGGAACTTACTGATTGGCAACACGATGTAGAGAGCGACAGGGTGGGAAGACGGGGCTTCTTTAGGCATGGCCACTCTTTTACCTGAAAAAGCAGAGAATACAATGTTTTATTTATAGAATTCCTTTACGCTCTTGTCTGTATGGTAAATCTTGTATGAAGCTACAGCCAGAAGATGGTTAGCTTGGCTTAGCAACTAGTTAATACTAATAATAATGAGAAATCACTGCACCACGTCAAGAAAACTTCAATCACATAACTGCTGTAAAACCTCAACTTGGCGTTTTTACACTCCAGTTTGTGTAAGAAATACACAAACTATGTGTATATGAGATATTACGTGATGAACTTTAGAGGTACTAGTAGCCAGATTTTCTTACCTACTTTTTCGGTTTCCAGTCTTTAAACTAAGATTGTTGGCTGTAGCATAATATTTACTGTACTGACATGAAAGTGACATCGATCTTCTCAAATAATGCTTAGCAAGAAAGCAAATAAGCAAATTCCCCAAACTGTTGTCCCAAAACATAATTTGGCTATCATGTATTGGATAATGTACAGCAAAACTATAATTTAAAGTATCCACATTATCATTTAACTGGCCTCAGAATGTAAACATTTCTTATTGGTTGGTCAAAACTGTATGTAAGGGGACCAAAAACATAGTTCCAGTAAATACTTAAACCACAATTTGAAATCATAATGCAAGGTATATTACACAGCTTTGTTAAATACTTGATTCTAATTGGTCAATTATGGCATTCTACAGTCTGTTATTTCTGTTCTTATAACAGACTGTTCTAAGGTATAATAGACTATTGCTATGTGCTCAGTTCTGATCATAGACTCTGGAGGAGCAACAAAACCATTCTTAAATCAATTAAATCATTTTAAATGAATTTTTGAGGTCAAATTACTGATTGCTTTAAAAATAACCATCTGTGTAATAAGTAGGATAATGTACGGTGAGCAGGTTATAATGCTGAAATAAACACTGCGCCACCCTGTGGGGGTTTATATCTCAATAATGACCTGCTTACTGTACATTATTCCTTACATATTAAACTGCAGGTAACAATAGCAACAATATTTATGCCTCACAGTAAATTGTACTAGTTATTTCACAGGTGAAACCATTCAAATCTCGGGTTGCTTAGGAACAAACAACAGCCATACTAGCTACTCTTTGAGGCTGTATTCAGGCACAGTGGCACTTTGAGCTAAATGCTAATGTCTCCATGTTAACATGTTCACAATGCTAACAGTGACATTTTGCAGGTATAATGCTTACCATCTTCACTGTGTTAATTTAGCATTTTAGCATGCTAATTTTGCTAATTAGCACTAAAAACAATAAACAGCTGTTGCAGTTGTGCATTTTCTAGACTAACAGTTTCTGTGCTGTTGTACCTTGACCAGTAGCAGCAGGCTGCTGAGTGCTCTGGGTAGGCTGGCTAGATGAGGTAGTTGTGGGTTTTCTGGCAGCTCTGGCGGTGGTTGGAGTTGTAGTTGTAGTTGTAGTAGAGTCAGGCTGCCTGGGTGTAGGAGGTTGTGTGGGAACTTTGGGAGGAAGTAGTGTACCAGTTTTGTTTTCAGCAACTGTCCCTGCAAAAGTAAATAGTGTTAGTGTTACTGTCATGATTCAATGTTGAATATCACTTTTTTGTGGTCCTGTGTGCAGCGGACACCTACCTGTTACACATTGCCTCATGTCGGGTCCCAGGGTCATGCTGTCAGGACAGGCGCAGGTGAATTTAGGAGAGCGCTGGTTGATCTGAGGGGCAGGGAGGCACAGAAACTCACAACCTCCATTCGCAGTGTTACCATCACTGCACCAGTTTGTACCTACAAGAGAGAAGTAAGTATGAAAAATCATTATATGGCCTTAACAGTTTGTTGTCTGTTAATGATAAATCCGAGCGAGTGATGTTTCTGTACCGTTTCGCTGCTTGAGGTCGTGGTACAGCACAATGTCCTCTGGCTGCACCAAGTCCATTGCCAGCTTGGTGATGTTTCCTCCTGTCAGACGGTTGGCACTAAAAACAGCACTGTTGGTCAGGTCCGTCCAGAACACTTTCTCCTGTTTAAAAAGAGAAGTGCCATTTCAGTAACAAGATTACTTAGTTTTCATTATTTGCCGTTTTCACAAACACAAATGGATTAATTACAAAGACTGTTTAAGATTTAGCACCACTGATCCTCATTCACTGGGAATAAACTGCACACTCAGCTCTGACTTTATACCTCTAAACCATTTCCGACGGATAACGCTCAACATGAACTGGATTACTGACTGATTTCAAATACAGCAGTTAGGAACATTTAAAATTGTGTAATGGTGTTTTGCAATCAAGAGATGCGGAAGTAACACATTTCATTTTATGCTCAAGATTATACTGATCTTTATAAGACATTTATGACAGACCCTTCATTTATTTTGTTATTTAAAGCAGATCATAATTCCCATTATGATTATGTTAATGTGTCTGACTACAATATTGTACTAAACTACTCATTCAAGGGTAACCTCTTTTTTTTTCAACCTTTAACCTTTATGGACTTAATTTTCATCTGGGGACAGACTGACTTCATCACTAACCTCAAACACAGTCAGAGAGAGGGGGTGGGCGAGATTTTCCTTGCTGACAATGAGACTGTGTCGTGTCCCTCCATTCACATCAACACTGAACAGTGTGTGCAACTTGGAATCCACCCAGTACAGACGCTGGTTGACCATGTCTGTCCAGAGAGACACAAAAAGACAGAAATATTTGGCTGGTCATGATAACTGTGTGCTCATTACACAGTTTGAATGGAAGTTACTGGTTGCCATCTAGTGCATCCATGACATTCTGCTTACCTAGGGTGATGCCATTGGGCCACAGGATGTTATCTGTTACCAAGGCAATGCGGTCCGCACCATTCAACCCACTCTTCTCGATCTTGGCCTCCTTACCCCAGTCTGTCCAGTACATAAAGCTGAAGAAGACGCAGAGAAACTTTTAAAACTGAAAACATGAGCCCAAAGACAAAAAGCTGAAACTGATCCCAATCTTTAAAAAATAAATTTCTTCAAACTGTCTGAAACTTTAACTCACTTATTTACAGGGTCGACTGCGATGGCTCTTGGTTTCTCCAAGTTCTCGGCAATCAGGGTCTTCCTCTTGCTGCCGTCTGTTGTTGCCACGGAGATAGTCTTCAAAACGCTGTCAGTCCAGTAGATGTTGCCATGGATCCAATCCACTGCAATGCCTTCCGGGGCCTCAATCCCACTGCCAATGACTACGGTGTGGTAGGATGAGTTACCGGACAAGTCTATCTTGGAGCTGTCAGGGGAGAGTTTCACTTTAGAGACAGATATCACTTTACCTGAAACCCAGCCTAACCTTTGTTTATCTTGACTGCCATCTTGTCAAATGTAGTCCAGAGGTGTAGATAAAGACTTGCTGGTACAGCACAAGCCAAATGGTAAGATCTCAAACCTGTCCGCTAAACAATCCTTGACCAAGATACAGATCAGTAAGTCTCTTTCTAACCTGTAGATTTTCTTCGTAGATGAGTCAGTCCAGAAGATTGTCTTATTAGGCATGTCTATATCCAGAGCCACTGCATTCTTCAGCTGGGGGATCAGACGGACATACTCGCTGCGGTCCACCGTCATCTTCCTCACCTCGTGTCTATTGGTGAAGTAGAGGGTGGGCACTTTGCCTGAGGGATGCAGAGGAGAAAAGTAGAAAACATTTTTTAGATAGCACTAAAAAACTACAGGTCAGATGCAACTCATGAAAGTAAGTGAGTAAGGACATGCTCTCTTCCAAACATTACCTGATTCAGCCTTGCATGTCTTGGTAGCAGGGTCAATCATGTAGCCATTTTTACAATCACACTTGTAGCTGCCAGGCAGGTTGACGCAGATCTGACTGCAAGTGTCCGGCTCAGCACATTCATCGATGTCTGCAGATGGAGGAACAGAAGGTTGAGGGGCAAATTTAGAGATAGTAGTTGGCAAATTGGGAACTCTTCTTCAATCTTTGAGTTGAGTTTTTAATGCAATGTTGACAAGTCCCTCCTCTCACCTTCGCAGGTTTTCTTGTCCATCTTCAGGATGTATCCAGCAGGGCAGGAGCAGTTGAAGCCAACCTTTAGATCCGTGCAGTTATGGGAGCAGCCGCCATTATTGGTCAAACACTCGTTTTTGTCTGTGGAGACCCAGATACACAGACCTTTAAAACAATATTCACAACAACCCTTTTCCTAATGGTAGCTCAAATCAACGGTGAACCCCTTCATTCAAACCACAAACTATCCAGGCCAGTCAGCCGACGTGGCTTGGCCAGCTGCTCAGATCATATTTTCCAGGCTGTGATGTGGTTTAATTTTTTTCTTTTTCTTCAAGCATATACCCATACTCTAATACACTTCCTGGTCTAATGATTTTTGGCTCTTGGACAGATGATAGAATAATACTTCACTCACCACACTCTGTGACAGGCTCATCTGACCAGTCCCTGCAGTCTCTCTGTTTGTTGCACACTTTGTCCATGCTGATACACTCCCCGCTGCGACACTTGAACATGGTGGGGCCTTCACAGACATTGTCTGTGGAGAAGAACAGGGGAGTATACATTTAACTGTAATCTAATGTTATGAGTTTGCTTTGCAAAGACATGAAGTGAGGTTGTATGAGGCAGAGGCACCCACTGATATTCAAAGTATTATCTACAGATGAATACCAGCATGGAAGCTAAGCAATGGACTGCTGTGGAGGGGGTCAGCAGCAAAATGTATTTAAGCCACTTAAAAAAAGGTCCAGCTAAAAAAAGATCAATATCAGTGTATCAAGTCTACATTATATTTAAAATATTCTTACCTCTTTACCTTGCCATTAGACAGCCTTTTCTGGCTAAAAATTAGCATTACACGTATTAGCCAAATACCACTCTCTCCAAACCAACCAAACTCAGTAGGCGAAATTTACCTTGCAGAACATGGGAGTTGCTGGTCTACCACTGCTTGGATCTGCTATTTTGTTTGGGTCGTTGTGTGACTTATATTATATATCTGAACTAACCTTTTAAAACACCAGAGTGACACAATAACACAAACACACTAACAGAATGAGGGAGGTGTAGATTAGCAACTACTGTGTTCTGCAAGGTAAAATTACTGATTTTTCCATTAGCATTCGTACACAGTTGAGTATATGAGTGAAATGTGACTGGATTTGAGAGTCACCTATGTGGCAGTTAATCTCATCACTGAGGTCCCTGCAATCGGGCTGTTTGTCACACTGTCGGCTGCCATGGATACAGGTGCCATCATTACACTGGAACTCATCTGGACGACAAGTAGGACGACCTAAAAAAAGAGAAGGCAAATAGATTAAAGCAACAAAAAGAGACGGTGAGAGGATAAAGAGGGAAAGGGGAAGAAGAATGAGCTGACAGGAGAAAATCATTGTTGACATGATTTGTGGTGGATCTCGTGTCAGCATTGATGATAGCGAGTACGTGCAGGAAGCCCTGGATGAGAACAGGATAATATACTTAAGCAAGAATAGGCTACATCTGGTAGGCTTCCTTTTATATTCTAGTGAGCACTAAATAAGAGTCAGAGGAGATTTATCAGGGGAAAATAGGTTTGCAGAATGGGGGATGGATGGAATGAAAAAAAGAAAAAAAAAACTCACTGCAGTTGACCTCGTCCGATCGATCATCACAGTCCAAGCCTCCGTCACACCTCCAGCTGCTGTGGATACATTGCCCATCTGCACACTGGAACTCCTGCGCACTGCAGTGCGTCGTTGTCTTGTTCACGTGCCGTCCCACACAGTTCTCCGGCCACTCGTCAGACCCATCAGCACAGTCCTTGTCTCCATCGCACTGCCACAGGGCTGGAACGCACACCGAGTTGTTGCACTGGAAGGAACGAGGGCTGCAGGTTGGTTTGGGACAGGAAGCCTCATCTGAGCCGTCTGAACAGTCGTTGTCCTTGTCACAGACGAAGGTGGTGGATATACACTGGCCATTGGCGCAACGAAACTCGTCAGCCTTGCATTGTTTGGCCGCTGTGTTGATGAGGCAGTAGAGGGAGAAGAGAGGCGTTAATGTGATGTTAACTGATTGGCTGATTGACAGAAAATTAGTTGCAAACTATTTTCATAATCAGTTAGTCCTTTTTCATGCAAATATGCCAAAATTTGCATGTTCCAGCTTTGTAACTGTGATGATTTTATGATTTCCTTGTCAGTTATGATCGTAAATGAAAAAAGAAATTAATTTATAGACTAAACAATTAATCATGAAAATGACTGACAGATTAATCAATACTAAAAGTAGTTGTTAGTTTAGCCCTAAAATTATTCATTGCAACTCCCTTATCTCCTTCTATCATTTGTATATGTTTCAATACTTTGTATAGTAAAAGCTTATAAGCTTTATTATATTCAAGCTTTTTAAGGCTTCTTATCTACACTATGGATTTGCTTCGATTTCCCTTCGCCGAATCATTGAAGTTTATCTTATCTTGAATTTTTATAGGCCTATAGTACTCCTGGAGGCAAAATCAGGAAGCCATTTCTTTTGTGTCTTCCTTTGCTACCATGACTGACAGTTTACCCACCAATTTGCATATTTTCCAGTAAATCTCCTGTATTTGTAACCTTTCTCAGCTACAGTCCCCTCCGATAAAGCAGGTGGAAGTATGTGCAACATTAGCTGTAACATCTAGTTGCGAGAAGTCATTCAACCAAACAGCACAAGAGGAAGAAGAAAATGCATCAAATGGGAAGAGGCCTGTACTTAATGAAGACCTACATTGGTCAAAATCATGCCTTATGTAAAATATGCCACACAGATTTTAGTGCATCATATGAAGGGAAAAGCAGCGTGAGCTAGTATGACCAGTCAGCCAAGCATAGTCACTCAATATTGGAACTAGACTACTCAGCACTAACATAAACTTGGTCTATTAATTTCCTTTCATTTCAAATTCCACTGTTGTCAAGTATGTTATTTATTGAGAGTGTGTTGTTTGTGATGTTTAAGCATGTGTAAGCATGTGAAACTAGTCTATATAAAACTTACTGCAGTTTTTCTCGTCAGCGCCGTTGTCACAGTCAGCTTTGCCGTCACAGTGCCAGCCTGCTGGTATACACTGGTTCATGGGAGCACCACAGTTGAACTGAGACTGCTGACAGGTTTTGGTCGCTGAGGACAGAAAACGGAAGATTGACTCAAATGGTTTCATGAATTAACAGAGATAAGGCCTGTGACTAAAGTGAAGAGTATGTACAATCTTTTACTTATGGAAACTACTGTTGCACAGTGGCTTCATTTATGTGCTTCTGATTCACTGTTTTAAGATAAGATAAGATAAGATAAGATAAGATAAGATAAGATAAAATAAGATAATCCTTTATTGATCTCCCAGATGGGAAAATCGGTGTCACAGTAGCAGCACAGGACAGAAAAAAGAAAAGACAGATAAATAGATAGAGAACTTAAATAGTTAAAAGAAAATATATAAAATTAAAAATTGCAACTGCTGATCATGATTTTATATCATGAGCAAGTCAACAGGTCAAACATTCAGTTAAAGATAATGGTTCTGTGCTTGATTTCTTTCATAATCTTGTGATAATATGGTTTTAGTTAATATACATGTGTATTCACCCGTAGAGCTGCAATTGTTGATTAATATATTAGTTAACTGAGAGAAAGTTCATTTTTAAAAATGAATAAACTATTCTGATAGTTGATTAATAGTTTTCTTATTGTTTTAAGCAAAGACTTCTCATCATTCACTGGTTCCATCTTCTCAAATGTACAGATTTGATTATCTTCTTTGTCGTATATGATAGTAAACAGAAAATGTCTGGGTTTTGAATTGTTGGTTGGATAAAATAAGTGATTTAAAGATGTCACCTTGAGCTCTGATAAATCATAGTGGGCATTTTCCCCTATTTTTTTATTATTTATTACAGAACTACTGTTAAGACAGAATGATTAGTTGATCACTGGCAAATTAATTGATAGTGAAAATAATCTTCTTCACATGTATTTAATTTTGTTCTTTATTCTCAAGGGAGATAAAAAGTCACTGGGCCTCAGTGATTAAATAGCATACCACAGTTTTCAGGCAGTTCATCTGTCCCATCACCACAGTCATCATGTCCATCACAAATCCACCTGCGGGTGACACACCTCCCATTTCCACACTTCAGTTGACTGGAGCTGCATGTCAAGGCCGCATCTGTGAATAATAAAAACCACAGTTTAGTGTGACATGAAGACAAACTACTGACACTATCAGCAGCATTCACTGCTCAATTTACACGTTGCTGCTCATGAGCACCTTGTGGTAATGTGAGCTTGTGTCAACACGAAAAAATGATGTCTTTGTGAGGTTAATATGTAACTGAAAATCGCACACAAAAAGCCACAGTGTCATTCAGATAAGTGACAGTGCAAAAACCACACCTCGTACTCTTTGCCTAACTCAGAGGAGATTACCAAATTAAGACAACAACACTGTGTGGTTCCCTGACAAGATGTGAGGTAATAAGGATTTACTGCGTAGAAGTATTTGCACAGAGGGGCCCTACCTTTGTGGGAACACAAAATTAAAATTCCTGTCTTTCTTTACTTCTCTATGACACACACACATGCAATCAAACCTCTCATTATTTTACTTAATTTTTGGACATCAAAGTCTATATTTTACAAAAGATAAAAGAGAAAATAATATGGAAGATGAGGAAATATCATAAGTCATATGCAAAACAGACTCAAAAGTATTCATTAGATATGCAAAACCATGTTTAATTTAATGTTGCAGCTTTAGTAGGAATCCACACTCATCAGTCTATGCTATTTTGTTTATTTATTTCATTACATGGCCTTATTCACCACATTTACACCTGGTTTTAAAATGTGATCTGTATCCAGATAAATTATCCCGATAAGGAAAAACGCAAGTTAATGCAATGCGTAAATGCTATGTGATCAGATCCGCCAGACCACATATGACTTGTGTTTGGATCTTTGGCAGGTATAAACACAATCCATACAGCAATCTGAATAACAAATCCAAACAGAGCTCCCATTTTAATAGGGTTATCCTATCGACAGCTTCTCCTACAGATGTAGACTCAGGAGTAGCAGTTAACGACGGGACACCGCCATTATATAGGCTAAATATCACTGTCTCCAAAGCCACCAGGCTCCATTGGCAAAAACAGTAAATTTACCTTTACCTAATTTTACCTACACCAGTGCTCCTGTTGCTTTTAGCCAACCGCCAGGGAATACACTGACTGTGGATAAGTGCCTCATACAACACCACGTCGAAAAAATCCCAACTATTCCTTTAATGTTACTGGAATGAGAAGAAAGCAAGTTCAATCTAACCGCACACCTCTGTGTCTCACTACTTCGACATATTTCAGGTATGGATCAGGACTTACACTTTTTGCCAAGTAAGTGATACCAGCTTCACTCCTCAGCCTCAGGGTTAAAAGTCTGTAGTGGTACGACTTAAGATTGACCCTAGTTTATTTTGGACTCAGAGGTCTCACCCCGAGACAGTCACACCTCAGTGAACACTAGTCGAAGCATCAACATCAAGGCGCATGTGAAGTCAACACAGGCCATTCACACCGTTGAGCAAGTGTGTGTCATCCTCCATCACCTACTGCACCAGTCCCTCCTGTGACCTGAAGGCTGCCATGCACATGACAGAGTATCCCTTTAAGACAATAGACATGGGAGGAGTTGAACAATCACACCACCAGGAGCTGATTGGTCCCAGAGGGCCATTCTTCATAACAGCATCACCACAGTGACCCGCAGCCCAAGGCGGAGACTCTAAACACAAGGAAGTCTGTCAACATGAGACTGTCAGTGAGTGATGACGGCTGAAAAAGGGACAGTACAGGTCGACTGATTACGGTCAATAAGGAGAGGATGTTTTCTTAATACTGGGCTTGCCACCAAAAGTCACCTCCCTGCGGCTTTGAAAGTGTTGAAACAAAAACAGAAGTGAGAAGCTGGCTGAATCTCATCTTTGTTATTCTTGGGAACAATAAGTCATTTCTGGGTTTGACTGATTAAAGACCGATGTTGAGAGACTCGTCACGTGTACCCCACATGCTCATGCTTTCAGGGAAACCACAAACACAGATGCTCATATGGCGGGCAGGCCAACGTAGTTTCCAAGAACAGAGTTTCCACAGCATACTTCAGTTGTCCCTGAAGATATACAGTATGGTGATGAATACAAAGATTTATTGTGTCTGTGCAACTCTCACACACTTTTCCTTTTTTGAGAACCATTCATTCATTCCACTTGCAGAAAAAGAGGCAAAAGTAGGTCAAACGCTGTCCCTTCCTGACAATCCCCTGCTCCAATGTTTTCATTTTCCACTGCTAATCTTCCCTTCCACATATGAGTCAAGAGCCTCCCAGGAATACTGTGCAGCATGAGGGGGATTCCATTCACTTTCTTTTCTGTGGTAAAAAGTTTAGGTTTAGTTTGGCCATGTTGCAGAAACTTTACAGAAGTTTTTTGTTAATCGTGATTGATTTGGGGAGAAAAAAAAGAGCATTGGGGATGAAGATTTCCTAAGTTAATGTTCCTATTCTAACTTAAAATGTGAAAGGGTGCACAAGCATCATAACTTCCAAAACTCTATTTATAATAATAATAATAACTTTAGGATTCCTGTTTAACTTTTCTAACTTTAACTTTTCACTTTTCTACCAGTGGTAGTTGCTATCTTACTAACCAGCTTCATTAGTGTTTGTTAAAAGTTGCTAACAGAGGTGTCAGCTAGTAGTAGCTGTGGGTAGTGTTTGTTGACAGTAGTGTAGTTTTAACTAGGCCAACTGTTTAATAATCTGTATTGCTACTCTTTTATTGCTTTTACACGACGGATAGTGGATATGGTGCAGACTCTGTCTGCTATCTAAACTCTGTATCTTTTATCTTCCAAGTTAGCGTTGTAAAATTTTCCAAAATGAACATCTTTGGATTTCTCTACAGATGTTACCACAACCTCTGACTCATCTGTCTTGAATTAAAGTGTTGTTATTTTTGCTCCATTTTTTTTTGTATGTTTCAACTTTAGTTTCAGCATGTTTACATAATTAAAAAAGAGCTGTTACAAAGCTGTTTAGCAAAGTTGTTTTAGAGGTTTCATGAGATGATTAAAGTAGTGTCTGTAACAGACATAAAAGTTGATAGTTGAAGTTGGATTGAGTATTTAGGATTTTTTAACCTGAGCATCTGTAATACCAAAAAAATCCTATTGTAGACATATAAGATATTGGTTATTCAGTGTCTTGTCTGAGGAATCTTTAGTCATTTAGTCATTTCTAAAATCCTCAATATCTATTCGATGTACATCAATTGTCATTAGAAACAAGCAAAACCAATCAGGCTACTTAGTAATCTGATTAAGAACTTTAAATGCGTTGTTGGGCACATTTTGGTCCCTACAGCTACTCTGAAAATTGAACTGGGTCACGTATCCCACAGTTCCTTCTCTTATCAAAAATACTGTCAGGCATAGCTGAGGAAACAGAGTTCAAAAACACTGCACTTTAATTTGAACAGTGGAAACAAGCTACATGCTGCAAACTATTTGAAAAGTGCCTCAGGCAGAGGAAATGCATCATTTAGATGCTATTTAAACCCACAGTGTGAACCTGACAACCACCAAACCAGCCAGTCATAGCACTACCATGTAAGGTCATTGGAGTACTACTTCTAACACACACACCAGACTGCTACGATGCACTTCAAAATGCATGAAAACTGGTTTCTGATGGAAGAAACTGGCCGAATGAATGGCAGAGATGTTAGACAAGTCGTCGTCACAACGCTGCATGACAACAATCCTCCTATTGTGACCACATTTGACTTTGGCCACTAACAATGCACTCCTGTCTTTTTATGGCACATGCATACACACACTCACACATAAAAACCTTCACAAAGAGGTGTGTTTATTGACTCAAACATACACCCTGCAGTTAATAAATAACCAGGACGTATGGTGTGCATCATGAGGAGCAACAGCCGTTCACTACTGCCTTGGATCTGGGTTTGTACTGGCTCAGTAATCTACTGTAGCTGTGTTTTACTGAGTTCATGATGTCACTGGGTAATACATTAATACTGATGTACAGTAATGTGGCCAAATTAAGTTTGATTCTCATGTGCCAAGAAACTATCTGACCATCTTGGGAAAAGTCTTTGGGTGTAGACAGTTAGTGCAAGAAATTTAAGACTCAATAATGAGGTCAACGTCTGCAGACGAATCAAACCGCTGCACATTTCCTCTGCAGCTTTCACTTGTCACAGCTCTTCTTGCAGATACATGCTGACTAACTGTAGTGCAGTAATGAAAGTGACACCAGCCCAGTACATTTATCCCAATACTGTACTGAAGTACAATAAGAAACAATTCTGATGTCTACTTTGAGTATTTCCACTTAATGCTACAACAGCCCAGTACAATATTGTACTAAAATATTTTAGTTTTTACTCCACTACATTTGTGTGACAGATATAGTCACAGGTTACTAGGGTTATTCTGATATGGATACCAGTTGGCAGGTACCAACACCTGTGAGACTTGTTAAAGTTCAAGTATCAGACAGAACAAAATAGTTTTAGAATATCTCTGCTGGTTGCTTTACAAATAAAGATTTCACATGCAAAAGATACAGTATGATGATCGTAAATTTTGAGTTTAATTCTTGAAATCACAAATGGGCCTGAAGTAGACAACTCCAGTTATTCTCTCCCTTTCCAACAGTGCTGTCTTGTTGTGTGGCATTCATTCTCAGTATGTATTTGTTATTTACATGATAGTACTAGATCAGTATTTGGTATTGGTCGATTCGCAAAGGTATTGGAACTCTACATCTGATAAGAAAATATACTACGGTAATGTGGGACAGTACATCACTCACAGGGGTCACTTTTCTGCAGAACAAATACTTTTACTTTGATACTTTAAGTACATTTAGTTGTCAATATTTTGAAGTTAGTATTTTGGATAATCGCACTGTTGTATTGGTACTTTTATTAAGAAAAAGGATCTGAATATTTCTTGCACCACCACACAGGTATTTCTAAATGACTGACAGCTGAAACTTCACATTGATTTCTTCTTTGTGAGTCACTGCAGACTGAAGGTTTAGTCTCACAAAGCGCAGAGCTGTGCCTCATTTCAGGAGTATGCTAAACACAGTGAATACATTAAACAAACCAGAGCCAGACCTTCAAACAAAGGCCACATGTGAATATTTCCCTTACCCACACATACACACACACACAAACACACGCACACACACACACATCAGCAGATCTGATGACTGGAAGTGAGCGCCAAGAACTGGAAAAAGCTGAAGTTTTAATCTGAAAAGCTCTTGTAGGAGAGTGTAGATGCTTACTGGGGGATTACATGAAGCAGCTGGCAGAATGGGGCTGCATAAAACCTAATTCTCAGCACATTGTTGGCCTTTAAGGGCATTAAGTTCACTCCTTCATGTTAGCTGTATGAAAATAAGTGGCACTTGTTAAAAACAGTTTTGTGGTCAAACACGCTTCTCTTTACCTTTGGATCCAGAAACTAGCTTGCAATGACTTAAGACTAAAATTAAGCGCAATGTTAATTAGAGTTTTTTTTATTATATTTGATCATTTTTCTTAATTTAAGTTTAATATCTACACATATGTTTCCTGTTTGTGGTTTTAAATTGATGGTTATTTATAATTAGTTTAAAAATACCAATGAAACTACAGTTTCAATGTTATTTAACTGTGTTTGATAACCATTTTTGAGGGATGATTACAAAAATGATCAGAACAAAATCATCTGTATATTATATTCTCCATAAAGAGCTGATATACTGACACTGGAATTTTTTACTCCCTAATATTGGCACTGGCCACAAAAATCCAGCATCCGTCAGGGCTCTAATTTTCAATTTTTTCAAGAATTGTTTTAATGGTATGAACTGAATATTCTGGTCTGTTTTATTGGTATAGTGATTATCTATGTTGTATAAATCCTGTATAATATGCATAAGCCACCACTTTTTAATTTGGGTCATATTTTATAACCTACAATTAACTGTATTTATCTCTAAGAAAGTAACACTCATCTTTAAAAGGCATTTTAAACACAATTTTTTCTTAAGCTTTTTGTACCTTGTATAGTCTCTTTTTATATTGTCTTCCACGTGTCTTTTATTTCCATCTTTCCTTTTTATTTCTTCCAGTTGCATCTCACTTCCTCCAATGTGTAGCAGGATGGAGGCTGTTTTAGCCGCGCCCTTCCTCGCTGACAGCCGCCTGTTTCTGCTTTAGCACCGCCCTCCCGAAACTTAAAACCGGCAGCACTGATAATGCGATTGGCTGTTCGGCTCCTTTCTAGAACGAAACGAACCAATCAAAGCCCCGTGCGTAAATTCCACACATATGTGCCGAAATTGTACACCGCTCTGTGTTGTTATCACATTTAATATTTTATTATCCGTTTACTCGTGGTAGTTATCAAAGTTATTGATCTTGTAGGAGATTTTTAAAAGTAAAATTCAAATCGGAACACGTCTTCTTATCTTTCTCATCTCTGAGTGATTCTGATGGTACACCGCAAGAGCTCATGAACACATTTAAACTGCTACAATATAAACAACCCATTCATTGTGAAACATAAATATTCATATAAGTGGACTTAAAATCAACGTGCAGCTACAATAAATCAGCCTCACTAATTTAGAAACACTGGAGCATCCTTCTGTGTGGTAAAATAGGTACTTTTATCAGGGGAAAGTCCAGAAAATCATATTTCTTACCTGCTTGAGACCAAACATGAATCAGCATCAGCAGACAGCAGCATGTGGACAGTCCGGTGACTCCCCTCCACATCCCCAACATGTCCCGTCCTCTCTATTTGTCCTTATTTGGCTAAACAAAAGTCACTCAGCTATGATGGGACAGGTAACGGATGGAGTGGGTGAGTTCACAGCCCGGTCTGTGCGTAAAAAGGCTTTGGATCAGATGGAGAGTGAAGACAGCAGAGTCACGACGTGGCTGTGCGTAAAAGTCGAGTGCCAGCAAAATATTATGGGGTTAGAATCCCATCTGACGTTTTTCTTATGAGGCTGACAGGAGGGCGGTGCTAGAGCAGTGGTGTGATGTTCAAAAGTAGACGTATACCGGTAGAGGGAGGAGCTAGTGTTGCTGTATCACCCGGTGTGTGCGTGTGCGTGTGTGTGTGTCATCACCCCTCCATGCTCCTGTCTCTTCCTTTCTTTTGTCTTTCTCAGTTTGTGTGTGTGTATGTGTGTGATACAGACAGAATGAATGAAAGGAAGTGGGAAAACAGAATAAACCAAAGCCAGTCCACATCCCACTTTAAATTAATTTAAGCAAAACAAGAGGACAAGCTTTAATCCGGATGTCACAGGAGAACATGTCAACATGTAATTAAACACTGCAGTTTCTCCTTACAGTTACAACTGTCATGATCAGGCTTGATGAGTAATGGATACATGGAACAGGACTAAGTAATTAGGATACAAAAAAAGGTATCTGTATTACATTATAGTTACAGGAAAAAAGAAGATGTAATCAGATTACAGTAACAATTATTAGCAGGAATACAATTTTAAAATACACTTAAAATAAAGAATGATATACTACCATGTGCAGTTGCACTAACATTAGCTATACAGACCAACCACCAACCTTATACGGAACAACTTCCAGCATTAGCTACCCTGACCAACTGCTCACGTTTGCTACACAGTCTGACTGCTAATGTTAGCTTTCCACACCAACTACTGATGTTAGCTACACAGACCAAATGTTAATGTTAGCTACACAGAAACTCATCTAAATGTACATAACTACAGCTATTAATCTAACCACACATTCACATGTGTCAAAGGACAGAATAGCTGGACAAATAATCAATAAACCTATATCTAACATAAAACATATAAAACTAATGCTGGTATTGAGGTAAGCCAAAAGTAGTAGAAAGTGATCAACGTAATCAGAAAAAAAGGGGTAAAGGGGCAACCACGTGTGAACGTTTGCTCACACATGCCCTGTGTTTGCCCTGTGTTTGTGGGTAAACTACAGGGTGATGCATACTCTAGCTGTGTTTCTCACAAAGATGATGCAAAGGCAAAACTTTCCCTGCAGCTGCCAGATTCTCATAAACAGAGAGAAACTCTCCCCATATAATTTCTACAGAATTTTGATTTTAAACCTTGTAGGTGGAAAAATGGGGTACTTGGGAAAATGTTTTGTGTTGACAGAAGTTGTGCTCAAATTTACACATACACAGTACATAATAATTAATTTTATTGCACAGCTTTTGATACTCAATTCTTGTCAATTATGGCATTCTACTGTAAAATCCACTCAGAAAACTAAACTCAGAAGGACATAGCAGAAGAAAAAAAAAATCATTGAGTCAAAATTAGATTTTTTTTGTAAGTAGCAGTGTAATAATTGGGATAATGTACAGGAAGCAGGCCATTGTTGCAAAATAAACCCTGCATCACCTTTTTTAGCTTGGTAGCAAGGACTTTATTCAATGCACTGTTATTATTTCTATTATAATATATACTATACTATTATAACTAATTTTACTAGTAATCTAAGTATTACTACAATTAATGTTTGAACAGTTATAACAGCCCAAAGAGTACAGATGAAACAAAAACATCAAAAATAACATACTTATCAATAAATAATTGATAAATAAAGAAATGCATCAATTCTTTTGTGTCTGTATTTGGCAGCTGGATTAAGGGATAGGGTTGATATTTTTCACATCTTTCTTAAATCAAAAGTCAGTACCCGCATGTACACTGATCCAATTTTTATTTCCAGTAATCATCTCTGCTGTTCACACTGAACATTAAGAGAACCCCAAACTAATATGCTTCCATTGTAAGTGATTGGAAACACCGACTGTCTTCATTTTGTGTTAAAGTATGTTCCAAAATGTATCTGAACTTAATGAGGCCTCAGTAGTCTGAGTTAGAGAAATCAAGTGGGTATCTTCCTGAGTTATAATCTTTTAAGTGCTAAGTTCCCTCTTTGTGTTACAGTTTAGCACGGAAACACTGTCAAACAAAAAGAGGAAATTATGTAATACAAAGAGAGCAACTTTGGAAAATACTTATTTTATTTGATCACGTTTAGAATGTATTTTTGCACTGAATAAGGACTTTTTATTTTGTCTTCCATCACTGACGTTAACAGTACATGAGAATTTCAACTCGTATGAACAGGAGTAACGATTAAGAACAAACTGTTTAAATCTATAAATGGACATGTGAGAACTGTTTTATGACAGACAGCAAAAACGTGAATCTACCCTTTCAAGAAAAAAACAAATGTAGGACATACATTTACATGTTTTTCTAAATAAATCCAGTGAAAATGTCTACAGTTCTTTTCACTGGACTTAAAGATAGTATAATGTACTGATGCTACATGTGGACTGCTTTTAAATCTAGATATTTAAGAATGCGACACAAGCTGTGCATGAGGAGTGAGCTAGACCAAGAGCATTCAAATGTGAAACATTAGGTTAATCTGTATCCACAGTCACAACACCAATGCAAATATCGCATTTGCAAAACAAAATATCATCATTATTACTAGGAAGGGAGGTGATTTTCACTGCGACCTTTGTTACCCCTTCTGGTGATTTGCATGTCTCTATCTTACCTCTGAAAAGTGATTCAGTTTTCCAAACTTTCTCCAACAATCAGAGTGTTTTTCCTGCAGCCTTCAGTTTGGATCATGACAAAAAATGTTGGAGTGTTATGAATTCACAGATCTGAGCAGCAGCAAAGCCCGAGTGTGGAATGGATCAAAGATTTTACTCTGATTCTGGTTCACTGTCACAGTGATATTTAAGAGGTGAATCAGATGGAGAAGTTGTTTCCGTGTGTGTGTGTGTGTGTGTGTGTGTGTGTGTGTGTGTGTGTGTGTGTGTGTGTGTGTGTGGAAGGAGAGGGAGGTGCTGGCCTGCCTCCTGGCAGAAGTAGGGAATGAGCTGTGGGAGGTATTCCTGGAATGTTGAAATAGCGGCTGGATTACATATTCTGTTACACCCATCATCACTACACACACCGCTAACACACCCAGGGTGGCACGCTGCTGTGTGAACGTGTATGTGTATGTATGCACAGTGCATTTCTATCTATACCGACCATCCAGGATTTAAAAATCGGTGTAACGAGTGAATCATATGTTGGATTTGTGTAGGTCATCCCGCATCACATGACCAATCAGTGGTCTTAAGTGTTTTCACGTCACCTCACGTCACGTCTCTGTACAGGTTTCTAATCAAAACTTCACCTGAGAATCGTGCACCTTTAAGTTTGGTAAATTTGATATTTTCAATAAGTTGATGGATGACGTAAGTGCAAAGAAACAGCAGACAAACAGCAGAGACAAACTTTTTTACAGCAGAGCTTTGTCATAATAATAAAAGTGCAGGTCTAACTAATAACGTTAAGAATGTCTCTGTTGTATTCAAGTGTCCCAGTAAATAATGGCAGTGTGACAGTGAGCCAACATGAACAATACCAGGACCCTGAAACTGAGGCAGCTGAATGGAATCCAGTCGTCATTCATTTTATTATTCATACCTTTGCTTTTCTCTCTGTGATTTATCAAAATATCCTCAGTGAAAGAAGTCTGATATATGTATTATTGTATGTTGTTTTTTTTCCCTTGTTTTTTTTTTTTCTTTCTAAGGAGTTGACTTTTTAGACACACACCATTTCATCAGGCAGCAGCAATATGTTTTTTATGATTTCTGATAATGAGTCACATTTTTTGAAAGTTATTTGGAAAATACAGCGTACATGCAAAAACTTTCAGATCACAAACTGACTATTCCTCACTGGGAACAGCGTGAGCGTCAGCAGAGCAGAAAACATGACACATAGAGCAACATGCAGATTAGTGGTGTAGTGCACTGCATACACAGGTATACAGACTGCATACACCCATCACCAGTAGTGTGCTGCAAGCCATTTTTTCCCCTAAGATGGTGAAACCATGACCCTGTCTAGCTCTGTCATAGTTGTGTAGTTGTCTCATCCCATATTCTGTGGGCCTGTATTGATTACAAAATCTGCACCTTCATCTGCGGCTAATGTTAATTTCATGATGAGCTTTAATCCCTGAATTCAAGCAGCGAAGGCAACAAAATGATGCACTACATACACAAATTAATGTTGTGCTCCACAAATTCATCCAAGTATAAAGGCAGACTGTCATGGAACCTTGAGTTCTTATCATACACTTGATATCAACACTAACTTGGTGAGACATACACAGAGTATTGCTATTACTTTATGTAATACTGACTGTGTGTGTGTGTGTGTGTGTGTGTGTGTGTGTGTGTGTGTGTGTGTGTGTGTGTGTGTGTGTCCTGTGTATGTGCTCAGCCATGTGAAAATTGTGTCCAGTGTCTCAGGGACAACAGATTTGATATATTTACACATACACATGCACACAAACACACATTTTTTTGTGAGCATGCATCATGTGTCTTTATGTATGTGCATGTGTGAAGCTCAAGGCCTTACAGTGATTTTGGCCTTTTTACAAACACAGCTACACATTTCTATTTAAAAGTCTGTGCATCACAGGCTCATAAAGAAATTTCAAAAGCATATAAAGTTGTCAGCTTTTTTTCTGTTCCTCTGCAATCACTTCTGATGCCCACAAATACAGTGTAAGTATAATTTCCTTTAAAAGATCATTTATTCAATCTATAAACTCTAGTCTATAGATTTAATGCTACAGTACAGATGTATAAATATTATTATGAAGCCAGTAGAGGAAACACAAATGTTCTCCTTTACATTCAGTTTGAGTCATTAGGTTAGAGCTTTTAGAAAAAAAAAAAATCAGTTGCCCAAACAAAGCCCCGAAAGCAATCACATTCACAACAAATGTTAAAAGTGGACATTTATACATCGTATCAGCAGGGCGTGTGTTGCCCTGCACTAGGCGCCTTTGCACCTCCCGACTAGTTTTAGTAAAAGCCTGAGCCTGCAGTTGCTGCTGTTTCTGGGGCCTCAGCTGCCCTGCCCCCCCAGACAGATGTTAGAGCTGCTGAATAAAACCAGGAGTTCTTAGAAATCAGGAAACCAAGTCTGCCCCCTTCCCCCTTTTCTCTGTAAGGAGCAAACACTTTGACCTCCAACACACAGACTTCACTATCAAGGTTCTCTTTAAAACCACACACATTCACACATACAAGCATGTGCCAAATTCCCTCCTCCATAACAGACACTGTACATTCAATATATTTCTCCCCCTGCCAGCCAACCCGCTTGCAAAACAAACATAAATATCAGGGGTAGACCAAGGTTGTTTATATCGTCTGGATAAAGAGTTTCTGTATTGCATGACCTTACTGAGAAGTGAGTCTAGTGGGATGTTGGTTTTATATTTCATGTTATGTTGGAGACGTTGGAAGTGTGGGAAGAGGGTCAAGATGGGTCTTCACAGTTTTAAATATATCAGGTTCTGCCTCATGGAGCAGCAGCACAATGACAGATGGACCTGTTTGTGTGAGACTTCCTCCAAGTGGTCAAACAGAAGCATTGCATTTTGACAGATTTACAGCAATGACAGAATTTTGAGTTGTTTTAGGGTTTATTTGGGCCCAAAATTTAAAGCCCAGTCCACTAAAAGACTTTTATTTTCTCTGAAAGATTTACAAAATCTGATTAGAGTAAAGTGAGGGTAACTGCAGCAGAGCTTTTAGAGATATTAGATGATCTAGATTATCTGAACAAACCGGTCTGAATTTTAGCTCCAGCTGTTAGGAATACAATAGACACATTAAAAATTGATCAGTAATAATAAAATACATCCCATGAGGGTTGTAACTAAGTTATTTTCATTATTGATTGATCTGATGATTATTTTTATTAGTTTTTGACTGTATAAAATGTCACACAATAGTGAAAAATATCTTGTATCTGTTAACTAACAATAGGGTAGCACCAAGAAAAATGATAATTATCGATTAGTTCTAAGCAGAGTTTTGCAAAACTGCTTTTAAATGAGTAAATCCAGATTTAAAATTAAGAATACCTCTGTTGCACAAATAAAAACTAATCTCAGTTTCATAAATCCAAGTTTATTGAAGAAAACCAAAATTAAATAGGGTTAAATCAGTATTGAGATGCTTGCTTACACACATTAAAATAAATAAATTAACAATAAATCTGAGTGCTGTCAGGACATAGAAAGTATAAATGAAAAAAATTAACAAATCATATTTTCTAGCTAGCTAAAAAATTAACAAAACATTTAGCTACATTGTTTGCTAGCTAGCTAAATTTTGTTTTTAAAAAGTTACAATAATTACTAGCTGCCTAAAAAAGTTTTACCAAAAAAGTTACATTGTTTGCTGACTAGCTAAAAAGTTAACATAACATTACATTGTTTACTACCAAGCAAAATTAATAAAATGTTACACTGTTTGCTAGTTAGCTTAAAAGAAGTTAGCCTACTCATGATGGCTCAAAATATTTAAAGTTTACACTGGACCACATATAAAATTAGACTTAATTAGAATTACATTTAATCTAGGTTAAGAGTTAAACCTGAACTGAGTTTTAGAATAAGTTAAACCATTATTTAATCGGGTTCAAAAATGTATTTGTACAACCCAGCCTAAAAACTATATTCACTTTACTACCATATATTGAGAAAGAAAGACAGAAAAGGAGCAAATTCTAACAATTATTTGGCATTTTTGCTTGAAAAAAAAAACAGCGACTTATTCCATTTATCAGTTACCAAAATAGTTGCAGACTGACAAATCCACGATATTATTTCAGTACTACATCACGCAAATAACATTTTTCAGTTTTAATGTATTATTTATTGTTACATTTTAATTTCCAGCGACAATGACACAACAACAACACAGACAGATCCCAGTATTTTAGTGGAGAAAACATAGATGCTTTGGTTGTATGTTCTTCACTCTAGTTATCTACCATAATGAAAAAAGTACAGTACTGAACTTTGCGAGCTGTACACACGTGCATTGACATTATACTCTAAAAAATACTCTATACAGTATATCCAACACCATACAGCCATGAGGCATTCACAAGCAGAGAAGAGCCACTGTCCCCCTGGTCCTTTGTCTTGAAATCAAAAACATAAAAAGTGCAAAGTACATCAAACATGTTCAGAAATCCTAAAATCACAACACAACAACTGAAGGAGAAGCAATTAAAGTTACAGTACTCATCAATGATGTAGTCTACAATCAACACTTATAAGTGCTCATATCAGGAGTGTAACAGGAAAGCAGCAGCGAGGTGGAGTAGGCTGTTTTATACTGTATCATATGTACAATATTAGGAGACCGACCTGGACTTAACTCCATTAAACCTCAGTCAAACAGCTGTGGCGAGTTGCTAAAGAGCTTCTGAGAAGTCTGGAAACACCCTGCACCCACAGCAGGCTGAGTCTCCAACTCAAACAGCTGTCACAAATATGTGATGTACACACACCTCGGTAATCACAGTGGCTCCAAAGTGGCTGACGGCTCTTACAACACACGGCCACAGTGAAGCAGAGGTGAAACATCAGGTTTGTTTACATGTGTATGTCCAGAGGGAAGGTAGAGGAAGGTAAGGTGGTAGCTTCATGCTGGGTGAAAATATTTTCTGTTTACATTCAATGTTGTTTACTTCGTTTTACTGGTTCCTGCCAGCTCTAACTCCTCAGGTTAGCTAAGGACTCATTTTTGGTTAGGATTCATCCAAAAACTGAGAAAATGAAATGTATGGACGGGGTAAGCTGTAAATGAATAGCTCTACTTGGGATCAATGAAGTTGCCTGATTTTGACATGTCTTGTTACTTATTTGTTAACAACAGATAATTTAAACACTTCATATGCAATTTTTCTCACATTAAAACAATAAAAAAAAGACGTCATTCGACTTCATTCCTCTGCAACATATCCAGTGTTTCCCCAAAACTGTAGCACCAAACCAAAAGAACTGTTATCTTGAATAAAATTCGGGATTTCTCTTGATTTGAACATCATTGGAAACATTTTTAAGTACGATGTAAACACACAGCTCAAAAACTATATTACATATGTCTAGTTGTTCTTATACATTGTAATGCAGAAATGAAATGTATTTTTTGCCTAATTAAAGCCTTATTTCTCCAAAAGGTGGGGCTACTTATTTTGGAGAAAGACAGATGATATTTGAACACAACAGCCAAACAAACACATCCCTCTCTTTAGTGCTCCTTCAGGAGCTCCACCCCAGAAATCTGTGAACGTGGAAAAGAAACAACGTGGCAAAGAAACAACGGTAACTACTGAGGAATATGGCGGATTCCAGTGCGTCTCCAAAGGGTTTGCTTTTCGAGCACAAACATCATATCATATCATATCATATATCCCATATCCCAGAGCCACGGCTCTGTAGAAACGCACACAGAACGGGGACTAGAGGACCCTGAGGAGATATTTGAATTTGATAAATAGTGTATTGGATTTGAAGAGCACACCCCACCTTTAAAGACTGTTTTTGTTAGCTGTAATGGAAACATTTAATGTAACTACACCAATTCAGCATTTATGAGCAGTATATAAACATTTGACAAATAGTTTATTACACACTATAATGAAGTTGTAATCAGATATAAACATTCATCAGTGTGTTTGTTGTCCTGTTGTCACCCATAAGAGGAGTCTGGTTTATAAATAGATCATGAGTGACAATATAGTAAAGTTGCAATAATATAAAATATGTCTTTATAATGTACATTAATTACCACTTGTCCTTAATGTCCACTAATGACTGCTTATAAATGCTAAAGAGGGGGACATTATGTAACGTTACTCTTGCAACTGTTGCAGTTACTGTAGATATATATATTTGCAGTGTATTTTCTAACTTAAGCAGAAAAAGATGAAAGACAAGAAAATTTAAATTCACAGGCGTCTTGTTTGAAACTGTCCTAAATGAACTTATTTAGATGATAAAAAGGATGAAATAAGATTACTGGTTGCCTTTCTTTCTATACGTTTTACTTAATTTAAAAACTGAACTATGTGGGAAAAAGTTCTGTATTTCCTGATATTTGCAGTCCACACTTGGCATAACAATAATCACCATTTGTATTATGTGTCATAATATACTGTTAAATTGATTATTATCTCATCCCTAACTGCCAAATCTGTGTTTGGCATTAAGCTTGTTCTTATTTTCTAATCCACTTTCTTCTCAAACATAAAAAAAACTTAACTGTTTCATTGAAACAGTCTTTTAACATGAGTACACAGACAAGATAAAAAGCTCATTTCATCCCTCTGTGTCAAAACTTTTTCAGTCTGAGCCGTGGCAGAGAATCAGAAAAGGTTTAACGTCTAAAGTCTAATTAATTTGTTATTTTATGATATTGTTTGTGTCCTGTTTCCATGTGACGTAGTTAAATAATAACACTGTGAATCTGTTTCTGTATTGACAGTAAGGCAAACCTGCCTTCTATTTCAGTCCTGTGACATTTGACTGAGGGTGGATGGAGTTGACAGAGGCAGGTTTTATTTACTCTCTTTATGGCCCCGTCTCTCCCACATCACAGCGCCGTTCAGGACTCCTCATCAGTGGCACTGGGGGAGCGCTCCTGGAAAAGAAAAAAGAGAAAACAGGAAAACGTCTTAAATATTGTCAGCAGGCCTCATCCACCGCTCATCAGTTCTTTCTTAAATTTGTTCTCAAGAAAGTTCCCTCAGAAATCTGTCAGATTCATGAAGGTGTTCTTAAACTGTAGATTTTTTTCTATCTGTGCTCTTAGAATGGTGAATATAAGGACGTGAGTATCAGCACCAACTTGAGCCTATATAATTTTAAGGTGCGATGTGGTGAGGGGGTAGAGATTATTTTCCCGGAAATGACAGATTTTCTATCCTGGGGACAGGGAACTGTCCCAAAGTATGTGGGCTTAAAAGCTGACAACTTTAGTGTTTTCTCTTGTGGTATTAATAATTATTGAGGCAGAAGAACGCCATTTCAACATTAATCAACGTTATAATGAACATAATATTAACTGTGCATGCTGCGTGCAGCTTGACCTTCACTGTGGCTGCATGCGAGGATGAAATGCAGAGTTCAGCCTGTGATCTGTCACTGTCTGACTGAACAGCCTCATGGAAGCCATGTTTTACAATTCTTCACAATTTAAACTAATAAAATAAAAAAAATTGTGTTCAGTGTTTAACATAGTAGGCATAATAAAGTTAATGATGACTCAAAGTTAAAATGCATATCTAATGCATATCTTTTATCTCCCTGGCTTTCTCCTGTCTCAAAATGAAGATGGTAAGTTTTATTTTTGTTTTGTTTTCAAAATAAATATATTTTTATGTTACATGTATTGAAACATAACTCTAAGAAACAGAAACCCTTTCAATCAAATAGTGAAGTTGTCTGATAGGCTGACTGGAGTCTCTGTACTCCAGGCAGTTACAGCAGATTACAGCTTGATTTTAAATGACGACTCCCATCATTTACACAGTGAACTTCTTCTTTCTGGAGGTTCATAGTCCCGAGGCGCAGAACAAAGTGGTACAGAAATGGCTCAGGTGAAGAAGTCATAGCAAGATTGCATAGATACCATAAAGTAATGTTTATTTATTTATTGATTGATTGATTTTAGCAATCATTCATTTCACTTTATCTTATTTATTCTTGTGTTTTTTTATTTATTTGATTGACTTTATTGTTACTTCTCAATTTTATTAAGTCCTTGGAGCCTTTGAGTACTTTTATGTCACATTTGTATTTGTTTGTCTTATTTGTAAATGTGTCAAGATGGATGCCCTACAAATAAAGTAACCTGAACCTGAATCATTTTATCTAAAATCTGTCGCTGTAACACCATGAAACACACTGACACAGTTAAACACCAGTGTGTAAAACCTAAAGGCAGGTGATAATTTTAGTGAATAAGTTTGTATTCAAAATTTAAACAGTTGCTTTTGCAGTATAGACCAAATATTGCATCATATAAAACCCCAAAAAGGTCACTACAATGGTTATATTTTTATGATTTATTTACAGATGAACTCCCACTGTGTAGCGTGCATCCAGATCCCATCAAACTGCCCTGTGTGACCTCAGATGGTGTCTGGGACAACCACAGAAATTAATAAACATAAAAAAATAAACATATGCACTAAAACCTGTTTGATTTAAAAAAAAAATAAAAATAACACGTTTCATTCTTGAGATTATTGGTAAACTATAAATAATGACAATGTATAGCCAAATTGATTATTTTAAAAGAACATAATGCTTTGTAAAATACAGGAAATAATTAATAAAAATCTTAGAATTTAAATATAATAACACTTTTTACAACTGTGGAACTGAAGAAAACATAATAACCAATTATTTTGCACAAACATGTCAGCACTAAAATGTGTATTAATGTGCTCTTAGCTAAGAACAAATCAAACAGAAAACTCTGTTAAATGCCATGATCTTTACAGAAGCCATAAATGGTGTTTAAGAAGGAATTTCCCCTTAAGAATGGTAAGTGAAAGAGGCCCGGAGTCTGCAACCACACACAGATCAAAATGCACCTGATCAGACTTTGATAAACGGATGACAGTCATGGGACATGTGCCTTATGATATGAACAATGATGTTAATTCTGCAGGAGTTCATGAGCAATATGTGAAAAAGTTAAAGTGAGTCACCTCTTCCTGCTCGTCCTCAGAGTCGTCATCACTAACAACAGGTTTGGCTCTGGTGCGTCCTGTTCGTCTGCTGCGTCCCTTCCCCCGATCTCCACCTTTATCCTTCCTCCCCAGACGGATTTTCACTTTCACTGAGCGAGCTGCAGACACACACACACACACACACACACACACACACACACACACACACACACACACACACACACGTTTATGATTTAAATCAGCAGAGCACTGTTTTAAACCACAAAAAAAACAAAAAAACAAAAACTAAATAGTTTCTCCTCTGCTCCTTACAGAAACATGCATACTTTCAGACTCTGATCCTTCCTCTGGCTCCTCTTCTTCTTCCTCACTCTCCTCTCCCTCGCTTTCTTCCTCCTTTTCGATCTTTTGCCTCAAACTGGTGAAAACTGACTGGAGGACGATGGAGTCTTCATATATCTGCTCACGTGTGAGAAAAATGGTAGAAAATAAGTCTGTGATCAACATTGTGGACATACGGGCAACACAAACAGAAAAAAACAGCTTTCAGTATCAGTTCATGATGATTAACTAATACTTTAGTGAAAAACTGAAACATGTTCTCCGCCATGCATAAGTATATTGATCCAAATACATGCCAATCTGCGACCATCTCCGGTTGGTTGTTTGGACAATCTTCTTGGATGATTTTTGTCATTTTTATTTGCTAATTTAATGGTCTGTCTGTGAGGAATGAGTGAGAGCTGCTGACTCTAATTCAGCAACACCCACTGGACTGGAGGGCGAGTGGGAGGAAAACAGCCTTCAGAGCCACAACATTTTTTTGTCACATCTAAATCAGTGAATCAAGGATTTATGTCAATCAAACCACAGTTGGTGGAGCAGTGGAAAGACTGACCAAGAAGGTTTTGGTGAGTTTTTTGTCGAGTTTAAATGAAATGTGTTTCACAATGAGTTTTAAGTTTTTAGTTTACAATTAAGTTTTAATTCAATGATTCAGAAGGTGTGCAGTTGTATTTTTGCATTTGACATTTTGCCAAAAAACAGTTTATTTTTTCTTTTGCTGGACGTAGAAAATGTATGTGGTGTATTTATCGTGGTGACCTCTCACTGCGTGCACATATCTCCCAATGAACACTCCACTTGGCCAGTTTGAAAAATTTTATTTGTCCTCCAATCCTAGAGACCCTTAGAGCTCAGTGCACTGCCACCTGAGAAAACACAAGCAAACTAAGAAAACAAGAAACATTGTCTGCAGAGCGAGCAAACACAACCAAATGAAGAAACGCTCTGAGTAGCACCGGTGAACAGAACAGAACAGAAACAGCAGTTGTTTCCAGAGGAAATTAAAAAGTGATGAACATAGCTGGGACATGCTTTTTATTGCTTTTTACTGCCATGGCCTGTGACTCGTGAAGTTACTGAAATCAGCTATCCGTGAGCTTAATTGTAATTTTTTCTGTGGGATTATAAACCTTTTCCAGTCATGTTGCCATCTGTACCACCGCATTTCTGTTTTCTCTTTTTAAAGCATGTTTCTGTATTTAGTTGTTTATTTGTGTTGGCTGTACTGTGTTTTTCTAAGTGCTGTACATGTTGTCAGGTTGCTGTGGAAATCTTAATTTGCTTGTGTTTTGTCTATTTTAACCTGCAGTATGTCGGGCTCTCATAGCCACCGTATATAAGTGACTGCTTGGCCGATCGGCAACAAGACACATAATACATTCGAGGTAATCAGGATAAACATAAAAAAATACAGTAATAAAATGTATAATGCCCTAAGAGTTTCTTTAATCAGATTTTTGGCATTTAATTATAGTGCAAATATCTCCAAGTTTCCTAAATATAGGACAAATGTGGCTGAGATATGAAAGTAAGACAAATGGACAGACCTCAGTTTTAATGTCAGACATGATGTAAACATGACTCTAACCAAACAGCCCACAGTGGAGACAAGGACAGCGCGTGTTTTCCTGTCTTCATGGGTGAACAGCGTCCACAGTGAGTCTCACCAGTGAGCCCTCCAGGTTGAAGGTCTGAGCGTTTTGGAAGAGCAGCATGACGTCTCTCTCCAAGTCACCCAGACTGCGGTAGCGATGACCTCGAATCCTCTCCTGCAGTGAACACGCAGCACGGACAGAGCTTAATATATAAGAAGTGTAACATGTTGTGTGTATCTGTTAACCTTTAAATCTATCAATAATCAGTACAACCACACTTCGGTGTATGGGCTGTGCATCAGTTTTTGTTCTGATCTAACCTTGATCTTCCTGAAGTCCACAGGTTTGCGGATCAGTTCGTAGTACTCTGGCAGCTCTTTCCGAGACGGCAGCTGGATGAACACCTCACTCAGCTGTCGCCCGCTAGCGCTACAGGAAATTACATCATCAGAATGAGGAAAAACATCTGAAAGCTGTGCATTACTTACTTATTCCATCATATCAAATTTCTTTTTGTAATTTTATTCTATTTTAACATCATGCGTGCAAGATAAATGTCAATTTCTATAATCATTCTTCTCTATAAATAAAAATGTAAACTTTATCTTCAGAGTTCAAGTCCTCTACTGTTCACCAGTTTTTATCTGAACTGTAGATTTTCATCAAACTCTGCATGTTAGTGTATTTAAATGCCACAGCCTCATGTTTTAGTAATTAGTAAGAGTTAAAGCTCTCATTTTACAAACAAGCATAACTGTTAGAGGGAGGCGTGGGCAGGGATTTAGTTGTGAGACCCTTTAATTATTTGTATCTGTTACTCTTGCACTGGTTGTCAATAAATGTTTGTTCACAAAAAAGCATAACTGTTAAAAAAGATATGAAAAATAATGTTTTAATGTATGAGAAAATGCAGAAATGAAGTTTTAAAGTCCTGCAGTCAGTGTTTTTGCTGTTGGTTTGATAATATAGTAATGTTATGCTAATTTTACACAAAGAGAAGGTACCTGTATTTGGTGCTCAGCAGGTGATAATTTTGGACCCTACTTTCCAGTATGTGTTACACAGGTGGATACAAAGATGATGGTGTTCATGTTTTTGATGCCATTTATGTGACATCTAATGAAAAAATGTATTTATATACATGAGACTGTTGAATTTAGGAAATGTGCGCAAGCAGCTTTGGAAACTTTATGATGAATTTTCTCAGTTTGTATAACTGTCATGTAACTGGAAGTGTTACATGACTTCCGTTTTGACCTCAAGTTGACCCAAGACTAGAAAAAATGATGGCTACATTTTCACAACAGAGCTATGGTGCAGAGATCCCACAGAAATATCTAATGAGGAAGTACAACACTGAAGTAATACTGTAAAACACTGCATGAGAAAGTACTGATTTGTCATTCACACACAGTGCTGTCAGTGAGGGTTGAAATGTCAGAAATATTTGCTCTGAAACAGTAAAAAGACATTAAGTGACCTCAGAATCATTATGTATATTATATCAATTCTGTATTATGGGTCAGTCAAATTGTTGCTACACCCTGATATCAGTTAAACATGAACTTTTCTGCATACATATCTGCAAGTACATCCATCTACTGTATCTATCTAATGTGTATGGCTCAAAGAGACGTTACGTGTCACAAACTACAGGCAAAGCTAACTTCTGCTACCTGTCTTTATACTTGATGACGGCATCCACGATCTTCTTCATCTTCTTCGTGAGGGCGGGGGGGTTGGGGGAGAGTTTCTCAGCAGGCGGTCGTCCCCTCTTCCTCTGCCTCTTCCCATCTTCATCTTTGTCCCCTCGTCCTCGCCCACCCGAGGAGGAGGAGGGACCAGGGAGATCTATGTCGCGGTCCCGCTTCCTCTTGCGGGTTGTCTTTTTGTGGCGTACCTCTTCTTCCACCTCCTCCAGCGTGCCCTCCTCTATCGCCTGCAGGGGAAAGATGCAGACTGCGTGATTAAAATAAAGGTAGGGAAGAAGAATCAACACTTTCCTTGAGGAAGTTAAGTTTTAATTTTAACCTTGAGCCACTGCTTCTCAGTCAGTGAGTCGCTGTAGTCCACCTCCTTCCGCTGCCGAGAACCTCGTCCAAACATTTTCTCCTCCTCCTCCTCACAGGTCAGCCGCTCGACTTCAGCGTCGTCCTTCATGATCCAAGTAGGCAGCTCATCCTCCTCCATCAGACGAGGTTTTCGCCGTGGGTTACGGGCCTCCTCGCGACGCCGGTCCAGGTCCATACGCTGAGGGAGGGAGAGAAGGAAAAAGGACAAAGAAACATACACATGGGGAGAAGATTTAAGGGTCATATGTGAGGACTTGTATGAGCTCTCATCAGTCTCGAGGAGTAACGGATTACAAGTAATAGGATTACATAATTAGGATACCAAAAAAATTTAACTGTATTCCATTACAGAAAAAAAGATGTAATCAGGTTATAGATACATTTAGTAAAATTGAGATTATTAACAGGATTGCAATTTTAAAACATATTTTAAAATAAATAAATAAAACACATTACAAAACTTCACAAATCTCACAACATCATTCTGGTCTCAGTGAAACCATAGCCAATCTTGTAGTCGCTAATTCATTATCATGCCAGCCACTAATGTTAGCTACACAAACCAACCGCTAATGTTAGCTATACAGACCAACAATACAGACCAACCGCTGTGCAGGCCAACCACGCACCTTAGCTACACATACTACCTGCAAACGTTAGCTATACAGACCAACTGCTAATGTTGGCTACACAGACTATCCCCTAACGTTAGATACACATGCTAACTGTTACCCAGATCAACGGCTAACGTTAGCTACACAGATCAGTCACTGACTTAAGTTCCACAAACCAACCGCTAATGTTAGGTACACAGACCAACCACTGATGTTTGTTATACAGACTAACTGCTACACAGACCAACTGATAAAGTTAGCTACATAGACCAACCGCTACACCGACCAACTGCTAATGTTAGCCACATAGGCCAACTGCTATATTTTGCCTCTTAGCCTGCTAACCTCACAATACTACTACTTCTACTGAAACATGGGACTGTAGGTAGTGATGCTGGTAACCAGGATTTATGATGGCTTACTCGTCTGAGTGTGATGTGGTGTGTAGCAGAGTACATTTAAACATGCATAAGTATCACAATTAATCTAAATGTGCATTAGCACATAATAAAGGGGGAATAACTGGGCAAACAATAAATAATGAACATTAAACATTATATTGGGCTAAACAGTTTCACTATAATGAGGATTGAGGTAATCCAAAAGTAACTGAAAGTGATCAGGTTACATTACTTTTTTATAGTGATACTGGGATTAGGTTACTGATAACTTCTTTTTTTAACAAGTAATCAGTAATTGTATAAAGTAACCCTCCCAACCATGGCTCTAATTTATCTTCAAACACTGACCATGAACTGGTCGAACTCCTCCTCGCTCCTTGCGATCATCTGGTTGACCGTCTCGTCATCTGGCACCTCATCCTCCTCCTGAATATGGCAGACACACATTGGCAAGCAGCGCATAAGAAAGCACACTCTACTGTCACTTTAAAATTGTGTGTTGCTGGTGCTTGCACACACATTCATGCGTAGACACACTTCCTGACCCCAGACCTCGTCTTGCTCCTCGTGCTCCAGGATGGCCTGTAGGAAGGCCCGGCGCTCGTGGCTGGAGGACTTCTGGTCAAACATGCCAGCCTGGATGACCTTCTGGTCCACGTTCAGTTTGTACTTGGCAGCGGCCAAGATTTTCTCCTCCACACTGTTGACAGTGCAGAGACGCAACACGCGTACCTCATTCTGCTGACCAATACGGTGGGCTCTGTCCTGAGCCTGCAGGTCCTGCACAGGTCGGGAGGGAGAAGGAGAATCAAGTGTTCAAATCAACACAATATGAAAGTTCTTTATAGTAGCTTTAAAGGCTAATGAACTGCCATCCTGTATATCTCTTGCTAACTGGATCATTTAAATTTTTATTAAACTTTTTTTGGCTTCTGAAGGGTGTGTGTGTCAGAAAAGGTTTGGGAACCACTGTCTTAAGGTATCCCTATCCCTGAGTATTTTTTTTATTCTGGGGTTTAAAGATAACAAAGTTTTCATAGTCAATGACCAAACAGTCAACCATATTTTTGCCCTTGTTCCAACTTCCAAAAAATGGGATAAAAGTTAAAATATTCTTGTCTTCCTTCTGCTGGGAACCCCCTAAAACCCTCTCAAGACCCTTGTTGGTCCCCAGTCCCCAGTATGAAAACCATTAATTTAAATCACAATGTAGCAATGGTTTAATTAGCTACTCCACACAGCATTTTCACATCCACACTGGAGAGACCAGACAGAAGCATTAAATTAATGTTGTTTCCAAAAACTGCATCATAATTAATTTTCAGACCAGAATATATAACTTCCACAAAGACTATGTTCATCTGAATGAGAGGGCAACTATGAAAAAAATTCTGCTTTCAATGTCTGAGCTTTCTTTTGATCATCTCATTGTGTAATACTGTGAGTCATCAACTTTCTTTTGGCTGAATAAGCTGCAAACATCTTTTTCTTATTGAAGTCAAACAAAGCGACTACTGGTATTCAATAACTGTCATGTCCGAAACTGAATCTGAGGTCTCTGGGTCTTCATGCTTCAGTGATGTGTTCATGTCCATTCCCATGTGTATAAGTGTCCTACAGACACTGAATGTGTCTCTTGTAAATAAAAATAAATATGCATCATACCTGATGTGGGTTCCAGTCAGAGTCAAAAATAACCACAGTATCGGCAGACTGCAAGTTGAGGCCGAGGCCTCCAGCTCTCGTGCTCAGGAGGAAGATGAAGTACTCCGACTCTGGATCATTGAATGTCTTCAGTAACATTCCTCTGTCCTCAGCCTTCGTAGTGCCTGAGATGTGAGGGAGGAGGGGAAAGAGAGAAAAGCAGGTGAAAGAAATAAGGGGAAAAAGCAAAACATACAGAGGATAAGCCAAAAAAAGTTGTAAAAGAAACAAGATTTCAGGGAAAAGAATGAATGAAATACTAAGGTGATAAAAGGATACGTTCACAAACACTTGTAGAAGTAATCCGTCTCACCGTCCAGACGCAGATACTTGAAGTTGCGATAGGCAAAGTAGTCCTCCATGATGGTCATGAGTGAGGTCATCTGACAGAAGAGCAGCACTTTGTGGTTTGTAGCTCGCAGCTTCGGAAGGATTCGATCCAACACCTCGAACTTTCCTGATGCTCGATACAGGTCAGGACTGACAGAGAGGCAGGTGGACTGAGTTAGAAGGGTTACAACCTGTGTGTTTTATGTGTGTGTGACTTTGACCTAAGATGGAATTAGCACTTACCCCTGGACTATCCCACCAGAGAATCCTAAATGTTCAGAGAAAGATTCCTGCAAAAACAATCAAAACTTAATTTAGTCAAATACGGTCAAACACTTCAGACTGCAGCTTTGCACTGAAGCGCATTTTGTCAAGTTTCAAGTCAAACTTAGAAAGAAGACAGATTCTTCTTCAAAGCTGATGTAGATGATGGACCTGGAGACAAAATACCTCACTCCTCCGTCATACCTCTATCTGCTGGAACATGTACGGGTGGTTACAGATCTTCCTCAGCTGCATGATGGTGTTCATCAGTGTCTTTGTGCCTCCTTTGCCCTGTTAAACACAATGTGCACAAACCCCGTAATCACAGTTTTATTCTTTCATTCAACATTAATTCATAAAGGCTTGTTCAAGGTCAGTCAGTGAGAGATCAATTAGAGCAATAAGTGATCTCACAAGAATCCAGTTTTATACTCTTGTGTCATGTAATTCATAAGAAGAAGAAGATACACAGCTTTATTAATGTCAATTTAGTTGTTCAAACCTTTGCTGACAGTGAAAGCCAAACCCTGCAGAAGGCTTGTATTTAGTCTCTTAATTAATCATAAGTGTGTGTTGGGCGTAACATCAGTGTGATCTCCTATTCCTATTAAAAGCCAGGTGCAAGTTGGAAACCGAACTGTTTTCTGCTGAGGAAACAAAGAGATGGTGCGCGAAGTCAAAGTGCACAAGCAGACAATCTACCGAAGCAGCAGGAATCCATCAAAGCTCCTTGAGGTAAAGCAAGAGTGGAAGGAAGCAGTGGTAAGCATGTCCTTGTCTTCTGATGTCAACATGAAAGCAGTATAATCGTGACAGGAGACGGGGAACCCTCTGTCTGTCTGATATTTAACTGAGGAGGAAAAGGACTGTTGCTGTGCATGTCTGTGTGTGTAACAAGCCGAGTGTGCGGGCGTTGTGAACACTCATGTAAACATATCTTACTGTCTGAATAATTCTTCCTTTAAATAGCAGAAAACGCTACGTTACTGACTTCAGACCAGGTTTTTGTTGGTCAGTGGCGCAGTTTCTTTCTGCTGCCTCAAGATAGCAATTCACCAGCAATGCACCTGACCACCCCTCATTTTAAGACCAACTCAACAATGGGCGCTCAGATAGGTTCAAATACATTTGCTACTAGTGTGACTCACCAGATGCACACAGGTATAAGTCCTGCCATCGGTTGCTTGCTTCAGGCAGCATTGTGGTGTTTGCTATCTACATTCCCCAGGAACAAACAAAAACAAGTTGCAACCTACATGCTGAAAATGGCAAATTAGCACCTGGGATGCTAATGATACGAGTGTAAACAAGCTAACAGCTGTTACCTTTTCTTTTGCAGTGATGTAGTCATTTGAATGCCCGACATTGGTTTAAAGAAATGCAAACAAGGCAGGATGTTTTTTTCCCCTACAGCAGAATGTGTACACATGCAGCCGGACATTTCTCCAGTGCTGGGTGCTATGGAAAGAGGTCTGGCTCTGCAAGACTTAATTTGCTACCTATACAACTTGGGTGCTGGGGGGTAAGTGCATCAGTCAGAAACCAACAATGACACCTGAGACTTGACCTGAGACCACTTTTATGCGCGTGTAAGATAGGCTAAAGTGTTAATGTCCTCACCTTCTTGTCTTTCTCTGATCCATCAGTGAGCAGGACCCCCTTGGCCTGCATGTGTCTGTACAGAACCCTCTGAAGAGACGACATGTCACACTTGATCACATACTCAACCTGACGGAGAGGAAAGAGAGGCTGAATTAATGAAAGAAGTCGACAGAAGAAAGGAACAAAGGCTAAAAAGACATCAGCTGATTCAAGGCTAGAAATGGACATTACACATTTGCTATCAGTTCATCTGGACTGTTCTGTGTTCATGTGTTTGTTAGTTTATCTGCTCTGTGTAATGAAATTGGTGAAACATGCCTTCTCTGGAAGCTGTGCCTCTACTTCCTTCTTTAATCTGCGTAACAGGAAGGGACGAAGCACTTTGTGGAGACGACGGATAATCAAGATGGTCTCTTCTTCATTAAGGTCCACCTGGAGAGAAAGAGACAAATCGCCTGCCTGATGTCATCTCTCATACACTTAAATAAAGGGAGGTGATGTGGCTAAACCTACACACCTTCTCTCCTGTCATGGCAAAAGGAGCGTTGAACCACTGCTCGAAAGTACTGCAGCTCTTGAAGATAGTAGGCAGGAGGAAGTTGAGCAGCGCCCAGAGCTCAGGTAGTTTGTTCTGCAGCGGCGTTCCTGTCAGCAGGACTCGCCGCGGGGCAAGGTAGTGTGTGTTAAGGACCTGTGTCAGCTTACAATGGTGATTCTTCATTCGGTGGCCTTCGTCCACTATCATGTACTTCCAACGAATCTGGACAGAAAAGAGGAGATGGGAGTACATTTGGATGAGGCCACTACTGCACTGTCTCACTGCATCCAAACAAACCAAAAACATAAAGTGCTCGTAAAGAAGATCTCCCGTTTGTCCTCATGACTCTCGCTGGCTCAGTCCCAAGCCAAAGCCTGGAGCCTCCACATGGGACATGGGACTACAACACCCACCTGTCAACACAGTCAGCAAGCCTACATGACTACATGAGAGCATAGCAGCATGATGGCCACAGAGGACAGTGGGAGACTGGCGGTGTCAGTGTGTGGCAGCACCTAGGAGAGAGCACTGAGACGCAGCACAGGGGGCGGTCAGATTGGCCAGGATCTAATACTTTCAGAGGAATTTGGGGATTTAGGGAGTGGGAGCCGACAGACAAAAACAGAATGAAACCTTAAGCAAAGTCAAGTGATAAATAAATAAGAGATAAAAAGCAACAAAATGTCGTTGTGTAGAGGGAAACTGTGACCCTGTCCTTCTGCTTGTGCTTGCTTGTACATGTCAGTTTACCTTGGCCAGCACTTGTTTATCTTTGATGATATACTCATAAGTGGTGAGTAAAACGTTAAACTTTCCACTGCGTAGTTGTGGGACAAAGGCTCTTCTGGCAGCAGGAGACCCCTGAAAGACACAGAAAAATTACATTATACAACAAAACAAAAATGTAAAGATAAAGTAACTTTAATATCTTAAATCATCATCCCTATATGGATAATTCTGATTATTTGAAGTGGGGTTGTCTGAGGTACTTATCCACAGTCAGTGTATTTGCCACAGTAGATGCAGCAGGAATATCAGCACAGAAACTAGGTAATGTAATGCTGTGGACAGTGTCAGCAACACAAGGGATTTTAGCTACTTAAAAGAGGCCCACCTAAAAAACATCAGTGCTATATTTAGACTCTTTTCACATTATTCTCTCCAAACCAAACAGACTCCTTTAGCAAAATTAGCAATTTTACCTCACAGAAGATGAGGGTTACTGGTCTTATTGTGTGACTTTGGTGTGTCTGAAGTATCTTTGTTTAAACACTGTTTAAAACACTGTCAGAAAAGATGGTCTGTTAAGTTAAAAATGGTGAAAATATTCTAAATATAGCGCACGGTTGTCAGATATTGTTTTTTTTAGGTGGACCTCTTTGCTAAAACATGTTTTGTTGCTGCCCCTGTCCACAGCAGTACATTGTTTAGCTTCTGTGCTGGTACTTCTGCTGTTTCTCTGAACTAGTGGCATGCTGACCCCCCATCTACTCTTGGCAATACTCGTGTCTCATACAACCCCACTATAAATAATATGAGTTATCCCTTTAATACAAGCAAGAATACAATGCAAGTGCATTTGTATATACGTGTTCTCACATTTTGTGTTTATGACCACAAAGTGAGATACATTCAGGCTGCAAAAACTCACCTTGTAGGACACTTTAACGACTGTCGGTGCCCACTTGTCAAACTCATACACCCAATTAGAGAGAGTTCTGTAAATGAGACACAACTCAGCTTAGTTATCATTCAACAATTTAGTAGTGTTTGTTTTAATAACTTCCCTAATGAGGGATACTTAAAACATATAAGGTATCTTTGCAGGATTTGCTCACGATAGGGGTACAATGATGAGGTAGGGTCCATTGAGCCGCTTGTGCTCCATGAGGTACGTGATGAGGGCGATGGTCTGGATGGTTTTTCCTAGACCCATCTCGTCTGCCAGGATCCCGTTCAGGTTATTGTTGTAGAGGGAAACCAGCCACTCCAAACCTTTAATCTGACAGACAAGCAAAGGAGAGAGTCTAATGTCTGTTAAAAGCATTTATTTTGCTTGTCAAAAATGTCTTTGTGACTATTTTTTTTTACTGTTGCGATTATTAGTAATGAAGGAAATCCAAACTAAAAACTGATTTTTGGAACTGACACATCCGCAATAAGAATTTGATGTCAAAACTTAGCATATCACAAACTCAAACAAAACATTTTGTTGAAATGCCATCTTAAAACAAAAAGTGCAGGGAGCTGCTAGCAGTATTTCCAAAAAAATAAATTTAAATTTGTAATGAACAAATACCTCCCTGAAGTTTTATAAAGTAAATAAAATAGAAATAAATTAAACTGTTTACTGAAATTTGAACTGAAATTCCTACCGAAATGCCTTTAAGTATGTGTTTAAGTAAAATAGAGCTGGTGGAGCCCAGCCGATTAATAAGAGAATATCATGTAACTGATGTGATTGATCACCTGATACTGTTTGAGCTGTCCATTTATTAACAAACTGGACTGTTTCTCCACCTTCTCTGTGACAGCATGAGCCACTGAATAATAAGACTGGAGCCCTCGGGCGAACGCTGCACCGCTATACTCATCATCCACATCTTGTTTAGCATTCCTGTAAATGAACACACAAGAGTTTTATTCAATCATGGTGCAAAGTCACTTGGTAGACACCTTTTGTAATACCTTATGAGAAAATAAATAGTTGTTAAGGTATTTTCAAGTGCAGTACTCAATATATGTACTCACTCAATGATGTGTCGGACGTCCACCTCTGACACGTCTTCACTGTCGGGGTCTGTAATCTTCTTCTTTTCCTCCACCGTCGGAGTGGCAGAAGGTTGAGGCTCCTCCTCTTCCTCCTGTCAGACAGCTGGTCAGTGATTGGAGCAGTGAATATGAAACTGGCTTCAAACATGTCTTTTAAAACAACCCACCTCCTCCTCTTCCTCCTCCTCGCTGTCTTCACTGTCTGAGCGGGGAGCCACCTCATAACTAGATAAAATACATGCATGCCCACATTACATGAACAGGCCCTGTATCTGAACATTTTAACCAATGTCTTTGTGAGGCTGCACCATTAGTAACAAACCAGGAAACAAAGTAGTTGGAGAACAGACTGTCATTGCTGTACCTGCAGCCAGTGGTGACAACTGAGTAAGTACATTGTACTCAAGAACAGTTTCTGAGGTACTTGCACTTTACATGAGTATTTCCATTTTATGGAACTTTACACTTCTACTCCACTGCATTTAAGAGGGAATAATTTATTTTTTACTTAACTACAATTATTTGACAGCTGTAATTATTTTCTTTTCTGATTAAAATTTTACACCAAAAAACATATGAGGGGCTTATGGAACAAAATTTATTGTTGGCTACAGCAGTAACATGTGGATAACACATGCATTAATAATCTAATAATGTCAGATAGAATTATCATTATTCATTCATTATTATATATAATAATATCAGTCACTAGGGGACCTTTACCTTTGATACTTTAGTGTGTTTTACAGCTAATAAATATTTGAATACTTCCTCCATCACCTCATACATTCACACCAATTCCATGGCTAGAAAGACCTCCTTTCCACACACATTTACATTCCCAAGTCACTCTTCCTTTCTCTAGACAGTCTCACCCAGGGTTCATCTCCAGCCAGGTATCCAGCTGTCCGGCTTTAGGAGCGTCCACTCCTGTCAGGATGTTCCCACTGTCCACATGGATGACCTTCACAGGCAGGTCACTCATCTGACTCGTCTCATCCAGAGGCTGCAGGGTAGGAGGAGGAAAGATATCTTTTGGACTGGACATGTTTTTTTAACTGGGTTTACATGGTGGCTAAATTAATTGAGACAGAAAAATTAAGGTTATATCAGTAATGATAATGCTGCTGCTGTGTGGCCATTTAACAACCAATAAATATCAGGCAAATATCCAGTTATGATTTACACATTTCATGCATTTTACAGGTTTTGTTTGACTGTTCATCATGTTGCTTCCCAAATTATTTACTTTGCCTGGGGTTTTAGTCAATGACTTCTAACTTTGGTCATCTGTTGCATCAGCAGTGCTTTGAGATATGGACATTTACTGTGATGTTTAAAGAAAATGTTGCACAGTTACTGTGAACAAGAAAATCATTGTGGGAGCAAAGGGCAGTGTGCACATTCTACTTTTTTGCCATGACAGCACTAAAAAGCACAACATGACCCCCTGAAGCTGAAATTGGATCTATCTTGTGTTTTAAAGGAGGTCTCTATGGAGACCACAGACAGCAACAAAACAGCGACTCAGGTGTGCACTGTGATCCCAGTGTATTTAAAGAGCAAGAGTACATTTTAATGTACAAAATAAGTGATTTTGAATATTTGATTTAACACCTTCTCCCTCACCTCTCCATCAGGACCCATGGCAGGAGTCTGACCCTCAGCAATCTCCAACTGCAAGACAAGAAGAAATTCTGTCACTGAAAGTTGTTGGTTATCAGAAATAAGTACAGTAGCTTAGTGAATAAATCAGTGAAAAAAATTAGACTTTATAATATTGGAGGTGACTATTAATGTTCAAGCTCAAGCTCCATCTGCAATTAATGAATGTGAATGTGAGCATCGTTAACTCTCTGCTCACACACTGTGTTTTATGAAAACCAGCATGAATATTTAAGAGTTTTAAAGAGTTTTATTTAAAAAAAAACAGGTCTAAACAATCTTGTGCCTGCCAGGTCTGAAAAAATGAATCCAAATATCAACAACATTGGCAAAGAATTTGAAACAACACATTAAGTTAAGGCGTCTGATGAGTCTTGGGTAATATCTGGGAGTAAGTGATGATCACAATGAATCATAAATAAATGGTAGGACCACAAGCCAACAGCTGCAAAGTTCCTCCACCCAAGACAAACCAACAGCATTTAGTTAAGGACTGGTTGGTAATTCATTTAGTTTGGGAAGGGGGCAGTGACAGTGGTTGAGAGCTGGGCATGGGTGTGTAGGAGGAAGTTTTATTGGAAAAGAATTGCTCGTTGTGAAGTGGATCCCACATAGAGAGGGTAGAGAAAATGTACATAATGGAAAAACTGATGTTGAAATCATCAATAACATCTAAAGTATAAAAAAACTCTCCTGCTTTCCATACCTTCTTCTTTTTCTTCTTCTTCTTCTTTTTCTCTTTGAGGGCCTGTGCAGCTTTGTGAGCTCTGACCAGCTCAGTGAGGTTGGCGACATACTCGTCAGTTTGCTGCAGCAGGTAGGCCAGACGCTTGTCCTTCTTCTGGTCAATCAGTTTACGATAGCCCTCCTCATCCTCAGCCTGGGAGCACAGACACGTGTACAGTGTGTGTAGGAGGGTCTGTGTGCTGGTGTGAGTGAGTAATGTGTGTGCTTGTGTAACTGTCTCTGCGTCTTCTTACCATAAGTCTCCTCATTCTCTCTTTCTCAATACGCTCATTCTCTTTCTTCTGCTCCCGCTCGGTGTTGGCATGGTAGGTGGCCACAGCTTTGGTCAGTTTCTGCATTTTGCCTGTGATGGAGCGGTGGTACTCTTTGAAGTCTTTGGCGTGCTGAAGAATGCTGTTGAGGTACTCCTAAGATCAGAGTGCAAGTATGAGTAAAGAACTGAGGAGAAAAAAACACAGGAGAAGATACCACTTTTAATTTATAATCACAGGCAACGCCACAGCTGTCCTCTACCTGATGTTTCTGCCGGCGTTTGCGCTCTTGCTCGATCTTCTGCTGTTTCTCCAGTTTCTCTGTGATGCGCGCCTCTCGCAGAGACTGACGCTTGCTTCGCTTGTAGGCCTTGGCATCAAGGGCAGTCTCGAGAGCCGTGTCACGACGCATACACACCACCACCTCCTGACGCAGCTGTGGACAGTTGCACGCACAGACAAATATACAAACATGGACACAACATTATCAGCACTGAAAACATGAAAAAAAGTTTCATCAGGGTGAAAATGTGAAACTTGATGATGTAGCACAGATGTTTTCAAAGTGGGAGGCGGGCCTTTCCAGGGCGACTCCAAACTGTTTCAGGGGAAGTTCAGTGAATTGCAATGAAAAAAAATCCCACATTTGTTATCAAACACACTGAATAGCTTGAATGTGTGCGATTTGATTAAAGAGACACAGTATGAGAGAACTGACCCATGCATAGTCCCGTCCCTTTTTAATTTGTGTTCAAGAACTGTTTCAAGCTGATGTAGATGTTGATAAGCTAGCTAGTCAGCTAGAGTTTTGTTAACACTAGCTAAGTTGACTAGGTGACTATATATGTCACTTTTACAGGTCCCCCAGCCACATCTTTTAACCATCTTCAATATTTTCTTTTCAACAAAGACAGGACTAGCACATCGTGCAGTAAAGGAGAAAATTGAAATAGGACTTACCAATCAATTTGACTGTTTTTCCCACTTTCCCAGAGGCAGAAACTAATTTACTTTTTAAGTACGTGGCATAATTTGAACTTATGTAAAACAACAATATTAGGTTATATTGGTTCAACTGTTGAGTGTCTACGGGATAAAATAACATTCTGATGTGATGCATACCTGTCTCTGGAAGTTCAGCAGTCGAAGGGCTTTGAGCTCAATGGTAGCTTTGGTACGTAAATCACCTGCCAGAGAGCCCGGCAGGTTCTCTAGTTCAGCGATACGATGAGTGATACGAGCCTGTAACCTGAGGGAGAAAACAGCACAGAACTGCAGTTATTTAATTATGTTTTATTCATGCTTTTTGTTTTTTGTGCTTTTGATCTTGAATATTTCTGATAAAAAACATGCTGAAATTGTTTTTGAAAGTCCTGAGCACAATTAAAAGTCTCGTGCAGTGTACTGCTAATGGTAGAATATACAGTTATCTTCAGATTCAAGTGCTCAGATTTAACTGAGTGATTTTCTACTCCAGACAAAATAAACGAGACGGAGGCCCTGTCGTACCTGTACTCTCTCTCCTGCAGTATCTCCACAGGATCGAGGCCGCAGGGTTTCTGGATGGGGGTGATGCGGTTCTGCTTGGCGTGGTAAGGCATCATGGGAGTAGGCTGTGCCGGCTGGCCGGGAGACTGGGTCTGTGGAGGCATAACTGGGGAGGCAGCGGGGGGAACTGAAGGAGGAGCAGGAGAGGGTCGGCCAGTGGGCTGAGGGGGAATCAGTTTCTGGGGAGCGTTGGAGGGGGCTGCTGCGTTCACCATGGGGCCTGGAGGGAAGTGTAGTGACAGAGCAAAGGAAAGGTCAGTATAAAGTTTGTCAAAAGTATCAACACTTTTTTGATGTGTTTAAAGTAATAGCATCGAAAGTAATGAAGCTATTAAAAAATGGTCAAGTGCTCATTTAAGACCTCAGTTCAGTCTTTGTTTTCCTGCCATAAATTTGTTTTGTTGTTGTTGGCAGAGTTGAAGAGGCCACATAAGTAACATTCAGACCACAGGACACTGAAACCTAAAATCTTCTGCAGCACAAGAAGTTAGGCATTTCATGTTTAAAGGCAACCTATGGAGTTTATAACCACAGGCAGCGCTATGGACCAACAATTTAGGGCGGAAAGGCAACAAGAGACGTAGCAGCACACCAACAAAGACAGGGAGGAAGCTTTGTGAGTGTTTTATGAGAAAGCAGCACCACATACCTTCAGGCCAGGACTTTGGAGGTCCATTTGGATTTTGTCCCTGCATCCCAGCTGGAGTTCCTGATGGTCCTGGAGGAGGCATGTTGGGACCCATCATTCCTACAGAAAAAAAAATAAAGTACAGACTCTTTTATGTCCAACAGCAAATTTATAACATGGGTCTTTTAAAATTTGAGAAGAGATTTTTAGGGGTTATCTACAGTACGAAGATTCAACAGGTATAAATGTGTCTTCTATCAGTTACCCATCAGACTGTAGGACATAGCTTTGTATTTCAGACATTCCTCACGCATTCTCACCATGAGCTCGACTGTAGCCCGAGCCCATCGGCCCAGGCCCTGGTCCTGGTCCTACGGGTCCACCCCCTGGTCCTGCTCCAGCCCCAGGAGCCAGGCTGGGCATGGGCTGCTGCTGCTGCATCCCAGGCATCGGCCTCTTCCCTTGGACGGCCATCTGCAGGTGGTCTGGCAGGGGCTGACCCCGGGCCAGCATCTTATAGGCCATGATCTGAGCTCTGAGCTGGTGGAGCTGGTTCTGGTTGAAGGGAGTGGGGCCCCCAGGGCCACCAGGACCTCCAGGGCCTGTAGGCCCCACAGATTCAAGCCCAGATCCAAGGCTGGGGACACTGGAGCCCAGACTGGGTCCAGGGCTAGGGCCAGGGCCGGAACTACCTGGAGGTCGGTTATTGGGGCCCAGAGTATGTTGATCTCCACTGGGGCCGTCTAAAGGTGCAGAGGCAGACCCGGGGCCACCAGAGGAGGAGGAAGAAGAGGAGGATGGCATCAAAGGTCCAGAGGGAGGACCATTTGAAGGGACAGGGCTGGAGTGGTCAGACCCACCTAATGGGGAGTGGTAACCTGGAAGAGACAGACAGACACAAAGGCAGACAGACAGTCAGGTAGATGAAAGGGCTGCTGGGTGGATACAGCAGAAATTTTCTCACCTTAGTGACTAATTTGAGATTTTGGGAAATATGCTTATTTGCTGTCATGCCAGGAGAAGTGCCTATCTGGAAATCTGTCTTCAAAGTGAGGTTGCCTGGCAACCAAAACCAAAAATAACCAACCACACCAACCGAGAACCAAATATAACACCACTAATTGCTGTTTTTTGTAGTTTGTGGTTGATATAAAAAAAAAATGAGATGCATGTTAGCTCTGTGAGTGCTGGAGGGTGGATTTTGTTACCTTTAGACAGAGTCTAGCTGGCTCATTCCTCCTGTTTCCAGTCAATATGCTAAGCTAAGCTAGGGTTAGCATATTTACCAGCAGCAGGGTCTGAGAGAAACAATATTTTGATTCTGTTTATGTCCTGTACATATGGCAGAGTTGCCAATAAAGTTGACTTTGACTTTGAGAGACTCGAGAGCGGTAATGATTTTCTCATTTAACTCTTACGTCAGAAAGCAAATAAGCTGATTTCATAAAATGCCAAAACTAGTCCTTTAACAAAAGCCTGCAGCATAGCTAGATAAACAAGGAGCTATTAGCTAACACCAATCAAATCCCATCAGACTGTTATTACATAATTTATTTTAACTCCGATTCACAATACTAAGCTTGTCCGTCCGACTGTCTTGTTTCAGTCCCTGTATCCTTTTCTTACAGCTGTCAGCATTCAGAGGTCAAACTACGAAGTTGCTGCCTGACTGTTAACACTGTCTTTCTGACTGAGCTGTGTGATTGTATGAATTTCACAATCTTGATATTAAAATAAACACTTCAAAGTGTTTGAAAACATTGGCACATGGTTCATTTCACACCTTGCGACAGCAGAGACACTCCCTGTGAGCAAGCCCGGCCGCATGACTACCTTATTACACGTGTGTCACACTTTATAGAACACAGCTTGTCTTACACAATACTGGAAGGGATGAAATTTCTTAAGATGTCTCTGTATAACATGCCTACCTTGCGAGTGTTGGTCTAGAGGACTGGGTGGGGGGCCCATACCACTGTGCCCGCCCTGTCTCATAGACAGTCCCTTCATCTGATTGAAGCGGCTCTCCTCACTCATGCTCTTCTCATGCATGCTCTCCATGGGCTGTACGAGGAATCAAATGGTGCGTAAACTATCAATCCATATGGGGAAATTATTAGGTAGCTGCAGCTGCAAACATGGAATTTACAATTTATTCAAAAAGAAAAAAAAACATAGCCCCTTACAGAAAGTTGGAGATGATATAACTTTAAAATGTCTGTAGTTTGATAAAGGTGTAGGCAGAAGCTGCAGCTTGTAATGCCTACTTTAACCCATCATATTTAACAAGAGAAAGCCAAACAACAAAAACAAACAAAACAGTCAAAATAAAGACAAAATGAAAGTCAGCTTATATCCTTTAAGTTCATTTATCCTGCTTTTCTACATGAGTGTTTCAATCTTCATATTTGTTCAGTATGTTAATTCTAAACTTTTGTTTAAACCTACTTAATATTGTACTCGTTTTCAGTTCCTCACTGAAAGTGTTCCATAAATTTACTCATTTGACTGCAATACAATGTAATTTTACACTTGTCTTCACTAATGGGATTTTGGAAAAACTAATTAAATTTCAAATCACATTGAGTTTCTATCTTTTTAAACATTTTTGAAGACTTCCAGGTAATAATTGTTTTTTGTTTTTTGCACATAATATGAAAAATTTTAATGTCTCCCCAATTTAGTCTTTAATTTCATATATATGACTTAGTTGGTTCTACATTAGTGGTAGATTTGTTGACAATTCTTGTGGCTCTATATGTGATATAGGTCTGCTAGAGAAAAAGCACATTAAAATAAAATACAAAACAAGTAAGATAATGTCAGTGACAATTCAAGCACATATCATGTAGACTGGAGTTACTCAAATGTATGCATGTGTTGCAGTGCCAGTATAAGAATGTGCTCATTATGAAATATTGGCACCATAATAAAATATTAAAATAATGAGTTGAAAACTGATCAAAGGGATTCTGCAAATTCTATATATCCTCCCCTTTCTATGGGAAATTGACATTTAAACTCCTTTAAAAAACAGATTCTGGAAAAAGAGGGTTGAACACTTTGGGTCAGTGGTTTGGATCAAATATAAAGATGAAGGACAGGAGAGCTCTCCAAAAGTTAAGCCAATGCACCTCTGTCGTCCCCCGTTGGCTGGCTGCAGTACAGGTTATAAACACTGCTAAACTAAACTAAAACATCAAATACATTTTTCCCAAAGATGGTTTCTGACAATTTAGGTAGTTCTTCTCATGCTGATGTTTGTTCAAGTGTTCATTTTTCTGATCAGTTTGGTTATTTGATGATATAAAAACTGTGTTTCACATCCTGACTGACGGCTGAGTTCTGCTTTAGATTGAGTCAGTGGGTTTTGAAAATGGCAACTTTAAAGTGTAGCTCCAACCCTGATCACTGCTGCGCAGACTCTGGCTTGAGATGGTGTCACCAGCTGGAAATGACAGCACTAGTATCCAGGATATTGTGTCTTCCTTTTTGGTCAGTGGGAGGAAGTTGATCTTTATTCATCTCAATGGTTTGGGTTGAGCCACCAACCCCAAGTGATGACCTGTGACCTGTGAATCAACTGTCTTCCTCCAGAATCGCTTGAAGCAGTTTTAATATACTTAAATAACCCTGAAACTGTGGGATATAGATATATTCTGTCTGTGGTGGTGGTGTGTCTCAGTGAGACATCAGGTGTTTGTACATCCTTACTTTGTGCAGAGGGTGCATGCTGTCCTGGCCATATCCAGAGGGCCCTGGCTGGGAGTGACCAGAGGATGGAGGGCCAGGGCTGGGGCCCATCATACTGTGAGAGGAGCCCGGGGAGGGCCCAGGACTGGGGCCCAGCATGGCCCCAGGGGAGGGACCCGGACCAGGGGAAGGACCTGGGCGAGGGGTGCCTCCCATGGGGGGATCTGGCGTCGACATCGCCACGGATCTCCTGCTCCCGGATGAGCAGCAGGGACCTGACGGAGAGGAGAGAAATGACAGAGAGAGAAGGCAGAGACAGAGGGGGAGAAATTATCTTTGCATAAGTGTGTCAATAGTAATCTAAATATGCATTAATTTAGTGGTTTGATCAGATAAAACTTTTAAAGAAATCTTGACAGTGACGCTGCATGTCTGTCCACAACTCTACTCTTCTGATAAATGAAGTGGGTGCACAGTCTTTGCAGGATGAGATGAATTTCAGTCAAACGCCTATCATCAGATGAAGACCTTCTCCTGCTGCGCTGCACCAAATCACCCGTTGAGCGCATATGCATTTACAGCTGCAGGGTGTACCGCTGCACTGCACTGAACACGGGCAAATACTGTAAATTATGCACATGAGCCCAAGCTACTGAGAATCTCCTCTCTCAGACCACGAAAGGGTGTCTCGTTAAATATAAAAAAGGGGAATGGCGGACTGTGCTTGTGCGACTGACCTACCCGCATCAACAGGACAGACAGGCGGTGCTGGCTGGATTTCTGCGCTCCACACTCTATTTTTGTGGGAGATGAAAGAAAACGCAGCAGTCGTCGCAATTAGTCCACTCACCCTCTTTGTAATCTGCCTTCAAGCGTTGATTTGTTTCACCGACGTGGCTCGAGCGCCCCCTCCACCGCTCCTATGACCGAATGTCTAGTCACGGCTGCCCCGCGGTGCGCATGCGTGCGCAGCGACAGTCAGGCTCCTCTCACACTGTACATGAAGACCGGACTGTAGGTTTATACAGGGTTTGTTGCATTTTAAGAGAATATAAGGATACAAGTTTAAAAGTTTAAGTTAAGTCAAACCTTAAAAATATATTTATTCATCTATTTATTATATTATGATATTCATTTATTATGTCGCGCTGTCTTTATTGTGGAGAGTGTTGTGTGCAATTTTTACTCGTATTAATTAAATAAATAACTAAACTTGAAAAAAAAGTATGTATACTGCTGTTAGATCATGATAAATTGGGGGGCATGAACTGAGTAATGGTGATTATAGTAGTAAATTAATGACAAAGCATAAAAATACGGAGAAAATAAAATAATAAATAAAACTAAATTAATAAAATCATCAAAAATGACCATTTTTGAGCTAAATTGATGGTAAAAACAAACGGAAGTATATATACATTTTTTTTGTTCAGAAATGCAAAAGTTAATTACAATCAAGGGCATGTTTTTACATGATCAAGTTTGCATGTATTTACATTTGTATTTGTTTATTTTGTATTTTTTTTTATATCTACTTCACTTTAAATTTCTCTTCAATTTGTATTTCCTATTATCCCCAGTTCATATTATTCTTACACTATTGTAGCTGCACTGTTTAATCACCAAACTTTACAATATCCCATTAGTATATTCTCCATCATAATGACAGCTCTCAGCAGGTTTAAATACCCCCATAAAAAATTACTGCATTACATGAGAATCACGTTATTTTGATGTTTGGAGCATGAGGTGAACTTTGAAGCTTTTTTGGATTATTTATGCGAAGTCACTTCCAGCAGATTCTGAGGAACAAAAACCTTTTAAAGACTGGAATGACACAGAGGTTAATCCAATCCAAAGACTGTGTTTTTAATAACTCTAATAACACCATGTTAAACCACTGGAAGCTATTACACTCACCACTGTGAATAATAAAAGGTTGGATGGTTTTCACTGACAAATAAGAGCCAGCAGTGTATCTGTGAATTCCCTGATAAAGACCTTCCTGTTCCAAGTTGTCACAATTTGTCTGGCAACATACTTAGCTGACTTCAAAGTGAGCAAAGATGAAACCAGATCACAAGACAGTTTAACTTTAAACGTTCCTCCAACTTAACTCTGAACAGAGGAAGATTTAGTTTTCAGCATCATGCAATGTACTACCCGGATGATCCGCAAAACAAACAGACGTTAGCGACAGTCATTCCTTTAAGGGAACTACCTTTTGTAAACCAATATTACATTTTTTTGATTATAAATAGACAGTGCTTTTTATGCACAGTTTTACAGCGATCAGGTAAAACACAGAGTGCAGCTCTTAAAAAATACAAAATAGTTAATAAGTATGAGAAACAAGTAAAATGTGATTCCAGTGTTTGAAGTTTAATCAGGACGACAAACCTAATAACAACAGTAGTAGTGCAACTTGCAGTAGTAGCCTTCACGTAAAAAAGGGACAAACAAAACAGAAGCTTGAAGGTCAGGCAACAACTCCATTCAGTTTGACCCGATCTTATTGACTTTATAACTCTGTCAAGTAAAACCCAGAACCTGAACTTAAGAGAAGAGAGCTGTTCTGGGTTTTACTTTGAAAACTGTATTTTGGTAACTTTATCATTCTGTTTCATGGGACAAGAAGCCACAGTTTACCAGGTAAAGATACACATCCAGCTCTAACTGAAGAGATCATTTCTCTTCGTCCCCAACCAGGGAGCTCTTTGCGTGCACTTTAACAGGAAATTTTCTGTTTCATATTCTTGATGATCATTCACAGAGAGCCCAAGCGTGTTGAAGATCAAGGCCCTGGTCATCTGTGTGATGATGGCAACATGAGTCAATTTACATTTGTTCATGATGCTCCTGGAAGAATTTGTGAAACGCAATGTGATAGACTTCTAAACACATCATCACACTTATTAAAGACAAAACAAAAGAACTACACTAATCCAACACTCACACACAAATAATGCATTCATAAACCTGATAAATAAATGTCAAGAATGAAAAATAACAAAATGTACAGCAGATGGTATATAATACAAGTCAAGGACAATATCAGGCAACCTCCCACCTGACCAGTGAGTTAATTAAATATCATACAGACCACACATCTCCTTCAGTTTGTCCAGTTCACACCTGAAGAAAATACACAGTAGCTGAGTGTAACTAGAGTACTTTAAAGGGACAGTTTGGATCATTTGAAGTGGGGTTGTATAAGGTACTTATTAATAGTTTATAGCTACAGTAGATGGCGGTCGACCAGCCCCCGATTTGGAGAAGCAGAAAGGAGCCCCAGCATGTAAGGTAAGCAAAGCCATGTTGTAGACAGAATCATCAGCAAAATCTATTTCAGCCCCCTGAAAAAGGTCCACCTTAAAAAAGAAAGAAAAAATATTTAAGTGTACCCTATATTTAGAATATTTTCACCGCTTTACCTTGCCTTCAGATAACCTTTTCCAACAGGAAAATGCCATTATATAAACCAAATGTTGCTCTCTCTCACTCAACCAGACTCCATTGGTGAAATCAGTACTTTTACCTTGCTGAAAATGGGAGTTGCTGATCTACTGCTGCCTCGACTGATTAGTTTGTTTGTTATTATGTACCTTCGATGTTTTAAAGGTTAGTTCTGATTCACCAAAGTCACACAACAACACAAACAATCTAACAGAGGGAATTTTTCAAGTACCTAAAATACATTTCGTTGCTGACCCTTTCCACAGCAGTACATTGCTTAGCTTCCATGCTGGTACTCCTCTCTGCTTCTCCAAACTGGAGGCGTTCTGACTGCCAGCTACTGTAGATAATACGCTGACTATCACACAACCCCACTTCAAAAGAAAAAAAAAAATCCAACTGTCCCTTTAAAGCGCTTGCTTTTACTCAAACATGCTCGACTTTGAGGCTTTTTAGGTGTCTGATAAAGTGAATCAAGAATACTTCAAGTACTTGAAACATTTCTAACCACGATTCATTCTGAACTCATGTCTTTGCCCAGTAAAATAACGCTCCAGTCAGAACCTATTAATGCCTGTTAGCTTATAACACCCATCCACACAAAGGTGATAACAGAAGCCGCACAGTTTTTTTTTTTAAATTTCCGTTGACCAGTGAAGGCGATAAAGCACAAAAGCATCATGTCCACCTTGCAGCTGCACAATCAACAGAATCCAATCCCTCCCTTTTAAAAGGAAATGAGGCGTCCTCTTCTGCCCCCTACTGGTTAGAGCTGAGAGAGCATCCTGCCTACAAGAAGACAAACTCATCACTGTTTCTTCTGTTGTTACTCCTGCCCAGTTTGCCTGGGGGCAGAATGTGGGCTGCAGGTCCACTGTTATTGCTGCTGTGACCCTCAAGTCCATAATCCTGACCCTGGCCCTCCACGAAGGTAAAGATGGGGTACTTTTCCTTTGATGATGACAGGGCCTGAGAGGACAACAAAGCCTGGTTAACACAAACTGTCCTCAAATGTGACAAAATATCTCACAAGTAGAGCTACAAAAATTAGCTGATTGAAAGAAAATCAGTTGCCAACTATTGTGATAACTAACTGTAATAGTCATTTTTCAAGCAAATGCGTCATTTATGATAATAAGTAAGTTGTTTTTCATTGAGTCAAAATTAAAGGAGAGCTTATTTTCTCCAAATTTCTTGTTTTATGCTCAACCCACAGCACAATAATCAAAAGATATAAGAGACAAAAACAGCAAAAATATAACTTCTTAAGATATTAAGAACACATGTTTTTTTAGTTTTATAAAATAATCAGTTGACCTGTCTATATTCTTGCTTTATGGATATGGCATGAGTGTATGATTAAAAGAATGAGTTGAGGTGATTGGTTCCAGACTGACAGCTACAGATTTAAAGCCTGGATTCCTCCAGCTACTGTTGGCTCTCCTCTATCAACCGGAGTGCTGTGGTCTACATCTTGGTATACTGTAAACAGCATCATGCAAGTATCTATAGCAGACCTGGAATTTCTATTTTCAGTGTTCAGTGTTCCATTAAAAGGAGGTGTAGAGATGGGGGACAAGATCCACAGTCCTAACTCAGCACAAAAAAGCATTTAAAAGTTTATCTGAACTTAATATGAAGCTTCAGCAGCCTGAGATAAGTAAATCAAGTGGGAGGACTATTTGTACTAAAATCACTGCAAATTTGGAAGATATCCACTTGATGCGTCAAACTCAAGCTTCTTATGAGCTACAGACAAACTGTAGAATGCATTTTTCTCCAGCTATCAAATGCTTTAAAATTCAGAGTGAGGTAGTGGGTGGACAGCATGAAAACTCACCTCACTAACGGCAGAACATAGAGACTCAAAGTCCTTCTTGTTCTTGGCGTAGAAGCCGATGGTGCAGCTAGGATCCATGCGGTTGAAGGGCATCTTTTTGGGAGAGCTACAGTGGAATGACTAGAGGGTGATAGAAGGCGACAAAGGTCATACAGGAAAAGTTATTGACAGTTATCTTCCATGCACAGTCAAAACACTATTGAGCATGAAAGTCACAGATAAAGACCAAAGGTCAGAGTGAAGCAGGACAGGGAAAAACCAACCTCCAGTGAGAAGTTGACTTGTGACACATCCACCACAGGCTGGCAGTAGTGAGGGTCCAGATACAGCAGCTGCTCATCTAACACACAGGAAGGAGAAGTCAGGGAGGGGAACTAAAACACAGAATTCAAGTATAAAATCACCACCTGCCAAGTACCAATCAGCTGGCCAGAAAGAGATGAACAGCTCAATTATATATTTGCGGTTTCACCCTATTCTTAGATTCTGTACCCACTGACCCAATCAGCAGCTGCCACTGTGAGTGGTGACGTTCTTTAACAATGAATAGATGTTGGCACAAAAAAAATCTACCACTGTATGAAAATACATCCAAAAAAGACCCAACTTCCCTCTTTAAAAAATGCTTTTCTGCAATCAGGTTTGGTTTTCAAAACAATTTTCACTTCTTCTATTGTGTGTTTGGTTTATTATTTTCAGAATCATTGTTCCAGTAAGGGGGAATCAATGATTAGCAAGAAGTTAATTTTGGGAGGGGGTGGTTTTTGGGTTGACAAGTGACATAACAAGTTAGATACATGAATCTTACATGTCTGATTTATATTTGAGCAGGACTATACATATACAGTCACATATGAGCATACATTTGAAGGAGATACACCTTCACAGAGTGTTTGCATGTCACTGTTATTACTGTACTGTAGGAGAGCATCTACTCTACTCTATTATTGTGCTTATGCCATAGTCTCGGTGGGTTGTATTTAAATTGTTGTTTTAAGTCTGCACAGTATCACCACCATGCAGCCAACATCGCCAATTCAAAGATTGTTGCCCCATTAGAAAATGTTGCAGAGTGCTCATATAGTGTCTATCAAAAAGGAGAAGAGCAGAGTCTTTCAGTTTGACTGAAGTCATTAGGAGGGTCATGCACAGAAACAGTGTAGGTCTGCTGAAAACTGGAAGAAACCTGAAAAACAGTATGTGTGACACATTGCTTCCTGTTACAAGGATTATTACAGGATTAATCTGCTTGTTCACACATGAAGTGAGGCCTTAACATCTTTATTCAGATTCAGCCATTATTATGACTACAGTAATGTGATGGTTACTGTTCCAACTCAACTATACTCAGCCCAGGAGCAGCACACTCCTGATTATCACACTACTTTAAGCACAGCAGCGTCTCTCTGCTGATGTTTAGCTAGCCTGAGTTTTAAGTTAACCGACCTGACAGGTGAGTCAAGCACGAGACAAATGTGACAAGACTTGAGGGGGGCAGCAGTAAGTGTACAACATGTTCAGTCCAAGTATATGTGTCTTGATAACACTACAAGTTCCTGTCAAATGCAGACAGTGCAAAAATGTTGGCTACTCTATAGTCCTAGCTCTTGCATGCTGTAACCACAGAGCACCAGTGGGGTGTCCTACAAAGTCAGCAAAAAAAGGCAAAACAAGAATGCTGGCAGAAAATTGTTAATCATGTCAATTTTTTAGTTAATATATTCATTTTACCACTTAGTGCACTCTCACTGTCTCATGTTTGTTGCTAGTGTGACAGCTGCACGTTGTAGAGCCCTTTAATTTTAAATGTGATATATTTTAACATAATACAGGATGTGGAAATAACCTCAGTTTTTGGCCAAATCAAAGTGAAATTAATTTTATTGAATGAATTTCATCTGTAGGCTCCTGTGGCAATATGACACTTACACTCACCCCTTGAATCAAGTTACTGAAATGTAATGAACCTGTGCTCAGGTGCAATTATACAAGAGTTATTAAAGAAAACAAAGATAAAAAGTGATGGCAGCTGATAAAAGCATCGAACATAGCCTCAAGGAGATACAGTAGTCATCTGGCCAAGTTAAAATTCAGCCACCTTTGTCACACTGAAAACTCGCTTAAGGCTCAACTTATCTCGCCAAACAATTAATCCCCTTCAGATTCTTTATCTGAATAAGGAAACTTATTTTTTATTCCTTTGCTTCTGGTTCTTACCTTGGAAGCCAATGAAGTAAAGCGAATGCTTTGGTTTGCCTCCAATGATTCCAATGCAACATTCCAGCTTTAGGATGTTCTGGAAATGAACACAAATGTTTTCATTATGAGATCAGATATGAAAGAGAAAGTTACACAGTACAGTTCTTTAGAAAATATTAGAAGAGTCACTGGACAGGGGCAGGATATTCAGACCTTGACACATTCGATGTAGGACGGGTTGAGGGCCTCCCCTCCCAGTCGCACAGGCACCAGGATGATGACAGACTTCCAGGCTTGGTTGGACGGATCAGGAGGAGTCTGACTTAGCGACAGGTCACACAGACGTACAACATCCTCTTTGTACACTGCAGTCCACACAAACACGATGAGGAAAAAATGTCCACAAAATAAAAGGGACAAAAGGGCTTCTTTAGATGAGATATTAAGGAGTATTATTAAATTCAAGGAGTATCTTATTGGTTAATCTCACCTGTACAATCCTGAGCCACATACACAGTCAGGTTGTGGACGGCTGATGTTTTGGCTACTGCTTTCCTGAAAGAAATGGCAGATGTTAAATTTATAACTCAAAGTGTGTCAACTATATAAATAATTTAAGGAAATAGCAAAGCTGACTAGTAAAAACAATGCCTTACCGTAGTATGTGTGCAACTATAGAGGGGCCATACCAGTCTCCAGCCTTCTTCCCTGAACTTTTGCTGATTTCCACCAGCTGGTGAATCCCAAAAGGTGCAGAGGGCTGGTCCCCGAACCAAGTGACCAGCCTGTGGTGGATGGGCTCTGCCTGCCTGTCTCTCACAGATTCAGGTCTCTTCTTCTGGCTGCTTCTGGGTGCCCGCTCCCTTGGCGGGGACTTTTCAGGGGTGTTGGATCCTCGTGGAGAGCCAAAGGAGGGGATGGGGACCCCTCCAGCTCGGGCTGGGGAACGTGGTCTGAATACCTCGAAGTCCACGTCCGTGAGCTGCTGAGCATCTGGCCAAGTCCAATCTGCAGAATACAAAGCCTGCACTTAGCAATCAAATAGAACCAGGCTAAAGGTCTTCAGTCTTTAGCTTTAAACAATTAGAAAGTAAATAATAGTATGAACACACAATGAAAAAAAAACTGAGACAAAGCAGAGAAGAGGGGCAGCACACAAGGAGCCACAAGACAGACTGACTGCAATGAAAGGAAACAGAAAACCGAATACATGAAGCATAAAAATGTGAGTTTAAAAAAAGATAAAAGCAGAGAGATGAAGAGCAGCAGAAAATCATTACGGACAATGAAAACTTCCATTTTGAGATATAAAAAAGTGCAAAGAAAACAGGAATTAGACAAACAGAAAGGATGAAAAGAGGTCCAATCTTATGTTAATGCCCTGGATGCAAATACTGTATTTTGAAAATCTCAAACAAGACTGTCAAAAACAAAAGAGAATTTGTCAAATCTGTCTGATTATCCATCACAAGACAACTCAATCACTTTGAATTTAAAGAAGTACTTGCTTTCTTCAGAGAGAATGCAATAATAGTCACACTACTGTACTTAAATATTCCTATCTTACTTGAAACCTTTTTATTTACATTTTTACATTAGCATCTAACCAGACATGCAGAAAGCAGTAAAGCGCAGAGTTTGTACATATGTATGGGGATAGATAACAGTAAGGGGTATATATAAATAGGCTAAGACATATGCAATATAAATGGTATTATCTGTATGAACAGAGTGAAATGAATACAGAATACAAAGATATACACAGCATGTGCAGCTGGTATAGTAGGTGACTGCAGTTTCTCTAGGTGGAAGTAAAACTGTGTGTAACTGTCAGAGAGACAAACCTCTGGGCATCAAATGAACCAGAAGTCCCTGTGCCAGCAGCATCTGCCCACTGCGCAGCATGCAGCCCCAGCCGCAGTCTGTAGTCCAGGTGGAGCCCTCCAGCTGAGGGAACTCCCTCCTGTAGGTCAGCCAAATCCTGGACACGAAAGCCAGACGAAACCGCTCCACCTCGTCTGAGAGGAGGTGAAAGGATGGGAAAAAAAAGAGAGAACATGTGGGAGAACTCTTTTACTGCCTTGATTCAAACAAACTGTTATCTGACATAAGATTTGTTTAAGTCTGCGAAATAAAAGGAAGGGGGGAAGCTGTTTTTTTCAGTCCACTGCTTAGTGTTCTCTTATGTAAACCGAGCAGCCTTTCACAGGAAGAGGGTTTTCACCACTGTGGTTTACCAAAACACACATCACTACAACACCTGGGATCTGCTCTCTTTCTAGAGTGGAAATACTGCTTCTACTAACATGCAATTTACCTTCGCTGTTGAGCAGATAGGAGTGTCCCAGGACACTGACTGGTGAGATCTTGTTGAAGGAGGTTTTAGACTTAACAGTCCAACCTACAGAGAGAAGCAGGGAAAATATAAGTTGATAAAGTAGCCTCTGCAGAAGGCTGATTGAGTCTTTGTTCAAACTCTTTTGTAGAACACTGACCATGAACTAGAAAATTTTGCCAGACTTCACAAAATATATACAAGAGAGAGGCACCACCACAGTCTTCCTTCAGGATTTTGAGTACCAACCATATTTGACATTGTTCCACGCTGACATCAGTTTGGCTTTCAGTTTGTCCATCTCGTCAGGCTCTCCAGTCGCCTCTCTGCTGGGATCTGGCGTCTGTGGTGCCCTGAGACCGAAGCTGCCCTGCCGCTCCAGCGGCTGCCTCCGGCTCTCCACCAACTCATCCTGCATCACTCCCCCTACGTACTGTGCTGCGCTTGGGGAAATGGAGTTCATGCCTCTGAGTGCTCAGAGCGGGACTCTGCTGCTCCTCATTGCAACACAGAACTGACAGGGAGAAAGGAAAACATTTTCCTGTTCAATGTTCTGTGAAGTTATTCCTTATCTGATTCAAGGGTTTAAGAAAAGAGGGTGCTGGATGTTGTATAGCTTGTAAGGCCCTCTGAGGAAATTTGTGATTTTGATCTAATTACAATATAGATAAAATTTACTTAACCTTTACTAGTTACGATCAAATGGCTCTTCTACTAAGCCAAGTATTAGATGGTGTTGTTTTGGGAAACTTTGTTGCTACATTTTTTCCAATCTCTCACTGTCCAGAAGGCAGACAACTTTAAAGTCAGGTCGATATAATAGGAATGATTCAGTCAAGATTCACTGATCTGCTACACAATTCTTTGCTCTTTTTCATTTAGTTTTTACCGAGATGGTGACTGGAATGATATTACAGATTAACTTGTACAGATGCTCCAGGTGATGCTGATGAAGATCGTTGGAGATGGTTGACAGCAGAGCTGAAAAGATTTGTCAAATAAGCGCACTGTTGCTTGACTCAGTGTTCAGTGTTTGGTGCTTTTTATTTTTCTTTTTTAAATGAGAGTGACTAGATTCTAAAGAGTGTTTAATTTGATTATAATGCAATTTGAATATGTAAGATTTGCAGTGGGCATTTTTCAAAATTATTTTCTAATATTATACAGTAGGGCTGAATGACATACCAAAAAAATGACCATATTGCAATTATTTTGACAGATATTGCAGGATTGTGACTGTGGAGTCACAGTTTTAGTGAGAATGGTAATTTTTGCAATTCTTTGTCACTGAAGAAAATATCAAGATGATGATCATGTGATTTTTGCTTAGGTCTATACCAAATAAGCTGGCCCCTTACCTCTGGGGCATATTATTTGTCTCTACATCTCATTTGTGGAGCTCCACAATACTTCATTCATAACGGTATACTATGAATGAGTGTGACACATTTGACCTTTATCATAAATTTGGATAGTGCACTTAGTCATATTGTGGTTTTGATAGTATTTTGATTAAATGTTCAGCCCAATTGCACAGACTAAATGACTGATCCATTTATCAAGACATTCTGAAATTAATCAACCCTGAAAACAAATGTTGATTGCTGCCAGTCTAGAAAACCTAGAAATTATATAGTCAAACTACTTTTCCAAGGCTACACACAAAGTGTCATGCTCTTTAAATCACACAGTTGTGTTACACTACAAAGAAAACCTGCACCACAACCAGTCTGTAAGCAAAAAGCAAATTCTCACTTCCTAGAAAATATAAATAAATACAACACTGTCAGTGTAAACGTAAGTCATTTGTCCTTAACTCCAGATTTCACAATACACAAATCACAAAGGAAAGCACCAGAGACTTTTCCATTCTGGACTGAAACTGATGAGTAGTAGTTTCAACAGGGAACAGTAACCTTGTGTGTAGTCACTGATTACACTGATGGGAACATTTCTGCGAGAGAAAAAAAACCCATCATGTGATTAGCATTTGACAACCGGCATGTCGGCTTTCTCAGTGTCTGTGAAAGTCATCTGATTATGGTGGCTGTCATTAATCATCGTAAATCAACCTGTCAATACAATTACTCACTACAGAGAGGAAAGAAATCTGTCTGTCACGACGCTAGTAATTATGTCGCAGGATCGAAAATAAATCAACAGACCTACTGACCAACATTCTCACAGCAATTTAAATATGTTTGTCTGGTCCCACAACGTCGATGTAAAATTCGATCCAAGTAATCAAGTGACCGCTGTACCTGTTCACCTGCTTTAAACATCGCTAAAGCTAATTCACTAAAAGAAAGATTAACAAGCTAACAGATACCCACCTGGAATAAATGCCGGTTAAGCTGGTCGGTACTTTGTAGTAGGTTGAATCATTTCCTCCCTTTTCACGCACGACTGCAGTCTTTACTCAGAAATTTAGCGTATAAACTCACTAAAGCTCGCTAGCTTTAGCATTTTTAGACGCTAGCGCTAGCCCTCGGCGTTAGCTATGCTACCTAGCATTCAAACCGGTCTGACCAAAAATGTTAACGACCTTTCAACAAAATACAGCTGACGTCAATATGGTCGGCATTCCTCCATTCAACAAATCAATCTAGCTAATTTATACACACTTTTGTTGCGATGATAATCCAGGGCATAGCGGGTTTTGTTTCCCTTACCGGACCAGCCGCCGCTTTAGCATCTCCCTCTGACAGCAGAGGGCATTTACTTCCTGTTGTCCTTTCCTGTCGCCACGCCATTGGTTGAAGTAATCACCGTGAGAATGCTGATTGGATAACATTCGAATAATGGACTTTGGCAGTGTGGTATTGGCTAATATTATGTAATCTGTAACCTAGGCTACCAATACATGAAAGTAAATAAATAAATAATATATCTTTGTGCAGAATTTCCTCTTTTTTTTCAAATTAATCATTGTTTTATTTTTTATTTTTATTTTGTATTTGTATATTTTTGTATGATTAGTGATATGAGTGACAATCAGGTGCTACATGTGTGCTACATGTTTCTCTCTTTTCTTTTCTTTTGTCATGCCACCCTTAGGAAGTCAAATAAATAAATGAACAAACAAACAAACAAACAAATAAGTAAACAATACAGTTTCACCCTTTAATGTAAGTTAAACTTGCTCAAACTGTTATCCAAGGGAGATGACTGGTTTACACAGTATTGCAGTGTTTGTACAGCAGTTATGTTTACACCAACAGTATTTTAACTATTTAAACAGTTTATAATGTTTTAATATTGAAAACTATACACTGTCTTGATAATTTTAGTTAATTTTCTCTGCATTATTTTAGCGATTTTGCACAGTCTTGTGCTGTCTGTCAACATCTTTAGGCCCAACCAAACATTTCACATGCTTGCACACATTCACTTCATGTAGTGGTGTGTAGGTTTATATGTTTATGTAGTCTTGTGAAGGTCTGTGTAGTCTTAGTCGGTCTCGTCAGGTCTCTTGTGTTCTATGTAGCACCATGGGCCTGGAGGAGGTATATGGTTTAAATGGTGATAGACAGCCCACAGTGACAGCTCTTATGATATATAAAAAGTGAAACCCAGAGGATTAGACCAATATATATACTTTTACTTCCTATCTATCTTGTACTTCTACCTTTTTCTCAGCAGTAATTTGATTTGTCACAGCAGGAAAAGGACAGGTGCTACTAATAACATTAATACTGGCTTCACTACAGCAATTATTGCTTTGCAGCAGCTAATAATGTTGCTTATACACCTACACCTGTCTTTGACAAGTCTACATGTTGTGGAAAAAGGTCTGTTTTTTCATATTTTGTCCATTTGATATATTATTAAGTGTAGATTATTATTCCTCATTTGAGGACCGATATATTGTTTGAATCTTTTTTCTTCATTGTGCTTTTTCTAATAATTATCTATGTTTATCTTTATCCAGTCATTAATCTGGATTGCATAGCTCTTATAGTTTCATGATATATATATATATATATATATATATATATATATATATATATATATATATACACACACACATAAATACCAAAGACCAGAAACAAATATCATGAAACTATACACTATATACATATATATATTTACTATCATGCAATCATGTATTCTTCCTGCTGTTGTTATTTGAACCTGACCTGTTTACAGATCGCCATTTCTGCCGTTCAGTATCACACTGATGATTGCTTAGAGCTGAAACATGTTTGTGTTTTTTTGCCCACAGTAAACAAGAAAACTGTTTGTCAGTGAGTGCCAGTAGTTTGAATGCCTTTGATGTTTTCTCCTTTGCTCAACCCCTGCTTGGGAAGGAAGCCATGCAAGTGAGCCAGAATGGACAATACCAACATCCTGAATGGGAAAAACCTGAATGGAATACAGCCGTGGTATGTTATTTGTTGCAGCTGTTATGACATGTTCATTTGTTTCTGAGAAAATGGGCCATTCATTTATAGTTACCTCCATGTATACTGTAGCTGAAACAGTGTTTACTGAGATAAGATTATATTAGGGCTGCTGCAGGATATTTATTAGAGATTATGTTTTTTTTTTTAAAAAAAGAGTGAGAATTGGCACAATTTGGAACAAATCTCAGAATTTTATTCCACATACTGCACTTCAGGTGTCTGCATTTGAATCACATCTATCACAAACAAAAATGCCCCATGGTACAAATAAATACACTTTCAGTGAACAGAGAAATGTGGAATGTTTTTATACTTGGACTTTTGTGTTCATTTGTAGAATCCATATTTGTTTACAGTATATTTACTTTTTCTTCAAAGTACCTTACAATACCAGCAAATTAAGATTCTTTTTCCCAAATAAAGTGCATTTATACTACTCTCTGTCAATCACAAAAAGAAAAAAAAAAGAAATCGTCAAACATGTAACACTAGTATAGACACTACTGTTTGGGAAATGGCCTGAAAGTGGGCATAATAGCTGTATAAGATTACATTACAGTTAGTTTTCTTAATCAGGTGATCGGAGCTGACCTGATGACTCATTTATTACATCAAGATATAAAAGAACTCCCTCCTGTCAGTAGAATATATAAGACAATATATTTAAAAATGTTAATCCCTATATTCCAGAAGATATAATTAACAGTCACGTGAAGAACACAAATACAGAAAAGGAATAAAATTCATGTTTCAAGTGTTCGTTTGATAATTACTGCAAATATTTAGTCATTAGAAACATAAATGCATATTCAGTTACCCTATGGCTGCAGTAGTTCGGTGGTCCGGGCTTCATTATAGAAATTCTCATCCCAGCGGGTTATTAATGAACATTTTATGGAGACATGTTTAACAGTGGGTATTTTGAACCACTAGAGGGCAGGAAAGTACAATGCTGAATTAAAAAAAAACCTCAGTGTTCAATGCATGTACTGTATGAGTCTTAAAAGTCCTTGTCAGGCCCTCAAAAAATGTTGGATGTGAGGACTAAAATCTATTTATGTTGCAATTGCATTTCTTAATACAATAAACATGCATTAAGAAATGTTTTTTTTAATATTAACGACAGGTTAGAGACTATATTGCCATCACCACGCAAATGAAATTCCCACTGTGTAGCTCTACATTGCTTTTAACCACTTCCAGCTAATTGCATTGTTTTGTTTTTCAGACAGGAAAAACAAAACAATGATGCCAGAAAACACAGAGCAAACTCGAACGTTTATCAAGTTAAAATTATTGTTTAAGACTAAAGTTCTAACTTGAAGATAAGTATTGGCAGTCTTTTAACTTCTACTTTGGTGTGAAGTTGCTGTTGTTGTTGAATCAATTTATATTTGTAGAGATTAGACTAAAGAATAAAAGTCATTATAATCAAATCACTGTCAGAAAATCAAAAACTCCATCTAGATTGTTTTGGTGTGAGTTGCTGTGTTTGGAGATATTGGAACTTGATGTCACTCAGCAGGTGATGCCCAAAGTGCCAAAAAAATACATTTGAAAAACTCAGCAGCCATCTCCCTTTACAGTTAAAGAAGATGTTTTGCCTCTCATCCAAGAGGCTTCTTCAGTTCTGCTTACTGAAGATAATCCACATAACTTGTTGCGGTCTGTTTCATGTAAGAGCTACTTTCTTTCTACCAAACTACATCTGCCAACCACATCAGAGCACTCGCTAACTCAGTGCTGCGTGACCGCTCAGCTGAGCACCACAAACCAAGTGCAATCCAGTTCCAATATATTCAACCAATATATTAAAGAAAAAACAGACATCTCTACAGCTGATTTCTCCAAAACTCTGCAACTCATGCTAAAACTATCTAGATGGATATATAGCTCCAGAGGAAAAGGAAAAATATGTTTGTTTGATTGGGGTGAACTGTCCCTTTAACAATGCATCAAATCAAAGCTGGATTAAATCATTAAAACACTTCTTTCTGCCTCATATCTCTCCGTAAATCAACTAGAAGCGGTATTAGTGACAGCCATGCTCACACACAGCTGTAAATGGTTTGCATAAGATTATGTACACTGAGAATAAAGATATGAATACGACCAGTGGGAGAAATAAAAAGTTGTTTTTCCTGTGAACATTTTATCCCTCTCAGCGCTCTACTCGCTGAGATTATTGATTCAAACACCTTTATCAGTATGTTACATAGCAAAATGTGAGCATTACATCAATCAGTCTTGACTACCTAAATTGTACTGTAACAACACAGTCATTCTGATTATACTGGAGATAACCTTGATTTTACAGCAGCAGGTTCATTGTGATATACTTTACCATGCCCATATCCACAAACCCTACCTCAGCTGTAGAGCCCTTTAACAAAATAAGCATATGCTACATCCATGACTGCCTGCTTCACCTGTTTTGGCTCAAAACAACACATGGGTTCACTGTATATGTGCTTATAATTACATACTACATCCACAAAAGCAATCACCACTGTGCCGATGTGATTTGTTAGAGCACTGAGAACTGTTACTGGATGCTAAATGCTGTCTGTTTATTTCCAGTTTGGTTTCCGTGGTGACCCTTGCTGAGTCAACCGTGCTGAGTGTAATTACCCCTTGAAAAGACACACACATGCTCACTCACTCTCTCACAAACACATTCATATCCTAATTCACAGACCACAGGGGTATAGATTTAAATGCATGAAAATCAGCTGCTGACACTGCTGCCTCCTGTGTTGATGTGCGTGTGCATGTGTGTGTGTGTGTGCGTGTGTGTGTTTGTGGAGGCAGAGGGAGGGAGAAAATGGCTGTGGTAGCCCTCCTGCAAAGATGAGATAAGCGCTGAGCCTGAGCTCTGTCAACCCTGCTTTCCTCTGCAGCAGGACACAGCCTTCAAGAACCATCAGAAATAGACCCAAGGTGGCTTCACACACACACACAAAAACACACACACACAATCCCTCGCGACAGACAGAGCCGAACAGTGCTTGACGTGACATCCGCTGACAGAGTGCCTGCTTTGGCTTTGTCTGACTATGCACATCGGCTCGGTAAAACTGCTGGATGAAGAAGAAATGAGCTTAATCATCTTGTTGCTTGCATGCTTCACCCGTCATATCCAAACTGAGGCTGTGTGTCATTCGTGTTGTTTGATGCAAATATTACAATTTGCCTCAGTTCATCCCCCCTGTTTCATTGTCCTGTTTGATAAGCAGTAAAAGTAGGAGAAAAGGGCTGGTTGAAAGACAAAATAGAGTGACTGGATTTGGTATTCACAGTATTCAGCATGTTTTGATCGGTAAAGCACTTTTTGACCTTCTTGTACCTATTATACATGTACAGTACATACCATATGACATGCGTTCACATAGACCCAACACACATATACATCTGATAAAGTGTTCCACGTCACATTAAAGGGATAGTTTAGATCATTTGATGTGGGGTTATAAGAGGTATTTATCGATAGTTAGTGTATTAGTGACAGTAGATGGTGGCTGACATTCCCCCAGTTTGGGGGGACACCAGAATGAAAGCTAAGCAATGTACCACTGAGGACAGGGTCAGCAACAAAAGGTATTTAAGCCACTTAAAAATATCCACCTAAATATATATATACATATATACATATATACATATATGTATATATATATATATATATATATATATATATATTAGTTTAAGTGTATGCTATACTCAGAATATTTCCACCACTTTACTTTGCCAGCAGGAAGCATTTTCTGACAGTAAATTGACATTATACAAGCTAAATATCACTCTTTCTCCAAACCAACCCAACTCCATAGGAAAAATCAGTGATTTTACCTTGCAGAAAATGGAAGCTGCTAATCTACCACTGCCTTAATTTGTTAGTTTGTTTGTGTTATTGTGTGACCTCAATGAATCCAAACTATGCTTTTATAACACTGAAGTCTGAGATTAACACAAACAAACGAACAGCTTGCAACTGTGGTAGTCCAACAACTCCAGTGTTCTGCAAAGTAAAAATATTTCACCTATTTTACCATTAAGTTGATTTAGAGAGAGTGATATTTGGTTTATATAACTGCTGTTTCCCATAAGAAAAAGCTGTCTGGCAGCAAAGTAAAGCAGTGAAAATATTCTAAATATAGCATAGGCTTAAACTGATATTAATTATTTCATTAGGTGAACCTTTTTAAAGTGACTCAAATACCTTTTGTTGCTGACTCTGTCCACATCAGTTCATTGCTTAGCTTTTGTGCTGGAACCCCTCTCTGCTGCTCCAAACTGGAGGCATGTTGATCAGATCTACTGTTAGTAGTCCACTGACTATTTATAAGTTCCTATTATAACCCCACTTCAAATACTCTGAACTATCCCTTTAAGAGTCTTCTTATTAAATACTTTATAATAGAAAATCAACAGATAATGCACCTTTACAGCAGATTATTTTCTCCTGGTTTTAAGTTAGAATCAGTCATTGATTGGAATCAATAAATAACATTTCATATACTCTGAAACTGGAATGTACAATGTTTTTAAGTGCTTGACTCCTGTTGCATTGATCTTCCAAAAAAGGCATCTTTTTTTCTACTAAAGTCCCATTTAGGGACCCCATGGGGTCACATTTTCGGCGGGCTTCCTCCTGTTGCAGCCTTCTCTAGTGGTGAACCAGCGGGACTCTGGGTCACAACTGCAGCCCCGACAACCACTCGACCTCCAGCAGCAGTGTCAGACTTTCCTGCTGCGCTTCCCTGCTTCTCCTCCGCCGCCTTAGTCTGCTGCTCTTTGCTCCTGGCCCCCTCCTGGGAGCCAAGCTTGATTGGCCCAAGGACATTTTTGGCCACGGTGGTCAGCTGGCTCACGAAGCTGGTCTTCTCGCCAGGGGAGACGGGCCGCGATTTACAGAGGGAAGGTCCGCAGAGGGAGGGGGTGACGGCAGTCGGGGAGGGAGAAGGAGAAGGCGAGTGCTCCTCCACTACCTCCAGGCGACATTTGTCTTCCCAGTCGAGGGTTCCCCTGTAGCAATTGACAGCCCCAAGTCCTTGCCTCACCTTGCCGAGGGAAAGCGGCTGGCCATGAGGGGGGACGACAGGAGCGAGAATGCGAGCTGGGAGTTTGGGGCTTTTGGAGCCAATATCTGGAGTCCTGGAGTCACTGCTCTCTGCTACAGCCTTTCTAAGGCTGTCCCCCATCCCTGATGGTTTAAAGGTTTTGTTCATGCTCAAAGGACTTGCTGTCACAGTCGCACTGATGCCAATGGATTTATCAGAAGTCGGTGCAGGACTCTTAGTGTAGACAGCACTAGATACACCAGGTCTGCTCTTATTTTCTTCCTGTTTTGGTTCAGTTCTGCCCCCTAGCTGCTCATGGGGATCTTTACTACTAGATAACACACCTTTGGCTGCCTGCTGTTTTGCAGTTAACTCTGCTGGACTCTTTTCAGGTGCCCTCTGGCCACCTAGACTTGCTGTAGTTTTGGTGGGGGTGCTTGGAGTTGTAGCTTTAGTTATTTCTGCACTTATTCTGGAGCTCAGCCCAGGCTGTGAGCTCAGGGGCAGCTCAGTATGAGGTTTTCTTGTTAAGGATGACGGGGACACTGTGGCTCCAACCCGACTCAATCTCTCCAGGACCGCCGTGGTATCAATCTCCCTCTCTTTTTCCTTCTCCCTCCCTCTTTCCCTCTCCTCTCTCTCCCTCTCCCTCCCTGCAGCCAGCAGTGTCTCCCTGCTGAGCGGTGACTCCTGTCTCCCCAGTCTCCTCACAGGCTTCAGGATCCCAGTCTCTGGGGTGGTTGAGGATGAGGGTAACGGTGGAGGATTAGGAGGCAGATTCTCCCCTTCTGTCTCCAGCAGGCTCTGGAGGCCAAGCTCACAGAGGAAGGCGTCCTTACGGTACTCCGAGTGCTGCACCTCCAGGCTGTGCTTCCTCAGCGGCCCCCCCAGCCCGCCTGTAGAGCTGGACTGGGTCAGAGGTGACCCCAGCTTCTCTGCTGACTGCACCCGTTTGAGAAGAGGTGATCGAGGGGGTTCTGCACTCTTGGGCCTGGGTCGCACCACCGGCGGCGAGGAGTGGAGTTTGGCAGGGAAGGACTGGGTGGTGTTGGAGCTTCCCACGGTGTGGCCCGGCAAAGGTGGTGGTGAAGACTGGGTGGGGGAGGGAGTGTGGGCGAGAGGGGACAGGGGGATGTTACCGGCAGACTTACAGCGGGCAGAGCGATATTGACGGTGGAGTTTAGGGGAGAGGCCATGCAGGGAGCTGGGCCTCATGTGCTGAGACGGAGCAGGGGAGTTTGGAGTGCTGGAGGCTGGGGAGCTGCTCTGAGAGGAAGCACCTGAAGGAGAACAGACAGCAGAAAAGATCGATTAAGTTATATTATCTCAGAGGAAAAGGCTCACTTTTGAAAAGTAAGGACAATTTTGGCTTTAAAGGCAAGTACAGTTTCTGTCTTCAAAAAGCTCACGCTATTTCTTAAATCAATTTGGATAACTCCCAATTCTATGTTCTAAAATTAAAGTGCTTGAACAGGAAAATCTTTCTAATGCGAAGGGATCTCAGACCATTTCTATTTGAACACTTGGGTAACACTTAATAATGTACTATACGACAATAGATTATTGTAACTGTAATTAATAAATGGTAAATTCATAGTTTATTTAAACTAAAGTTAATTGTAGTTTTATTGTTTATAAACAATACTATTGTTAAATGTATAATAATAAATAAAGTGTGTTGGTTGCATGGAAGCGGAGTTGCTAGAGCATTTGTCCCATGTTCTGTGAGTCCTCTGCAGCGGTCGTGGGTTCGATCCCAGCCTGTGGCCCTTTGCTGCATGCAATCCCCCTGCTCTCTCCCCCTTTCCCATCACATATTCAGCTGTCCTATCGGTCCCCTATCAGTTTGTTAATGGTTAATAAATAGTTTGTAAACAATTTATAAACACTATTTGGATGACTACTGTCATGGATTAATCCTTTGCCCATACATCAGAAGAAGGAAGTACACAGGAGTCCAGTATGTCTTACGCTGAAACTGGTTTAATAATACTTGATCAAGGAGAATGAAGGAATAAGAAGTACACAGTTGGTATTGATGTTCCCTTCAGTTCAGTTTCAGTCCTCTGAGATACTCTTTAAACATTCACAGACAAGGTCACGATGAACCTATGCCCAAATAAGGTCAGACTCAATACACTGAATTAGCCAATTGGTCTGCAAATCCAAATGCAGGAATTATGAATACACAAGGTCTGAGACAAGGTCTTCTTCATTCAGAGAGACAAGACAACGCCTCTCCAACCTCAGCCGCCATAGCAACACTATCAGGTTAGTTTGTCTGTTAAAAGTTAGTGTAAGTCTCTCAGTGGCTCCAAGGCCTTAGCATGTTGCCTAAAGATTGGAAAATGCCCTAGCTGCAACTGATGATTATAAAACCTTACATACATACCTTACATGCTTTACGTTACATCGGTGAGTAATATGTAATGTTTTTATTTTAACTCAAAGCATGATCTTTTCTTAAACCTACCCAAGTACTTTTGTTTCCTAAACTTACCCAAGTAGTACTTGTACCTTTACATTGAAAGTCTATAAACATTATCTGGATGGTTATTTTAAGTTGTTACTGATGTTTATAATACGTTGTAAATGGTTAATAAATAAACATGTGAAAAGCATAAATATATGGATCACCATTATAAAGTTGCAAGTGACAATTCCTTAATAAGCAGTTTATAAAGCCACATTAACTAAAGTTTAATTATATATCAATTTACCATTTATTAATTATGGCCATTATAAAGTGTTGCCAACACTTCTATGTGTACTTTTTCTTACCCAGGTATGAGGGCTCCGGGGTGGAGCGGTAGCCCTGAGTCGGGGATCGGGCAGACAAGCTGTGAGTTGGGGAGCCAGGAAGACTCTCACTGGAGGACAGAGACCGATTCAAAGAGGACAGGCTGCGGCTGGTGTGCAGCAGATTGGACTGCTTTGTGATCTTACGGAACAATGAGTTACGCTTCTTACTGCAGGACAGACAGACAAAGAAATGACAGGTAAGATTTTCAATGGGATTGACATATACAGGTTTCATATACAATAATCTGTTAAGAAACTTAAAACTTAATAAACTAAAAAGACTATACCAGTGGTTTTGCCATTAACATTTTGCCATTTCACTAAGCATACCAAGATGTTATGAATGCATCTTTTGCATGTTACGTTTTGTCCGGTTACGATGAGAATAAATTTAAAAGACACAAGATAATCCATCGCACTGAAATTGTCTATTTTGTAGGGAGGATATCAACATCTAGTACTGAACTGGTACTTGACCGGTCCCTTATTGGTCAGTACTGAAATATCAAAAAGCTCCTGGATAAATAATAGTGCTATCAGTATGTATGTAAAGTTATATAAACAGCAAACTGGGCAAACTGGTCTAAAGTGTGGGCTCACTTTACTAAATTTAATGAAAATGCAGCTAAATGCAATAACTCAGGAAAAACTACCTTGACTTGACTCCTGCAAAAAAAAGTAATAATAAAATAACAATTTAATTTTTTCACTTTCTTTCAATTAATGTCTTTATTTTGTTGCGCCATATTGTGGCAAATAGTAAGAAAATCATAACGATACATCAGTAACACTGACATTGCAGTGGTGTAGGTGTGTACGTTCCTACCTGTCTTGGCTGTCCTTTCCCATGGTCCTCTTGTTTCGTCGGGCCATCTTACACTTGTAGCTGGCTTTGCGCGCTGGACCCACTTTAATGGAGGTGTTCTCAAAAGGCGTGGTGGTCACTGTCACCTTGTTTCCACTCTGTACAGATCAATGACACTGAATTATTTCTGCACTGATGTTCATAAACAGTTACTGACAAGCTTATATACCTGCAGAAAACTGATCAACAAAATGTTGCATTTATTTACACAATTAATTAGAAAGCTTAATGCATATTTAGAATATCCAAAGCACTTTGTCTTCATACATGAATGTCTTTCCTTGAATTTTAACACTTATAAATAAACAACAGTGACATAAATACCAAAATTACACAGAAATATTGATATCACCAATACATAGTACACTTGACAGTTAAAGAGCCTCCCTTGATGCCTACCTTGAGGATGAGCTCTACCACTTCGGTGTGGACCAGACCGTGGACAGGCTCCCCGTTGACGTGGGTGATGAGGTCACCGGCACAGAGGCCAGCTTCCTGAGCAGGACCACCGTCCTCCACATGCTGCCAATTCACACAAAACATTGAAGTCCGTAACAGAGCAAAATCAATAACATGTAAACATTCAGCATACAGCATTTAAATCTTAAGATGAGCCTGAACTTTTTCAGTTCAGATGGTCTACAATTGTGTACTGTTAGATTAGAGGAAAACATTCATTATTTTCCCTTTAGTTTGGCTATAAATAATACTGGTAAATGTAATTATAATTATAGTAAATGTAATTAGATGTACTTCAGTAAATGAATATTTAAGAGCTCCCCAAACAGAATTTAAGCTATTCAATATTTTTAAGGCCTTTGTAGCTACCCTGTACAAGTTTCTTACCCAAACAATGTGATGCACACTGTAGATATCGCTGTCTCCGATGTAGACCCTGATGGCCCTGAGAGTGAAGCCGTACTTCTTTCCAGAGCGATGGATGGTGATGGGAGAGCGCAGCACGCTAACTGCTGGGCAGAAGTCTCTGCTGGGTGAGGAGTCACGAGATGAGGGGTTGGAGGAGAAAGAGTGAGGGGACATGGGGCTGGCCAGCGGAGAGAAGCCACCATGCTGCTCCACTGGAGGCAGGCAGAGAGTTCGGAGAGAAATGAGATTCTGTGTTAGTATATAACAAACTAATATTTCCAAAAAGGCTTTTACTCTTTCCCCGTGTCTCTCACCTGATGGTATGATGACAGACAGCGCCGTGGCAGAGGCCGACTTGATGACCTTGTTTCCTGGTCTGGAGCTGCGTTTCTCTCCATCACCAGACAAATGCTGATGGCGAGCCCTGCGGAGGACCAGGTCATTGGTTGCCCGGGGCCCCAGGGGGTCATACAGAGGAGTCATCACGTCACGACTGGCTGCTGCAGGACCTGGGGATAATGTGGTGACGGCCGTAGTAACTCCAGGTGTCTCTCCATGTCGAGGGGATTTGTCTGTGAGGTTGTAGAGTCAGGTGGAAATTATAGTTATTTAATTTACAGTCTTTAGTGTTATTAGTATTTAGAGGTGAAAATAGCAATGTTATGAATTGTCCAGCTGCCCACTCACTCCGCAGTAACCATCTAATGAGGTATTACAGCCTGCATTTTCACCACCTCTGCTATTACCCTCCTGCTTTCTCTATCTGATTTATTCTTTATCACTTTTCTTATTGCCCTCTCACTTATTTCCTCTTCTTCTCCATCTCTACCCTCACAACCCTTCACCCCTGCTAACACACCTGCTCCGTTGACCTCCTTCAGACTGTTCCTCTGCTCCAGGAGGCTCGGTGAGGGGACGCTGGTCCCATCCAGCGAGGTTCCTCGGACCTTGATGGGCACCTGGCGGGATAGGAAGTCTGGCTCACCATCTAGGGGTGAGGCAAAACGATGTGTGTCCATCAGGGCTGAGAAACGTCTGCGAGCACCAAGTGGAGGGCTTGCATCCCCCTCCATGTAGAGGGACTCTGAACAAGACAGACGCTTCCTGAAAGAGAAGGACACAGAAACAGTCACGTAAGATAATGCAAACAGTGACCTCTCTGCAAGAATCCATCAGCCAGCAGGGCTAAAAGTCTGAGAGCTAAATGCAATGGTCAGCATGCTAACATGCTCATAATGACAATGTTAACCATGTACACCGTCATTTATATTAAACTTAATTTTGACCTGATGATGGTGCTAGATGAGAAGGGGGTCAGGGTTCACCAAAGGTTTTGAAATTCATCCTGAGGAGGATATGAATGTGTGGGGTCCATCTCAACTTTTGCCAGTTAAATGGCACATAATCTGGGCACTAATTAACTTGCAATTCACAAAGGCGTTGTATTTAGTCTCCTAATTAATCATTGGTGTGTTTTGGGCGCAGCATGAATTGCACAAGATCAGAATGCCCAATACTCCACATTGTTATTACATGGCAGATTTGGCAAGTTGGAGAGGCAAATAGTGTTAAAACAGTGCAGGCACTGTGGTTAATCCGTGAGGTGGGCGGGCCAGGTCATAAAAATTAACACTGTGATTAATAGTGGATGGACTGCAGATGGGTGAAATAGAGTGAAGCATCTCAACATTAGTAGAGCGGCTGTGCAACATGATTTCATTGATTGTTTAAATCAGGATCAGGATCGGTCAGGCTCTACTGTTAATTAATGTGCTGTGTTCTCCTACACGTCTAAAAGACTCACAAACACAGATAAAGTTCATATAGTGAAATTTTTCATTCTATTTGCTGCAGTGACATTGCTGCAAGACTGGAACTATTTAAAATTATTCAAAGCAGCATCTCCAGTCATTTAAGTGAATCATTTAAGAAGCACAATGAGAAGCACAATGAGAAATCAACTAGGAAGTGCTGCTCAACATAATTTAAAAGCTGATTTAATGATTAGAGAGCCTACTTTTGGCCATTTTAAACATTAATCTAACAGATTAGATCCTGACCGACTCTGATTCTGTGTCAGGAGATTAAACAGTCACTGAAGTAACAGCTGCTGTGCCTCGTGCATCAATGTGCACAGCATCTCACTTAACAGAGAGACCCTTCACTCTATTTCACAAACCTGCAACCCATCGGCTGTTAATCAGAATGTTGATTTTCAAGGTCTCTGGTCTAACTGCAGATTTAACTGCAATCCACGCATAACAAGTAAAAGTGTGGTGACGTGGACACATCTTACTGTGTGAATAATGTGCCACTTGCCTTACACCAGGTTTTGTTGGTCAGTGGTGCAATTGCTTTTGACAATTGCAAATGACAATTGTGTTTGATGGAAAATAGCATTGAGATTTGTGCTGTGCTGTGTACCACTTTGCACCAGGTGTAGAATAGGGCCCTCAAACTTTTAAGGAATATCATCTTTGCAAACCTTTTATGAGAAAAGAAAAACATTCAACATATTTGTAAGGGCTCAAGGACAAACACAATGCGTTTTGGTGAGTAACAATCAGTGTCAACATAACTTTTGTTTGTTTACAAGAGAACTCCACGGGGCACCTTTAAATAAAGAGACGGATGAATGTAATGAGCTGTAGCTGAAAAATAATGACAGCTGTGAGATACTGATAATTCAAACTAGATGTGAAAGAAATAAAATCCAATATGTAATGTAAAAACTGATGAGCCACCTTCGCCTTATCAAATCTTCTAACCATTATGAAGGCAGAATGTATGAATGATTGATTTTATTTTACATATGAATGTGGAGCAGATTGAAATCCAGACATAAGCTTTATAAAGATTGAGGTGAAAATGGAGTTATGAAAACTAACGACAATCTGTTTCTGCTCTGTGCTCTCAATCAGAGATGTGTCAGTTAATAATATGTATGGACCCAGCAGGTTGTAGTCTTTGTAAGCTGCCTCAAAGCATGACAAGCATAGTAACTGAGCAGAATTATGTTTAATGAATAAAGATCCCAGGATGGGAGTAAATTTTTCATGCAGCTGGAATAAAAACTAAAAGCACTGATGCAAGATAATGGGAGGTCTCTTCATGTCTGCTAATAACTGTATATTAACAGCTTCACTATAAAGGGTACAAATAGCATTAAACCATCTGATTCAATAGTCTGAACATTACCTGTAATTATCCTTTTGTGTAAGTTAATTAGAAAATTACACACTGGATTTTAGTGAGGCAAGCACGCGGAAAAGCGTTTGCATTATTTATCAACAATTCATGAAAAAGTAGACACATATTGGGTTTCTGTGGGAAACAACCATACAGCTCCACTTTCCTAGTTTCCAAACTTTGGAGAGGTGAGATCTATTTTTCACTCAAAGTGAGTGTGAAGTTCTTTTTATATAAGAAGTGTAAAAACTGATGTCAGTGAGATAGAAGGCGGTTATTCAGGCACGCTGACAGCACACTGTGACAGCTAGACTGCTGACGAAAGAGGGAAAAATTTCAGGGAACCACCGTCTGAACACCGTCAGTTCTGTCACCCTGCCTCACTTACATACAAAAATCACAAACATGGCTCTAAAATCAATCATTCATTGACTCCCACTACCCACATTTCAGGGGACCCGGTCCTCCAGCTCTTGTCTCTCATGTTGAAGCTGCCCAGGCTCTCTCTCTTGGTCACCTTGTCCTCCCGTGGGCCCTTGTGTTCACGACGGGACACAGAGGTCGTAGCTTTCTGCTCCAGCTGAGACAAATGCTCCATGCTGCTGTACACCTGCGGGCGCACACAGTCAGATCAATAATCATTTCGTCTTTTAGCAGTTATTAACAGCTCTGGGAAAATACAGCTGCTGAGTGAGTGGGAGTTACAGCTATAAATTTGTTTGTTCTTTTTTATATTTACTAGATATTTGCTTTGTATGTGGCTGATATCTGCACTATCATTAAAAAATATACGGAGCTTTCTTGTGTGTTTTTTAATTCATACACTCTCTTGATGTGATGCTTTCTCTCTGTTTATTTCATACATATTTAATGTAAAAAAAACATTAATGTCAAAGACAGTTGAAGACAAAGTGCTTGTGCTATTCATTCAATGCAGAAAACAAACAAACAAAAACCGGTTAATAAAAGCAAAGAAAAAACTGCAACAATTAGAATATGGATACACAATTGTGTCCTTGAAATAAGAGTGTTTATTTCACATGGGATGAATTAAAACTTAAACCTAATTTGTGTAAACCTGTATCTCTAACCAGTGAGGAGGAAGTCACACTCCTTAAAGGGGAACTAAGTGAAAATAAGGTGAGATAAGCCTGTATTGATCCCTGGATGGAAAAATCAGTTATTGCAGCTGCACAAGGACAGAAATAAGTACAGATAAATAGAGAAATTAAAAAAAACACGGGGAAGTAAAACTATAAACTATTCAATAGCAAGAGCAGACCATAATCCACTACTGAGTGGGACTATAATTTCAATTAATATTACAATCTGTCATGTGCATTTTTGTGCCTATTAAGGCTAAACAGGCCAATGAAAACCGTGATATACAGACACAGGTTTGGAGAAGTGATGGTAACCACTGACCAGAGCAGTGCAGGAGTTTGGAGTAATTTAGACTGAAGATTTGGGGAAACAGAAACTCCTTTTGCTTGAATGCCTCCAACTAATTATACAACATCACTGGTTACAAAGTAACAAATACTCTTAGATTTGGAGATGAATACCCTGTACTTTTACTTACAGGTTTTTTTTAACAGTAGTAGTTTTACTTGTAGTGGAGTAATATTTACATGCTTCTACTTGAGTACAGATTTTCAGTGATTAATAGCAGCAAAATAAACAGTCTAGCATTTGTACAGTGTACAACAGACTACTTACTGCTGTCTGTTTGAATATATAAGGGATAATGTACAGTGATCCCTCACACTTCACGTTGGGATCCTGCACCACCCTGTGGGGGTTTATTTCGCAATAATGACCTGCTCAATCTATATTATCCCACTTATTACGTGGTAACCTACCAAAAAAATCAATAATATAACAGGAAATATTAATTTTAAAATGATTTCATGGATTTAAAAATCATCTTAGGGTTAGGGTTAACCCTCGTCTAAGTGCATGCAGAGCAATAGCCTGCTCTTTACAGAAGCAGTCTGTTATAAATAAAAAACAGACCTTAGAATGCTGTAATTGACCAATCAGAATCAGTATAACAATATAATATAAGATACACAGTTAGATGCAATACAAGGTGAAATGCACTAATGTAACATAATATATGCTGCAGCAACATAACAAAGAATAACAAATATAAAATATTATAGCATGAATAAAGTGTAGTAAAAGAACAGTTCTAAAACTTTTTCTATATCCTGACTAGGTTAACAGACCTCCAATCACCCACACCTTAAAAAAAAAAACCCAACATAGCCATCGCCATGGTGAATGCATGCAGATGTTTTACAAGCCGTTCCAATAATTTGAATTGAATGAACAAAGACAATTACACATATAGACTCAAAAACAGACACAGTAGGCTCTCAGAGAGAAAGATGCATGAATAGACCTGATAACCTATAATACTATTAGAAAATACCAAACTGACACCGTTGCACCGCCATTACGTTTTTCCTCTTGTGCACCCCCTGAATGGTGCATCTCAGGGGAAGCACCCACCCTGTGGAGAGAGGTCTGGCTATGCAAGACTACACTTTGAGGAACCCCGTAGTACTGTATGATATATAATAAATAATAAACATGGTATAATATATAACCAAATATATCAAATGATTAATGATCAAAATAGTTGCTGGTTAATTTACTATCATTGACTGATCATGACTAATCACTGCAGCGCTACATTATTAAATTATAACAAATCAAATATGTGCTGTGCTCACTGTAGACATCATTATGTGTGTGTACTCAGCAGAGATCTTTTGCTTGAGCAAGGACACTCGAAAGCCCTCAACCGTAGCTTCAAATACATCTCAAATTTAATTGAAATCAGCCCCTCAATGAGGCACTTTGGAGTTTTCTGAAGAGCTCCTTCACGACTTCACAACCCAAACATGAGAGGATGGACCAGGTGAGAGACAGAGGGAAGGCAGATGGAAAGACAGCGCAAGTGAGAGGGGATGGAAGTGGGAGAGTCGAGAGGGAGGGGAAAAAAAAAAAAAAGACAGCGTGAGGTGAGAAAATCCCACCCGAGAGGAGGAGTGTGACAGAAAAAGAACAAGCTGGCACGCTGAGAGAGTGAGACAGTCTTACAGATCTGAATTTAAAGAGATCTGGCCACGGACAGAGTGGATGTGAAAAATTAAACACACATCTGTAGAGAGGGAGAACAAAAGGCATTAAAGGGACAAGGACTTCTGAGTGGCTTCAAATAGAAACCGGAGGGAGAGGAATAAGAAGACATGATGCAACAGCCCAGTTAAGACTTTCTGAACTCCAGGTATGAGACCCAAGTTCAGTTTCCAAGTGCTGATTTCTGAACAGTAAGACTTTGTTTTATCTGTCTAAAAAGATTTGATGGCACTTTATTTTACAGTACGCTAATAAAAACTATAGTTTGCATTAAATTAAACAAAAACTAAAAGTAATATTTACTTATTAGTAAGTAATAGACAGTATTAGATCCTTAATTAGACCCTTATTACACTGTATTCAAGGATAACTGAGGACACATTAAAACAGAACTGTACTGTAAAGTAAAGTGTATTATTTCCTGCTGTTAGACCCTTATTAGACTTTATTACTGGGACACATTACAACAAGACTGTGCTGTAACCTAAAGTCAAATCATATATTTGCTACTTCCCCATTTAAAAACAGTATGTGAACCAGATCTACCACAATTATTGAGTTAGATGAATATTTTGTGTAAGGGTGACGGCACAGACTTATTGAAATACTGCAGGCAGGTAATCTGATTTGATCAAAGAAGTCTGTCAACGGTACAGGATCAGCAAAAGAAGCTCCATCGCAAGTAGCAGGTATGTGATTTTAGTTTTGACCTAAGTTACACTTTATTTCTTTTATTTTCTTTGGTGTAATCACAGACACAGATATCAGCATACTGAATCAACATCACAGCATTTACTGAATTGCATTTCCATAACAAAATAAAATCTATTATTTCAACAAAAGTGCTTAAAACGCAAATCATTGCATTACGTTTCATTACTGTAACACACTTGCAGTCACGCTCATACGATAGCTACGTACATTCACAATGACTACACACGGTGGCGGTGACTACAAAGAATTTCCATTAGCTGATTATATGATAAAACACTACAGTTTACAATGCAGTTCTATTGTAAGGTGTAATAAAGGGTCTAATACTGTCTAATTATATAGTTTTCATCTAATTTGACACAGCTTGTTATGACTTTTTAGCATACTGTAAATGCAAGAGCAACCAAAGACTCTTTTTTCCTTCCTCAGCTAATCCTGTCAAATAAAGTGACAAGTGACAAAATGTAACAGGTTGACACACTGAGAGAGAAAAAAGGAATCAAATGACAGAGAAGGTAAGACAGAGATGAAAGAGGAGAGACAGTCAAAGTCAGACCTTGCTGAAGCGAGGAGAACAGGAAGAGAACTGTCTGATCTCTACAGGCTCATCGTCATTGGTGTCATCCTCGTCGTACGTATTGATGTGATGATAACGATCGGAGCGGGCTGGCGGGGGAGGCAGTGAGAGAGAGGAGAGGAAATACATGAGCTGTCACATGGACATGAAATGTGCATTTCTGACTTGAACGGCATCAGAAAAGTACTGTACAACCCATAAACCTAATATTTATGTAACAGCTGTACGTTACAGACACATAAATCCAAAGGAAACATACTATCAAAGTAGCTGGTGTCCTCCTCTGACTCCAGGTGAGGGATGAACTCAGCCTTCTGTCTCAGCAAAGTGTTCCAGTCCAGCTCTGTGAAGAACGAGTGCTGCTTCACCTCAAATGCTCCACCTAGTGGCAGGGGCACGAACAACACAACCCATCAGCCTCACTTAAAATACAGCATGGATGAACAATACACTTCAATGTGCTTAAATCAATATTTTTATATTAACAATGGATCACATGGCTTTGTGTGTATGTGTGAGAGAGAGATATCTCCCATAGTGACAAACAAAGATAATTATCATCCCACTCTGCAGTTTCAGTTCTACAGAATGATTTAGAGATTTTCAGCTCAGCGGTTTGGTTTTCCGGCCCAAAACAAAACAACTTTACTTCACTCTCATGGCTCTCATTAGGGTAGAGTTTTCAGATGCAGTAGGCAGCTGTTTCCAGTGAAAAAGCTCTAAAAACCCACTGTACACTCTTATCACTCCAGATAGTCTGGACCAATCCCAATGTCCACCCTCACAGACTCACAGACTTTGACGTACGTACGTTCCCAGTAAGTCTGTCACTGTCATATCGCTGAATCCTTGAAAGCTCTCTCACACTTTCTGAGTCCTTTATGCACACTTTGCATAAGTCTGCATGTCTGCAGACTTTGCCCGAGGGAATTACCCACAGTTTACAGCATTGTGGTGTTAAACATGGGATTACCGGGGGAACCCCAAAAGCATTTTTATAAAAAGGGTTCATAGATGATAATTATTTTCATTATTCTGTATGCAATATTTTTTTTATTTGCAGACACACAATTCATAATTATTAAATCACTACCCAAGATCTCACCTTTTTTTTCTTGAACTGAATTCTTAAGCTTTAAGCAACAACAACAGCACCAAGCTTTTAAAACATTATAGAACATTTTTCCCTGAAACCTTTGGCTGAATATATTTGTATTTGTATATATGTATACACTTCTTTTTTATTTTTATGTAACTGTCTTGTAATATTTTCATTTTAAATTATATGTATTTGCATAATTTGTGTCCCTTTGATATGTCGCAAAGTGCTATCCCACTGCTAGTTGCACCATTCTGACCTTCTTGCAGCCTCTCATGATTGAGTGCTGCAGGTGACGTCAGCTGATGTCTTTAAGGTTCAGGGGTTAAGGGTTTAGGGACTGGGCCCTCAGTTACCTTCACATACCCCTTTTAAGTTATTTCTTTAGTCTATTATGATTATTTGGGTTCATATCACTTTTCTTGTCTGTGTGACATTTTTTGCTCCAGGATAATGACACTTTAGTCTGTGATTTTTTTGCTACTTGCTGTTTTTCTGTGTATTTGCATATTTCTCTGTGCCTTTAAAAGGCAATGCTCTTCCATTATTTTCTCTAAATATAGATGTATATAGCTCTGATATGAAGTAAATGAAAAAAGTTAGTACCTGTACCCAACCTCACAAGAGGGTTGGTCTGCAAGAGAGCAGAGATGAGGGCCAGGGCATCAGCGGGCAAGGCGTCATCACCTTCAGGCCAAACTATATTATCTAACAGAGACAACACAGAGAGAGCAAACGGTCAGAGTGAATGGCATCCATTTGAAGTAGTTTTAAAGATGACAAATCATAGGCTCGTCCAAACTAGAGCAAAACCGCCTGAAACACCTGCATGTTACCAGGGAAACAAGAAATACCAAACATGGAGGAAAAATATTTTATCTGGAACAGTGTTCAAAATCTTCATGTATAAAAACTACATTGCATGCATGTGATGTATGGCATGATCACTGAAGTACAATACAGATGATTTTTAAACTTTAGCCTCAAAACAGTGCAGTGCTATGAATCACTTACAACCCAGAGAGCTGGGGAGCTACTTGAATGAAAACAAACTACACGGGTTTTGTGGTTTGGAGATCTTTGAAAAAAAGTGAAGTACTGTACGTTTAATACTATTTCCACACCTGTGATGACCTGTCCAAACAGCTCCTCTGGAGTGTCTCCAAAGAAAGGCACACAGCCCACCAGGAACTCATAGAGGATGATGCCCATGGCCCACCAATCCACTGGCTTTCCATAACCCTGACGGAGAATCACCTCTGGTGCGATGTACTCTGGTGTACCGCATACCTGAGTGATGGAGAGAGGGAAGACAGAAGAAAAGGAAAGAAATGGAGGGGTAGAGGAAAATCAGTTGGAGATACTTGACAAACTTAAGCTGCTGGCATCCAGGAAATGTTATGCCATGAAATCCAACTCATCCAAGTTACAGTGCATTTATCACTGAACATTTTCCTCAAATATTCTTGGTTATTCTCAAGGTTACATCCAGAGAGGTTGTAAGGCATAAAAATAACCTTCCCTGCAATCTCTGTAGATATAAATGGCTCATTCTAACCAAAAGACTAACGAAAACAAACTTAAGAAAATTTTATTCCATTTCTGCCATATTCTCCTAAAAATGTCATCAATCATACACACTGGCCCTTTAAACTTATGAGTGAGTAAAGCAGTGTGAACTGCTCACAGAAATGTCTGTGGACCTTTCTGGCAACTGCAAGCTTGTTTCTGAAAAGACACACTACTGCTGAGTCGGTTTCAAATGACATTTTTAATGCTGAAAGAAAAGAACTAAAAATGACATTTCATTATTTCCTTAGTATGAGGGCAGAGGTCTCAGCAACAGAGATTTCAAAACATTTGTACGGCTAAATTCCACTTGTGGTCCATCAGAAATATTTTCTTCATTTCTTTTTTGTGATCTTGACAAACCAACCATTTAAAAGTACAGGCAGTCAGATGGAAAGCATTTCATTCTAATAATCATACATACAGTACATGCTGTTCAGGAGATCTGAAAGTGAGTATAAAACATTTCCACTTGTGTCTGTGCATGTGTGAGTGGTTACACAGATGTGTGATGGCTTACACAACAGAGAAATCATTACTGGGCAAATGAGAAACACTCTCCTAATCAGAACCTCCACTAGAAACATGAAAAGCAAAGCAATACTCTGTTTCACCTGCAGATGTGAGTTGATTACTGGCAGACTAACAGATGCCTGTTTCCACCCAGAAGGGCTGGAGGACACGTGGGCCAATCTGACTGATTGAGACTGCTTTAATTCACAGAATAAACAATAATTGCAAAATGGTATTGTGATGGAAATGGAGAGCATTAATGATTCACTCATTCAGACAACACAGGAAACATTGTAATGCAACGTCTTTATTTAGAGATTATTGATTTTGTCGGATGACTTGGCAGGTTGGCACGCATGGCTGGAGAAGACCAAAAGATGCTGTGAATGCCAGTCGCCTGTTCATCCAGCATATATCCGATCTTAGAATTACACTAATTTAGCAATACGCACACTTCATTCATACAGCTGCTGATTAAACATCTGCAGCCTTCCTTCTTTTATAATGTGGTGATAAAGCATGGCAATCAGTGCTGAAAAACCTTCCATTCATGCTGCCACTACGTCACAGGTACAGTACCTGCTTATCCAGGAACTCTCTGGCATCTTTTTCAATGTGTCCCTCATACAGGTTGGTGGTGAGGCTCATTAGACCCATCTTCGACAAGCCAAAGTCGGTAAGCTTGATGTGTCCCATGGACGTGATCAGGAGACTGTGTGGAGCGAGAAAACAGGCGTTTGAATTCAAATTCTGGTGATATAATCCAGATATAATGCAGTACATATTTATTTTGAAAGCTATGTCATGGTCACAGGTTGTCATTTGTTGTTTTCCGTTGATTGCCATTCTGAGTGGGGCAGGTCTTACCATAATACTTCGGGGGCGGAGTACTGGAGTGGAGATATGGACACATTAGAGTAGTGTGCTCGGGATGAATGCACAGAGCAACACTGTTTTGGTTTAGTTTCTGTCTAGGCCCTTTGCCACCAAATTAGCTCTGGTTTTGTTTAAGATTCTTGGAACTTCAGTGCTATTTAGAGTTTTTACTACTTTTGAGCAGAACCACTATAATCAAGGATGTCAGTGATGATGATGAATATGACACGTCCTCTTTGGTTCCCAAGAAAAACCTGTTAATTTTTGGTTCCAGCTGGGAACAAACTTTCATGTTCTGAACCAATTTATGTTTGGTGAAAAGGCTCTGAAAGGTTCAATATTAGTAAGCAAACCGCACACAGTCAGTTCTACTTCTGTGTACACTGTGGACAAGAGTGGGGCTGCCTGTTAGTGGTATCACCATAAACCCAACTTGTAATTAAATCTCCTAAACCTAAAAAAAAATTACCAGTATAGTGCAGGTTCCAGTATAAAGTAATTTGTCAAAGTGGACAAAACTTAAAAACGGAAAGAAAATGATAACTAATAACTAAAATAATCAACAACACTTGTTCAGATTATGAGTCTCGGCCTTTGAATTTTCAGAGCGTTGGGCACATACATGAAAGAAAACATGATGATAAGTAAAATGTGTCAAAATGTCTCTTACATGCACATTAATTGTTATACCTGAGTCACAGAACAACCCATGGAAGTTGCACATGACTGACCTGCTGACCGTGTTGTTGGAATAAAACAGAACATCATGAAACATCACAATCGATTTTGTCATTGTCATTTTACTTGGGAGATTTTTGCAAGAAGCGGCTGCCTGCGTGCCAGCTGACAGCACGCAATACCAGACGGTCAGCTGCAGCAGAATCTGATGCCAGCCAGCAGTAGCTAAACGGTTCTGAAAGGCAGCAGGGTTCCCTCCAGCAAAGATTAAAAACCCAGAAGTCTGTGCTGGGTGTAAACAAATTGGAACAATTTAGAAGCAATTTTTGAAAAAAGCAATTGTTGTTTATGTTTGACCTTACGTTTTCAGATGTGTTTTCTTGTTGGAAATGTGATTGCGACAGGTTGTTGTATGTGAGATTTGGCAGGCAGCTGCTGTCCTGTCTTCAGCGTACTGCATGCTGGCACTGAATCTTTTAGTGGTACCGGACCGTACTGGCCTACTTTCATCCCTGAAAATAACTTGCGCTTAAGTCGCTTCACTCTGTTCACCTGCTCATTGCTAACACTGTCTGTCATCTGGTGCTGAGCTGGCAGCTGATGAGAACACTGAGACTGAACTAAAACAGTAAGGTTGAGGGCTGTAAAACCAAAAATAACAAAACTAAAATGCTTGTAACAGCTCAGAGGAACCGCAGTTGGGTGATATAGCAACGTCTTTCACTTCATACACAGTCATTTAATCCAGTGTTAATATAAAAGATGTTACCTAGTGCAGCTTTAAACACTCACTTGTCAGGTTTGAGGTCTCGGTGGACGATACCATAGTTGTGCAGGTATTCCAGAGCCAAAACAGTCTCAGCAAAGTACATCCTCGCCAGCTCCACAGGCAGAGCCCCAATATTCTTCAACAAAGTGGCACAATCACCACCTGAGGACGCACAAACACCACAGGTTATTCAGAGTTTTTAAGAAGAGCACAGAATGTCTGATGAGGCCGAATGCGTAATCTTAATATGTGAGAAATTAGTATTCCTACTTTTACGATGTATCTGTGCTAATCAATAGGTATAAACATTTTGGTTTTGTAATTCTGTTCTTTTTTTTTTTTTAGCTTGTAATCCACCTTTGCCCCCACTAAGCCACATTCAGCAGTCATCCTACAAGTCACTCTCGATTACCCTTCATGCCTCAGTGTGTCTGTGCACCAATGTAAGTGGCTCTGGCTGTTGCAGCCGACACGACACTGTCCTGAGCTGCCCTCCAGAAAATTCAGAACAACTGGAGAGGAAGAGGAGGAGGAGGAGGAGGAGGAGGAGGGCTGGAGCAGGAGAGTGAATCTGCTGACCTTGTTTGACTTTCATGGTCAAGAATCACTGTGACAGTGAAATAAGAGTCTCTTCTGCCCTTGTGAAAATGTAAGTGAATGCCTGTACTTTCATTTCCTCAATCTGAGCAGACAAAGCTATCATCATCATCGTCATCATCATCAGACACTTTTATCCAGACTTAAATAAAGGGAATGAAAAGGTTGAATAAACTTAAACTTTACACCATCACCATCACCACAAGAAAAAAACTAGTTAATCTGGTGAGGTCAGGGCCACAGCATCGTGACAAAAGATTTAGAAGTAGGTTACTAATTTAGTGAAGATCACTGAAGGTAGGGAAGTGCTGGGAGCCACAGTGAAATAAAGTGATAATTGTAATTTTACAAATGAGATAGAAACCAGAGGCTGTGTTACAAAAACATCTTACAGATCCTATCGAAACTATTAAGTAACCATAGTAACTGGGACTATGACCTGATTTAAGAAAAAAAACAAAACATTACAGATGAACAGTTTGTGTAAGTCAATGTTTCTATCCCAACTTTAGATAGTAAACATGTATAGCACAGGCATCATAACTTCCAACAACTTAAAAAAAACTCTCCCAACTTTAGCTGTCTTAACCTTAACTTTTCCCCCTGTAGTAATAGCTAACTTACTTATAAGCTAACAGTAGCTAACTACAGAGTTTGCTAACAGTAGTATTCACTAACAGTAGCTAGAGGTAATGTTTGCTGACGGAAGCTAACTATCAGTAGCTAACAGTAACGTTCACTGACAGTAGCTGATGATAATGTTTGCAGATAGTGGCTAACAGTAGTGTTCGCTAACTTGTTTAATACATGTAGTTGCTCTTGTATTGCTTTTACACAACTGGATGCAAAGTACTGTGAAGCCTTTGCTAGTGAGTGAGCTGCTATCTTAGCCCGCTTTCTTTAATCTCCTGACTTAGCATTGCTTTTTGTATCAATGTATGTATCATTGTGTATCAATTATAAATAAAAACAACAGTCATAAAGTTGTTTAGCTTAGTGAAATGATAAAAGTAGTGTTGTTGCTAAGCAACAGACATAAAAGTGATGTTGGATTTAGTAGGATTTTCTAACCTGAGGTGAGATAAGATTCCCAAAGTAAGTTAGGATTTGCTTTTCTAATACAAAATTGGGGAAAATCCTATCTTAGACACTTCCTATCTTAACTTGAGACTTAAGACAGGAATTTATTGTAATATGGCCACTGATCTATTTCCTCAGAAGCCTCACAAGAAATTGAAGGGCAAACAGCAGGAAAAGACCAACTCACCCATTCAAAGTGGTCTCACAAATCCTAAATATCTTCTCAATTTGAGTCCAACCTCAGTTTAATTAAACTGTGCCAACAAAACCCAATCCGGCCCACTTACCCTCAACGTATTCCATGACCATGCACAGGTGTCTCCGTGTCTCAAAGGAGCAGAACATGGAGACGACAAACGGGTTCTCTGCGAAGGTGAGGATGTCCCTCTCTACGAACGCCTGCTGGATCTGGTTCCTCAGGATCAGATTCTGCTTGTTGATCTTCTTCATGGCAAATCGCTGACGTGTCTCTCTGTGGCGCACCAGGTAGACAGCGCTGACGAGAAGGTGAGACAGAAGTTTGAGAACTGAAGGGACAGCTGGTGCCAAGATGAAGTAAGGAAGACAGCGGGGTGAGACAATTATGAAGAGTGTATGAGCAGAACTAAGAATAGAAAGGATATTCCATCTGCTTTTAGACATGACTTTCAGACAGAGTAGCTGAGTGGATATTAAGGTGGATATTAAGACTTAAAAACGTCTGGCACAAAATGTCAAGCTGCAAGCTAATAACCTTTGAGTTTCTTTAATCCTGAACTGAATTTTTGAACTTAGCTCAGAAATGTCCTTTTTCTTTTACACAAGCAGATAATGGAGGAATAATTCAGGCTTCACAGCTGCAGCACTCTCCTCTCTGATCTAACCAAGCCAGCTTTAGATGGACTGGAAATCTTTAAAAATGCAGCAACATGAGGAAACCACATGTTACTGTTTTAAAATCCCTACTCTTTGCTTATTAGTTAAAGAGTACATTTGACAGCATTGGCTTTTAAAGTCATTACACAGACAACTGCCTGAATACATACATACAAAAATGCCTTTTAAACGTTTCCCCCTGAAAATCCCTTTGGATGTTGATGCCTTTAATTATTCTCCATGCCAGGTTTAAGGACTGGAACACTGCTTTTAGTGTTTGTATTAGTTAGTTAGTTATTTTTTTCCTGTGTCAGGCTAAATATATGGTTCATCTCACATTAGTTTATTACAAGATAAGATTACAGCTCAAAAGTGAAAAACATAAGAAGACATCCTCTAGTAACATTATACACACATATGCATAAAATTTCAAATAACCTGTGCAGCAAACAGCAGAATGGAAAAAAATGCTTCAAGTCCAAAGTGTAAAGACCTTTTTTCTCCAAGCAACTGGATAACCAGCCCAGGATTTATGGCAGCTCATTAAACAGTCAGCGTAAACGTATGAATGTGATCTACAGATTCATGTACATGGACTCATTCAACAAGACTTTCAATGTAATAAGGATGGTTGTAGTATAAAGAGTGAGACAGTCTGCATCAAGAGGAGGATGACATGGAAGGGTGGGTCAAACACAGGACTTTCACACAGGAGACTAGGGTTTGGTTTCTACGTGAGACTAATTAACCACAATCTTTTCCAAGTAGTTTTGGTGCCTAAACCTAAACAAGAATGTCACCTTTATGTGTAGAAGACGTTGTATATTGATTATTCATTATTTCTATCCATGGTGGATCTCTTCAGGCCAATCACAACCATTATTTAATACAGGACAGGCTTGATAGGATGACTGACAGAGGAGCGTCACTGGTCCAGATTTGAAAAGTCACATGGCACGTATTTTGAGCACAGTGCACCAGGCACATGTCAAAACTGTCAAACTAGGCAGTGCTGATCATATGTTTTCAGGAACACACTTTAGTGTACTGTTTAGCTGTATTTGAGAAAGTTTGCGACCTCCCCAACTTGCATGTGCCACTCAGCACCGCACCTTGCTTATTTTTGCTCTGATTGGTTATAGGTCTATCCAGTTGGTTAATAATGCCCCTTGGAAACTGAACATGAACTGAGAGATGGCAGACTGATTCACAAATGCCAGGCTAATATGTTACATTATCTTAGACCATTTTACACCACTGTATCTGAAGTTTTTAGACTGGTTCATTCATTACTATTGGTATTATTATAGTGTTGCTGTAATAGCAGCGGTAGTATTATTAACATAGTTTTCTTACAGTTTCAACTACTGTGTTGTGTGTTTTATCTATTTATTTTTTCATGTAACATTTGAATCTTGCATGAAAAGCAGTATATGATATTTATCATGAATGTTGATTATTGACATTGGAAAGAGTGCTGCATGCTGAACAAATCTTAACTCAAGGCTCACTTAATGTATTGCTTTTTCCAGAGCTTTTACCCATTTCACAGTCATCTTCATTGGATTGATGTTAAATCTTGTTTGAAACACTGCTGTACATAAATCATTGCATCTGATTTGGTTCCTGTTAAGGATCAATGAGGTTTCGATCCATTGCTTACCCATAAGCTCCATTGCTGATCAGTTTGATGCTCTGAAAATCTTCTTCACTCGGTGGCTTGATGGCTCTCGCTTTTCCCTGGTGACACATTCGACATTTTAAAACTGTAATTCAGATCAGCGTAAAGGTGGTTTAAAAGAAATGCTCAAGTGTCAGTCTGTCTTTGAGGATTTTCACAGTCGTATGTGTTTGAGTGGTGGTGTGTATATATGTATTCATACAGCATGTGAATGTGTAAATGTGTGTTTATTTGATCTTAACCTCTGCTGAGTCGTCTGTCTCTGGAGTATGTGGACCCTCACTGTCGTAGCTGTCAAGGCTCACAATTTCTGTTGAGAAACATGTGAGTTAACAAGCAAACCTGGTGTCAGAATGAAGAAAAGAGACATTTTTCATGCTAAAACACTGGGCCTCCCACGCTGCTGTGAACAGATAAAAAAAAAATGCAGCTGCTCAGACATCTTTAACAAAACAGCTATTCAAGTTTGAAAACAGCTGAATGTGTCAGATCACAGACAGAAAAACACAAGAATTAAAATAGCTTCTTCCTATTAATTTTTCTTGTCTTCTTCAGCTCTCACTTTGTACTCTCTCCCTCTTCGAGCAGCACTGGCAGCTAATTTTCAGTGTTCTTCCACTTTCGTATGTGACAGCTGCTAGAATACACTGATTATAGTACTGTTTAGTTAAAGCAGGAGAATAATTGAACGGTAATTAACTCTGCAAAGCCTTTACAAAGCTGCTCTGCACATATAACATCATGTATCATAAAAGTCACTGAGCTGACAATCGTATATTTCGTCGGTTTGTGTTTGAGGCTGAGAACAACTGATCTTGTCTCTATGAGGAGCCAAGAAAATAGATGAGAGTGTGAAAGTGTGGACGTGCAAGCAGCTACAGTACGTGGGTGTGCATGTGTGTCTCTGCATGACAATGAAGGTGCAAAAGAAAAGTGCAAGATCAAGATATCAAGTGGCACACTGCTAGCAGGAATTAGCTGAGAAAGACCCAGAAGGTCCGTATTTTTCATGAATTCAAAGATAAAACAGTTTATTGTGTAGAGTCATTTCAGATCGTTTAACCCATCAGCTAATGAACAGCTCCTGATGGATTAGGCCGGGAGCGGCTGAGCAGATGCGAATTAAAAGCTGTGAGTTTGGGGGCCGAGTTTGAGCCATGATGATTAATGAAAGACAGTGATGTCACCGCACCACCAGACAGCTAATGATCCAGCCAGTCCAAACTTTACATCATCCCCTATATCCTCATCGCGCTGAACAGCCAGTAATGCTGATCGATTTAAAGCAGGAGCGATTTAAAGCAGATGCACTCCAACAGGCAACTTTGAATTGTTCTGTTTCTACGTCCACAAGTTTTCAACACATGGCAAATATCTCTATATGAATGGGTGGAAGAGAGTGAATATTCATGGTTTTTGTAGCCCCTGTTTTTCTTTGTGTTACTTTGATAATCACGCTCTAAGAATAGATCTTTATTGTTATTGTGCTCAGAACAATGAAAATCTGTTTAGCAGCTCTTCAGCAGTCCGCAGCATAAAAGTTTAATATGTACAAGCGAATAAAAGCAAAATATAAAAAAAACAAGTGTCAAATAAAGATTTGGAACTAAAAAACCCATAATGGGGGGGCTTTGGTGGATGTAAACAGGAAGTATAATGTTGCCATGGAATCAACTAGTTAGCTGTGGGCTACAGCTTGAGCACTTTTTATATTTCTCTTCATTTTGTCAAATAGGTATCATAAAAAGTAAGCTGAACTAGCCATTAAGGGTTCCTTTTTACAACATACCCATGGACGTGCAGACAACTTACTGGATTACATTGATGCTATAGCAAACATAAAAATGTGATCATTCTCAGGCAAGTTCTGGACTTAAAAAGCAGTCTTTTTCAATGATTTCTAAGCAATTTTATGGTTTTATTCAAGACAGACATCAGAAATAATTATATCCTGGGAACATGCAAGAGACACTGAATGTAAAATTGTGTGTATCATATCGATGAGTTCAACTTTCTCCATGAATTAACTTTTTGATGCAAATTGTGGCCATCGGCAAGTACCTTAATTCATGTCTCACAGTCACAGTTTCTGTTCCAACTGCTGATCATGTTGATAAGCACTTCAATTTAAAAGAGTAGTTAGAGTTTGGGGAAAATAAGCTTATTTGCTGTCTTCCTCAGAGTTACATGAGAAGATTGATCTTGTGTCTGTCCATGAAGTATGGAGCCAGAGCCAGTTAGCTTAGCTTGTCTTAGTTTAGCACAAAAAAATAGGAGCATGCAGAGTAAGCAGCTAGCCTGGCTCTGCGTTTGAAAAATCAACCTACCAGCACATCTAAAGCTCACTATCTGTCCGGCATATAAAACACAAACTGTCATTCTTACGCTCCTGTTTGTATGGCGTAAACAACTTGTTAATTTCTGAGTTTTTTTGTTGGTGTTGTGTTTTCGGTTTGAACAGAGCCTGGCTAGCTGTTTCTCACTGCTTTCAGTCTTTATGTTAAACTATATTAATCACCTCCTGACTCCAGCTTCGTACTTAAATGCACAGACATGAGAGTGGAATCAATCTTCTCCTCTGACTCTTGGACACATGCACTTGGATAATGTTGAACTACTCCTTTAAGTATTTTTTTGTTTGTTTGTTTGTTTGATTGCTTTGCCTGTGGTTTGTTTTAATGCAGTACAATAAATACGTCCGATGTCTAATAGAAGCATTACAACAAATGAAAAAAAAAACCTCTTACCCTCCAGTGGGTCTCTGGTCAGCCCCAGCTGGCTGATGATGTATCGAGGGATGTCGGCTTTCATCAGTTGTCCCTCCTTGGCGTGATCCTCCGCTGCCTCCAGCAGATGGTAAAACTCTTCAGGGTTGAACTCCTGTAATTGAAGGAGAAAATTTTTTTTAATGCAATGGGAAGCTACAATAAAAAAATACATTTTAGAGCTTTAGCTGCCACGGCTGAAGATTTATCACGAGTATAAAATCATTTAAAGAACTCAAACGTAGTATTTAAATCTACCTTCAAAGGGCACCACAACAGGATTAAAAGTAATAGAATGAAAATGATCATTTCCATTTTACATTCAGCCATATAAAATATCTTCAATGCCAGAGTTTTAACAGCTTCAGAAAGGTCTAAAAACTGGTGCTGTGCTGTAACCATCATCATTTCTACAAGTGAATTCACAAACTGTTCAGCTCCTGCCAACATCAGACAATTGTCATTTGAAAATTAACACTTGATGCTGCTGCTTAAGTGTTTGATGTGTGGGATTATAAAAAGAAAAACTCCACTATCACTTCACTTACAATATCTAATTGATCCTCAAATAAATTTTCATGTGAATTCAAAGAAAAAGTTACAAGAGACCGAATGATTTTTAAGACTGCACTGCTGGTATGACTGCTAACTTGTAGGCAATTCATCATGATATAAGCATTTATTGCACTGGTCAGTTTTCAGTTTCACAGTAGGTTCATTTGCAAAAACAGATATATCCATTTTTTAAATTATTTTCCATAAATCACAGCCTTTTTTGTATTCCAATTAATATGAATCAAACAGGGTTGTTTTCATATTTGCCTTTCTCTCTCTCTTTTTATTTTCATAAATCATGTTTTTTATTGTGCACTTGGAGCAATGTGAATCAAACTGGTGTTCGTTTTCTCATTTCAAGAATAATGTTTTATCTGTTCTTGGAAATGAACTCCTCATACGGATATAACTAACGCTAATCTTGCAAAGGGTTCAAATGCCAAAAACTAGATCAGTTCAGAGTTCAAATATCAGCTGGAAAAGAAGGAAACACTCTGTGGCTCAGCAGCACAAGGAAGATTTCTATGGTATTGATGCTAGACAGATCATTTTGTTATCAGAATTTGCTAATCTGGTGCCAATGTGTTGATAACATGCTACAATAGAATGTATCACAATATTGATTATTTTTCCAGTCCAACAGCAGGGTACTGAACCAAGACAACTAACTTCATAGTTAGCAGTAACAACGGATGACCATTATGGAACTGATACTGTTATATTGTGTCACACCACTTTCATGCATCAATTTAATTCCAACTGTGCTAAACCTATAATCACAAAACTAGGATTACTTTAACCTGCTGCAAATCCATGCCCAACCCGCGCTATGGGGCTGTCAAACAAACACAATCAGTGTTAATACACCTCCAAATTTTAAATTGCTTTCTTGAAACATCTTTTTTTCCCAATGAAACAGCCTTTTGTGGTGTCCTGTGGGATTCAGTTTCATTCCTGTTGGTGGAATAACATTTTGATTAGAAAGCAGAGCCCGGGGCAGCCGGGATTGTTTCCTTCCTCCCCGGCTCTCTCATATCTGCTCCCCTCGACCAGAGAAAAAAGAGAGAAGTGCGGAGAGGGGGAATTAACCTGCCTCTCTGATAGCTCGCTCTGCTCCAGGATAATATTCCTGCAGCAACACAGCCTACTGACTGTGACATTTTCCCCAAATCACACCTCGCAACTGACTGGAATGCTAAATGAACTCTACGGCCGCGCACAACATTTTTATGTGTGTGTGTGTCTTCTCCTCTCTAACCTACGGGCCATGAGGATCTTAAGTCCCCTCCACATCCTGCCTGACCCTATCGACCTCTTCCGACGGTCGCCTTGGCAACAGAAAGACGAGCCGGGAGAGACGGAGGAGGGACCAAACCACTGACGAACATGTGAGGCCATCAATCAAGGAGCTGATATGCAGGTATGGGTGATCCTCCAGTGCACACAGAGGCTTGTTATACTAAGTAAGTTGAAGTGAGTTATGTTACTGTATGTATGTATCAGCATGCCAAGGACACGGCTCCGTCTCCCAGCTGATTTGATGTGCTGAGGAGAGTGGATGAGTGGAGGAGGTGGAAAGAATATTTTACAGTTTCAAGTTACGTTGGAAAAATATCCTGTGGCGATAAGCGTATTCTCCACTGCTGCCGCTGCTGCAGAGACATGCAGCATGTCTGATGTACTGAATGACACAGCTTACACAAAACCATGACCTCTACTGCACGACATCATAAACTCACACATCGACATCTCATTTATCAACAAACATTTTCTGGAAGCACATGTGTATATACATCAGCATTTCCAAATGTACGGAGGAGTAGTAAATTTAACACAAGTGCAAACAGGAGGTAAAGAGGGACTGTGTTTTCACATCTACTGCTTTTGATTTGAATGCAGAATGATCATTTAATGGTATCTAGTGTTTTGCAATCCTTTTAGATTCACATTTTGTCCTCTGTGACACAGACTAAAGTAAAGGCAGGTGCCTAACATAATAAAAACAGGAGGTACACACTGCACAGTACAAAATACAATATGAAATACAGTATAATTACCTTATAAAGTGACCTGGTGATCAGTGCTGGTGCCTTACATAATAAAAACACTAAGCAACACTGCATGGTCAAAATACAATATAAAATATGAAATATACAGTTACTACATTTTTAAGTGACCGAGTTACCAATGCCTATGCCTTACACAATAAAAATGGCAGGTATGGGCTGCTGTCGAACTCACAGCTGCTGCAGAGGACTGACAGCCTCCGTACATGGGACGCACGCTCCACCAACTGACTTGCAGGGGCGTCCCTACATTTCCTACTCCAAACATCTAAAGTCTGAAGCCCAACAATGATGACAATCAAGGTGATTTTTCAGATTTTGGAGCTTTCCTTCCAGAGCCACAGAACAGATTATACAACTGTTTTCACACATTCCTCTTGCAAGTACAGTGAGCTCCAAAATAAATCAGGTTATGAGATGGAAATACCCCCAATGAACTCTTGATGAACCTTTTACAAAGATTAGCCTCTTGTGTCGAGTGCAGAGTGTAGCTGAAAAAAATCAAATCAAATTCTTATTCTAATCTCTCCATAATAAACAAGGAGGGTTGAATAAAGACACTTAGAGCTTAGAGAGTAATCTTTTTTTTTTTTTTACCACTTGCGCAGCTGATTTCTTTTCTACAGCCATTAGGTTAAAGGTACAGGCATCACGGGATAGATGGATACTGGCTGTAGGTCTGTAATTGTGTTGATAATTTGCTGTAATTGAATGTTCTTGATTTCTATATTGCAAAGACCTGACACAGAGAGGTGGGCACACCTTGCCTCAGTTTTTAATGAGATTACATGCAGGTACTGAATGTTGTTACAGAGTGTACCTTCTTTGTGTGAGTGTATAAATAAATCTCCTTCATTTTAAATCACTGTACCCCCACCAAGGTAGGTGGGAAAGATTTAAAAAATGATCACAGAAAGAAAGGAAAAGACACCAGGTCACAAGTAAAACAAATGCAATGCAAAAGCTGAGTGACAGCACGGCTTCCAGCTGTGACATATTTAGAAAACCTGTGTTTCATCACTTCAGAATGAATACACAGCAGACAGCGTGCCCCACTTCTGCTTTTCTTTAACGCTATTTCAGTGTGAAGTCGACCCTCCATCTCCGTGTGGGAGGACAGGAGTAGGACAGGAGTCTTTCCCAGCAGATCAAGTAGAACACTCTCAGAATGTAAAAAAAAAAAACAGGCCTCAGATAAAAAAAAAAGATCCTGTCACTCGATTCAATAAAAGCTCATTTGGTGAATGTGAATCAGTGTGTGACTGCATTATCAAATCAAGGGTTACAACTTACCAAACACTCGAGGAGCCTGGCTGGACGAGATATGATGATGAAGAGCTTTTTGACCAGCTCGATCACAAAGGTGAGCTCTGAACTCTCTGAGCGCTCATAGGCCTGATAGTGAGGGAGAGACAGACAGACAGGGTCAGTTACAGACGTGCAGTGATTTAACTGAGACGTACTTATTACATTCCTCTTTTCACCTCCACAACTCACATCATGCAGCAGCTTCTCCAGGTTCTCCTGCAGCTCACAGAAGTAGACGCTGGTAATGAGGCCCTCACGTGATTTGGTCAGGCAGTCCCTGGACAGCTCAGCTATCTGGTGGTGGATGAAGCTGAGGACCCCATCAGCAAGTGGCAGGACGTTCTCCGGGGAGTAGTTCTGGAGGAACTCTGCCAGCCTCTCCTCCATCTGAGCTGTGGCCTGATTGAGTACAAGACGGTGGTTAACAGTCAGTTAGCACTGTGTTGAGAGGCTGGTGTTGAAACGTTAATGAAATCAACTGCCCCTTCACATCTGTTCTTCAGAAAGGCAGCAGTTTTATCACATGGCTACAGCTCTACACTGCCCCCCATGACTACAGTGGTACTTCTCCATTTCATCTGTATCCATAAGCTTTTAGAAAATGTGCACAAATATGGATCAAATGGATTCAGAGTATCTACAGAAGGCTCCATCCATATCCATGTGCAACAAATACTTATATAAGCCTTAAGCTGGTATGCTAAACTTGCTAGCAAACATTTGCTTATTTACACCTCCAGCAGTTACAGTGCAAAAACTATCATTTATTTAGAAACCAGCATTCCCTCTCTTTTAGTTCTGTTTTTGGTCTCCACCTGGAAATATCTGTTTAGCTGCTAAATGCTCCATTTTGTTAACCAGCTAGTCGCTAATTGAGTCTGCCTGCTGTTTGGTGCTGAGCAGGTAGTGAGTTTTTAGTTAATTCACTAAAAACAGTTGAAGCTGAAAACAATCAAAGTAAAGTTGTGGGCATGTTGAAACTTGCTCTTGCTACAGTGGCTTTACACGTCACACTGCACAAAGAACATAAAATGCTAAAAAAGCAACAGCAGTCAAGCAGTCTTTTGGGAAAAACATGAACCAGTCTACAACTAACAAACATTTTCAAAATACATGAGACATTATCAGAATTTATGCTCCCATTAAAAACCTATTTCAGGTTTGCAGCTGCTCATTATTCTGCTTGTCATGATGGTAAAAATACAGCATTGTTGAGCTTCATTCACAGTCCTGGGATGTGTGCATTAGTATGTGGGAAGACTTGTTAGTGCTGCTTCACGATGCATCACTGTGAATGAGAACAGAATGGTGGGGTGTGTGTGTGTGTGTGTGTGTGTGTGTGTGTGTGTGTGTGTGTGTGTGTGTGTGTGTGTGTGTGTGTGTTGAGTACAGGTAGGTGTTTGAGGAAACCTGCTTGCTGAGTGACATAGATTTCCTGGCCCTGTTCATAAAAACAGTGTCAGACACTGAGTCATGTCTCCACGTCTTTATAACGTATGTAGACAGGTTTAAGAGGTTAGGTTACAGTCTGGTTACATATTGAACTGGACTGGAGGAAGGTACGTGATCTAATTGATTTTGTGCTCTTGATCAATAAATCATAGGTCAGGTCTCAGCATCTCAGAAGCGGCTGACCGCCAGTACTTTTCACACACTGCGGAGTCAACAGCTTACCAAGAACAGTGAAATCAAATCTCAGCAGCAGCCCTCTGACTAAGAGCTGTCTTTTTGTTGGAGGTCAGAGGGGATTGGTAAGCCTCCTTCAAAGTAATAAGGGCGCAGAAATACAGAGATAACAGCTTAGTACAACAGAAGTGAGCAGGAGGGAATTTCTGAAAACACTTTATCAGGATGTGCAGTGTATACAGGACTACTTAAGGGATGTTAGTTTATTCTAGCAGCCTGTAGTTTGACCTTTAGACTAAGGCCATATCTTCAGGGCCTGTGTGATTCCAAAATCAATGTGTAACATTTCCAGGACTTAAATTAATCCAGGATTCAGAGTTTCTCTTGCCTGGTAATTACTGTTTTTCTTTAACTGAGTTGAAGTCCAACATATTTCAATTTCTTTATTTATATTTTTTGTTGAAAAGAGATCCTATTGCTGTGTTGACAGCTCTCCGTGGTTGCAGAGGCTTGAATTTCTTAACAGCTCAGTTCTCATAAAGGATTTCAGCTACCTCTATCCTGAGGGGGGCAAACTGGTCAAAATGCTTTACGGCACAACGGCAAACACTAACAGCTATGTGTTTGGTGAAACTGGGTCATATTTTATGGAAATAAAAAGGCTTTTGATGTCTTTTGGCTGCTCTGCCTCAAGTCTCAGTGTTTTACAGTAAGTTTCCTGATGGACAGAAAGCTTTACTTGTGCTAAGTTAAGTGAACTGCTAGCATTAACTGCTGCTAACTGCCTTCATCTAGTTAGCTCAGCTCAGTGGAGCAGGGAAGTCTTGGTGTTTACACTGGTAGGACAGGAACCTTGGACCCTCGGGAGGAGAGGGTTTTACCACAGCATTCTATAAGTGAACTGCACTCTGAAGCTGGGGAGGCAAATTTCCAAAAAATACCAATTCTTGCATAATGTTGCTTTAAGCTTAACAAGCCCAGATAATATTTGATCCAAATTTCTGTCATTTATTTGGGATATTAAACATCTTTCAGGACATGTGGACCTCCACCAATGTTTTCAGAAAAGCTGCAGCACAATAAAACAAGAATCTAAAATAAATGAACTGAACAAGGTCCAGTGTTGGTGCTGTCTACTTCTTTTCCTACACCGGATCACTGGTTGCTTTACATGGCTTTCTTTACTGTTTATGCTCTTTTCTTTGTACGTTATTTCACCGTCAGCGTGAAAGAGACTGGACACATTTGGAGATAATAATAATAATAATACTACAAGGTCCACTGGCCAGGGGTCAAACCATGGACATTTCCGTTATGTGGTAAGTGTTCTTACAATTAAGCTGCTGGGGAACCACTTTTACTACTTATTTCTGACTCAATCTTACTAAGACTGAGCTGCTCTTAGTTGAAGCAAAGGACTTTTGTGAATGATCAGTTGTTGTTCTCAGGCCATATGGTGGTTGTAGCTTTTTTTTCCTGCAGGTTTGTCCTTCAGGACATCAGCAGGGCGTATGTGTATCCTGGGATCCTACCTGGGAACCACACAAATCTGTGAGCTCTTGTTTCATTTGCTCTGGCAGATACATCTGCTCACCCTCCTATTCAGACAGATTTACACCTGTCCCTGATTTCTTCGGGCCAATCACAACTGTTTATTTAATATGGGGTGGGTTTCATAGAGGGACTGACAGAGGAGCGTCACCAGTTTGAATTCACCAGGCTGACTAAACTTATAATCAAACTGTCAGAGCTGATCAAATATGAATCAAGGTTCTGTTACTGCATCACCTATTGCTCACTTCAAATGTTTTCAGAAACGCATTCTAGTGCGCTGTTTAGCTGTAGTTTGACAAATTTTGTGATCACGCCACCATTTCTTCCTGCACCGCCCACAATTGCATGTGTCACTCAGCACTAAACTACATATTTCATTGCTCTGATTGGTTCTAGGTCTATCCATTTGGCAGAGGCATTTTGGTTTGCTCCTGCTGATGGCGCCCTTTGAAAATCGAACATAAACTTGTTACCAGGCTAGCTGCACACATTAAACATGTCTCTCTCTCTTACTGGCTTGCATTGTTTTGCAGGTGTTCAAATCCCTTTCTGTTCTTCACCTTGTCCAAACATCTCATTGATACACTCCCTGCATTAGCTTCTTAAAATGGATGTAAGTCTCTGATGTTAGTCTATAAGCAAGACTATACTGGCACCTGTATACTTCCCAGGCTATGGTGAAACCTTTTTATTTTAGCAAGAGCCTCAGATCTACTGTTCGCCTGGAGTTTTCCTCTTTCAAAGATCCTCACCACAATGTGGCAAGACTGTTCTTTGTTCTTGCAGTCATTAGCACTGTGGGGATCAGGACTGAAGAAACCTGCACATCTTCCAACAAAACAAATTCAAAATCCAGTTCAAAATTGTACAATCCATCGGAAATATCCTTCTACAGAACACAGGCTTAAATTCAAGGAATGTCATGTATTTGACAGTATATGTACAAGTGCCACTGTTTCCCAACCGAGCAGCATGTCCGTTACTGAGGGCAAATATCATGGGTTTTATTAACATTAGCACCATGCAGGCAGGCTTATCAGAATTTTCTTTGACTAAGAACCTAAATGAAAGCAACCTCTGTGCAAATATTCCCTCATTTCATCCATTTTAGATGATGACAGACAGAATGTTGCCACAGCCAGCTCAAGAATCAATAGGTAATCGATAAAGAATTGGACTGTTAAGCTGAATCAATAATGGCTTTGGAATCAGTAAAGTCCTATTGATTCCCCTAATTTTCAAAACTCTTTGCGTTTATTAAAACCAAAAAGACTCTGCTTAGAATTGAAGCAACTTAGGGTGCCATTTCCAAACCATGCACCCAAAATTGCGTGTTTTGGGGAAAACAGTGACTACAACTGTTCTAAAGAATGAATTTTACCTTGTTTACTAGTTGTTTGGGACACGTTTACCCCCTGGGACACTTAATGTATCTTCAGCTAATCACCAGAAACATCTGAAACCTGAATCTACTGAATGTTTTACATGTAAATGTAATTCAGTGCAGGTTATGAGGGGCCACTGACTATATGTTTGTGTACGTACTTGCTGTGTGTGTATGCATGCACAGTTCACACTTGTGTATTTGTCTGTGTGAGGCTGACCTTGGGGAAGCGCTCCTTGTAGACATGGTTCATCATCACTATTTCATTGTCATAGCAGGATGGAGAGCGCCCCGGGCTGCAGGGAGACAAACACAGAGAGCAGGAGTGTAATACACAGCACCGACTGAGAAAAACAAAGACGGCAGGAGGAATGAGGGGAGGCAGCCTGACAGACAGAGACCTGCAGCTCTGTATTTTTCACTTGAATGAAGGAATAATTCACCACTACCCCACATGTCGTGTCTTTATATTATGCTAATCGTGTACTTAAATTCAGTACAGTCACTTTAGTTCCTCTAATGGATCCAGTGTCCTCCTGCACGTCATATCACACTCATTACCATCATCAAACGTCAGAGCCACATGTGCACTTTCTGATGCACACATGCACAGATAAAAGGCTGCTCATACGGTACAGAATCAGACACTGACAAAAGAAAAGACGGTTATGAAATAATGTCTTATGGGCAAACACATTATAGCTTAGCTTCACAGAAAGATGTGATCTGAATAGTAATAATGAGGCATGTCAAGGAACACAATACAAACATTCTGTGTACTGAAGCCATGAGATAGGCTATTATCTAGGGCAGCCACTGCTGAGGAGCTTAATATGAAAACTGAATACTGATTAGTAGTGACGTGCAGTTGGAGTTGGGGCATGTTGCATCCAGAGAGGAGGGGTGGGGGGCTATAATAGGTGTGGTTGGAGGGAGTGTGCACCAGAGACTTCTGCTAATAGAGAAACTGCTGCGCTCTGGAGAGGCTCAAAGCACTGGAGGGTGGACTGATACTGATATTATACAAGTGGTGGTGAGTGGCTAAGTACTGTGCTAAAATATTAAGACACTTGCACTTAACTGGAGTATTTCCATGTCCTGTTACTTTCTACTTGAGAGCTAAAATGTTGTTCTTTTTACTCCACTATATTTGTGTGTAGATTTTATACATAAACCATGTCGTCACCTTATGAAATATGATATAGCTTCATCTACCCAGTAGTATAAAGCACTAGAAATAACTGCACTATATAGAAATAGTTTAAGCAGAAGTCTGGTGTAACTTTATATTTTTGTTATTGTCAGCAAATCTCATAAAAGACCATAACTAACAACGTAATGGTGCGTCCCTCAATACATTGCTGCAGTTTTGAGGTAATACCATTTACTACATAGATTTGGTGCAAAATTTAACCATTTTTGACTGTTCAAGAAAACTGTCAAGTATCCCACTAAAATACAACATTAAGACCCCAAGACTTTGAAGAACACCATAGAAAAGTTCATGCTGTCATTTCCTAGGGAAAAAAAAAACTTTTGACATTTGGAGGTTTCTGTAAGAATTGCATTTTTGCACAACTGAATAGCAAGCGCTCCTATTCTGGGATTTGCTCAGAGACCCCCTTATTGTCAATATACAAAGGAAAGCCAGTCATCCCTAGGATGGCCAGGGTCTCTAGTTTGTAGTTATGAAGTTTCATGAAGCTGTGATTATCCTAGAGGTCACTGTAGGTCATTTTATATAGAGAGATCGAGTTTTAAAAAATCCACAAGAGTCTCAACTTTCCAGTCAGACTCATTTTATGGTATTCCAATACTGTTTAGGAACTCCAGTATGCAGACATATTCTAATAGAAAAGGCAAAATAACATATATATTGCATTCAGTACAAAACTGTATGGGGTTGGCATGAAGTGTTCTGTAAAGGAGAGACTCATGGGTACCTATGGAATCCATTTTCATTCAGGTATCTTGAGGTGAGACGTCAAGGCACCCCTCTGAAAACTGCCATGCCAGTTTTAGCCTTGTTTGGGGTGTTATTTTGCCCCCTTCCCAACCAGCTAGCATGACCAGTGGATTCTAAAGGTCTTCTACTTTCAGATGATACCAGCTACTGAAATAGTATAATGTTGCCATAATGGGACATGGATGTCCCTGCGAAGCTGAAGAGGTTAATGAAAAAAAGAGTGAACAATCCGGCGTCTCTCGTCTCATTAAATGGCAGAAAATTAAGCATTCAGCGGCACTGACGCATACAAAGAAGGTGAATTATACAAGACAAGCAACAGAAAGGCCTGTGCTCTAAATAAATGATTGAGAGCCCTCTGCATCTCTTCATGACAAAATGAAGTTGTTCCTGCACACTAATTAAAGCTTCCCTTTCATAATCTTAATGGTACAGCTTAATGTCCCTTCATAAAAACTTGACAAACTGATTTTTGATTAGTTTTGCTATTTTTTTGTTTGTTTTTTTGTTTGATGGTGTGATGGTGGAGTGATGGTGACTACCCTTTTTTTTTAAATAATCAAAAAACTATTCAAAGGCATTGATGTAGCCAGAAAACAATCTGATGTTTTGAACAATGACTCTTGAATTTGTTGAAGAAATCTGAGGCACTTGGGAAATGACAACAAAAACAAACAAGTATAGATTTTTTTCAAATTATTTTGGTGGACTTGGGCTCTTTAAAAGCCAAAACATTGTGTATTTGACTTTCTGGTGTGTTTAGGAACATCTCGGACAAATCCTATTGATTCTATCTTTAAAAAGCCTTTATTAACTCGTGGCCATTCAGCAGTTGGCGATGCATTTTAAGCCATTAAGGCCTTCAAATACAGATGAGTTGTCAGTAGTCACATAGTCAGTATGGAATAATCACATGATTGGTGTCGACAGGTGAAGCCACATTCAGCAGAGGAAAACACACAAAAAATATTTTGTGTTGGCATTTCTCTTAAACAAAACAAACAACAAAATATTGTATTTATGTTTTTCACTTAACTGATGTGCACTTGTTTGATTTTAGCTGTGACAGTCTTCACTGCGTTTTGATGTTTCTTTCTAGTTTCTCTCCTCTCCTCTGGTCTGTGTGCTTCACTGAGGGTAGGCCTCCACACAAACAGAGCAGTGGATGACAACTTGTTAGGTTGCTGTAAGTAAAATAAAGCTTCCTAACAAGATTAACTTATTAAATCAGATGTAATCCATTTAAAATCAAAGATGGACAAATATCAACCCCGAACCAATCAGGCAAAAGCTAGCCAGCTAGTAAGATAGCTCCAAAGACATGTGTGCATAAGAATATTACATAAAGAAGAGATGAGAAGTAACTAAGTACAAATACTGTATTTAAATACAGTATTCAGGTATCTGTATCTGTTGACTATTTAGTATTCTGACAAATTTGTACTTTACTTTATACATTTTAACATAAATATCTGTACCCTCTGCTCCTCACATTTTGAAAACTGGCTTGTTACTTCAGTTTTAGTGCATCTGAGGGAAAAATAACACAAAGAACAGTTGATTCCCTGGTCATCCATCAGTGAACATCATAAATGACAGACGTAACAAGACGAAAATGACCTAAAAGACATAACAAGACCAGACGGGCAGAGAGGGAGTGTACTTTTGCCAATTCTGTGTGTTTGTTGTGTTTTCAGCTGTTAGCATGCTAGCTAACGCTGATATCTGTTCCTGTAGGTCTCTGTGTCGATATTCAGTCATACAGACCAGGTTCACTGAACTGATGTGTGGCTGCCAAATGATTGACAGTCGTGGATAAAAGCTGTTAGCCAGGCAGAGAGAAGTGTAGGGTAAAATTAGCAATGACAGCTGTCAGTTTGCAGTGCAGCAGCAAGGGGCTGCGTCAGTGAGTTAACCCATTGTATGAGTTAGTGTGGTAAGCAGTTAACTTAGGGGAAACACTGTGTTTATTTATCAGTTGTGTGTTTTTGCTAAGTTACAGACTGTAAACTCATTCCTGCTGCTCCTTAAATAGCTTCTGCTGTCAGGGACGAATTGCAGATGCATAGTGTGGGGGGGGGGTTCTTCATTTACTAAAACTCTCTTTTGCCCATGACCTGCCAAGCTCTCACCTGAGGCTTCGAGAGCGTGGCCGGACGTGCGGCGAGCGTCGCCCCCCGTCATCGTCTGTGATGCTCTCGGTGCTGCCAAAGTGCTTGGACAGGAAGTGCAATTCATCCATAGTTGGCTGGAAGGGCAGCTGGTGCAGACGCTCCTGGGATGAGCTGGATGACTGCAGAGAGACATGAAAAAGAGACAAGGTTAAAATGTGAACTGCCCTTTGTTAGATCCTCTCTTTTTAGAGCCTCTGTAGCAGCTGTAACATCAATAGTTTAAAAATAGATAGCCAGTGATGGAGAAATCAAAAACAACAAATGGCAAGAAGACCTTAATCGATGTGGTGACGAGAAGAGAAGAGAAGAGAAGAGAAGAGAAGAGAAGAGAAGAGAAGAGAAGAGAAGAGAAGAGAAAAACAAGGTATACTATGATGTGAGTGGGTGGAAACAACTGATACAAAGGAGCGACTAACTTAAAAGAACAAGGAAGGAAAAGAGAGAGGTGCAGAAACAAGAAAAATATCCAGAAGGAGTTGGTGTAGGAGGGCAAAAACAGAATAATGTAGACTGAAAACCGGAGCAGAAAAGACTGCAGGGAATGAAAGAGTCACTCCACGTGAAAAAGTTTACTGCTGCTTTAAGTGTCTGCAGCCTCCGGGGAGTTAATGGCAGCGCTGCTCGGTTTTAAACAAAAGACTTTTCTTCAGCGCAGGAGGGCAAAACCAGTCTGGATCAATGGGAGGTTTAATGAACACAGTTCCCAATGGGACACCATGGTTGGCTTTGGCCACATAACGATTTCTGCTATAAAAATCCATTACAAACTGCATTCAGGTCTCAGCTACTTGCAAGCTGCAGATAAGCACTGAAATGATGATTTTGTGAATGCAGCAAGTCCAGGATCAATTAAGAAGTTCCCTGGTGACACAGAGCACTCAGAGACTGAGCGAAATGCCACTGGATATGATGGTTATCAGAGATGAAAAACTGTCTCATATCTGTATCACTGCTTTCATGCAGTCACAGGGTGCATCTCAATTCACTTTTTATTGCATCCACTCGAGCGTTGGTCCCTCCCACTGAAGACGTAACGAGAGGTGAAAGGAAAAGACGCATAGAGAGGTATCACGTTTTCAGAAAAATTAATTGTCCTTTCCTCTCAATCTTCATCTGAAGTCAGTTTTCTGATGATGGCGGCACAGTTAGATCACCTGTCAGTCGGCTTCAACGGCTCTGGCGCCTCTTCTGATGCCTTGGAATTTGTATTTGCATATCCAGTATATGTGCTGTCCAAATAATACAGTAATAAGGGTGTACAGTCACTATTTCCAGCACTGTTAGTCTTCATCCTCCCACACAGAAAAACAGGATGTGAAATTAGTGTCTCCGTTTTCCCTTTACAAAACAGTTTGAAGCATCCACACATGCATCAAAACTTCATTCTGTACAGATTTAACCACAGTTTGTAAGTGGAGCTGTCTGCCCAGACAGAGAATGCACGAGGCATTTCTACAGCAGTAACACATAATTTCTTAAAGCTTATTTATTAATTATTTGCATCTGAATTGTGACTCTATTATTTAATAATCAAGGTTATGGTGAGAGTGTCTTTTAATTTGTAGAAATATTTAAGGCCAAAAAAGTGGCACTAACTCAAATCACAATATACTCTGCATACCTTTTCTTTATAGTTTTAGTACATACTGCAGCTGTCCTCACAAAGTACATACTGTTGCATGCAGTGTGCCTACAACTAGGACATACTACTTCCTCATAACATTTGACCCCCTTGCGCATACACCCATCACAAAGGATTGTGGGTCAGAATAGCCATAACAGCATGCTAAATAGCTAAATTATATGGTAGTCTGGGTTCACAGGGACTTTCAGCAACGCACATGATTTAATGGGATAGTTCCGATAGTTCACTCTCTCCAAACCACCAGACTCCTTTTGCAAAAACAGTAATTTTACCTCATAGAACACAGGAGTTGCTGATCTACCGCTGCCTCAATCTGTTGAGTTTATTTGTGTTATTCTGGTGTTTTAAAAGGTTGGTTCAGATTCACCAAAGTCACACAATAACACAAATAAACTAACAGATCGAGGCAGCAGTAGATTAACATCTCCTGTGTTGTGTGAGATAAAATAATTTTTTTGCCAAAGGAGTCTGGTGGCTTTGGAGGGAGCTATATTTGGCTTATCTAACAGCAGTTTCCCATCGGAAAAAGCTGTTTGATGACAAGATAAAGTAAGTGAACATATTCTAAATATAATGTACCCTTAAACCAAATTGATTTTTTGGGTGGTGAGCCTTTTTTAGGCGACTAATCCTGGGTTCACATTACAGGAGTTTTTAAAGTCTAACCTATTTTGACATCTAGTTGCATCTCACACATAAGAATAAATTTCACAGATTCTCTTTGTCCTTTGAAAAAAAAAAATAACACAATACAAACTTGGTAACACCTCTCTTTCACTTCAGTACTGATGTAATTATCCAGAACCGAAGTTGGGCCCAGATTTCTCCTCCGATGCTTGGGTGGGGTGAATCTGAGAGGCTTGAAGCCGGGATAAAATATGTTTGGCTGCTGACCCTGTCCACCAGTGCTCCTGTTGCTTCATCAGACTGGAAGCATGCTGTCCACCATCTACTGTAGGTAATACACTGAGTCTGAATAAGAACATCACACAACCCCACTTCAAATAATCCAAAACATGCCTCTAACTAAACGGTGAATAAGCTTTGGAGTAATTCGACATCTGGGTTGTATTTGCTCTTGTAGAAAAGTGCGGTGTTGTGGTTAAGCAATGTCAAAGCAGCTCGATCAGCTGCAGCATCTAACAAAGGGAAATTAGGATGAACCAAGTCCACAGTTTTATTCACCTGTAAGGTTTCATCCTTTGAACTTCCTCCGTCCTTATCCTGCCTTACCTCTACTTTCTCCTCAGCTTTGTTTACATTTCTGACTATTTCTGTAGCTGTTAAGCATAATTTTTTTTCATATCTTCCTCTTCATATAAGAAACTCCTCTACACACTTGCACACACACATCTTCTCCTTTCATCTGCTCTGTTCAGTATGCAAGGGTCCTGCTGTAACTAATCAAGCGAGTAATGGCCCATGTAAGAACCAGCAGAGCACTGAAAACCTGACAGGGGTGGAGGGGGGAGCATGATGGAGATTGAGAGGAGTATAGAGAGACTGAAAAACCATCTTCAACCTCATCTACCAGTAAAAAGAGATCAATCAGTCGCCTGCAGAGTATGTCTCCCTCTATATGTGCTGCTGTGAGGAAGAGATGCATGAGAGGCAGTCAATGGAAGAAATGATGTGTGAAAGAGCAGCACACATGCAGAGGAAGTGATTGTGTCGAAGATGGCACAGAAAATGTACAGCCAGTGGATTATGAGTCAACACCTTGCCTCCACCTGAGCATCATACACATTAAGGTCCATTTCTCAAATGGACTATTTACCAAATGGGCCTTGGCAGAGTTCATTTCGCTGAGTACCTTCAAACATCTTTCGCTCAGACAAAAGTGAACATTGTTGTTCGTCGTCTCTGTTTGCTTCAAAACACATTTCACTTCCACCTACACTCGCTTTTATTTGCCTCTGCTGCCCCTCCTTATCATCCATCTCTGTTTCTCCTGGGATAAAGTGATGGATGGAGAAATAGTTACTGGAACAGTTTGCCACTGGTGCTGCGAGGCATAAACGCAGATTGGTTACATTTCATTTCCATTATCCACGTTTCTGAAGAAAAGCCAAGTCATCAGCTGCAGATAAATCAGGTCGATCATATCTTAGCAACCGATAAGTTATTTTTAGTTCTGTTTTACATGTGATGCATGTTCTTCAGCACTGAAATAATCAGCCGAGACTCGCAGCAGCAAGTACAAAGTCAGTAAACACAGGAGCGTGTGTGTGTTTGTGTGTGCACAGCACTTAGCTGCAAGTGTGGCGTGTAATGATTTCAAAGCAAGTCAGTACATGCAACTTTAGAGCATGAATTTATGCACAGCATAGCAGGCTGATTTTATGCATGAAAATATATGCAAATAAATTCTTTGAGTAACATCCATATTCATGCTAAGGATACAAAACCCACCTCATCAACTTAGTACTGGATGAAAAATCTAAAATAAAGTTTTGTGTGTTGATTTCATGACTTGTGCAGCTGAATTATCAGGAGAAGAAGAAGCGGATCCCACACTTCAATGTCAGTAAGTTTTCTTTTGTTTGTCTGATAAAACTGGAAATGAAAGAAAGTGCAGTGTTTGATCCTTATGAGTTTTTACGCTACAAAGAGGGGAGACGTGAAGGATTTTCTCTGTGAAAACAACATAAACACCAGCAGAGACTTCAGGGGTGTTTTCAGGAGACTGCTGTCGCACTGTGCTGTGGTGTCCTGTTTGACAGCCACAAGTTTTGTGTTACAAGAACACACTTAGTCAGCTCTATCTTACATTTGAGAGAGCGGAAGATACACTGGCTGCTGCAGTAATAATACACGATAGATCAAGAGTTCTCAAACTTTTGATGACTCAGTGCCAATTTAGGGAGCTAGTATATGATCGAGGACTGCACAGGAATTGGTCTAATTATGGCATTTAACATTAGATTCCTTGAGCACTGAATTCCACTGTTTTCAGATCACTTTATCTGTCCTAGAGTCCTGCAACGGGTCAGGCACCTGTGGGTACACACCGGATGACCCACAAAAATGCTGTGTAAAGTATATTTATATAAATTTATGGGTGTGGGCATTGGTAAAAATGAAATAACTGCAGGTGGGCAGCAGATAAGAAAAATAATATAACACATGCAATAAAACAATGTTTTTTTTCCTTTGAAGGAATCAGAAATAAAATGATCATGCAGTATTTTTAATATTTCTATCCACTAACACAGTATTATCAAGTCCATTCAGCTGGCCAGGTTTTATTGTGAAAGCCTAAGATACAACCACTGACCCCACATTCTGCCAACAACAGGATGTCACTGTTTGATCTGAATGCTATGAAGGCTAGCTGATAGCTGGAATGGATGACATAAAGGCAAAAAGAGCCAGTGGAGGAATTGTGGACAATAGATAGTTGAAGGCTAAGTCGGACGTTTGGGACCAATATGGTACACTAACAGAATGTAAGAATAATATTGTGAGAAAAGTTACCACAAGGATAACTGGCTTGTGGCAACCAAGCATTGATAGCGACATTGCTTTTTGATCCTTCAGTGTCGGCTCTTCCTATCATTGTGAAACAGAATTCACCAAGTGTTGGATTGTTCACCCACTAACAGGGAACGTGAGCAGGGTTTAGACCATCATCAGACAGGTGAGGGTCAGGTCGCAGGGCTAATATTCACAGATCCGGGTGGTTACAGACTTGATTTAGAGATACTCATGAGTAACAGGTCAGTTATGGATCGCAGCTTTGTGAGTGGGTTTACAAAACTGGACCTGAGGTCCGACAAAGTAAGAGTTGATTCAATTTTCCTGAAAGCTCCTTTTCTCTGCAACCATGCAGCTTTTTTCCATTGTGGCTTTCCCATCTCACTTCCACATGAAACTGCTGAGTTGTCCGCTGAAATTATTAAACTTTAGCTAATAGCACTAGCACTGATAATAGAAAGTAATTTCTGCTACACTCGCAGGGTGTCACTAGTTACATGCAACCACTAGCATTCTAGGTTACACTGCTACACAGTAGCCGAATAATGTATTAAATATAGGGTACTGAAAGTGAAAGCATTAAAAATGGACCACATGTGATTAAAATATAATGCATTTCATGTGATGTTCAGAGGCTACACAGAATGTTTCCACCATTGGCATGAAGACCTCCTCTTAAGCTTTAAAATCAGTATAGGACAGTTGAGGATATCAAATGGTTGAGGTACTGGAAGAAAACGTAGGATTGTTGCATCCCAAGCACTGGCATCATCCATGGCGGGTGCATTGAGTTGTATGCATTCCCAAAGTTAAAGATGTGGGGAAACGCCTCAGCAATCCTAATGTAAAGCAGCAAAAAATGCAGAAGTGCCAAAGACTAATAAATTCCACTGGTGTTTGGAAGGACCAAAAATAATGCTTTATTGTACACTATATTATTCTTAATATTTAGTTTAAATGATGAGGCATAGTGGGTGTTTTTGTTGTTATTCGTTGTGAGAAGTGAGTCATGCAGTGTCTATGTTTGTGTGAAAGAAGTACTAGCACATTAGCAGTAGTTATGTTACTTTAGTCAGCTGTAACGTGTGTAGATAAGCTTGGGATGCAACATAATAGTAGGCCTGAAAGACTTTGTGTGTTAGCTGCCACAGAAGAGTAAAAAAAAGTTACTATCATGCAAGGTTGGGCAATTGGACAAATGTATCACCTATTTGATGGTTGCTGTTTTTTTGGGGGGGTGTGTGGGGGGGGGGGTATCTGTTATTTTACTTTGCTAATGTAACAGTCTGCAAAGTGACAGGCTCTGCTCCCTGACATGGTCTCATGCAGTGGCACAGCACACACCCACTCAGACAGAGCAGAGTGCACTGAGCTGAGGAGTGACAGGAAAACAGCCTGCAGAACCAGACTCTTTAAACAACGTGATGAATTGAGGATTTATTTCAACCAAGCAAGAGTTGGTGATTGTTGGGACAGTAGAAAGGGTAACAAAGATGGTTTTGGGGAGTTTTACATTTTTCTGTTGAGTTTGATTGAAGTGTGTTTTACGAGGAGTTAATGAACCAGTTGTATTTTTCCTGTTTAATAAGGAGCATTTCTTTGAGAATGTTTAATTTCTTGATACTCTGTGGGTTAATTTTGTTTATTGGATGTAGTGAATGTACATAAGATGACTTCTTTTGTGATTTTATTTTGCTTGTGGCAGCAAAATGTCACCAGCAGAAACATTGGTGGAGCACAGAGAGTCTCTTCACCTAACATTACATCAATTTTTTGCTCCCCAATGTTCACCCCATGTTGGCACTGTGATTACTGTCTTTTGTTTCCAAGAAGACAAACTGAGCCAAAATGCTGCAAAATAAATGTAATAATAAATAACTGCATAGACGGTCTGACTGTGTGGCTTTTCTTCTTGTTCCACAACTCACCGTTGAACTGGGTGTATTGGTTCCATATCCTGAGGAAGGCAGAGAAGCCAAGGACCATCTACGACCGTCAGCCCTGAGGACAAAATAAATACAAGTGGAAATTGGAGAACATATGTTAGAATCAAGAACAATAAGAACTGTTACCTCTACCACTTTCAACAGCCAGAACTGCAATATCAGTTCCTATTTTAGTCTCCAGACTACACAATCAGCAGCTACACTAAAACAATTCCACCACCTTCACTTTCCTTTCAATCTACCCAATTACACTTCTGCGCCTTTTATTCCTCTCTTCCCTCAGGCCATCTCCAGCCGTCCCCGAATCTGACACTTTTTCTGAGTGACTGATGTGGGAGACACGTTTGGGCAAAGTCCTGGCACCCGTCCTCATTCATCTTGGCCTGCTGTCACCCCTCTGACACACAAACACTCGGCGGGAGCAGTGCAGGACACTGCCAGGGCAGAGGCAGGCATTCAATTTGCATGTTTGTGTGTGTGTGTCTGTGTGTGTGTGTGTGTGTGTAAAAATAATCCAATCAACAATTTCCCTCTTCTTCTTCGCACTGCTCGGGTAACGTTGCGTGTGTGACTTATTGTGTGAATAAAGGCGGGATGCCAACCTGCGAGAAGAGGCGAAGGAGAAGTGGGCCGGTCCGCTTGGTGAGAAATTGCGCGGGCTGTCCAATGGACTGCTTCCTATTAAAATACATATGGACAGAACAAAGCAGAAAACATACACAATGATTTAATGCTCAGGATAATAACCAAAATTCATTTTAGGTAACAACACTTCACAAATCATTCCCATTTCATTTAATCAACCTCACTTTTACAGTTCAAACCAAAATCAAAAATACATATTTTAACCCTGGCTTGTAGTGCTATTTATCCATCTAGAGTTTTTTGGGTGTGAGTTGCACAGTTTTAAAGATATCGACCATAGAGATGTCTGCCTTCTCTCCAGTATAATGAGACTAAATGACACATTCAAAAACAGTGTCTCTTTCCAAAAATTCAAGACTTGGTTCAGTTCACATACCATGTGGTGAGTAGTTTCATGGAGGAACTACTTTCTTTCAGCAGTAGAATGTACAAGAAGTACTTGAGAATAAGTAGTTCCTACATGAAACTGCTCACAACAAGGTCTGTGGATTATCTGGCGTAACCAGGACATGATTTTTGGAAAGAGACACTTTTTTGTGCAAACAAACAAAGTGCTATTTAAAAAAAAAAAAAAAAAATGTGTATTTTTGATTTACAGGTTTGATTTACTTCTGTGTATATTCACTGTGACACCTAAATCCAAGCCACCTACAGTCATATTGCATATATATTGCTCAGCCTTCCACTCTCTAGGTAAACAGAGTTCAAAATTTAAATTTTAATGAAAGTTCAAGAAAATCTGAACAACTACGTTCGTACTGTAACACAATGAGAAGTGCACGTGAGATAAATAAAACATAACATAACGTGTTGTTATATGAATATGATGTAGGCCTACATCATATTAGCATCAGCTAATTCCTTAAACAAACAAAATCAAATCTTGATCCTGTCCTGCACTTTTGAATAGTCAGAGATTAACTTAAAGGACCAGTGTGTAGGATTTAGTAGAGCTATGTACTGGCAAGAATCTGGCAATATAAAACCTATCCTGATACAGGGGTATCATTAAATATACTGTCTTACTGTAAACACTGGTGATATACTGTTTTTTTTTAGTCTTTTTGAGCATTGATAAAGAATCACAAGATAAAATATCGCGATACACAAGTGTTTCAATATTTTCTTACACCACTAGGATTTAGTGGCAAAACTCAACAACTCTTATTTTCAGGTAATTATACTCTTATAAAAACAAATGAATACTGAATATTATATTCAATTTCTGACATATACTGCCAATAAATGGCTGTAAATCTTACACAATGAACCTTCAAATGATCAGCCATTAAGTTAAATAGCAACTGAACACCAGGAGGAAATCTTGTCCTCGCTGACCTCTAGTGCAGCGTTGCCTTTTCATACAACGGGTCAGATGAGCATGTTACTATGACAACCAGCAACTGAGAGCTCCTAAGTCATCAGCTGCTACATATTTAATAGAGTTTTTGATACTGTTATTCCAATGTTTGCTGCTTGTTTTTCCAGTTTTGATATGTTTGGAAAACATAATACAAAAATGTAGTTAAAGTACATGTCACATAATTTTTTTAACTGGTGAAAAACTATTGAATGGTCAATAAAAACACAAAGGAAAAAAATCTTTTGGCACTCTCGGACCATCCTCAAGGCTCTCCAGTGTGGCGACCACTGCGATATTGGGTTAAAGTCTCACCTTGCTGCAGTGATGGCACAGTGTACTGACACACCCTGAGTACACTTTTACAGCAATGCAGCAAGGTAAGATTCGAAGTGATTGGAGATTTTCAGTTGGTATCAAGCTGATATTCAAAGCTTGTAATTTTCTTTCTTTCTTTCGTAAAAAACACCAGGATTTTAGAAAAAGAAGTTTAAGCTACTTTCACCCAGATTTCATGTCCCGCTGCACCCAAAAGATGTTGTATTTCCTGATGCAAGTAGACACTGACCACTGCAATTTATAGTTAACTCTGTCCTTTTGAGACAAGTGAAAGTCAAGAAGAAACACAAGAAAATCCTTCAATAGGAAGTGAAAAACTGTGTTAACAGCTGTGGAACAACTGTGGTCCTGGGGGCACACTGCCCTGCAGGTTTTAGATGCTTTCCCGTTTCAACACACCTGATTCAAATGATTAGCTTGTTATCAAGCTTCTGCAGAAGACTGATAACAACCTGTTCATTTGAATCAGGCACGTTGGAGCAGGGAAACTGGCACAGACCCACTGAATGAATAAAAACGAGAAATATGCTGCATTTCATTAGTCGTTCAGCATGAACTTCTTTTTATAAATCATCAGAAATACCTGTAGACTCTTTTCAATAAGGCAAAAACATCTTCTGCACTTGGTAACAAGCTGCATCAGTTTCTGATTTAGAAATGTCTGTGATTTTGTGGCCTGTATCACGATTATCAGAACTACTGTATTATTGCTGTGGGTTTATGATGTCTTGCACAAAAAATGTTTAATGTGTGAAATGTTGATTAATATGCATTGTCACTGGTAAATAAATAAATATTTTGAGTGAGTGGCTGTTGCTGTTGACTTTGTTTTTCAGACAAATGAAACAACATTCATGATGGCAGTCGGGATTCTCCAGAGGGCAAGTGAACAAGGGCATGTTGAATGACTAATGACACACAGTATCTCAGGTGTATATCACCCACAATGCATTGCTGTCATGCATTTGGTGCAAAAAATATATATAACATTTGATATTTATTTACCAGTGACAATGCACATTAATCAACATTTCACACATGGAAAAAAAAAGCTGTGATACGTGCATGATACTGATCAAAAACAGACATTTCTAAATCAGAAGCTCATTACCAAGTGCTGAAGATGTTTACCTCATTGAAATGCTGTTATTTCTAATAATTTGTAAAAAGAAATATAGCGTGAACCTACAGCTGGTGGTTTTTAGGTGGTTGTCAATGTAACAAGGGTGACTATGTTTCAAGTTTTTATGTTTTTAAACTGAAACACTCTCGCCCTTGTTCACTTTGAGCTCACCCTCAAGGTTACCTTCCCCACCCTCTGCTCTCCAAGTGGCCTTCATGCAAAGCATGCCGTTACATCATATCAAGAGCTGAGGGTAATAGTGCTTTCATGTGCTCCTCTGATGCTCACAGTTTCCAAGATGGGAAGTCGTTATTCTGACGTTGGTGTGTTCATGTGCTTTTAAGTTGTAAAGTGAAAACATGGATGCACTAATAATCGGGGCTGCTAGTATAGCAAAGAGGACTTGTTATTAGGGTTAATACTAATAAATAACTTCTAATTAATGTAGGTCACTCTATGTGAACAGAAATTAACAATTACAGCTTTATACTATATTACCAATTACATCTGGTGAAAATGTTGCACAATACATGAAGAAATGAACAGTTATCAACCGAACATTTATTCTTGTTCATATTTCTACATATACGATGTCAACAAATAACAACTTGGCAACTCCAGTAACAGAATTTTCTCAGAGTTGTTCTTTTGACTTGAGGGGGCGGTTACATGAATTTTCCCAGTCAGGAAATAATTTTTCCCATGATTCTAACACTACATGATGGCACTATTAGTGAATGAGGGTTAGGGTTAGGGTTTTAAAAATATTTTACTTTTTTCACATTTTAAGTTCAATTTTTAAGCAAACATTGCTAAATTGTCATTCAAAAAAAACTTACTTAACTCAATATACCATTTATTCAGGCAGTGTATCATGTGTATAGCTTTTCTTTACTGACCTATGTGTCCGGGCAGTGGAGAGTGCGGCCGTGGCAGGGTGGGGGATGTACTGGTCAGGATGAGGCTTTTCCGGTTACTAGTTCTGCAACTAGAACATAAAAGAGAACAAAGAGCACATCAATGTTTGTCTTCATTATATTTGAGGCTCCATCGATACCAGATGGATGATAGCCAACACACACACACACACACACACACACACACACACACACACACACACACACACACACACACACATACACACACACACACCAGTGAGTGACCCTCAGGTTAATGAATATACTGTGTCTTTGTTCGGCTCTATGTGTGTACTTGTCACCATGAGTAAATGTATAGTCCACAGTACAGTGTGTGTACTTCTTTATCTTGAGTGCAGAACATGTTTCCTGTGTGTGTGTGTGTATGTGTCAGGCTATAACACAAGACTTTATTGACATCCATCCACCCACAGGGGAGAGCGACAAAGCAACAAAGATTTTTAATTTCCTCTAGGTCCAGCCCCACGACGGCTCCGCCATGAAATATAATGGCAGGAGTGATGATGCGATGGAGAGATAGACGGAGAGGAAGCAAAGGAGGAGGGAGGACAGGTATAGACCATAATGAAGAACTGGAATTATTGAACCATAAAGGCTTCACTCGGCTGCCGCCACTGGATGTGTCTTTGAATTTCACACACACGCAGAGGGTTTCTGTCTTACATAACAGCTCGTAAAAAGTGGGAAGTGGATTTTTCAGGTGTTATCTTCATGTGTGGATTGGAAAGGCCTTTTGTGCTTGTCTGCGTGCTTCACTGGAGCGCCTGTCAGAGCAGATTTTACACAGCAGGACCACATCTGACAAACAATACAAGTTTGCTCCGTGTTGCATCAGCCAGCATGCTGCTCTCCATCTGCACAGGAAGTGCAGTAAATCACAGATTCACACATAAAAATAAGACTCAACAGTTATTTGATTTATCTCTCTCTCCATCTACATTCTTTGAAATAACCCTTTTAGGTTCCAGGTAGAACCTTTTATAAAGGTTATTTATGAAGATTCCAGAGCGTTCTGCATGAAATCCACCAGAAAAGGTCATACTTTGAACCAACCGCGAAAGTCTCAGGGGGTTCTACAGAGAACTATTTGATATTCCAAGGAACATTCTTATCTAGAACACACTCGTGGGGTTCAACAAAGCACCTTGTTATATTCCAAGGGTTTAATCTAGAACCCACCAAGGGAGTTACTACTAATAATCTTTTTAGATTCCGAGGATTTAATCTAGAACAAACCCTACAGACAACCCATGAGAAATTATACAGTGAACCCTTCTATGGCATAATGATTCCTCCCAGAACTCAATTTGCCATCTAATAGTCCCACCAGAACCCACCAAGGGGGTTCTACAGAGAGCCTTTTTATATTCTAAGGGTTCAATCTAGAATACACCAAGGGAATTTTATCTAGAACCCAGTCACTCTTCAAAAAATGCTTCTTTGGATGAAAAGCTTTCTTAATCAAACCCTTACACAGAACCCCTGACAAACCCTTTCTTCAAACAAGGGATCTTCAGAAACAAACGGTTCTGGGTAGAACTTCAGGCAGAACCCTTTCAGGGCCCTTATTTTTAAGAGTGTATAATCTGTATCCTCGTCTTGCAGTCCTCCCACATCCTCCCTCTCCACCAGCATCTCTCCTCTCTTTTTGATGCCAGTCTTCTTCAGCACTTGTTTCGAGCACTCTGAGACATCAAACCCGGGGCAGGGTTTTATCGGTGGCAGTGCGCCTCTGTGGGCGCCGGCTGAGGGAGAGCTTGTACTCAACCTTGCAGAACAGAGGAGGATCATATTGAAATATTTAAGGGAAATGCATTAGCTTTGGACGGAGGGCTGGAAGTGGCTTAACGCCGCAACAGCACTCAGAAGATGAGAGAACAGAGGAGACAAGGGGGGAAGGGTGGAGGGAAGAAATAAAAGAACAAGACAAAAAAAAAGGGAAGAAGTGCTCACAGTTTATATTCCTCTCTCTTCTCTTTTCTTTATCCTGCCTGCAATCGTCCTTCCTTTCACTCGCTCCTTAACCTGTTGTCTCTCAAAATCCACATTTTACACTGGTGCGCTTCCTCCTCCTCAATCAAAAGCTGAATCACTCGAGCATACACTAGTCGAGATTCACTCCAGAACATATTCTTAGTTTCTGATTCATGATTCATCACGTCTACCAGCAGCCTGAATCCACCAACGAGTCATCAAATGGCAGTGAGTCATTTTTAGGTGAAGTGTTTCATGTGTCAAACCACGTATTACAGGGAAATCTTACCTGCATCGTTTCTGTGACCTTTTCTTAAGGCTTACCATTTTCAGTCACAATAAATCTCTTTTGATAACTCGTCAGTCAGTCTGTTTCTACTTTATGTATTCTATCTTTCCTCTGCACACTTAGAAATAAGGGTTCCAGACAGGTTCTTCTTGACTGGCTGAGGTTCTACACAGAACCATTTGTTTCTGAGGAAAGGGTTTGTCAAGGATTGTCGAAATCCTTGAAGAAAGTTTCAAGGAGGCTTTATACCATAATATGAAAGGGTTCTCACAACCTAGGTGGGTTCTAGACAAAATACTTGGAATATTAAAGGGTTTGTGGTAGAGCCCCCTGGGTGGGCACCCTTAGAAGGTGGAGACGTTTTCGGTAGAATCTGGAGAGAAAGGGTTCTCCTTTGGAACCTGCGATTGTGGATTCTGGGTAAAATCTTTCACAGAACCCTTTATGTTGGGTTCTACAGTAGGTAGAAATCCAAAAAGGGTTCCAAGTAAAACTGTTATAAGAGGTTCTACCAGGACAAAAAGGGTTCTACTATGGGGACAAACCAAACAATCCTTTGAGCTTCTAGTTAACATCTTTATTTCTAAGCGTGTCTATTTCCTCCTTCATGCGTCCTCCTTCAAAATTAACTCTCTGACTGATGAATAATTGAAAAATCCAGAAAACCCACCCTTCCTCCTCTTTTTCAGGTTATAGAGTTGACTAAACTGTGAAAGACAGTAACAGAATGAAAACCCAGCAGGGCAAAGCAATCTAATCTTTCCATAAAGCCAGAAGAAATATCTTGCAGCCACAATGCTTTATAACATCGTTATCTTAAACGAATGCTGCAAAAGGGCATCTTGCCCAAAGCATTTGTACTGTAAAAAAAAAAAAAAAAAGGTTAAATATGAGTGCTGCTCTTTACTCTATACTCCAGCAGCCAGATATATTTATCAGCAGTAAAGGTCACATTATAGACCTGCTACTTCCTGCAAAAGCAGCTATGAGATGCACATATACAATAGATAGAAGCAGCAGGGGGGAGAGGAAGCCAGAAACATCCATCTGTGGATGCTCTAACATCCACTTATATTCCAGTCTACGCTGTTATTTTGTAATGATTTGTATTCGCTGTCTCAGCCTGGCTTTTTGACTTCAGCTGCAGTCAGTAATTTACTACAGTTCAAAGAGCGACTTTGGGTAAACCTCAAAATCAAAGTCACAAACTTACATTTCAGACACAGGGCTTACAATACTGAGAGTAGAGAGAATTACACAATCGACTCAGCTCAGAGCCTTGTGGCTACATTGCAAACTGGTCTATTGGAGTCAGATTTGTTGGATGGATTGATCAACAGATGGGTGGCAAATTAAAGGAAAAACCAACATAGTCTCTTATTAATCCTTTATGAATTGATCTCTTTTTTTCTGGCCATTTAGGGGAGGCACAACACAAAAAAAACTGTTAACACTGACATCATCTTCTAAAGTTGATATGTGTTAGTTGCAGCTGCTTACTTACACATCCAGTAATATTTGAGCTGTGTTCCAAATACTTTTTTAAAAATTATTTTTACATACAAACATACATACATAACATACATACTACAGCTGCCTGTACAAAACATGTGCTGTTGCATTTAGTATCTATACAATTGCGACATACTGCTTTGTCATCAGATTGCACAGTGACTGTTGCTCATAAATCTGTTGCAGTCCGAAGCGTGAAAATTAGAGTAAAAAGAAAAAGTCTGCATTTTGAAATGTAGCTTTCCACTTGAACGCGCTGTCATCTGTCACTGCGACTTCTGTCATCTGTCAATGAGCTGTCATCTGTCTGTGCTCTCTCAGCTGCTCAGTCGATGTGGCATATCTTTCACTGCACAGAGGATTGTGGGTCAGAATAGCCAGGGAAGCATGCTGTTGCACAGTGTAAAAGTGTGATCGAAAACAGCAAGACATCCTGGTATTTTTGGCCTACTGCATTTGACATGCTACATATTGAAACATACCAAATCTTTTTGTGGCATACTAAATAGTGTTGTAGTATGGCTATTGGAACGCATCCAAGGACTCTTTAGGAGACATGTTTGTGTCCCCTGATGAACAGAAGTCCAACATTCAGTCTCCTTTTAGCTCTGCTTTGATGTTCACCACCTCCTGAGAAAATAATCTGTCTCGAGTTGTTTTTTTGTTGTTTTTCTATAAACACATTTACATATGACTGCAGCTAGAAAAAGGTTTGATCATGGTCAGATGATGGTCAATGGGTTCAATGCGTTCCGCTTTTGCTCTGCTTTTTGTTCTCCACAGTGTTAACCTGCACATGACCAAAGCCTCTTCAAACATGATTGGTCAATACTACCTGGACTACAAAACAAAACCAGAATGCTTCTGATTCTAAAATCTTGTCCTTTGTATACAGATTATAGAGATTATATGTTCTCGTACTATACTAGTGATGGATTAGTGTAATGTGACAGTAGGGGTAGGACTAGACAAGCATGTTGCTTTCTCCTACTCCTTTTCGGACATGAAACATTAGTTTAGGTTTCTCATTGTAAGTTTGTTCATTATTTATTGTTTTGTCTCTGTTTTGTCTTTGTTTTTTTCTCTACAAGATATTTTATTTTTTTTAAATGTTTGAAATAAATAAATAAATAAAATCAAATTAAACTGTAAGCAATTAATAAAAACTTAATGGAAAGATAAATCTATGTTAAGTAGATAGTTAACACCACATTCAAAAGTACATATTTGTTCCCTAGCTTATAGTGACACTTTCTTACTTTCTTTTTTACTGCAGTAAAATCTACCGAAACTACTTTAGAATCTACCAGAAGAAAATAGTTCCTACATGAAACTGCTCACAACAAGGACTGTGGATTATTTTTATTAACCAGGTCATTATTTCTGAAAATTGACACTTGTTTTGAATTTTTTCGAATGTATTTTTACGTGCTTTGAGCACCACAAGCCGAGCGTCACTTAGTCCCGTTATATTAAAGAGAAGGCAGACATCTCTAAAACTCTGCAACTCACACCTAAACTACCTAGATGGATAAATAGCACCCCATGCCAGGGGAAAAATATGTATTTTTGGTTTAGGGGTGAACTGTCCCTGTAAAATATGTCACTGTCATAAAACCTCCTATCCTAGTAATTGGCAACGCTTTTTATACTTTGTCGATATTTCTTGTTCCACCATCCTTCCTTCCCTAACTCATGAGAGATGCAGGACAGCATATTTAAGGAGAAGTCCATATTAGCCCGTCTTGTCGTGCCTTGCTCCCTGTCTTGCCCTGAAATCCTGGCCACATAATTAGCCGTCACAGTGGTGGAAGTCAGTGAAGGTTACAGGATAGGAGCTATAGGCAGCTGTAAGGAATTATGACTAACATGCTGTAGATTCACTCAGCTGAGAAAGCAAAGAAGATAAGAGAGGTGGAAATGTTCTGAAAGTGATGTGTGTGCAAATGTGACTTTAAATCATTCTGTCACGGTTATGGTCATGCAGCCTGGGCTCATCCTGCCTCAATCTGCTTAAGAAGATGTGTGTGTGTGTGTGTGTGTGTGTGTGTGTGTGTGTGTGTGCACATGTATGTGTGTAAGAGAGATTGAAAACAGTTAGTATGCTGCACGTTGCCATCTTTGAATCATAAATCTAAAGCTGTCTCTAGTTTTTGCGGTCAAATTCAAACACTCACTCAGTTTATAGCCAAACAATCCTGCACTATATCATCCTCCACCTCCTCTGTTTTCAGGCAGATGGTGATATTTGGATTCATTCAGTCGTCCACTTCCGCATAAATGAATTTTGAACAGAAAACTGAAGCGTCACTGAAAACGAGACACTTTCTTTTTAAATATTCAAACCCATTCAGATCCAATTAGCTCAATCAAGAAACAAATTCTCTCTTTCCATAATGAATTGACCGAGAAGAAGGGAGATGAGGAGGAGAGGAGAGGAATGTACAAGGTTACCATAGCAACAGATTTAGAGTCACAGTCAGAAGACGCAAACAGTGACATCTCCGACTGTTTTCTTTTTTTTTTCCTTTTTCCTCACACAGCGAGAAGTTGTGTTAGACAAATAAAATAACGAAGGTGAGCATCAGAGGCCAGCGAATCCGAAAACTATGATCTCACCCTGCAGTGAACCACCGCACCGTGTGAGTCATTGTCTGTTGACGCCACTGAGCCAAAGAGTGTTTGTATGTTTTTATGTGAATGCCAGTCTTATAATCCATCATAATCCATTGTGTAATCCATCATGCAGGCTCAATCTGTGTGTGACAGAGGAGTAGTGGTGAGGCGCGTGGTGCTGTCAGTCACACAGAGTATGATTCATTGAGGTCAATGGTGCATGTTGCTTTTGTGTGGGCCTCTTGTTGATGGACACCAGAGCTGATGAGAAAGCTGTGTGAGAGTGAGAAACAAACTTTTATTATGTGTGAGAGAGAGAAACAAAGCATGATAGTGTCAGACACGTCTGGCTGAGTCTGTCAAAAGGTACAAACCAAGTTAATGTTTTTCTGTTTGTTTTGCAGGATACAGGAGGCTTTTGCATCCAGGTGGTTGCAAGAAACAACCACTATAATGACAAACAGTGACAGGAAAGAGGAACGAGGGAGTGGGCAGTGCAATTTAGGCTGAATTATATTTGTTGTCCACATAAACGCATATATCTGTAGCTTTTAGGGGTTTCACAATTATCCAAATCCATGATTTGATTTGACTTCACACTTTAAGATCGCATTTGACTCAATTTCTGATTTCAACATTTTTTTTAGCACTGATGGTGATGTCATTGCTAAACTACTGAGTTCTCATCTGCAAAAAGCCAGCAGCCCCTGTAGGTGATCCAAACCCCAATATGTGACGTAGACTACAAGGTTTGTTGTAGGAAGTGTCTGCAGTCACAGAAAAGTGCATGCAATAAAGGGTAGTTATTCTTAATACCTGTCACTGGCCAAATATTCCAGGAGAATCACCAATTCCAGCTTTTGATTTCGAGTACTGAAATAGAAAACTAATTTTGACCATTTTTTTTATTTAGAATTCAAATGGTGACATCAACAATTTGTTGGGGGATGAAGGGGGATGCCATTGTTAGCAAAATGACCAAAAAGCATCCTCCATGTTAACCTACCAACTGTCCTCTTCATCTCCTAGTAGCAGTGAGAGTGCAGGGGCAGAGGGGTCGTTTAGTTGAATGTATCAATCTAGTCCACCTGATCCATTGATCTTTTATTTGATTGCAGTTTGTGGAAGGCAGAATCTATGGCCCTGACCATGGCTCTGAAATACCAGCAGCCTGGCTGTGTAGATAAATCTATGGCACTGTCTGTGGCAAAGAGGGATTTGTGACTGCACTTTAAATCAGGGCTTAAAACATTGTTATTTATTGCGGATTTCCAATTAAGTAGATACGTAACTTCTAGTTAAAGTAATCTACAAGCATTTATTTGTTGTTTCACTTTAATTGTCTTTGTAAATGCATTTTCTTTAATAATTAACTTTGTTTTGCTTTTTGTTTTTATTGCTTTTTTAATTTTTAATGTTTTCTTAATGTCTTATTTTAATTTATTCCCATGCTCTTGTAAAGCTCTTTGTCTAAATGGTGGTATTTAAATAAATTTGCCTTGCCTTTTTCTCTCAGTCTTTCAGTTTAGGTCATTCACCCCCCCTTCCTCATCCTGACCAGGGTGATCACCCCCAGTCCCCCATACCTTAAAAAAAGAAAGATTACCTATTCATAGCCATTGTAATGGTGGAAACAGCACTAGATGTTATTTAACATATTGCAACAATCTGAATTAAAGTGCAATAAAATTACACATGATCTGCCAAGTAAAGAACAAAGAGAGTGACACATGCATGGGCTCAGAGACAGACAATCGGCTGTCCCACTGATTGGAGACAGAGAGAGAGAGAGATGTGTGTCATTATATTTTTCCTCTCGAACCCTCTCTAGAGTCAGCTGGTGTACGCCAAGGGATGCACGCACTGCACTCTGGGAAACTCTGCTTTAAACTTTACACTAAGTACTGAATACTATACTATATGTAGTTTATATAGGTTATAGAGTAGTGTCACCTTCATCAAAGCGACAAGTTGCAATGTATAGCTGTGGATGAGTGAGAGGATCATAGACATACTGCTGTTTTCCAACAATATTCCGATAATATTTCAATAATCAATCAGTAGTTCCTATGCTGCACAAAATACACCCTGAGACCCATGATGAGGGTTAATCCTAATCCAGGCATGGATGACTAAAGAAAAAACATAAAGTAAAACAAAGTTAAATGAATATAATTTATGTAGGAGAGATAAACAAACAAGAGCTTTCTTTCATGCTGACCGTTATTTCACAACACACACACAAAAAAAAGTTTGGTAACCACTGTCTTAGCAACTAAGGCATGATTTTACCTTTTTCTGGTTTTGTTTTGGCAACTCAACAAAGAACTTTGCTCAGTTTGACTTAAATATTCAACAAGTCTAGACTGACTTGAAGTACAAGATGAGATTCTTCTTTTCAAACCATCAAACAAAACCAGGTTTATCTTGTCTTGAAACTGCTATAATCAATATTTTCATATAAAAAATGGACCAAATTAAGATATATTGTGAAGATTGTCACTTGTAGAGACCATAAATAACTATCACAGACTTTGCTGCTCTGCTCAGCTTTACGAAGCATTTTAGCATCTTTCAACTCTTATAAACTGCCTGCACTCCACCTGCTCAGCACCAAACAGCAGACAGACACAATTAGAAGCTAGCTGATGAATATTTAGAGGCTAAAGAGATAGAAATTTTTCTCAGGAGCTGGTGGACACCAAACTCAGAGCTAAAAGAGAATAAACATTGTTCTTACATTCATCAGGTGGTCTGAAACTCAACTCCAAATAACTGATAATGTGCACCGCTAGTTGTGTAAATTAGCAAACAAATAGCAAACAGATATGTGCTAAAACATTAACAATAAGCACTTTAGAATAAAACCTTGTTATATAATTCGTCAATGCTGTATTTCCAGTTTGTTCTGCTGCCTGAAGCAGCCAAAAAAATCGATCATACTGCTTCAACTAAGTGTTTTTTCAGTCTTAACTTGCAGGACATGCTTTGTATACTCAACTATCACAGTCCAACTTTCTCACTATGACCGCAGAAGCAATTACAATGCCTCCAAAACACATTTGACAAAACAAATTAGTGGTATACAGAGGTATTTTGTAGGTGACAGGCTTGCATGGTGACACCGTAAGAGGATAATATATACCGACAGTGTTAAAGGTAACCAACAGAGAAACAGAAAGAGCTAAAGCCACAAACACAGACACACAGATGTGACAGCCAACAAACCCCTGCCTCTGTCTCTCCTGCTCCCCATAATGAAACCCTGGGCTGTCATTGGCTACAGTGCTCCGGTCAGCCCGCTGTGGGGGGGTCAGAGGTTAAATCTGTGGTAATGACTCTTGTGGAAGCTTTGACGAGCAATTATCCCCCTGCAGGCCTTCAGTTGGCACCGGGCCATTACTCTCACACACACACATGCCCATGAATGTGCAAACACTCGTGGAAAAACACAAATGCATAGTGATGCTTTCCCTAACGCTGCCCCAAAACTGTCCCAAGCTGTCTACACTCATTACAACAATAAAAGTAATACAAACAATATCACTTGGTCATTAAAACTACACATTTCATGCTTCCCTGGTGCTCATACACTCTCTCAGTTGTAAGTTAGAAGTTAGGATGGATGGATGGTTAATTACTATAATGCTACGGGGTACAATTGCATTTTTTACTCACAAAGATAATATCTGGGAACACAACAACACACAAGCCAACAGTACAGCGAGATATTACATTTAGAGATAAAAAAAAAAAAATGACGGAGAGGTAATTATAATAATACTGGTAATTATAATCCTTGTTGCACAGGAAAACTATATGCACATTCAACTAAAGCAAGTAGGTTAGATCAAAGTTGATGAAGGAACGGAGAGTTTTAGAATGGATAGTTGGATAATACCTTACTGTTCTCCTTTGTTCTCTTATCAAATTTGGAAGGTTTGTTTAGAAACCTATGCGACGGTCCCACCGCTCAAGCTTCTGACATCTTGTTAACAATGTCACCATGTACCAGATGTCAGCCATATACTCTAAATACTGAAATAATCCTTTAAGGATGAAACAGATGAGATTTTGGTGGAAATAAAACACTCATCACACAAAGCTAAATTAGAAAAGAAAAATAAAAAAAAACGTCTAACAGCCACCAATAGTGACTTTATGGATTAAAAATAAAACTTGTGTCAGTTTGTGTTCACAGGTGGCCAGGAAACCTTCTCCAATAACAGGAAGTGAAACAGAAGAGCAAAATGGCTAAAGCATGTAGTCTTAAACAAGACTACATGCCAGTGGCTCTGTGAGGCTGTACACACAAGCAGCGTTTTTTTTTCCTAGCTAAATGCTAAGATCAGCATGGTCACAATGACAGTGCTAACTAGCATCCTACAGATATAATGTTTACCATGTTCATCTGTATAGTTTAGCATTTACTTGTATTTTATATATTTGTTTGAACAATGACACCCAGACCTGTGCACACTGTGGGTGAAAAGAATGACTGCCTTCTGTTCTGAGCTTCAAACTGAAATTTAATTAAAAAAACATTGTTTGAAGCCCTATTTGCATTCCTGCAGTATAAGCAGGAATGTAGTAGCTCATTTAGATCAAAAGTAATGGATGTACTTGAAAATGACAATATTTTGTTGCTCCTAACCTCCATCATCATCACTCATTTTAAATGTCGATATAGGTGATTTCACAGCACAGCTGTTGATTCCGGTTCGTATGAACTGCGATCAAATTTCATACTTGTTCATTTGTCTGACAACAGAAAGCTGATTAAAACTAGAAGAGATCCCCGCTAGGCAACAGAAAGTGAAGCACCTACTGCAATGCCACTACAACTACCAGATGCAACCAGTATTTATTTATTTTATTTAATCTTTTAGTATAAATGGTCATTTGTGTTAAGTTTGAAGAAATTACTTCAAGGCAATTTTGATATCATGTACACAAAAATGTGATGACTTGAAAACATAATGCCTCCTGTCGTAAAAACATGAAGGCATAGAAAAAATGTTTTTAAAGTTTTTTAAACTAACCTCCTGGTTCAGGCCTGGCAGGCATAAAAAGGAAAAAAACATACAAACCCAAATCACCCAGATGCCAATTTGTGATGATACCGATCTTCACAGAACCTCTGTGATTCTTGAAATATTGAAGGTAATTTGCTGTGGAATTTTTACTTTACAAATTACAGTCATGACACATTTGCGCAGGATTAAGATGACAGACAGCCTTTGCGATTATTAAAAAATTTGTAGAGGTCCCCAGGTAATACTAGTCCCCTGCAAAAAGGGCTAATGAAAGGGAGCTAAAAGATCAATAAAAGTGGGAATTAATTAGATAAATGTTACAGATTTGGATTTCAAAGACAGAGATTATTCTGAAAGCTATTTTTATTTTTGCATTTTTCAGTTTCTGACTAAAAACAGAACTTCCCATTATCTTAATTCTCATTTATAAATTGTCCTAAATAACAGTATTTAATATTTCTAGGCTGTCTACTCCTGTGAAGCTCTGTCCACAAACAAAAGGGCCTCTGAAGAGTATATATGATTGCCAGATAGCTGAGCACGTTCATTACAACGGATAATTGCTGATAAGAACACAAGAACGCTGACCAATCAGCCATTTATACCAAACAGCTCCACATTATGCAAAATCAATTAAGGGAATGAGCCGAGTCAGGATGAAGCGCAGACACTGATGAGCTGACAGCACATCATGAGTGGACGTTTAACTGTCTGCTGCAGGCATCAACATGTGCATTCCTGTGGATGTGTGTGTGTGTGTGTGTGTGTGTGTGTGCTGTTGGAGCATTACTGATTATCCATGTGCAAGCTCATGTGAGGTTGTGACAGGTGTGAGTGAGCGCTTGTGCATGTTTAATGTGTTTTACCTAGCAGATTATTAACTCTGTGTGTGTGCGTCTGTCAGTCAGTAGTGTCATCCTCTGCTCTAAGTGCTGACTCACAGGGCACAGAGAACACCAGACCTTCCTGACGTAACACCATCGATCCAGCCAGACTCACTTCCTGTCAGGTGACATTTCTCTCTGCCTCTGTCTGTCTCTCTCAGGACCTCTTAAAGGTGAGTACATGTTTACAACTGTAGGAAATGGGATGGAAACAAACAGGATAAAATGCTACCCCTTTAATAAAAAAAAGCTCTCTGGACCAACAGGCCGGTCCATCACTGTTAGTGCATCCTATTACGTAATATCCGCCGTTCCGGTGTCCGAAACAACATCCACCAGGATCTAGATGGATCTCAAACTCTGGAAAGTGTCCAAATCAAACCATGTGGGCAGATTTATCAAGCGTGAGGCATTCAGATGGAGATTGAGGGGATGATTGAGTGATGCTGGCAGGCAGCAGATGAAAGCAAACAGGTGATGTTAAAAAAAAGAAAAGAGGATGGGAGAAAAGATAAACGACAGGATGAGGAGAATGTACGACAGGATCGTCTTGGTGTTAGTTAGGGGTTGCTGCAGGGGTTAGTCACATGGCTTTCTTGTTGCTATGCAATGTAGTACAGAGGGACATAAATAGAGGTTTTTGCTGTTATTCCCCATGAAAGAGAGGCTAAACAAGGAGGAGAAATAATGATGACAAAGCCAACCAAAAAAGTAACAACAAGCTTCATAGTTGAAAAAGAGAAAAAAAGCCTGTAGTAAAAGAAGGAGGCAGAGAAAGGAGGTCACAGAAAATGAAGAGAGATGAAATACTGACTGAGTCACCCAGTCGTTTCAGAAATGTTAGAAAAATAATAATTCTGGCAATGCATGCTGTGACTAAGGGGCGATTCTCAGTTTACAATAGGACCTGGTGCTTTTTCAATAAATAAAAGAAGAGTAGTATGTTTTGTTGTGACTCCTATGCACAGTAACTGACTGATTATGTAATGATCTGGGACATTAGCTTGCTGTATGATTGAATAAAAAGTTGGCTGGCAGACAAAACAGCTGACTGCCTGAAGTACTGACCAATTTGATAGATGATAAACATGCTGGCTGACAGTCAGACTGCATTTCTGGCTCAACTGGTGCCTAAATATCTCAGCTGGCCAGCTGATTTTATAGTGGACTGACTAATAAATAACAAGTCTGTTGGGGCTGAAGCTGTTGTCTGAATCCAGCTCCAATCAACACCCCACCAGGTCATTTCACATCTGGGCTGCCTGGACCCCCTCAACACTTTGGCTTGGGTCGGTAGTTTGAACACCTCTCTCTGACATCTATTTGCATGTGCAAAGCCAGAGATGTAAAGAATAGTTTGACATTTTGTGAAATATGCTATCTCACCAGAAGGTAATTAGCCTAACTTAACATAACGACTGTAAACAGCTGGGTGGCTCTCTTCAAAGTTTATAAAATACATTTTCAGATCTAAAGCCAAATTAATATGCTGTATTTTTTGATTTTTAAAATGGGTACACATGATGAACAACAGCAGTCTTGTGTTGATTAATCCAGATACATAGTGTCATTACTGAGATCTAGAGGTGTTGGTGTTGGTTTTGAAGCCAGGCTCTGTCATCCTGCTGCCAGTGTTTATGCTAAGCTGAGCTAATTTTCTGCTGGCTTTACTTTCATAATTAAAGGAGCACTGTGTGAGATATGACTACAAACACACAGGGGGCAGCATCACCAGAGTAACCACTAACTGCTGCTCACTATACTCTTTGCTGTAGTTACTAGCTAATTAGCTCAGTTAGTTCAGCTCAGTCAGTCAGCTTGAATCGAGTCTGTCAAATGACAAAAATAGGTGTATGAATATTTACTTTTTTGACATGCGTTATTATACTAAAAAAGCTAAGAAAGCAGCAAACCTGCTGCTCGTGTATCTCCAAGCTGAAACTACAGTGGAAGACCTTAGCTTTACTGTCAGCTGCCCTCGAGGTATAAAGTGGTCTTTGCTGGTTTGCTGGTTAGCATGCTAACCTTAGTAGACATCTCTGCAACACAATAAAGACATGTTTGACATAATGTCAGAACTGTTTTTCACATTCTGTTGATAATTTTAGTTCAATTTTAAATGTTTTAAACCAGCGAAATGATTAGTGTGGGCTGTGGCCCCCTTGTGGGCTGTAAAGGTACAGCAGGTCATTAAAAATAAATAAATAATAAATAATAAAATAAATTATTTAAGTTTTAAATTGTGAAAGTTTTAAATTACCACAAAAATATGTATTAATGTTTAAACAGTAAACAGAACTAATAAAAGAAAGCAACTGGATTTAATTTATGTGTTATTGTTAATTTATCTGATCTAGTTTAACAGGTGATACACCTTGTTGAGTATGGTTAGTCTTGTGTGTTGAAGAATTGGTTCTTCTTAAGTTTGGGAAAGGCTGCTTTAAACTAAAAATCTGTCTGTATCTCAAACATTGTGCCTTCAATGGACAGACAAGAGAGTGGTCAATATTATCATCTAACTCTCAGCCAAAATGTGAATGAGCTTAATGTTGAAATATTCCTTTATGATCTACCCTACTTCTCTATTTATGAATGAAACTGCCTTCTTGAACTTGAGATCGGTATGTGACAAAGAAAATTCTCAAATCAAGTTCAAATTACGAGCTTTTCACCACAACTGAGAGACTTCATCAGTTAGATGTACTGGCTCAAGTGTCATCACAAGGCCAAAGACGATACTTGAAACGAGACAGGGGTTACTCTCTTCTCCCGTATCAAGTGATGGTTGAAAGCACAGAAAAGACTCAGAAAAGGACCTTGATTTGAGATCTGTTTGTCACACAGATTCTTTTTATTATTTGTGCTAGTGCAGCCTGGAATACTTTGGTTTAAATACCTGGTTTTGCTGCTCAAATGCTCAGTTTAACTGGGTTTGATATGATAAAAATGTGACAGAATGACATTCCCCCAAACCAGAATTGTTTTACAAATGTATTAAAGCAATCTAGTTAAGCTCCCTTGTTGTGATTGAAAATGACAGAAAAATTGGACTTCCATTCAATAACATGCAATTCACACTTCACTAGTCTGAAACACACCGCAGTCTGAGCACAGCACATAAATAGAAGACAACAGGACACAATAAACATCCAGACGTCTATTTTCGTCACATCACTTCTCTCCACTTGGAGGTGTTGTCAGATGTCCTCTAAAGGTGTGAAAGTGTATCCTCAGGCAGAGTGATGCAGCAGGAAGTTGTGGCGGCACAAAGATCTTTCTGCATGTGTCACTATCGCTCTCTCGTCTGCTGGTTTCCTGTTTGTGTGCATCAATCTCTCCACCTTGCATTTGTCTGTTTTTGTGGATGTTGTTATCTGCAGTTACTGTATGTGGAGACCTGAGAGGTGCTCTGAGTCACCACGATCATGACATTTCACTTTGTTCCCGCCGTGACCTTATTTGCAGCAAATGATCCGTAGCCATCACCTCAAAGAGTAAAACACTTCCTTCAGTGAGCAGTACTCATTTGCATGAGTGGAGAGTCTCGCAGCATGTCTAATAGACATTAGAAATGATTTAATATGATTATAGCTAATGCATATGGATTCACCAAGCAGAGCCACAGCTTCTATCTCTTAGAAGAGACTTAGAACAGAGATGGCAGCAGGACGTTTAACTCAATATAACGTCTAGTGTCGTACCACTAGACTTTAAATTACATCACTAATGGTTTTAAACAAGCTTCAAGGAACAGCTAAATGGTTTGACTGTAAATTAAACAGCTATGACATTTTGTGATCAGATAACCATTTACTGTATGGTTTGACTTTAGTAAATAATTGATTTTAACATTGTTTGTGAGGCAATTTACATTTATTAATCACTTTGTATTGTCAATGTGTGAATAGATGTAAAGTAACTTAAAAAAAATCAGACCTTCCTCCACTTTCTCACTGCCTATAAAAGCCTAAGGCCTAAAGAACTCTAGGAAAAGCCAAAGGATGTGACGTTTATGCATGCCTCTCTTCTCCACTACAGCACCAACAGTGTGCAACACTAATAGCTAACATTAGCTTAGAAATGGGATCCGCTAATGTCAATAAAAGGCACCAATCACAACATAAGCCTAATTTTTTTTACTTCATCCATCAACATGATGCCAATCATGTTACTGTTTTGGCTGATGCCAAGGATTCTCGCTCGCCCAATCATGTGATTGACAGGATGCTGACTGCAGTTCACCATCAGTGAATGGCCTCCAGTATCATTAATAACAAGGATTTTCTCAAAAGTACCTTTAAAGCTCCATGAATACACAATGGAGACACCTTGAACAGAGGGTCAGAATTCATATGTAATATTTTGGTGACATTATACAGTAAACAAGCATGTATCTGGTAATGTCTTGAGAAACTAATTTGGAGTTGTAACAATAATTTCTAGAATTTTGCAATTTTTTACAATTTTGTAACAATCATTTCTACAATTTTGCACTGCAGTTTCATGTCGTACACTGTCCAGTAGGGCGGCAACTTCAGGGATTTTTGTTATTATCCATAAATCACCCTATAACTTTTTTGAGTTCTTGATTGTTTGACCTACAGAATGCTTGTTTTATCCAACCACCACTCCAAAAATGTTGAGTTTAATATAATTTATTGGAAAAACGCAAGAGCCAGTAAATTTCTAATTAAACATTTCTGCTTAAAAATTAAATGACTAATTAGTGCTGCCAATTCATTGTCTGCTGATCAACGAAATGATGAACCAACTTATCATTTCAAATCCATGATTCAGTACATGAAAGTTAAGCTAACTACTTTGTTACATTATCCAAGAGTCAAATACAACACTGGTAAATATTATTAAATTATTATAATTAATTATTAGAAATAAACTTTAACGCTCAAGTATTCAAACTATGGGCAGAACAAGAATGTGCTCAGTGCAGGTTAAACTTAACACTATTCAATTGTTCTGCATGTAAGGAGTCAATATTCAGTAGGGTTACTGCAGGTTATTGCATAAATCCTTTATGTTTACATTAACAATGTAGGATGACACTGTGTTACATCATCCATCAGATTAATGTCTGTCTGAATTAAACAAACTAGCTTAATAAGAATTACATAAACCTTAATATCACCGCTAAGCAGATTCATATTTATCTGGGAAATGACCAAGTTATTTCAGGAGAAATTTCATTCACATGCAGCTCATGTTGCCAGATTGTCTTCCCTCTCGCGGCAGTATATGAGACGTCGTGTTATCATGTCATTGTGATATCAAAGATAAACCACCAACAGTCTGTGTGTTTTGGTTAAGGCCAGCCTGAACACCAGCCAGTAACAGATGGTGCTGTCATGGTACAAACAACACGCGCAGAGCATGCAGAGGAGTTTTCATTTTCTATATTATCTCTCACTTCATTAAAAAGGACCAGCCAAGCAATGCGACCGCTCGAATATCACATGTCATTGAACTGCAAGGACAGAGGATAAGCATGATCCTGTTTTTAAACTCATGCATGAAAAAAAAAAAAATCTGAGAGCACCTTCATTTAGTAACCTCTCAAAGCCATAACATCACTGAGTATGTGCTTCATAGTAACCACGGTTCATTTTGTTGATGTCAGAGTAGATAATTGTGGAACCTGCAGTACTTATGAGCCATCAGGTCCATCACCATAACGTAAAGTACGCTGCACTGAAGCTGAAAATAGCCTGAATTACGTGTCACAAAGAAGACAGCAAACTCAACAGATGGTAGATGTGTACAAAATGAAACTACTGGAGCAAGGTGAGAGTTGTTTTTGTCTGACTGTTATATATTCGGTGTAGTGTAATTATACTCAAGGATAGAGAGCATATAAAAATAAATCAATTAAATCAAATAGCAAACCAGGCTTGAGCAATTAGACGAATACGTCCTTCACTGTTTTTTTGTTTTTTTTGGGAGAGTGATTTTCATTTTGCTAATTTAGCGGTTTGCAGAGTGACAGCTGCTGCTCGGCTACATGGTGTCTTTCAGCTGCACAGTCACACCCACTGAGCTAAAGAACAAGTGACAGGAAAACAGAAAGTAGAGCCAGAATATTTTAACACCTTACTCTTGTGAATTAAGGATTTATTTCGATAAAACCAGGGATGTTAATTTTTATAACAGTGGAAAGACTGACCAAGATGGTTTTGGCAAGTTTTATTTTGTTTTTTCTGCGAAGTGTCAAGTGAAGTGTGTTTTCCCATTTTACATTCTAGGAGTTAAAAAGACAATTAAACTTCATTGGTAAAAGAGAGAAACTTGGATTCAGAAGGTATATAGTTAGGTGTAAAAATATTTCGTGAGTTTATCCAGAGCATTCATGGTGCCAACGAGAGCGTGGAGCTGGTGGGTGACATACCGCGAGCTGGGCAGTGAGTGATTTTGGCTAGTATTCAGCAGGAAATAGTGGTGGCCTGCCTGGTAACAAGCTTTTTCATACTACAGCTAAACAGTGCACTGAAATGTTATTCTGAAAACATTTTAGGCAAGAAATAGGCAATGCAGAAACAGAATTCATGCTTGAGCAATGATGTCTAGATTGACAGTTTCATCTGAGTATCATGAGCCCTGTGTGTCACACTGCATGGACTCACTGAGAGTGACTTGTGAATCACATGGTAGCCCCACCCAAAAGCATACCCTCCTTTATCATCTCTTTTATTCTGAATAGGAAATAATCTATAAAATGAACATCATACTGTGTAGAGGACTAGAAACTAGCGATTGAGACCATAAACTGATGAGGAAAGTGTTTACTGAGGTCATAAATCCAGTGAGAGTTGTCCATGAGTGGGATCATTTGCATCACGTACATTGTAACAATATGTTTGTGTGGGATAATTCAGTATATACTGTGTGTGAGTGGGATAAACATGCATTCTCATGTTCTTGGCAGGAGAAACATGAAAGCCTCCCTCACTCATGTATCATCTAGCGTCAGTCCTCACTGCTCCTCCTGTTTCTGCATCTCCCTTCCATGATCTCAGAAGCCAAAACAACAAAACAAAGGAGTTTACCTTCAAGTGGGAAGAAAAAGTGAGAGGGGAGGAAGTAGATGAACAGACAGAGACGCTGAGAGTGTATCGTCATGGGCTCTGTTAACCCCGGTGGGCTACTCTTAATGTAGGCTGAGACACCACCTCAGGCTCAGTCTTTCATCCCACCGCACTATCTTCATCCCATAGCTCTGCTGCTTTCTCTGTCTCGTGCCTCACGTTCTTTCTCTCACTGACTCAATTTTACTGTCTTCCTTTAGCTCAATCTGTTTGGAAGTGGGCACAAAGCTTTGTCTCTCTCTTAATTGCCACAGCCAGCCAAGAAAACACAACATGCACCATTACATGAACAGATGAAACAATGCAGACACACAGCAAAGAGAAAAAGGCAGGAAGCAGGATAATTAAAAAGTAGAAAAAGGAAATATCAGGGATAAATCATCTGATGATATTTATAACTCAGAATTAGGGCTGGGAATTGTTTGAAAATTTTCCATGCTAGTGCTGCTACAATACATGAGTCTCAGCTCCAACACAAACAAATAATAGCCTGCTTTTTTTTTTAAAATGCCTCTCTTTGAGAAATTATACCTTTTTTTTCTACAAAATACTTTTAATTTAAGACAAGCTACCAAAGTTTTGAAATGGTAAATGTTGTCTAAACACAAGCAGCAGCATTTTCTTTCATACTTGTCGCCAGTTTATTATATACACCTAGTTAAATGTGATGCAGTCTAATACCAAAGTCCTGCAATAAATCTGACTTTCCTGAAGGTTATAATGTTCAGTTTTTGTTTTAGAGAGGTGTTGATTCAACTTTATGGTCATTTTAGAGGATGTAGCTGAACTGCATTGCATTACAAATGCTTTTGTCCACTCCATGTATAGCAGAACCATCTCTCTGTATAATTCAACATTTCCCATACTTAAGGTTGCAACCCAGAATTGGGTCTGTATAAAATAGGAATATTGCCATTTGGAATAGTAGTGGGAAATTAGTGTGCGTGACTGTTTCAACAGCAGAGAAGTAAATCAGTCATGTATGTCAGTTGATCAATCAGTCACACAATTGCTGGTTTTAGCCTCTTAAAAGTCAGAATTTTGTCTTTTCTCTGTTTAATATTATTGTAAATTAAATATATATAATATATATAATTACCTTAGATTTGACAAGACAAGCAATTTAAAGATGTCACCTTGTGCTCTGAGAAATTATGTATTTTTTACTATTTCTCATACATACACATGTACATATATTCAAGACAATTACGTGTCTCGTCAACCAAAGCACACAGTGAGGCACTGATGAACAAAAACCACAAAGAACAACTCCTCAGAATTAAAGCCATCCTGGCTCGTACATAAAGCCTAAAAGTATGCACAAATCAAAAGTCTTCATTCCTCCTCTTCATCATCTGATAGATACAATACAGTATATTTCACAGAAAGAGTAAATGGTCCCCTGAGCTTTATAAAAACATCTTGTTTCCCTTTTTGTATATTATGTCACTCTTTGTAAAGGACAAGTTATGAGCATTTGCCTAATCCAATGGAATCCAAAGGCAGTCTTTTTCCAAAACATTGAGACTGATGAGCTATAATTATTACTATTTTCTCACCAAACAATTTATCATGAAAATCATCAACAGAATAATCAACGGCCAAAATAAGCTTTAGCTGCAGGCCCACCGATACAACTACTGTAATAACCTGTAGACAAGTGGAGTATAATATTATGTCACCTTGCTGATACACACTCAGCACATGTGAACAACATACAGACTAAACACACTAAGCTCTAACAAGGCCACAGTAAACATACACTTAAACAAACAAACTAATGCACACACAAACATCCTCCCTCTCATAAACACACAGACACACTCTGCATGGTGGCCGACAGTCAGAGTGAGGGAAGCTTTATTGTTGTTCATATACACAGAATCTCCCGCTGTTCATTCCCTGCACATTGGGAGCAGCGGTGACGACTCAGACTTAATCCCCCTGTGATCAGATGAGATGAAGACTGCTAAAATGAAGCTCCGCGGGGGGGAGAGGAGAGGAGAGGAGAGGAGAGGAGAGGAGAGGAGAGGAGAGGAGAGGAGAGGAGAGGAGAGGAGAGGTCAGTGAGGACAACGGAGGAAAATGAGAAGGGCTGGGTAGTAATGGATTACATGTAAGGCTGCAACTAAATTATTTTCATTATCAATTAATCTGTCAGTTATTCACTTTCAATTAATCGATCAGTTATTTGGTCCATAAGATGATGAAAAATGTGGATCAGTGTTTCCCAAAGCCCAAGGTGACATAGAGGAGTAAAGAAACCAGGAAATATTCACATTTGTGATGCTGAAATCAGAGTAACAGGACATATTTTATTAAGTAATGAATTGAAATGAATAATCAATTATCAAAATAGTCTGTGACTAATTTAAGTTGATTGATAATTGATTAATCTTTGCAGCTCTAATTGCATGTAATCAGAATATGTTCTGGCATAATGAGATAACAAAAAATAAGTAACTATAATCAGACTAAATAATTTTTTGTGTGATTAGATTATAGTTACATTGTCAAGGATTACGTGATTACATTTTTGATTTAATCTTTACAATGTTGCAATTTTAAAATTAAAAAGACTATGCAAAAATTATTTTGTTTGCATTGAAAATGTTTTCAGATGTTAAAAAAGAAAAAAATAATATTTGTGGTATTTAAATTGTTACGGCTATACCCTGTGTTTCAGTGTGAGGTGCAATATTTTTACTGTCTGATTTTGATGTAACCTAAAAGTAATCCAAAAGTATACAGATTAGATTAGATACATTTTCCAATAGATTATATTACTAATTGCAAAAATTGCATTGTGATTTGTATTCAGTAACTGACTTACTTGCTTACTTTTCAAAGTAATCTGACCCTACCCTAGAAATGAGTAGAGTCATAAGGGAATAATCGATGAAAACAGACGCGAGGAAAATGTAAGCGAGGAGAGGAAAAGATGGAGGACAGTTAGGCGACATTAGAGAGAGGAAATAAAAACGAGAGAAGGAGGTGAAGAGGAAGAGGAGAAGAAGAGCGAGGGCTTGTGCCAGGCAGACGGCTCTCCAGCACTGCCTGCTGTTGGCTCTCTGCTACACAAGCACTCCCTGGACACTGACAATAATGCCTTCACTTCATAATAATGCTATCTCTGGCACACAGGCTGCTGGCCAAGCACACACATACCTTTCAGTGTGTGTGTGTGTGTGTCTGTGTGTGTGTTTGAGACAGAGTGAGACATCACCAGCCATGATCTAGAGTAGAGCCTGACTGATACTGGATTTTTGGGGTCAGTGCTGATACCAATATTAGGGAGTAAAAAAAATTGCAATCAATGTATCGGCTGACATTTTTTATGCAGAACATAACATACAGAATATAAAATATATACATAAACATGAAGGATGCAACGGATCACAGAATTCACAGTTCAGATCATATCACGGTGGATCAGATCATTTTTCAGATCAATTAAAAAAAAGAAAAAAAGATAGACATATAAACTATAAAGTACAATACACAAGTAATGGCCGATCAACAACACTGAAGGCTGCGTCACAGATGGGCTGCAGGCTGCTCCTGTGAGTGACAGCTGTGTGTCAGAGGGAAAACAGCAGCAGACATTACCATAGTTACAATAAACATCACAATGTTATGATCTATTTCTGTGACAAACATGTCCAGGTGCTAACTTAAAACACAAAAATGCTCAAAACATGAGTTGCTCTTCCGTTTTTTTAAGATTCTGTGTACTTGCTATTGTTGGCCTTTACTGCTCAGGTTACTGTGGGGCTGACCTCATCACTGTTCCAGCAGCTGGGAAACAACAGACGAGACTTTTCTTGGTCTGGGGAAGCTGCAGAATTCATTAACTGACATACTGTCACCTGTACTGTACATTTACTGCCATAGTGACAACCTACTGCTCTGCTCCGCTAGCAACACTGTCACTCAGTCTGCTGCTCGCTTTCATGCCACACATACTCAGGCACTGCACTAGTTTTTAAAGGAGCTATGCTACACTTATACTCAGTATGCTCCAATAATGTCCAATAAAACATAATTATTAAGGCAGTGTAATGAACCACTATTCCGCTTTGTCACTGTAATAATCCATACCATCACAACCCAAACTTTAAACAATATAATCTCCAACATTTTCCTATATAAACAACGTATAGACTCACAGTACATACATTATGACTGCAAACTGAATATCTTTGGTTTGTGGACAAAACAAGACATTTGAGGATGTCACCTTGGGCTTTGGAAAAACACTAATCAACATTTTTCTACATTTACTTATAGAGCAAACAACTAATTGATTCATTGATAAAGTGACTGACATGTTAATCAATTAAAAAAATCATTGTTATTTGCAGAGTGCACATGTGTGAAAGACAACCATAATCTACAGCAGACTAAATCCTCATGCATCACTACAATAAAGCTCAAGAAGGCTATAAATAAATACAAATCCAGCAAGTCTACACACACACACACACATACACACACACAAAAAAAAACCTTGATGTACTTTAAAACCCCTGCAGACATGTACTTATCAGTAAAAACATACTGTGTGCACAAAATGACATTACATATACACACATGCATGTAAAGACATTGAATGCACACATACATTCTCTCTCTCTCTCTCTCTCTCTCTCTCTCTCTCTCTCACACACACACACACACACACACACACACACACCATATTGCTGGAGCTAAATGGAGACAGGGAGACAACTGTGAGACAGCATGAGAGCTGGCAGGGACATCGGAAACATCATGGAAAAACACAACAACCTTCTTCCATGAATCCACACTCACACACACCAACAACAGCAGGGCACCAAACCGGTCACACACTGCACAGAGACAGATTGTTGCCATTTACCTTTTTGTGCGTCGAAACATGTTGCTAGCAGCAGAGGCTGTGTTGGCAGATGAACATGAGAGCAGCTGAACCTCCTCTCTCACACACACAAACACACACGCGCGCGCACACACACAAACAAACACACACACATACACACAAACACACACTCAGAGAGGCAGTCAAGAGGCAGCGATTACGCTCCACGCCGGCATGTCAGCCTCCTCTGGCCGGTTAAACACATGCACACACATACACACACACTCACCGATGTCTCTTGAGTGTGTGTGCAAGAGTGTATGCGAGAGAGAAAGAGCTTAAATGTTAAGAAAGATTAGGAAAATGTCAGCCATGTCACAGACGGAGGAGACAAGAGAATTAGGAGATGGAGGAAGAAGAGGAGGAAGAGGACAGAGATGATGAAGAGAGAGGAGGGGAACAGGCTGCCGAGCATCCCTCTCAGAAGGAGAGAGGATTGTGGGGCTGCTCTCAAGGGTATCGTGCCAAGCCAGGAAGTGCAGAGCGACAGAGCGAGGGGGGAGGGGGCAGAGAGAGGCAGACAGAGACAGAGAGAGAGAAAGAGGAAGAAAAAAGGGAAAGTAGAGGAGGGAGGGAGGGAGGGAGGAGGTGGGGGTCAGTGCAGGTATATATAGATGAATGAGAGAGAAACAGCATGTGGGAGAAAGCAAGAAAAGAGAGAGTGAAAAGCCAATCAGAGGATGAGGAGACAGGAGGGAGCAGTGAAGTGAGGACTAATGTGAATGACAAGACAGAGGAAAGGAGAGACAGAGGGAGGGAGGGAGTTAGGGAGGGAGGGGAGGGCTCTGTGAGTTGGTTTTCACATGTCAGAGTGTGTTACTCTGTGTGGTGTTGTGTATATTACAGATTCGGTTCAAGACCATCATTATCAGTGTTAGGAGGAATTAAACTATTATCAGTTTCATGATAAGCTGCAATAAAGTTCCTGTATCCTGTATCAGTACATCTTGAACATTTCAAGCACATTTTAACAATACCACGATAAACCCAACAACCTTGATATGAAATTTTCACACCATTTTATCTCTAGTAATTAGTTACACGTCATAAAATAACAAAATAAATGTAACTGTAATCCATTACAGTTACTGAGAAAAAATATATCATTAAATTACATACTAATGATTACAAAGGGTTTATATTAGTCTGATATCAGACTGAATTGTTGACTCGTTACACTTCATTTCCATATTCAGAGAAACAGCAAACTCAGTGGAGTGCCATTTTCTAACATTTTACAGATCAAACAACTATTAATCGTTTAATCCAAAAAAATTTGACTACAAAAATAATCATTAGTTTTGCATGTTTCTGCTGCACAGGAATTCCTTCTTTTGGCAAATATCTGGAAAACACAGGTCAGCAAAGCTATTTGGTCAAACTTGAGTGCAACATACCCAAGGGTATGATGGCTTACCAGGAGTTGTCTATACATCTAAGCAGGCTCCAGTCATTGAGCAATTTATGCTCAAATTCTGATGTTATTTTTGAATTGTTCTCTTTTTGAATTGGCACTACCTCTCACCAGCCAATCACAGTGACACACAGTGATCTAGCCAAACTGACTCTAGCACGCCTGCAACGCCTTTCAGTGCTGGAAATTCAACAATATGTTCCTCACAAAATCAGAAGAAGGCTTCAACATTATTGTACAGTGTAAATGCTTGTTATAATAAGTTGATGAAGTAATTTAAAGTTACATTATATTTCAAAGTAATATTCCCAACACTGACAAATATACTAGCACGCTATAATAGTAATAATAAATAGATCATTAAAAGATAAGGATGTTGATATTCTATATTTTCCTCATTGTCAAATTCCATAAAAAGACTAAAACCAACCATGAATTTATTCTGCTAAGAAGAACTGTTTGTGCAGCCAAAGCCTGATACAGTTTATTCCTCTATACCATTGTAGACGTCCAAAAGCTATTAAAGGATAAGGCTGGTGATATTCTGGGTTCTTGTTATTGTCAATAAACCCCATGAAAAGACCAAAACCAACAGTGCATTAGTCTGGCTTCTACTAAAAACATCAATCTTGACCCAATGCTTTCACTTAAAAAAGGGTAAATAATTTCCTAAAACAGCTGTGGTTACTCAAAGTAAACAGTATATTTGTTGGGGACTATTTTCAGGGGGATTTGGTCAGCAACTGCGAATTTAAAGCAGCAGAATGGTGTCTGTTGGATTAACTCAAAATAATCCACGGTGTCCATGTTCATTGTGATGTAAGAAGCATGTCACTCTGCCACAGTGTGACTGCTTTCTGTCTTTTTAATAGTTTTTGAAAAGAATTGGGGCACAGAGTAATAAGCTATTTGGTGCAGCCAGGCTGCCAGCAAAAACCAACCGCAGATCACACTTCACACCAATCCTCACATCCCTTTATTGGCTCTGCTCATCACATACAAGGCTCTATGTGGTTTTACCCCTTTACACATTTCCATATTTTTGCATTCATTCATTCCGATCACAGTCAATTTTATCCAAGGGAGATATTTTGCTGTGCATGTATGTTGTTTATCTGTACAAGCAGTGCAACACTTTGTTTTGACTTTGTTTACAAAGGTTTTATATAAGTAAAATTTTACTTACATTACAGTCTGTAAAAACAGACAATATTAAGTTAGTAAAATACATTTCTTCTTGATTTTGGTCTTTTCATTTCGAAAATCTAAAATGTAAGGATGTAACAATATATAAGATACTGTGATATTCCAATGAAAAATTTCTCAATACCACACCACACTGTGACAATATCTATCGTGATATAACATGTTCTGACTGCTGCATTATTTTTGCTTTGAATTTTTTTGTACATACATGATTCAAACAATTATTGCCAAAGACAATTCATGCCATTTTTGGACATGCTTAGGGCAGCCTACTTTTATTTTACTTTATTAAAGAAAGAAAGCACTATAAGTTTAAAGGAAAAAATAATATTATACAAAGAAAAAAAAATCCTGTATACTTTTTATTGTGGTATTATCACAACTTAAGCTTTTGGTATTGTTTCATCTGTAATAAAATATCAGACTTATCCTTTAAAAAAGCATCAATAAACCACACAGTTGCACTGGGTGACACGTTCCTTCATTATGATGAGCATAAGAACTGTAGTTAATTTTGAGTCAACATAGACACTGTTCTTTTGCTTTAAATACTCAGCAGAGAAGCAAATGTGTATTAATTCACAGCTGAAAAAAGCCCCCAACAAATGCACTATTTACTCCTGTTTAAGTAACATTTGTGTCCAGCTGCTTTAGGAAAATACTCAGCCTTTTTTCAAAATGAAACTTTATGTTTGCGATGTGTTTTTAAAGATTTGCATTTTCAGTAGGAACTAATCTGCCTGAGTGCCACACACAGCGTAGGAAGTAAGAAAGTATTGACAGATGGTTCAACACATTATTACAATAAGAAAAATATAGAATTACATCATCCTTTAAAATGCACCCAGAGACAAACAGACACAGCCCTATTTTTCTAAGTAAAATGCCATATTGGATGAGCTCTGGCATTGTCTATTCGTCCTAGATATCACAGGAGCTGCTCTGCAATGCTCGGCCAAGAGAGATGTCATCTCTGTCTGTCTGTGTGTGTGTGTGTCTGTGAACATGTGTGTGTGTGTGTGTGTGTGTCCCTCCTTTCCTTTGAAACAAATCCACCAAATGTTAAAGCTGACGTGGGGTGACAGTTGCACAGTAGTGCTGAGGGGAGTAATTCAATAATGGATGCCATCTCTAATGTGGGAGTCTGGATGGATAAAATATACATGGGAGAGAAGAGATGGGCAGAGCAGGAGCAGGAAGAGGAGGAGGAGGAGGAGGGGAGGTGATATCACTGAAACGCGGTGGGGGGTCACAGACAGGGATGGGAAGCATGATATCATATAGAAGACATGGTGTTTAGGTGTGTAATGTCAGGGTTTTTTTTCCCTGAACCTCTCAGGATTACAGCATTTGGTCGCCTTTTTGTCCTTCAGGTCACTTTATTCTCTTTCAGCAATAAACGCCCAGTCATTACACCCAGAGTGTAAAACTCCAGCTCCACCCACAGGAGGACGTGTGTAGAAAAAAAACAGTGGGGGAGGGAGGGAGGGACGGGGGGTGGTGCAGAGAGCTGAGAGACCCGACCGTGGACCTCCAGCTCCAGTGTCTCCTTCATGTCATGCTGTGACATCTGCCACCCCACCACACGGGTCAGAGGTCAGGGACAAAACAAACCCGGTGACAGCAGTCAGGACACACATGCATGCTGCACAGAGATCACTGATACACACACAAAACCATGTGGCCAAAGCGATTAAGGCAGTAAATTGTAATTATACACAGATACAGACACAGATGGGCATTAAATATCCACTGGCATGTACGGTATAAGCTTGCATCATCAGGCTACTGCATCATATAAAGTGTATTTCAGTAGTAGCTGAAGTAATGTGATGTTTTCAAAGAGTTTCATTCACTTATCTGCTTTAGTGATGGGTACAATCTGGGTTAAAGCACAGGGGAGATTGTGCTTTTGCAGTTGGAGCCCACAAACTCTGGGCCAAGTTGCCGTTGCATGCTAGTCCAGCCTGTCTACTGCCTTTTTTTTTAAATCCCTCCTTAAAACACATGTTTATTGTTTGACTTTTAACTCAATATGAAGACTGCACTGATGCTATAGCTCTGGTTTTATGTTTCTATTGTTTTTAGTGTTGTTATTGTGTTTTGCTTTTTATGGTTTTTATGTTTTTATTGTGTCATTTTATGGTGTTGCTTTCAAGGTTTTTACTATATTTGATTGTGCAGCACTTTGGTCAGCTGTTCTTGTTTTCAAATGGGCTCTATAAATACATTTGGATTGGACTTGAAATTACGCCTCATCCTCTTAAGCTGCTGCTTTTATTTCACTAAAAGTGCATAAATTAGGTTTCTCTTATTATTGTGTGTCTGGTATCATGACGTCCTTGTCTATTTCAGATTTTTCCCCGGCAGTTGAGCTGAAATTTTCTATTGCTGACTTGGAAAGAAGGTAAGTCTAATGCAAGAAAATTAGATTTTGTGTTCAAATAAAGGGTACCACTTTACAATATGACTATTGTTATAAATGATGTATGATTAGATTATTAATTTGGTTGTAAACACTTTATAATCATTAATAATCAATTACAAACAAGTTATAACACAGTTTTCACATGTTAATGTCAGTCACTATTTGGCAGTCTAGTTACTGCTCACTACTAATCTTTCTAATGAGAAACTAACATTGGTAACTAGCAAAAGGTCGTCTCACTGTAAAGTGTAAAATGGTGTATGCTACAAGGTGGTGTATGTCAAGGTAAACAATAGGACCTTGACCTTAGCGTATACATCTGGTAATTTGATATATTAATATGATGTCAAATGAAACTTTATAATTATTAAGATCTGCTAACTTAACAAATATGTGATGCAGCTGATGGAGAAGAGAAATTAAAGGAAGTAAGCAAAGATATATAAGGCTTAACAGCACAGATAAATGTGGGCTCATTATTTGGCAAGCAACAGATCACTGTTGTGCTTTTTGTCTAATGTGCTGTAACAGCTTATTCATGCTTATAAAGTGTTTACAACCTAATTAATAACCTAATTATAAAATAATACAAGGGAAGTCTTATTGTAAAGTGGCACCAAATATATATATATATATATATTTTTTTTTTTTATGAAATTATCAAATTATGTAGATAATCCACTAATGACTTGAGCAATTTTTCATTCAAAATGCTGTTCTGAGCATCTCAAATACTGAGATTTCTTGCTTGTCTCCATTTATTAACATATTTAAACTGAATATCTTTGGGCTTTGGACTGACAATAAAGACATTTAAAGACATTACCTTGGACTTTGAGAAACTGGGAAGGATATTTTCCACTATTTTCTGGTATTTACATTAAACTAGCCTTTGTTGTTTGTTTGATAACCGCTAATAAATAAAACAATTTGTATACAGGCAAATAAACACTGGGTTCAGGCAAGTAGATTCCTGACCCACTTGCCGACCTGGGCAAGTGAACAAAATCTTTTAAGTTGAACCCTGAAGTTGGTCCAACAATTTTATTTTTATTTTCAGCACTGCCAGACTGCAGAGTAAAACACATACAGAATATTAAATAGACAGCTACACAGACAAATAAGAAATGAGGTTAAATAAAAACACGGCTCAATAGAGGGAATTAAAGCCATGCTTCACATTTACAACATCCTGAACTGACAGAAGTCTCAGCGCAACAATAACCGCTTACATGATAAACAGACATATAACAGAGTTACATGATTCACATTCTGCTCACATAGAACAAAAGTCAGCAAGCTGAAAGCAGAGTGAAAGAAAAAAAGTATGGCTCTGGACTACAGCAATTTCAGAAAAATTTCAAGGATTTCAACACTCAAAATGATGACGGCAAAGTGTAAGAATTTTGTGGAAAATTACACCCCCCTTCATGTTCAAAGGCATTTTCAGACAGCGCTTTGAGCTGACATAAGACACTTTTCCAAATTCTGCCTGATTTGTGAAGTGCCTTTAGCAGCAGCAGCAGCAGCCAGCTACAGCTTTCCAAATCCAACTTTAAAGAGTAGAAAATTCACACTTTATCCCAGCAAAATTGTCAAGAAGTGAACAGTAATTAAGATGTAGCAAAAGAAATACTGCCAGAGACAAATGCTCCAAACTAATGTCACGTCAGCCTACGAGTAAAAAAAAAAAAAAAATCTGTATTTTTCAGTCATATTTTA